>NC_091028.1:16277500-16877500 GCF_041296385.1 Aphelocoma coerulescens | reverse complement strand
TCGGCCTTTTGTTCTGAGTGCCAAGCGAACACAAGGAGCGAGTAACTTTGCAGCATTATCAGTGTCTGTTCTTTACCTGACAGATTTTTTCCTACTTTTGTAGTTCAGTTCTAAATTTCAAGGCTGTCAGTGAGTGGGAAGGGCTATCCCAAACAAGGGGACTCTACCTGAGCTTGCTCTTTAGTGCTGCAACCTCACGGCCCAGGGCTTCATTGCTCTCAGTAGCTTCATCCAGCTCCCTCTGCAGCTTCCTGCGGTTTGCGTTGATGCGCTGGGACTCCTCCTCAGCCTCCTCCAGCTGCCTCTTCAGCTGCTTGAGCCGTGTGTTGCCCTTCTCAGCCTAAAGGGAAATTTTAGAGTAATGCTTTCATTTAAAACAGATCTAATAGCTTTACATTCCTCATTTTAATTTCTTGCTTCTACTGAGAGTTGTACTGAAACATGACCTGAATCAAAGTTTGGAAGCTTATAGCCTGAAAACAACTTTGCTTTGTGGGACTTTATTTTGCTGATAGCTACTGTATTGAGACATAACCTTGTTGTTTCTTTTGCTGCACAGTCCTACCTCTGCTTTTCAGGCTTGCAGATGGATATGCATTAGAGCTAAAATTTTAATACAAAATGTGTTCAGGATCTCTATTCATATGGCACCAAGAGTGTCGTGGACAGTCCTGTGTATTGCAGTGCAGTCAGACTGTTGCAGCTGGCTGATTGACAAGGACTTGTGCTTTGGCACTTGGTATAGCATGAAAGAATTATATTGTCCCATCTTTTAGTAATGGACTGTGTAGCTCTCCCAGCATATAATCCAAACATAGAGTCTGCTTTCTAGAAGGGCATTTGCTTGAGGCAGAACATGGAATTCTCCTTTCTTAAAGCAAAACCTGAAAACTCCTGTGCCCTTGACCGAGACCCTTGTTGACACAGTCTGTACCTGATCTTTGTACTGCTCTGCTTGCTTCCTCTCGTCCTCCACCTGCAGCAGTGCATCCTTCAGCTTCTTGTCCTTCTGGCGCAGTGTCTTGGCTGCTGCCTGCTTCTCTCTGCAATGACAGTGCAGCGTTTGGTGATGTGGAAGCTCTGTGCTCTACACCTGCCTCGGGCTTGTGACTCATGAAACTGGCACCAAGAACCCATGTGTTAAAGGTCTTACTGAATTTAACAGGTGAATTCTAAGAAAAACTTAAAGGCCCTGTTCTTCTGATGAAAATAAAACCAGATATATGTCTCTGCTGCATGCTAGAGGTGCTCCAGGAGATGTGTTCTGAAACACAAGGTTATTTCCTCAAAGAATAATCCAACAAGTGGCACAATGTGTTCTGGCAATTATCCTGGCAGAGTCATATGGCAGTTACTCTAAAATAGGGGAGCAGATCCTTGCCTTTGGTACCAGTAGAACTTTTCAGCAGTAAAATGGATCTTAATCAGAAACTGTAGCAACTCCAGTTAAATGTCATATATCTCAGAAATGTTAAGTGAGAATGAGACTTTACTGAGTCTTAGTGGCTCTGAAAGCCTGAAGACAGAAATCCTGCGTGCCTTTGTTTATTTTCTCTCTCATTAACTGGAACAATAAATGGACAGCTGTGCCCTCTGGGAGCCCAGTACCTGGCTTCCTGTTCCAATTGCTCTTCAAGAGAAGCAATTTTGGCCTCCAGAGCAGCAATTGTAGCTTTGAATTTGTTCTTCACAGCTCCCTCCATCTCCTGCAGCTTACTCTTTAGCTCTTTGTTCTGCCTCTCCAGTTGCTGCCGAGCATTTTCGTTCTTCTGTGCAGTTGAGCGCTCTGTTGCCAGCTCATTGTTCAGCTGCTCTGCCTGCAAGGTGGGAAGGGATGCTGTCAGAAATGTTGCATGCTTGCAGAAGTGTTGCATGCTTTCAGAGAAATGACAGGTGGCAATTTGGGATGGCAATTCTCCAGATAATCAGAACCACAAGTAGCTTTTCCTGGAATATGAACAGAAAGTGCTGTGTGCTGGAATGAGCTCTACCTGCTGTACTGCTTTCCTCATGCGGTCACCCATTGCCTCTATGTTGCTTTGCTCCTCTTCCAGCTCTTCCTCCAGTTGGGCAATTCTTGCCTCCAGGCGCCGTTTCTCATCCTGAAGGCTTGTCCTGGAAGTTTAAATTTAAAAGGTGAGTAGTTATGGCTCTGACCATATGTTATGAATGCATTTTGAACTGCCAATAATTCAGAAAGGGAACTAGATATTTCAGTGAATGTAGTCATATGTACGCATGTTGTGCTGTCGAGACCAGATGGCTTGGCAGCATTAGTAGCATGTTCAGAGCCTTGTGTGTAATTTGATGTATTCCTACCTTCCGGAGGCAGCGCTTGCAAGTTCCTCTGCCATCTCTTCTTTCTCCTGGTCTGCTTGTTTGCGAGCTCTTTCTGCAGCAGCCAGGTCCTATAGAAATGGAAAAAGCAGCATAGTAAAGAAATGAGTAAATGGTGAAATGGTTATAGCATGATTCAGAGGACTGTAAACTTTCTAAAGCCAGTATGAGATGGCTTGTCTTAACAGAATAAATTCTTGTCATACCATAAATCCTAGGGAAGTACAATGAAATACACTTTATCCAGCCTGTCAGCTGGTTTCTGTTTTATTTGTTTTAGTCACAAGATTGCCATTTAATACAGGTAGGAATAATAGCACTAAGCCCTGAAGAATTTATTGCTATTGAAAACAATTTGTGGTGGATCATACAGTTCATTTCCCTTTAAGGCCGGTGATCTGTACCTTCTTCCAAGGTGATTTTTTTCAGTTCAGTCTGACTATGCTCAGATGGAGATCCAACAGCTTTAGTGGAGTGCATGGAGCACATGGAACTTGTTACACATTCAGTCCCTAAGAGCTGCCAGATTACTTTACTGCTTTTGCTTTTTTACTTTTGCTACTGAAGGTCATATATAGTCTCCTTTCTGCTGTAGGTTTCCCACTTTACCTCCTGAAGCTGCATGAGTTCTGCTTCCAGGCTCTTTGCTTTCTTCTCATTTTCTCTGGCTGTAGCAAATATTTCTTCTCTGGCAGCCCGTGCATCATCCAGCTCTCGTTGGTAGTCCTTCATCTGAGCCTTGTTGAAAGGAATAACAAATTTGTTATAATTTCAGTAGGAAGAAATGTGGATGGAACAGAACACATACACATTTACATAGTCATAATGCTGCTTAAGTTATATTTTCTGCAGAGATCAGGTAGCACAGTTGGAAAGATCTGAAATGCTATTCCAAGGAGGGCAGTGCTTCCACTTGAACACTGCATCTTTTGTAATGCCTGTTGTCCATATTTCCTCTGGATATTTGAGTACATGTACAATCTTAATCTTTCTGATTAAGAAAATTTTTGTTGTTTAGTTGTTAGCATGTGACACAAAGGTTGATAGGGAGATTTAAAGTATAAGCAGGAACATGCTAATTCAGAGAAAACCTGATTTCTGAACAGTCTTTTATGCTCTTGAGTAAAGTGTTAGAATCCAGATTGAAGCCCTGTAATAGATTTTATCCTATAGTCCTTTCTCTTGATGTGAATCTTTGTTTTCCTCCTTGTGAGTAAGTCAGCAGCAGATGCCTGTTGACTAGAGAATTCTGGAACATCTCTACCATGATGAAATTTAAGATTTTAATCGTTTGCCCTGTGAATTTTTCCACTGTCATTCAAACTTAGCATTAAAATACTGATATTTGAATGTGGGAGTCTAGTTCAAATTCTCCCTCTGACCAATAATTTGTAATGGGCATCAAGTTCACAAATGTCACCTAACTTTTGTATTGTGGCTGTGCAAGACACAGCAGTGGGAAAAGCTGTATTTTTGGCGTTACATACCTGTAATTTGCGAAGTTGTTTGATGGCTTCTTCCCGACCTTTATTGGCAGAGTCAGCCTGGCTCTCCAGGTCTTTAACATCCATCTCCAGCTTCTTTTTGGCAGCAGCTGCCAGGGCACGTTGCTTCCGCTCATCTTCCAGTTCCGTTTCGTATTCATGGAGCTGATCATTAAGGAAAACAAGTTCAGTCTAGGAAAGTCCTTGGGCACTCTTAAACACTCTGTGTATGTCTGAATAGTGTATACAGACCCCATATCTCTGTGATTTCCCTGGCAGATAGAACAGATTTCCATTTTGTCCCAAAATTAAAGGTTTTTGAAAGAACTCAGCAATTTGGGTTCTGTATTCATGGAAATAACGTGTGTTACAAGATGATGACTACAGCAGTTGTCCTTGCTGTCACAACACTTCTATAGAAATAGGTTTTATCCTGTCTGTTTTCATCTCCAATGCTTTTGTATGCATTCAGTGTACCTTGGGAAGACAGATATATTAGAAGTTGTCTTTTTTCACTTCCACTGAGAATACAGGGAAGGTGATCCTGACTGTGTAAGAAATAATAATTTGTATGTTTTATACTGTATTGGTTGTAGATTTATTGGTAACTGCGCATCTGCTACTGAAACAGGGAAACCCCCCTGCCTTTTACAGTAAAATAACTCTGTCAATAACCCTGTCAATAACCCTTTTATTTTCTTCTTCTTATTTTTTTTTTTTAAATCACCAAGTACAAGGCAATGTAATGCTTTTTTCTCATTATAGTTAGTGAGGTGCTTGTAATAAAGGCATTAGGTTGGGGCCTTTCAACTGACTTGGTTAGATATTTACAAAGGCAATAGTAGAGAATGGTACCTGTCTGAGGAGCTGTCTTTTCTTCTCCTCATTCTGTTCATCTCTGGCTTGTAAATCTCTTTCAAACTGGCCTTTCAGGGCCTGCATATTAACTTCCAACCTGAGTTTGGCATCTTCAGCAGCTTGTAGCTCATCCTCTAGCTCTTCTAATTGTGTCTTCATCTCTTCTACTTGCTGTTCAAGGGTCCGTTTAGATTTCTCCAACTCATGGACCTTTCAAGCAATGAGAATTTAATAAACTTGTTACGAGAAATAAAAATAATTCTAGTTATACACAGTACACCTGCAGTATAGGCCACATTTGAACCAGCAGCTGTGGACAATGAATGAAATAATTTACACTGAAAATGGTAAATGAGCTTTATTTTGTACACTTGCAAAACTATCTTAAAATAACCATGAGATTCTCTTTATCCCAATCTTTCATTTCTAATCTAGTCAAATATCATAATTTAATTTATTTAGTATTAGAAGTAATATAATCACATCCCTGTAATATAAGAAGTGATTGGCAGTGCAGAAATGGAAATTTGGCAGTTATATAAGTAAATATAAGGCAGGTGGCAAAGTCAAATATAACTAATAAAATAAGATTTGCAGAGTTTACAATTTCAAAGAAGTGTAATAAACCAGTACATTATTTAGAATCTCTTTAATGTTTTTCCAGTCTTAGAAATCAATTAGAATCTTCTTCATACTTGAAGTTATGTTAAAAATAAACATAGCTTACAGTTACTTTGCCAAGTCGCTTGAAAGTTTGGACACAAATGGAATAGCCTTTGAATTCCGTATGAAATATCTGATCTTGCTGAATGGATTTGTGTGCGCAGAGAATTTCCCACACTGAAAACAATGATCTCTTTTTTTAGCTGCTATTCTAAGTTATTGTTGTGGAGATTGTTCTAAGGCCAAAACTTACATTCTTGCCAACATCATCTTTGGAACTAACAAGATCTTCCATTTCAGCTTTCAACATTTTGTTCGTTCTCTCCAGTTCTTCTTTGGCTTCCAAAGCCTCTTCAAGTGCTCGAGCCAATGACAAAGCCTTTGTTTCCTTTTCTCTAGCTTCAGCTTCTGCTCTGTCCCTTTCATCTGCATATTTTGAGGAGATGTTCTTCTCTTCAGCTAGCATCTGTAGAAAGGTAGTGTCAATATAGGAAATCATTAGTAGTAGGGTTTTTCTATTGCAGCTGTATTGTCAGTAGTTAATGACAGGGTAGAATCTCTGCTTTTGATAAAGGCATATAAATACGAAATTAACCAGTGTTTGTATAATTACATTTTAGTTAATTTTTTTGTCCCTTTATCCCAGTGGACACTCTGTGAGTTCCAGACAGGTGATAACACAGCAAGGGAGAATCTTAAGTCCATACCTGATCAAACTTCTTCTGTTTCTTCTCCAGGTTGGAGACCAGCTGACGCTGGTTGTCTAAGTCTACCACCAGGTCATCCAACTCCTGCTGGAGTCTGTTCTTGGTTTTTTCCAGTTTGTCATAAGAAGCAGCCTTTTCCTCAAACTGTTGTGTGAGACTTTCAATTTCCTTCTGAAGTTTCTTTTTGCCTTCTTCCATGAATTCTACTGTGCTAGTAAATTCCTGTATCTTCTTCTTAGAGTCAGAGAGCTGAAATTTGAGTTCAGAAGACAAATCTTTGTAGCTGTGACAACAAAATTTGGCAGAGAGACAAAAATTGGCCAGGAGACAACTAAGACCTGGAGCTTTCCTGGTTTGAGTTGTGTGAAGCTGGTGACGAGTTACCTGTCACCCAGCCTTCATAAGATGAGGCAGAGCACAGACCTAGGATGCACATACAGGCCTTGTGTGCAAGACTATCTGTGGAGCTACCTTGCATTTGTATCTGTCCTAGGGATGACACTTTAAAGGACAGGGAGACTGCTGCCTCCATTGTGGAGCACCGCTGGTGCCATCTGGGCTAACAGCACGAATTTCCTGAAGGTCCATGTGCTGTGCCAGGATAATTCTGCAGATCCTCTGGAATTGCTAACGAAACTCTCAGTGATGGAACTAACGATTTAACTATGGCACTGATACCTGTATTGTCAGTGTTGAAATATGTCTCTCCAGATTTTGTTTTGCTTCTACTTCTTCATCCAACTGCTCCTGCAAGCTGTTCTTTTCATCCTCCAACTGGCGGAGTTTGGTGGACACATTTAGCTTCTGCCGTGTTTCTTCCTGAAGCAGCTCCTACAGTCACCACATCAATTGGCAAGACAGTCATTAGTTTAGGTCTTTTTAGAGTGCATTTTATGAATATTGTAGGTGAGCTGTTCTTGGATGCAAGTTTACCTGTGTATCTTGTAGCTGAGATCCTAAGGCTGCCACATCTTTGGTCAATTTGATATTCTTGCTTTCTGCTTCATTGAGCAAACTTGTGACATTTTCAACCTCCACCTGTGAAACACCACAGAGAATAAACGCAAGTTATTTTGCAAAACTTCGTAATCTTCCTCAAGCTTTAGATTCCTTGGGTTTGTCTGAAATCTTAACTAATGCCATTTTTGTCTAGTTTACCGTAGTATTTATTACTAGTCATATTCATGACTATTGACAATGAATTGTAAAGGAGAATGGGGATTTTGGGTGGATTTTCCTTCCTCTTCCCAAGTTTGACAGAAGTTGATGCATTTTGATTTTATTTTCTTATTTATCCATCAGCTTAAAATTGTAGATAAATGAGCATTCTCCTTTCATTGTCATCTTTTCTGAGCACCTGTGTTTAATACATGTGTGTCTAATACATTTCCAAAAGCCACATTCCTGTCAATTTTCTTCCCCACCCAAAAATGAACAAACGGAACAAAACTGTCAGCTCTGCATCATGGTCACTGAATCAGTGATGGCATTACAGACTGCAACATGTACAGAGAGACTAAAAGCTCTCAGTTCCAGGAGATGGAGTGGTTGTAGTTGATTAATTGTGTGATAATTGAGGTAGGAGTTTAAGGACAAAAAAAATGGGCGTTTTGGCTGCAGGACCATCATTCCTCTAGATATCCCCTAACAGGACAGTATAAACTGGGCTTCTCAGTCCCACAGTGTCAAAGCAAAACATCAAACTCCTTCCTACCTGTAATTTATGGACTTTTTCATTGAGTTCTGTCCGAACACGCTCTCCCTCAGTGTATTTGGACTGTAAATCCTGCAACTGCACTTCCAGCTTCTTCTTTTTGTGCTCCACATCTTGTTTGGCCTGATTCAGGCTCCTGACTTCATTAGCCAGATCAGCATTGTCTTTCTCCAGTGACTGTTTGGTCTTATCCAAGCTTGCTTTAGCCTACAAGTATGTGAAGAAGTGAAGAAAGGTGAATTATAAGAGGAAACCATGTTTTCTAGGAGATAGTTTTCGATGAGATGGATTTCTGTTTACCCGTTTAAATTGTTCCAGCTGCTCTGTGAGCTCTTCCACAGCCTGAGTGTGCTTTTGCCTCATCTCCTGGACCTGGGCTTCATGAGTTCGAGTCTCCTCCTCCAGAGCTCTCTTCAGCACCGTGACCTCCTGCTCACGCTTTGCTCTGGAAGGTGACACACGTCAGTGGAGCAGCAGTGGATAAGAGCATTCCAGCCCTACTGCACAGTCAGTGGACAGTATTGCACTGAGCTTGGTGACATTTCTTTTTGCCCCTTGTGCTACATCTCCGTACCTGAGCTCCTGCTGGGTGGCTGTGGTATCCAGAGTATCCTCAAGCTCTGTCTTAAGAGCCTCCAGCTCTTCACCAAGGTCTCTCTTTTGTTTTTCTGCTTTGTTCCTTGCAGCTCTTTCAGACTCCAGGTCTTCCTGGAGATCAGAAATTACAGATTCCAATTCACGGATCTTCTTGAGGGCATTGTTCTTCTGAGTAGTTTCATCTTCAAGCCTTTTTGAAAAGAGAGCATTTCATCTTATAAGTTAAAAAAGTAATAATGATTTCACTTTGAGAAAGTATACACTAAAGATTTATAGGTTCTGTGCAAGAAAGTGCCAAAGAAAGGGGGAACTGATGCAAAAAAGATCAGACAGCTGTACTTTATCTGAATGCAATGTCTGGAGATGCTGATCAGTTGATTCAGCAAGTTTTGGTAGAGTATTTTCCCTCTTAAATTTATACAGAAAATCCACTGAGATTCTCAAGTGGATCAAGGTCAGACTTAATTTTTGCCTGTTGCCTATGAAGTAGGTTGTTACGTTTCATCATACTTGACAGCACTGCCCTTGCTTATGGGAAGAGGATTTTTCATTGGTACCTGGAGGTAATTTAATAAAATAAATTATTTGTCTATGGACAAGCAATAGCATAATTATTTTTCACAAAAGGACATTTGGAAAATGGGGAAGCACACAGAGAGGATGAACTGAGAGAGGAGATTCATGGCTGCAGCTTCTCAGTGTCTGGGAAGGGGCAAGATGTGTTCCAGCCTGGGCTTTCCACCATGTGCAGACCCAGGAGTGAGTACCTGGCCAGAGCAGCCTGCAGCTCTTCCTCCTTCTTGGCCAGTTGTGCCTTCAGGTCAGCAATTTGTGCCTGGAGCTCTGCAATCTGCTCGTGTAGATCATTTGCCTCCCCTTCCAGCTTCCTCTTAACTTTGTCCAGTTCTTGTCTGCTCTTCTCTTCCTTCTTCAGCCGCACTGAGAAAGGAAGGATTTTGGTCACTGGACTGTGGTAGTGGCAGGAGTCCTTAATCTGACCACAAACTTAGGCAAAAAATGGTTTTGACCTCCAGTGTGGCCATACATTTAGCTACAAGTCACTGTGTTTTGGAGCAACTTGCAATGCCTTATTTCTAGCCATCCTAAAGAAGCATTTCTTTATCTTTCTGCAAAATAAGCATTTTTTTCCCCCTCAATTTTCTCTCTACTCTTTTGTATGTAAAAAATAAAAGGTTTCTGTGGTTTGACACCATGGGGATTTGGTGATTCTCACCAAATTGGCTTCAGCATAAAAAATTTGGAAAACACCACAAAGATTTTTTAGAAGTTGTCCCCAGATTCTGTTTAGGTTTTTTTGTTCTGTGCCACGGAAAAAGAAGAAATTCTCAACCCCCTCCCCCCCCCGAAACTATTGTTCATGTTACCTTCAAGTTCTGAAATCATAGATTCATGTTTGTTCTTGAGCTTTGTAAGATTTTTGGCTTTTTCTTCTTCTTCTGCAAGATTTGTTGTTAGATCACTTATTCTTTCCTCGAGGAGTTTTCTTTCCTTAAGAATAATAAAATACTTCTGTTAGCATAAGTGTCTGTCATTGGTGATCATAAATCAACTCTGCCAACCAAAACTGCCCAATAGATTGTCCTTTTATGCTGTCTTTCTTGAGATGGTAGTGATAGATTTCAATTTTTCAGTTACAGAGGAGCTATGGAATGGTATCTATGACTTCCATGTTCTCTAAGCTGCTGCTCTTAGAATCTTGTGCTCTCTGATGGCTGCTAAGTACAGGGCCCAGTTCACAGGAGCATTCCCTTTTCAAAAGTACTGGAAGACATGCTTATTTCCAGTTTTAATAATGAAGTTTGGTTGAAATTAGTTGAAAACCAAGAGAATTATTTAGTCTGCTCTTGGACAAGAAGACATGTCTTCCACTGATTGTGCTTGACTGCTGTGGATATTTTGCTTGAAGATATTTTTGCTACAGCAGATCTCAAACACAGTAGTTTTAAACAATTTTGAATTGTTTAAATGAGCACTGAAAAATTATCAGAAATGCATTTGATATATGCTGGACTGATGGCCTGGTGTAACTGTACATCCATGAGATTAGATAGTCAAGAGTATTCCTGTTGTTCTAGTGGAAGAGGAGGTTTTCTCTCAACTTTCACTACTTTCAGAGTAAGAAAGTGGACTCAGAACACTTACCTTGCTTAGCTTGTTATTCTGATCTTCCATTATCAGAATATCATCTTCCATTTTCTTTATCTTGCTATCTGCTGCTACTTTTTCAAGTTGCAGTTTCTGCCTTGCAGCTTCTTCTTCTTCCAGCTGTTCCTCAAGGTCCTTTGAGGGGGGAAAAAGAAAACCACAAAACATGAATTCTGGAAATAAAATACCACTTATATAATTCTTAAGAAAGGCTTAATGTTTATTACTGTATGTTGTAAACTTTGTTGTTTTTATTAAGAACTAGACAGTCTGCAATACTTGACAACATAGAATGAAAGATTTGTTAAAATAATGTTTTAGAGAAAAGATTATTTAAGATTGAGATGGGGAAAATGATAACTCTGGAGGAAAGAGCATCAATTGATTGTCTTTACTTCGGTGGCACAGACATACATCCTACAGAGGGTTGTGTAGCAAGCACTGTCCTAGGATCTGAGGTTTGCCAGTCTCTGTTGTTTGTCAGTGACATCCAAGTTATTGTCTGTATTTGTCACTTATTCCTCCTTACCAGCATTTGTTGTTGCATCTTTTTCTTCTCTGCCTGCAGCTGCTGGCTGCGCTCCTCCTCCTCCTCAATTCTGGCTTCCATCTCATGCAGGATCTCTTCCAGCTCTTGTTTCTTAGCAGCTAAACGGACTCTCATCTCCTCAGCCTCAGCATACAGCTCAGTTTCTGCCTGAAGCTGCTCTGCCAGGAGGTTCTTCTCTTCAACAAGCTGCACAAATGAAATGGAGAGGAAGTTAAGGCTTGGAGTGCAAATTGGCTGTTTCACTGGACAGTCCTGGGGTACAGGCAGGCAGCTCTACCACACATTTTTGTGTGGATGTTGGGCCTTTACTGAAGTGACTGGGAGCTTTTCTGCACTGACCTGTTCTGGACCATTGCTATGAAGAAATACATGAGTGCAAAGGAGAGAGACACCTTTATTATAACAGCTTCTAGACATGGTAAAAGAACAGCTAGTGTTTTCCACAGGCTCAGAGCTGTAAATCACCTGTGAGTGTTTCTGTTCAAGCTCCTTCAATTCACTCTCTGCTTTTTGTTGTCTTTCCTTAGTTTTTTGTAGTTCTTCGTCCTTGGCCTGCATTTCTTCCTCTTGGCGGGTGACTTGCAGCAGTGGTTTCACCTGGAAACAGAAAGGTTTTTCAAGAATGTTTCCTGTCAGTATTTGTGTTGCTGAGCATGGTGCTTAAAGTACTGACTGGCACTAGTGGTAGTGCTGCCATTGCTCAAGACTGGACAAATACTGTCCAGCCAAGCTTGATGTGAATATCTTTAAAGCCCCGAGCTTCAGCAGTGTTGCTCTTGGCTGTCTCTATGTTAATTCTTGGGGCCTTGTGAGCACCTCTGCCTCTGATAGTGTCACTTTTGGAATGGCTCCAGGCCTGTTTTAATCCCCTGATAATGTACAAAAGCTACATCTTCTGCTTAGAAAGGCAATATGCACACACACTGCCTATTTCTCGTTGCAGAGGAGATTGCTATCAATCAAAGTAGTAAAAGTTTTCTGAATCCAAACTGAAGACCATTCATGAAACACCCAAGCCTTTTTAATAGGAAAATAGACTTAATTTGCATGAGTGCCCAGCACAAAGATGTTTAGTGTCCCAGTTAGGAATTCTTGAGCTACTGGGCTCCCCATAGATCTATCACTCTGGATGTTCAGAAAATTCAGTTTTACTCTGTGTTCTCATTATCCACCCCTGTGAAATGATTTAATTTCATGGCAATTAAAAAAGTCCCCAAAGATGCAAAATCTTTTATGAATTTCTGCTTAAGTAGATTGTCTTCTTCTCAAGTTAGAACTAACTTTAATGTTAATGGCATAATATAACTATCCAGAGTATCTCTAATGCCAAATTTTGTGAAACGAATGAGGCTCTTGCCGTCAGCTTCACTGGGCTTTGGAACAAGGAGTATGCCTGACAATATGTACCTTGGTATCATGTGCATTTCATTTCTTTTGGAAAACTGAGGAGAGATATACTGATAGCAGTCACTCACTTTAGTAAACAGTCTCCACCACTGCCAGTTCCTCAGCTTCAGGTAAGCAGCACAATTTCTTTGGATAACCTTCATTGCAGTCAACTGTTGCTGTCTCTTAGCAAAGGCTCTGTGATTAAAAATGTAAAGCAAATTGGTTCAGTCTGAGAATAGAAGGTGTTTGCGAGGTACACACATTAAGCAAAGAAACGCTGGCATGAGAGTCTGCTGATGAGCCACATGGTTTGGGAAGTCTGGCACAAATTCTTTTGTTGCTTTAACAGTGCCTGTGCTTTCCTGAGGAAGGGTGATAACTCTGGTTAGCTGTCTGGTATTTTATTTTGGTTTTTTTGGCTGTTTGCCTTCCATGGGTAGGCACAGATGTATAGATCTAGTTCTGGCTGCGAACATCTTTCCAGAGTACACAGGGACTCAGATCTTGCACTGATCATCACTCTTGAAACATATTTCTTTGTCTGGCAATTTGAAAGCCTTGATAGTATGCAGAAAAAAAAGGCATTATTGTTGATAGTTTTATGGTGTACATTAACTGAGATCATGCTAGATGATCAGTGCTCCACGCTGAAGCTGTGGAAGAAATTATTTTATGTTTTATAGATGCCAGGGGTGCTGCTACTTGTAGTGTGTAAGACTCCAGTCTTAGCTTAGGATGCTCCTCCTCCTGCTGGTACAAATATATAAATATTTAAATGATGGGTCATTGTCTCAGCTTATTGTACAGAGGTGTGTGAGCAGCCTCACAATGTAACTGCTTTCCTGTAATTACACTGATCAGCCTCTTCTGGGCTGGAAGTGAAACCTTCATTGGACACGAGTTCTAATGCAGTATAAATAATAATGAAATGTCTCAGTATCTTCAGTTTGTTATATGGAAAACTAAAGGCCCCTGCAGATACTCTGCTGCAGAAGACATTCTATTTGTTAGCACATATTCTTACTTTCTTGCTAGGTAGCCTCGGGACATAGCTTGGAAGGCAATAATAACGTCTGTGATCTTCAGGTCTCTCTCTTCTTCCAGGTGAGCCAGAACACCAGTTCTGAAGAAGATTTTACTCTGTCCAATTCTGTACAAGTTGGGATCGAGCTCTAGTGCTTTGATCTGGAGGAAAACAGGGATATTTGTTAACTCCAGTGCTGAGGTTTAGGGTACTGAAAATCACTTCTCATTTCTGTTCAGTCTCAACATTTTTTATATAAGGAGTATAGACCCGATTGTCAACAGGATCAAAAATGCTTTCCTCACCATGAGTATGCAAGCCTGCTTCCCATCCATGAATCCTTTAGGAATGGCATTTGCAGCGAGAATCTCATATCTGCCAAAAGATGCTTATGTTAGGGAGGTTGAAACGCACTGGACGGTTTTGTACAGACAGACAGGTATTACAGCTCTACTGAACCCAGAACTGGGGCTGAGGGACTCGTACCGCTGGCGGAACTCCTGGAAGACGATCCTGTTGGGGAATCCCTGCCGGCAGATACGGATCCCTTCCAGGACACCATTGCAGCGCAACTGCTCAAGCACTAAATGGGCATCAAGCTTTCCAGACTGAAAGGGGAACAAAAGGTATTTTAGCACAAATTTACAAAAATGTCCGTATATCTATGTTTGAAGACATCGTTCAGCTCTGCCATGTGCAGCTAGCAGCTCAACAGCAATAATGTGCCAGGAGTCTGAAAACCAAGCATCTGAAATTTACCCTTTTTTCATGATTTGGAATGATGCAGCGGACAAAGTTGGGATTGGTATTCCTTAAGGTGGTCATCAGTTTGGTCAGCTGCTCCTTATAGAGTTGTCCAACAGTACGGAACATGCCTTTCTTGGTTTTTGAAGAACTGGGAAGTGAACTTTCACTCATCTTCGCCATTTGGTCCAGCCCAACTATACGGTCCACTGAAATAGAGAAGAAAGAATGGAACAGTTTATAAACTGTCCTTGCCTCACATTACACCCATCACTGGCATTGTTACACTGCAGCTTGCCAAAGAGGACCAGTATATTTTTTATGCAATAGAAGCATTCTGACAAATGTACTAGAAGCCCTTTTGGGTAAATAGTCTACTTCTGTCAAAGATGAAAATGTGGATTTTTTTAAGTAGTGACAGAATGGAGCAACTGAATACCCAGAATATATTTTGTCCATGAATTAAATAGAACTGTACAGAACTTACATGAGAGGATTCATAAAACCTAACAATAACCTGTTTTAAATGAGGTCTACAATATTACATATTCAGCAACATTATAACAGTGTGATGAATAATTTTTATTCAGTTGCTGAATAATATTAAGGAAATTTTTTGATAGTGCTTAAAACTCTCTAAAGAAATTTTTCATAAACATGTCTTTAGAACACATTATTCTTATTTCTTAGTTCAGTCTCTTCTATGCTTATCATGTTCACACTTGTGTGCTGCCAGCAAGGGATGGCTGTCAAAAAGTTCTGGTAGGAGTTTCTCCCTTTAAACCCCATCACTGATTTAGAGTTGTGATTCATACCATCCTTCCAAAGGTCTGCTACAAATTTGTCTGAAGACTGGTTCAGCAGAGAAGTCACATTGTCGTTTAGTGGATCCATGTTCTTTGTCAGCCAGGCAGTTGCGTTGTAGGTAACCTGCAGGGAACAGTGAATGCTACATCAAAAATTTGTTCTTGATAAGAAATCTGGAGTGTCCAAGAACACAGGGCACTGTATCAACACAAAATCAGACAAGTAATTTGCAAAGCTTTCTAGGGTTGAGAGTTGAGTATTTATTCTCACATGTACTAATGTCTTTAAAAAGTCTGCTTGCTAGAAAAGAATCCAAATTACTTGGATTTTCAATAACCTTGGTGCTGGTTATTTTTCTTTTCTTCTGAGCTTAGCACAACCATGATTTGCAAATCTTATTTCATGTGTTGTGTAATTAAAGCACTTAGTAAGCCCATTTTGTAATTAAAGCCATGTCTCATCAATGCAGGTACCACAATGTTTCTCTTTGATCCTTTGGGTATCCCTAAGTCAAAATAGCTCAATCTGTCCAGTACCTTTCCTGCATAGTGCATTATACAGAACTCTGTTTTATCCTTGAGTTGCTTGGGCTTCTGGAATTTGGGATGGTTGCCTTGTTCTTGAATTAGTTTCTCCACAAAGGATGTGTCAGTAGCCTTGGGGAACCAGCACTCTTCATCCAGCAAAGCCAGGACACCAGGAGGATTGGTCTGCAACAGGAGCAGTATCAGATCAGAAACATCACAAGCAGAGGCAGAGACAGAGCACCACGTTCTTCACCCCTGAGGTTACAAATCCTTCCAGGAAATAAAGGATCTCTTGTTGTACTGACACGTAACTATGTAGTATCCCACCTACAGAGAGATAATCTTACTGGTCTTTCGATCAGCTCAATGCAAGGTTGCAGGTCAAGGCCAAAGTCAATGAAATTCCATTCAATGCCCTCTCGCTGGTATTCCTCTTGCTCCAGTATAAACATTGTGTGGTTGAAAAGCTGCTGAAGTTTCTCATTAGTGTAGTTGATGCAGAGCTGCTCAAAGGAATTGATCTGTGAAGAGGAAAAAAGTGAGTTCATAATGTTAGAAAGAGGCCTTTAAGAGTGAACTTAAATGTTAAGATAGTATTTGCTATTTTGTATTTCTTTTTGCATATTAAAGTAATTAAAATATAAGGATCTATATCAGTTTAATCAGCTTGTGTCCGCAGTATATACCTCAAAAATCTCAAATCCAGCAATGTCAAGGATCCCCAAGAAAGAAGCTCCTTGTCTTTTTGTTTTATCGAGAGCTTTGTTCACGCGAGCCAGGATCCAACGGAAAAGACGCTCAAATTTTGCCTTGGCCAAAGCTTCTATGGCAAAGTCCGCCTGGAAAAGGTAAGAGGAGATTGTAAGTGAAAGAAGAAACCCACTTAGCTGTTAATTTCTGAAGAAATGAGATATAAAATGGACATTTCCCTTTAGACAAGATGTAAAGAGAAATAGAAAAAGGGAAAATAGCTTCAGGAGAGCTGAGCAGAGTGCATGTGGTACCTGCTCTTTGGTCTGAGCTTTCTGGACAACATCTCGTCCAACCTTGATTCTTGGGGTCAGAATAGATCTTGTGAAATCTGTCACATTAATCCCCATCAGGTGGCACACTTTTTGTGCAGCTAGAATAAAAAAGTGAGATTTGATTTCAGACTGAATTTCCTCTTAGCAGGTCAGTAAGTGTGAATATGAGTAGCTCAGCAAGTATGTGGAGTTATTTATATTCTGTAAAAGCTCCTCTATTGTACAAACAAGAGATGACACTTGCCATAAAAGTAACATTTGTGATCCAAGCAACAAATTCACCATTCATCAATTTATGGATTCAAGATTACTAGAAAAGGCAATGATAGCTGAGCTGATTTTAAGGATGGGTTATATTTTAAAGCCTGAGAGCTACATAGGAAATAGCAATTAAATAAAAAATACTGATAAAGAGTGCTTATTCAGTTGCTATTTTATTAATTTCTTAATGTTAAATAAAATTTTGAAGTGGAAAATCTTACCAGTATCATCTGGCATAGAAGCTTGATCAGTGTTTCTCTCCTTCTTGAAGACAATATTACCCAGTTGTAGGACAGATGAAACGACCCTCAGTATAGCTGTAAGAGAAACAGGTAATATAAATGAGGACCAGAATGGCCATGTTTTGAAAGCTCTGTTCTCTGCAATAACATTCTGTTGCCTGTGATAGTTTGTACCTCTCCGGAAAGAGTTAGGCTTGCTTTAAAGGACTGTGCCATAAACTGCAGGAGTTTGAATGCTGTTTGAGCAACAATCTCCACAATCTGTGCAGTGGAGTAAATGGGCCAGTCTGGGAACACCAGCACCTCAAGCTAAGTTAGGATGGCTCTCCAGGCAGATCCCCACATCTCAGGAACTTGTCTCCCACTCAGTGCCTGTAGCATCTGTCCTGCTCAGTCACTCGAGTATTTCTGAGTTTAAAATAAAAAATATATCTGAATTACCAGCAGCTTCAAAAATGTGTGGCACTTCTGAATGTCAGTTATTCAGGGACATATGGATATTTTGTTGTGCAACTAAAATCAAATGTGTACATATCTTTGAAGGATTAGTGTCAAAGTACAGAAAAGTAATTGACAATGTTTGATTATTAAAATATATATAAATGTGATTCCACCTAATCTCGGGTAGTAAAATCTACTGATATGTTACAGGTGAGGTTGTATGAATCTGGGGAGTTTTATTTGTTTATCTGATAAATTTACATAGGAGAAGGATACTGTCCTAATGGGCTTCTGTTTTAGAGCATGAAATCAAAGGGGTTCAGACAGTAACATAATGACTCCTGCTGCTGCAGTGGAGAATGCTGCCGTCCACACCACTACTGTCAGGAGAGCAGACCAGTGTGCACCAGTAACATCATCTAGATTGACAAAGGCTGGGGTTTTGCTCAACATCCCTCGGTCACTGATGCAGGTGAGGGATGTGCCCTGCTGCTGCAGCTGCTCCAAGGCTCAGGCAATGGGAGGATGCTGCTTTTGCCACCAGGTGTCACTTGGGACGTGGCAATTTGCATCCGAGGGCGCTGCACACTCCCAGCAACACTGAACTAAAAGCTATGCAGGTGGATGTCTCTGGCAGGCCTACATTTTCTAGACAGTTTAGTTGTTTCATGCTCTTTGCTTTTATTCCTCTTTTCTCTGAATCAGTGAGTACATATGAGTTATTTGAGCTTGTTCCATTTCTTTAAAAAATAAATCATATTATATTGCAACTTTTTCGTGCTAGTTGTTGGAAAGTTCTGAAAAATGGCTTTAAATGGCCATTACTGTTGATAGAACTGGCTTGGACTTAGTAATCTCTTTTTGGATATGTAGGGAGTTCCAATGAGAAATATTCTCTTTCATAAACAAATTAGCTTTGCAAAGTGATTATTCTGGACAGAATTAACCTCTGCATTTGCATCTCTATGTAGTGTCACTTGCAGATGTATATCTTAAATAGCTGTATATACTTGAATATCCTGAATACAGTGTTGATAAAAATTCTCACATGTCTGTTCCTCATCAGTAAAGCCCATAATTTTCATGGCTTCCAAGGTCTCCTGGAACATTTCATCATCTTGTTGAGAAGGAATAGGCACGTAGCCACTAGATAGAAAGGTGTAATTGTTGAAGCCTTCCAGCAACAAATCATCTAAAAAGAAGAAGAAAAGCTTTATTTAAGTGCATCTACTTAATGCTCTTGGTTCATGAATTCTCCTATGGAACAACAGAAAAACCCACAACATTATCACCAAAGGAAGATTCTGCTTGTATGAGGAGTTTAGGGTTTTGTGGTACACGAATATTTTCAAAATAACTATTTTAGCAAGCTTGATGGTGTTAAGTTTCCAGTTTTCATTAGTGACTGGGGAACGTCTCTGCACCTTGGGGTAATTTTGTGTCCTATGGACTCAAATCTGAGCCACTCTTCCCCAGATTCTTTTATTTAGTGCCATATGTAACCTACTCAGAATTATGCCTCTGCCTGTGGGGATTCAGGTAATAATAAGAATGAAACCAGGCAACAACCAAATTGGGCCAAACTAACAGGCTATTCAACCCTATTCTATGGCCACCAGCAGATTCTTAGGTAAGGAACATAAAAGCCAGTTATCCATTGCTTTATACATTCTTTGGCAGTGATTGAGGGAAATATGTCATATTTGAACCGTGATGTTCCAATACATTTGAAACTGTGGCTTTCAGAGTGTAATAATGTTCTATGGCAAAGACATTCTCTTAATTTATTTTAAAACAACAAGCCGATATGCTTGTTGGAATCCCCAGTTTCTTTTGTGTAAAGCAATTAATAACTTCCCAATTTTCTTCTTGAAATTATTCAAGATGGGATCTGAATGAGTCTACATCTCCTGTAAATTTAAATATCCTGTAAACTGCCTCAAACAGGTGGACATGAATTGATGCTTTTGTATAATTCACTTGAGAAAATTATTTTCTATAGCTAAAATTCATAGCTATTTCTATGCCTGTTTATTTATAGAAAGTATTGAATGACATATAATTACATAAATTAAGATAAATACTTAGGCAAGCGATTGCTCAGACTATTCAATGAGATGAGAGAACCATTAGTAAGGAACTTACTTCTCATTTGTTCAGAAGCTCCAGCAATCAAATAGTAAAAGATGTGAAACGTTCTTTCATCTTTAGCCTGACGAATTGCACGGGATTTTTCAAGCAAATCTGTTTGTCAAGTATGTTAAAAAAATTTTCTTAATTGTGCTATCAGCCTCAGAACCATCAATAGCATTGTCAAAGTATTTGCCATGAGCTTGTAAAACACTAATATGTGTCTAATTCTGTGGCAGAAGCTCTGGTATTGGTATAGTGCTTACCACAAAAAGCAGATCAATTTCGTACCTCTTATTGCAGGGTAAATGCTGGTAATCATGGCAGTAAGCACAATAGACCTAAGTGCTTCTAAAATCAGAGGTATAAAACTAATATTATCTATATCACAATATAACTCACAGCACTTTGAAAATTAAGTACCAATATAATTCTTTAACCATAAGGTGGGGCTGCTAGAAAAAGAGTTCTTGAGGTGAGTATTGTAGGTATAAAAGCAATAAAATCAAGTTTTATTTATGAACCATTTTTGTGACTATAAGCTAATAAAAATGAAGTTAGCAATAGTGTATTTCAATACCAGTCAGTGATTCACTCTTTAAAAGCTAAAGTGCTGTAGATAAAACTTCAGTTAAGACCAAAAATGTTAAAACATGACTTTTTCTAAAGATCAGCTGTCAAAATAAGAGCAGAATTATAAACTGTTGCTTGATGCTATATTCAAGGGATAAGGTCCTTCTTTATAGCTGTGTCATTCTTTCTCATCTATTGGAGCAAGAAGCTCCTTCTGTATGCAAAAATGAGCAGTGCAACATGGAGGAAACTACCTGCATATTAATATGTTCATTAAAACATACTACCTCATAAACATAGCCAAGGGAACAGGCAACATACTTGACAGACAAGGTCAGACTGAGCTGAATTTCTCTGTACATTTTCCCTGAAAAAATACATCAGGGTTATTGATATACAGCTCCCTGCTCTGGGTGTGTAATTTGACACAGCAGTCAGTATTTAGCATCCAGGCAAGACGAGTTCTCTGGTCATGAAAATGTCCCTTGCCATCGCCTAAGTTACGGTTTGTCCAGTTTCTGAAGCTGTATTTGGGGAATAGCTCCCTTTCCCATGGCTGAGAAAACAGCCTTGAAAACATAAACCTGAGAGCAAGACAAACTGAGAAGCTGGTATCAGCACAGAGCCACTTCCCTCCCTCTTTGTTTATAGCAGCCTCATCAGTATTTGCCTTTCTTAGACATGCAATGAGCTTGTTTATCTTACTTCCTCTCAGCCTAGTGCAGCTCACTGAAAAGGATACAAGTCTCTATGTTTGCTCCAACAATGTAGCCCGTCACATCAAAGTTGATGCGGATGAATTTGCCCTGTGAATGAAAAGAAGATCTAAATTGGGCTATTCTTTCAGCTTATGCCAGGTTTTCTGACTTTAGCCAGTATTTAGCCTGTTTCATAAGATGTGTGCATCATCCTCCCTAGAGTAACATGCTTGACTCCCTCCTGCTGGGACAACCTGTGGAACAGCCTGAAAGGAAGTGAACTTCTCTGATATTCCCTCTGTACAGATTTCCCCCCACTTTGTTCAGGCACTTAGAGGGAAAGGAGTTCTCCCTGCTGGACTAGGCTTTGGAAGCAGGGGTAGGACATCTTTGTTTTACTTTGATTTCCACAAAGTCAGTGAGGGAACAGCCTTGGATCTGTGTAACTCACTCTGCTAAGGTTGACCCACGTGGATCCCTAAAATTTGCAAGGAGAGAACAGAGGTGGGAGAGGAGGGTCTGCAGGGAAAACAGGCATCTGCCAGCACTTGCAGGAAGAAGTGTCATCAGATAATGACAGCTCTCAGCTCACAACATTCTAACTCAGATCTGTGTAACTGTTATTTCTTTTTTCTCTATTTTTTTCTCCATTTTCTATTTATTATCTTAACCAGGACATAACAGACACACCTTATGAGATATATACTCAACAATGGTGCAAAGAAAATGGAAGTACAGATTTGGTTTGCAAATATTCTGAAGGTGGATATCTGCTGGAGCAGAAGGTCACTCTAAAAGGTCACACATAGACTGCTAAATTGTGAGAGACAATGTTACTGCCAAGTTTAAGCCTGATCTTTAATCTTCTATCAAGCCAAATTCCTATTTCAGAGGAGAATTCTAAACTGTTTTTAAGGGATCAGTTTTAAGGCTCTCTTTAGAGAGAAGCACTGATGGGGACCACTGCCTGTACACTGGCTTTTAAAAGGTGTTTTACCTCCCCCTCCACCCCAGACCGACCTGGATTTCTCCTACTTACGAATCTGGAGGAGTTGTCATTCTTCACAGTTTTGGCATTTCCAAAAGCTTCAAGAATAGGGTTTGCCTGTAGAAGCTGTTTTTCCAGCTCACCCTAAAATTCATTCAGAAGCAGTTAACACTGAACTTCGTAATTACTTACCTGAAACCAACACTTGTACACAGGAGAGAAAGGTGAAATCCAAGTTAAGTCTCTATTTTTTTTGCTGAATACTGCATTTCATGTGGATTTGTTTTCATTCTTGATTAATCTTTGTGTTTATCTATTTGTGTAATTGACTGCTGCCCTGTATACATGACCCTTTTCCAGCCCTGTTGCCTGTGACAGATCAAATTCTATTAATCTGTTTAACATCATGACTGGCCTTCCTTAAAAAAGAGGGTCATTCAATGTCAATTTTTTTTCCCAGTTTAGTATAATTTTTTAAAGGGATATTCTTAAAGGAACCTCTAGCATGTCTTTTCCAAGTTAGTTTATTGAGACCCTTTGCTAGCAAATGACAACGTAATTAGAATAACTTGCCGAGAATAATTTTAATGTAATGCAGCACAAAGCTACAAAGCAGATTTCATCAAGTCTATTAATAATGATCCATGCAAGGCTACTTAGGTTAAATATGGAATTGCATTGATTGATTTCAAACTAGGATAATGAATTCTCATGCAAACACACAAACTTCGTATTATATTGTTAATTGTGATTGGTAATTGCTAAGGAAACAAATCATGCATGCAATGAAACAGGCATGCATTTAATTCTATATATTTACCTAATCCTATTTCTAAGCAAATCAATGAAGTTGAAAAAATACTTTGAATATGTATACAGCTTTTCAGAACTCTTCATTCAACTTTGTCCTATGAGATTATTTACATTCACATTTACTTTGCCACACTATTCGTTGAATACTACTCCATGGTAACACGCATTATTTCAAATAACTCACCTTGAAAAGGAAAATGTCCTTGATAGATAATATGATATAATTTAAATCATTTTAATTGGAAATTAAGGCAATATTTTGTTTGAATCTAGGAAATAATTTGGAAAATGAAAGCGCTCCCAATTAATGTGCAAATCTGGTAACCTTTTTCTAAATGTCACTCCTGAATGTCTTGTAACTCCTATGGCAATGATGAGAGCTACCTCAGCAGTACTATTAAAAAGCTTACTACCCAAGAGTTGGAGGAGGAAGGAAGGAAAATTTCCAAACAAGTTCATACAGGAATCCTAGAATAAGTAATGAATTCCTAAAAGTCCCTGAAGATTCTTTGTACTGAGCAGATCTGTCCAGTTACTCTGTGTAGATTAAAAAGTCCAGTATAAGCAAAGGGTGTTGCTGCAATCAGATGGTGACATCTGAAATAGTACCTTGTCTGTTAAAATGAGACAGACACCACCTGCTTCTACTGAGAACTGAACTATGCCATAAACCTGGGTATAAAACTATGGCTCCACATGGACAGCACTGTGTGCAGCTTAAGTCCACCAAACTCCACAGAAGTGCCTATGCCAACCATTAATTAAGTTTTTTTTTTTTTTTTTGCAGAGAGATTGTCAAAAGAAGTACTAAATTAACTAAGAGGCAACACTGTCATAGCTGAAGTCTGAGAGGCAGCAGTCAGAATGGGGCAAAAAAGACTGCATGAAAGAAAATAAATCCCATTTGCCTGGCACAGAAACACCAAGAATATGCCAGCTAACCTGCCTGGATTCCCAAAGCATCGCTATGTGGTATGCCACACAGAGAGGAGGGCCTGTAACACACCTGCAGACAGGTGCTGCAGTGGGAATTGCTCTGTTACATGTCACAGCAGCAAGTTAAGAACATGCTGACCCTTGTGGTGGTGCACAATTCTCAACAGTTACACGGAAATGCAAAATTCCAAGCAATAACAAATGGAAAGCATGCAGCCAAACAAATCAAACACTGTGAGGTTTAGGAATTATTTCACAACAGTCCTAAAAAGTTCAACCTGAAGCACAGAAAGCATTTGGGTATTTCATTCAGAAACCACATTGTTTCATTTCAGGCTGAGCGGCTCTTCCAGGATCGTGGGAAATTTAATTCAAACTATGGCAATTTGAACACACACAGAGATATAGAAGAGAGTGATATTTGAAAGATGACCCAGCCTGTGTCAGACCTCATTCTTTACCATGGAGCCTGACACAGTTAGGGTTGATTTGTGAGAGCATTTGGTGCTATTGTTGCTTTTTATCATATCATACAACATATTTCAACAAAATCTCTCTTAAATTTTTGGGGTGCAACAATAGCATGCAGATCTACACTCAGTGCCTTAAACACACATCAAACAGTCTAAGTTACTCACGTAGGCAAAAGATGGACCTTGCTGTATTGAATAACATGGTATAAAATAAGTGTCAGTATAATTTCTATTAGACAGACATTTTTATTGTTTTTCCTCTATTAAAATAACCAGTACACAGTTTCCATGCAAATAAACCAGGAATACAGATATGAACAATCTATTGCAGACATACCAAGGGCACAAATACCATTAACATACATAGAGCATTTTAACTGAAGAGAAGAAAAAACCCTGAAGCAAAGGGGTGGGATTTGGATCCAGTCCCAGGTTAGTCTCTCAGGACCAGACAAGGGCAAATATTTTTATGATAAATTCCTTATTCTTCTCTGGTGCATTTTGTTATTCATTATATTTTAATGACTGAAATTGCAGTGTCAGTAGTTCTAATCATTGAATTACTATTTGTCAGCATGGTCCAGAACAAATTAGACTTTCTCTCAGCTCCTCTCTGATGGATATTTGCCTTCAGGTCTGTCTCAGGGCAAATTTGATCCTGAGACTCACGTAATTCCCCAGAGGAGTCAGCAGCAACTGCAGTTGGGGATGGCTTTGGCACCCCAAGTTCATTTCCCCCAGACACTGAGCAGGATCTCAATAGGCAGAAATAATTTTTTTTGCATAAACATTAAACATTAGTCTTGGACTGTTTCCACAAAATTTAATCACAGTTTTCTAGAAAATACTACTCAAAAGGACATCTACTCCTTCCCCTGCCCCAAATTAGAATCTCCTGTACATAAAAGCCCAGCTATTTGTGGTGGAAGAGGGAGGGCTGCACATCCTGTGCTCTGCTGACGCATGGGCAGGGGCAGCTGCAAGACCCAGCACAGGGGTGGTCATGAGATTTTACTTTACTTCCCCTTTCCCTACTAATTACTCATCTTGGACCCAGTCTTGTATTTGAGACACGATGAAATGTCTTCCTGAATTAAGCCTGTATTTTGTCATAAAAGTGAATTGCTTCATTTTTTTGCAGAAGTTTTGAGTAACATTGGAAAGGCTGGAAATGACATAGGACCTGGAATTGTATCACTGAGAAGAGCAAAGACAGCTGAGAGCCTCAGCCATGGTAATGATCTCCAGGAACTGGGCAGGTATATGGTTCAAAGTAAGAAAATGAACTTTAGTCTCTCAGGCAAGACTATTACAAATTTTGAAGTCACAAAGTACTTATAAAAAATTGTGCCTTTCAAAATTGTTACCTCTGACAGAGCAGTAAAAAGAAAAGACAAGTTTTATACTGGGACTCTTTGCTAGTTAGTAAGAAAACTTAGTAACAAATCCAATCAAAACTTTGGAAGTTTAAATGCTGGTATACATTTTTATGATGCTGTTGGACAATGTGTTAGTTACTGGCTTTCCCACACTTCTCACTTGCTAGAGGTCAAGGGTAAAACAAGGACTCGAGCCCTTGCAGACTTCAATGCCTTCATGCTGGCATATAAATAGGTGCTATGCATATGGAAAGCTATGAATATTTCTTTTCTCCCTAAGTACATTCGAATTTGATGCCTAAGATGGTGTCAAACAAAATTTTCTTTCCATAAACATAGAGCTGTGACGTCGTTGTGTACACTTAATATGTCGACTGTTTGACAAGCCACAGTCCCTGACTTGCACAGTCACCTCAGCACAGCCCTCAGAGGCCTGAGGGAGAGTTGGATATGGAAGAGCTCACTTACAGTGACGCTGGTGTCCTTTTTGCCCTTATGTGAAGAAGCAACAACAGCCAGGTACTGAATGACCTTTTTGGTATTTTCTGTCTTGCCAGCACCAGATTCACCTCTGAGGGGAAAGAAAATAACACAAAAGAAGGTAGGTAACCAGTGGACTCCTTCTGCCGTGTAGATGTGTGTAGTATATAAAAACAGGACTGGAGACCGCCCAGCTCAGTTCTTATTTACCCCAGAACACCATCTCCCAAATCCACCTGACTTCAGCCTGCAAAGAATGCATTATCAGAGCTATATCTCTGTCCTGGTAGTATTTTGAGTGGACAATTGGCCATTTAAGGGAATTCTAAAACATGATGCATTTTTGAACAGCAGTTCATCTTGCTTTGGCAGCATCTGAACACTTCTGAGAAGTTGAGCTGGCAGGGAATCTGCTTACATTTTAAGATCAAAAAATACAACATTAACTATGATGTGGTACAGCAGTAAAAGAAAACATCAGCAGTAATACAATGGTTTTCTCTTCTGAAACTCTGGCATTAAAGTAGACTAACTACAGATGAGGCAGCTTGATCTTGCTTCATCTGAACTTTGTGTTCAGGTGCTCCTTGAATTCAGTGGGACCCAGAATGGAGCCACCTGAGGTTTCCCTGCTCACTGGGTAATAAAGGACATCATGGGGGGATGTCTGACCAGCAGAACTGGCATCCCAGCTCTGCTCCATGCAGTCAGTGTCCCTTGGGAAGCAGGAAGGCAGTAACTTCTTATCTCTTGGAAAACTTCCAGGTTAAGTTTATTTACAACTCTTAAGCCCTCTCTTAAAGTAAAAGAGTGGCTTTCAAAGTACAGATTGACAGTCTTTTCTCAATAGAAATTTCCAGCCAATTTTCCTCTCTAATTGTTACATTACATCATCTTAGGTCTTTCAGATACCTCTGGCTCTGATGATTATATGGACAAAAACGTTTTATACTGTCTTGCTCAAAAAGGGTGGTAAAGTGGGTGTGGATGTAACAAACGATTTCTTTCAACTGAGCTAGTGCTGTGAGGAGAGCAACAATCTAAGTTGGACCTCTTCTTCTTTGGATCTAAACTAAAATTGATTAAAAAAAATAAAAGAACAATACATTCAAAAATCCCAGAGATATTTATCAGCTCTTTTGAGTCTGAAACTGTTTAGCTGGATCCAATGCAGTTATGCTTCTTTTCCTGATTAGGAAATGCAAGAGTTAATTTTCCCTATCAAAGGACCAGTGATAAATGGACATGAAAATATGGAGAAGTGCTGGACAGAACTTTCAATACAGAATGACACTGATGTAAACCTTAGGAAACCAGAAACAATTCCTGCCTGAGGTACGACATGATAAGAACTGTTTCTTCTGGCTTTTAGAGTTTGAACCACAAATAATTGAGATTAATAGATTCCTTTTCACAAGACCTGGGTTAATTTGCACAGTTTAGAGATTGGATTCATCTCTGCCTGTGCTTCAGTACTAAAACATTTCTATGTTTTATTGATAAAAATTAAGTGTCCTGGGAACAATTCCAAACCAAGCACACCAATTTGAAGACATATGCATACAAACTTTTCAAATAAATCTACCTTACAGCTTTGTTTCTTTGGAAAAAAAACAACCAAAACAACTTTCTTCAAACAAACCCTGGGCTTTGAACTATTCCATTTTATTAAGGGTTATTTGTAGTTCATCACATCATCATTGCATTTCCTTTCTCCCAGGGCAACAGTGCCCATCATTTGGCTTTTCCCTGAATCCCTGTGAGTATTACCATATATGGCATCATTTTACTTGTAATTATCCCATCATACTGTAATGCTTAAGTTACTTAACATTTAGTGCTGTTCTTTCATCCTTAACTCTTTGCTTCTGCAGAGGCTGAGGGCTTTCCTGTTTTCTGCAGATAGACTTTGGGGCTTTAACTTCCTTTTGAAACAGACAATAAAAAGTTCCTCAACATGAAATACAAAACACACAGAACCTCAACCACCTTGGGTTAATTAGAAAAAAGTCTCCAAGGTCAATAAGTAATGAAGAATAATGTCTACAGCAGATGAATACATCTGATTTTCAACACATCAGATCAGTCATAAATGTCCATGACAATAGACAGGTCTGATAAACAAGTATCCATTAAACAACATTAGTAGCCCTCATACTCTGAAAGATGTATCACAGCCATATGACAACATCTGATTTCATCTCAGTGATGAAATGCCATGTGTCTGTAAACCAACAAATGAGGAGGAATGGCTAGGTCAGGGTCAATGCCTCTAAATATCAAGACGTTTACCAAGAGAGACCCAGGAGGAGAAGAGCATGTGAATCTCTTAGGTCACTTCACAGGTGGATGAAATTGTTCCTAGAACTATTGAGTTGCAACAGAATTGGTCATGCAGAATGGGTTTTTTCTCTGCATCTGCCTTGAAGTACTATAATTTTTGAGGTGGCAGAAACAACTTCCATTGTAGTATGAGAAATCCCACCTGCTTTAAAATCTACTTGCTCTCTTGAGCTCAGTGACTGAATTTTTAAAGATGGGTCTTTTTACTGCAAATATCTTCTGGTGGTTTTGGCATGGACCATACATGATGGGATTCCTCCCAGGAGGTATCTGCTCCTTTCTTCTGAGTGTCCATTTTCCGCAGACTTAATTATGTTCCAAGTAGATGTTCACCATATAAATGCTGTTACCATGCTCCTAACCTTCATCTTTAGGAAGCAGACTGACCATTTGTTAATTGAAGCCTCTCAAATAATTCTTTTTCCTGCCATACACAAGGGAGCACGTTTACTGCCAGTGCTGTTCTTTGCACCCAGCTCAGATGGCCAATGCAAAAAACCAGATCAAAAGCAAGTTCCATTGCACAATTCTGAGCGGCCCAACAGCAGTACTTTAGCTACTTCCTATGCAAGTTTTCCTCCTAAGAAACTCTTTGGCTTTCCCAGAGCAAAGGGCTCCACTAGGCTAACAGTCTTGCTCTGTTAAAGATACCACTCTCACATCATGGGGTATAACTTAAACTTGTCCTTCCCTCGTTGCTTGCCAGGCATTGTTTTAGGAACTCAGTAGAGGATTTAAAGCACATAAGCTCACATATATAGAGCTCAGCTATAACAGAGTTTTTGTACCTCTTGAGCTACAAAATCCTCCATGACTCCATTAACTTCACCTTAAATGAAAATTATCCCAGCTAGAATAGGTTTCCAAGTAAGAACAAGGTGACACTAGCAGATTGGCCCCACTGCTGGGAGTTGAGCCTGTGGTGTAACTAAGACTCTTGTACATTTGAGAATAACTGGGGAAAATCAGTTTTAAAAGTGTATTTTTTTTTTTGCTGTTGTTGAAAATTTGAAAGCTTTCCATGCTAATATTATGATATGAGACTTAGCTTAATTCCACTTTTGGAAACATCTGAAAAGCAACAGCAGAATTTATTTTCAGTGTTTGTTTCAGTAAGCAGTGAACCACAAGAATTGCCCGTTCACACATCCCTTAATCCGGCTGTGCTGGCACTGTGGGAAGCCCCTGTGCACAGGGCACTCCATGAGGTGCTCTAAATCACATTAGGGCTTGGCAGCCTTTGTCCTGCAGTATGAGATGTGCAAACATAATGAAAAGCTTTGTCCTAGACCAGTTGTACCCCACTGGAGACTCGTCTCAGAAGCCAGCCCAGTGATCCTACGGGTTTGCTTACAAAACAATTCCCAAAGGAGACGGAGCGGGTTCAGCACCGAGCTCTGCCCGGGTCTGGAGCTCCACGAGATGTCTGTGTGGGAGAGGGGCGAGGCAGCAGCGCCTGCCAGCCCCAGCTTTTGAGATTTGCTGAGCTGGGGAAGAAGAGCTTAGCTCTCCCATGGAGGAGTCTTTTGACTAATAGGGCTTTGCCGTTTGGAGATGTTCTGGATGATTTTGCTTCTTGACATGTGTCAGGGAAGGAAATGGGCTGGAGTCCCATAGCCGGGTAAGGCTCTGGAGAGTTTGCCCACAGAGAGAGCAGGGAGGAAGGGGAAAAGGGCAGGATGGTCACCGCCCCACTCAGTGTTTTGTTGCCATATCAAATTAAGTGGAAATACGATCCTGCTACTTCCCCCTTTTTCATAGAAGCTATTAAAACTGAACCTATGTTTTAAAAAACAAAAAGGTAATGAAAACATACTTGATTATATGTACAGGTATTTAACATGTACTTGTTTCCACAGACTTCACAATACCCCAAACATTCAGAACTTTGATCAGATTGTTTTCTCATTCATTTAAGGCAGATTTTTTTTTTAACTGAAACTTGTGCACAGTCCTCTTAGCCACATTTGCTTTGTAGAAAATACCTGCTCTTTTCAGGAAGTGGCTAAAATATGATAACCCCGAGATCAGACAGGTTTATGAGGAAATTGTTAAAACTCTCATGTGGTTAGTTCTGCAAATAAGCACTTGTGGAATTTTTAGTGAAAAACCTTTTGAAATCTCCAGGAGAATCCCTTGTGTCTTTAGAAATCAAACAACAAGAGGCCAGAAGTCTCCTTTGAGGGCTTGTGCCTCTACTAACACTGGAAGAAGCTTGAAAAGCCACAAGTCTGTTCACTGGCCATTGCCTAGTTCAATTCACACTTTATTGCTGATGCACTGAACTTGCTCAGGTCTCTGAGTACCTGGAAAGATTTCTTGGGATTTTTCCTTCAGCAACATCTATGTGCTGGTCAATATGGACTAAGAGTGAGTACAGACTATTTCGTGGCCAACTCAGATGTCAAACAGGAGGGAGCACTGTGGGGGGGGCCAAAGCACAGGCAGGAGTTTCAGGAAATCCCAATGGGCAGGCAGAGCAGTGAAGGCTGCTCAGAACAGCAGAGAGACCAAGGCACAAGGGTGGAAAAGTCTTACCTGCCCTAATTTTCAGACACATAAAAAAGATTCCATATTTCATACCTTTATTTCAATATTTTGTATTGTATATTTATTATATATGTTATGCTAGATGTTATGTTACAATAATGCAATCACAGATGTATTAGTAAGCACAGCCATGGTATAAAGTTTTTTGTGTTGTAGATGTGCATGGTAAGATGGGGGATTTTGAGGCTGACTATAAAATGCCAGAGAGCAACAGGCAGGGAATGACACGAGAGCATGCTCGGTGATGTTACCCATGGGAAGGAGCTAACAGCGAAAGGATGTGTGTGCACAGAGGAGAGTAGGCCAAAGGCAGCATGAGTGTAGTTATTAATAAAATGTAGAGGAAATAATGAAATCTGGAAAGACGGGGAATTCTGAGGAAGAACTGGAACCCATGAGCATTGAACACAGATGGAGATTTTAAACATGCCATGGCTAATCACACAAAGGGGAGGGATTGAAAAAGGATACAAACAGTACTTAACCACATGAGGGCAGCTTTAATGAGCTGAGGGTGAAGTCCTGAGAATGGGTACATTTAAAGTCAGAAACACAGCATCAGGCTCGGTTCTCAGATCTGCCCCCCTGCCTGTGTCCCAGGAGCATTTCAGGGGATCCATATGAATCCTTACAGCTATTCTTTTACAATTTAGGTACCAGGCCTTGGAAAGTTAAAGCCTGTAGCTTTTTCAAGAGAAAATCCTGGTTGATGCCATGAAGTCTTCCGTTATTACGTATTTTAGGCAAAAAGATAATTTCTTAGCATTTTTAACAATTCTATAAAGTACTACAAATTGCTTCAACTTGATAGCTGCCAAGCTGAAAGCCAAGTGAACTTTCTTCTTTCTGCACAGCCAAATAAGGCCAAGAAGAATGTTAAACCAGTAGTGGTTAAAGTTGTGTACATTGGTTTTAGCTTGGCCAATCTTCTTGCTTTAAAAGATGTGTGAGGACTGTTTCAAGCTATGGGCTGTGATGTGCATCCAACATACAGCAATTACTCTAAACATCTTGGGGAGTCACTTGCTGTGGCTGTTTTCAAAATGGGAAAGGCATTTCATTCTCTCTGTTTTATATATTACTGGATGGAAAAGGCATTTAATTTTCTCTATTTTATATATTACTGGTGTGAAACAATTTAGGTTTCCAGCAAGATGGCCAGGTAATTTCAATAAATGAAGCTGCAAGAAGTGGATCCTTTAATGGATTTTCATGAACAAAAAGGCATAGACTTGCAAAAGAAAGTCCCTTTCTTGAAAGTACCAATGTTCCAAAGTTAAAAGAAGATTTACTAGTGGAAAAATAAACATAAGTACAGAAATAGAAGGAGGAAATGCATATTGTAAATTAGTCTTCAGAACCATGACATGTTTCATCCTGGGAAGAATGTGATGATCAATTTTTACTTCATCATTGCAGGAATTTTAGATTTCTTTTAGGTGTTAATGCATTGGGGTCAGATTTTTGATTGGTATACTTACAAATACTGAAGTCTTGTTGTAATGGAGGTTAGAAGTATGATAGCCCTTATGGTATCAGTGTATAATTTTTATTAGGTGATAATTTTTTTCCAGTCAGCAGTGGCACTCAAAAATAATGTTATGGCTGGTGATCAGTAGCAGTGCTTTTAAAAAACTTTAGTGTAAACATATATTCAGTCAGCAGCCACATTTTCTCAGATAGCATAAACCTGACAGATTACAGCATCATTGCATGACCCTGCTATAAATAATACACATGCCAGCTCTGCAAACAGTATTAGCATTTAAATAGAATCAAGTCCTATCTTTTATCAGGAAAACTGGAAAATGTCTAATTTAACAAGCACAAAATTATGTCAAAAGCATTCTTGATGACATTCAAGAAAATAAAACCAACTAACAAGCAAGAGACGAATGGAAAGACAGTCATAATTGAGGGTCAAGCAGCAGATCCCTGTCCAGTTCAACATTTTGAGTGATTTTTCAAAACAGGCAGGAATGACAAACCAGTGGGATTTTGTGGAGTAATAATCACACTCCCCAGTTGCTCACTGTAAACTGTTAAATCTCTAAGTTCAGAAAGTCAGTTTAAAGAAATAATTTTATGCATTAAAGACTTCCTATGACACTGATACATGCTCTTTATCTTATGAACAGGTCTATCTGCTGAAGTAGGTTTGGTACTGGAGTTCAAGCTTACTGAAGGTGAGGGGAATGTGTCCATTCCATCAGAATTTGAGTCAATTTTGAATAAACAAAGACATTGTGACATTGAGATATACTAAAATAGATTATTTTACTTACGTGCACAGGATAGACTGGTCTTCTCGATCTGTGAATAAAGACAAAGAATCCATTAATTAGGGAAAATGGCTTTTGTGACAGAAGCACTTATATTTATGAGGATTTACATTGAACAGCCTAGACCTTCTAAAACCTGGCCAACCATGATTAGTCAAACGTACTGGGTTCACATCTTATTTAATTTGCCCTTGCATTTAAATAACCATCTCTAATAGAAATATTTTGTACAAAAAATGAACAAAAGGTTAAGAGGTCAAAAATATTTTCTGTAAATTCCATTAGAGATGAACTGTAATGAGGACAGAAAAAAGATCAGACTCTCTGTAAGAAGATTATAACAAAATTTCAAACCTGAAACTCAAGTTTTTAGTATGCTTATGAACTATGGCTAGCAGCCCACTCAAAACAAAGTCTGGACAGATAAGGCATCAACAACTAAGCTGGTCATGCAAAGCTTTGACTTTTGAAAGCAAAGCAGTTCAAACACCTGAATAACATAGTCTGTATTTCGTTTCAGACTGAGAGACAACTTTTATCAAGAGCACAAGTAATTTCTTCGGGAGATCTTCCAAAGAATAAAATAAAACAAGATACTTTGTAGATTTTACAAGATCATGTCAAGAAGTATGTAAGTATTCTTCATGTTTTTTACTACTAACAGACCATCAAACACATTTTGGATCAAGATTTATATAAAAGAGGATCAAAGTTTCCATTTCTACTATGTGAGACATGTAAGAGTTTTCAGCATACCAGAGTCCAGTGTTCTGTAATGCTGCAGGAAGGCTGAGGATTGCATCCCATCTCCATAACCTGTTCTTGGAGTGATCTTCCCTGCTTATTCACCTGGAGTTGGAGTTTCTCTCTACCTTCAGAACTTTTACACAGATTCTTCTACCAAAAGGCATGATGAGCGTGTTTGCTGTGATACGTTCTAAAGTACAACCCTTTTCTTCACTTGTCAAACATCAGGGCAAGTTTCTCAGAGAGGTGTGGTATTTCCAGCCCTGGAGCTACTTGGAAGCAGACTTGAGCAAGGCTTTGAGCAAACAGCCCCAGCACTGAAGTTTGCCTTTACAGTCTGTAAAAAATCCTTCTGACTTTGGAAAATAAATTTCCGGGCAGGTCAAATACATTTTTGAAAAATGTGCTTAGTTTACAAATCTGAGACTTCAGGCAGGTAACTGGACAGAAGCCAGTGCTTCTGTATGGTTTGGCATTATTTATCCAAAGCAGAGCCAGCATCAGCCTTTGCTCAGAGGTGAAGACACAAGCTCCTTTTGCTCAGTGTGTGGGGTGACTTGCAGGAATACCTGTCTGGTTGTTCACCCCTATTCCTGACCCTGTATGTCATAAATACCATGAGATAAACCTATTTAAACCTGTTTATTAAGCTCTCAAGTTGTAACTGCTGCCTGGCCCACAGCCAGTCTAGGAAACACATTAGAGGATTCTGCAATGACTTGGATTGATAATAAACAACTGTTTTAGCCCCAGTTCCTCAAAAGCTATAACATTAACTGCTTTATTGATCACCACACAACAAATGGTGCCTCTTAACCTCTTTGTTTCGTAAATTGATACAAAATGACTAATTACATTTCTATTGGAGGTATTTGTCAGCAATCAGCACAGCAGAACTGTCACATAAACATTTGGGAGGAGAGGAGCTGTGAGCCATGTTTGTTTTTCACTGCAGGAGATAAGCTAGGCTTTCTTTTAAGTTAAAAAAGTGAGAGCATGGAAGAACTTTTTGCTAAAAATACATTGTTGTGTAAATAGAAACCATGGGCATATATTGATATTGCATCACTAACCCATAAATACCATAAAGAAAATAAAAGTCACTCTTGATACTGAGCTGCCAGTGGAATTTCTGAGCTCAGGGAACATTAGAAAAAGCTGGTCTCCTCCAAGCCAAGTCTTATCTCACTACTCTTTGCTGCCCATTGCTGCCCTTCTTTTGCTCCTCAGTAGGGGAACCCCCCTGAAGGTGTCTCATAGACTGCCCCACCCCGGGGGTTTCTGTGGGTGCCTGTGAAGGGGCAGCCTGGTGATACGAAAGAGCAGAGGAAGGATTAGGAAGGTCAGAAGTTGCACCAAATGTCCCCAGGGATAGGTTAATCATGGGAGAAACCTCATACTGACAAACTGTGCTGTGCACACTCATGGAGGGAGAATTCCAGATGTTGTTCTGTCTCCTTCATCAGTTCTAACTAACTGCAACTCTAAGGATGAAACAGATCAGGAAGTCTAATCCTTTCCTGTTATGACCTGAGCTGCCGATACTGGTCTCATTTACTTTCGAAGGCTCTCCCATTTGATTAATCCTATTTCTGTTCTGGAATGTTTTATTCCGTATAGAAAGGACTGTGCCCTATTTTGTGACTCTGCAACTTTATGTGGGTAGATCTATCAGAAGAGAAAGAGTTGTAGAAATAAAACTCCTTAAACGTGATTCCTGAGGCTTAAAAAACAACAAAATATGTCTTCTAGATTCTAATATCTTTTTGGCTAATGCCTTTTAAGAAAATTTGATACTATCTGGAAGAGTATCATCCACCTTCTGTATGTCTATATTAGATGTTTAAATATTTAAAAAAAATTTTTCTTCTCAATTTTTAATAGAGACCTACACTTACATTATAAACCTCGCCAGCTTTCCTAAACATGCAGCAGATCTGGTGTTTTTTTTTCTTTCTGGAATCTGCTTACTTTTTTCACCAAACACGTCCAGATTGCCTGTAAGAATTCTTGCCCCTCTGCTCTTGATAGACCAGTTAGCTCTGCTTAATCACAAACAAAATCAGATGGTTTATCACAATGAAGCAGCAAGTTGGCAGCTTTACCATAAAAGGAAAAAACCAGACTGAAATCATGTTCCCCCACTCACTTACTGCTTCTTTACATTTGTTAATAACTCCACTGCCTAAAGGGGACATTTCTGTACAGTCCTGCTGAGGACACAGTAAGCAGATGGCTTCTCACAGTAGCCTCCTTTTCTAAGACCTTGGGAACTGTGTTTCCCTCCTATACCTCCAAGTAACTACCAGGTTGTTTGTTTTTCCATTTTTGACTCAAGCTTGCATAAAAGTGGCTCCACAGAAAATAATCTCCTTGAATCTGCAGAAAGCTGTAATATATCTTCTGCAGGATGATTTATTGCCAGGAAACTTAATGAAGGCCTAACCAACTACACAAAAATTTGTTACTACTTCTACATAACATGACTTTTCACATTTGTATTGTCTATCATTTATTTTTTGTTTCTGCAGGGAAGATAACAGAAGGCAGCAGAATTACTCCTCCTTACTGGAGCAGTGTCTCAGCTTCTCCATCACTGGAAGCTGGCAGTGCTGCAGGAAGGAGTCAGCTACCCACCTCCAGCTCCTCTTCTCTGGCCTGCTCTGCCTCCTCCTTGCTGCTGTGACCAGAATTCACAGACCACACTGTGCACCAGGAGGAGGGGGACCCACTTCAGAACAGCAAAAAGCCAGGGATGGCTTTCACCTGGAGCAGTTTTGCATCATGGCTGCATGAAGAATCCTGCTGGCAGTGCAGGAGTTGGGATGGGGATCAAGCCCTTTGTATGGAGCTACTTCATCCCAAACACAGGAGAGAGCAGAGGGTGCAGGAGTAGGGGGAAATTTTTTATGATTGCAGTCTCTAAGTGTAGCAGTAATCAGCTACAGCTGGCCTGTAAACACAGCCAGGAAGGCCCAGTTCTGCGTGGTAACTCCTGGGGACACACACACACAAATGCTCTTGTAGAATTCTCAGTCTTTGAGATTAAAGAAAATTAAAGTTTATTCTTGTTCTGGCTGGAAATGAGCATCCACAGCTGTGCCTGGGCAGCGATCATACTGCATTACTGACATGGTAACCAGCAGATTCAACAAGACACCCAGCACTCCTGGCTGAGCATGAGACAGCACGACTGTGATTTGTAAAAGGGCTTTGGCTTTAGGTGCTCAGAAGCACTTGAAACAAGTGGAAATTTTATCTTTGCCCAGCCAACATCTTTGATAATTCCTGTGTCCTGTGAGATGTCAGCTTTTCTGCATATTTGGAAGAAAATCTTATTATCTGATTGCTGATAGCTGTGGCTAAGTGTTTTTATCAGAACAGCTTTGACAGAACTTCAACATCACCCCTAATGAATACATTAACCAAGTAAGTCTCTGAAGCAGAGGAGAAATGCAGTGTGCACAGTTCTTGTTTTCTGCTGGATGTTTGTGCCAACACAGGGGAGGGTGAGAATGTGGAGGGATGTGATTCCCAGATGATGAACCTGCAGCAGGACCAGGGACCTGCAGACACAGAGACTTGGTTCACCAAAAGATAAAGGATCCGTGAGACATCTGAACAAGCTGATTGTTCTGGGCCAAGTGGCCCTGGTCATGAAGTACCAGAATATAACTCCTCAGTCTCATGAATCTAAGATATATTTTTCTTTGGCAAGCAGAAACTATGCAAGTTTCCAGATAAGGACCAGTACTGACTTTTCACAGGAAAAACATTTAGTGCTCTGATCCATGTTTATGAGTAAGAACTTTTGTTTATATTCCATTTGGAAATATGCTCACAACCCCCTCTGAAGCTCTCTCTGCCTATACATGTTGCGTGCTCACACAGAACTGTGTTGATGCCCACTTTCACCACTCCAATGTGAACAGAATTTGGCTGAATAACCAGAGTTATTTTGAGGGTTGGTTTTGTTTTATGCACAAAACACGAGTCAGTTTTTACAAACAAAAGCACAGCTTTAAAAACAGCTGGGGCCCTCTTCAGAGATGGAGAGACTCCAAAATCACACGTGCAAGTAAAACGTGGGTGTCCTGGGCTTGTGCTGGGAGCTCTGGCCATTCCACTCCTCGGCTGCCGTGCCAGCTGTGCATGGTCAGGGTGGGAGGCAGTGAAAGAGCATCCTCTTAAAGGTTCAGCTGATCACCTACTCCCTCCCTGTTCCTTCCCATTTGCTCTCCTCTTCCTCTCTGCTGCCAGGAATAATTGCAGTGGTGACACATGAATAATGAGGAATAAAGCTTCCCCAAGAGCTGGTAGGGCCAAGAAATTATTCTGAGCACCAAAAGAAGTGAATTGATAGGAGCCTGCACTCTTGCTGCCTCCTCCCTCCAGCACCCAGCCTGGGAGGCACAGCTGAACCCAGGCTGTTCTAAGTGCAGTTAATGGCCACAGCAAGGCAAACCAGCTCCAGTGGCTTCCCACTGCTCAGGAGAATGTGCTGGGAGGGACAGGAGACAGTCAGAGAGAGGAGGAGTGGAAGATATCCCTGTGCTGCTTAGATCAGGCTCATCTGTGCTGAGACTAGTTTCCCGTTAGGCAGAAAGCTCTTGTATTGTCAGGACAAAACAGTTCTATTTCAGCATAGGCTGCATTCATATGTGTTTTTTCCTTTCCTAAAGACACAGCTCTTTTTTTGTTTCTTTTCGCCCCACCTCGTTTCTAGGGACAAGTACAGTACCCTGCACAACTGCTAATGTTCTGCAGGAGCCAAGAGCTTCTTCCAGAGCTCCCCTCAAGGCTTGCTGCTTAAATAAAGGATCCGAGGGAGGAATGGCTTCAGGGCCTGCTCGGAGCCCTGGACAGTGCTGGATGCAGAGCACAGGGTTCAGGAGGGAAGCTGGAGTACAGATATGTGACTGTGGCTTAATGGGATGACCTTCTGCCAAGTAAGTTTTTTATAACTGTGATTATATCACATAGTGTGTAGGAAGGTCTGTTTTCAGGATATTTTTGTTGCTTTATTGGTCCTCCTCTGCTGCACTATAGCTGTGCCTTCTGGGATGCAGTCAAATAAAGGAATTGAAATAGCTCCAGAAAAGAAATGTCATATAAACCATAGGAAGAAAAAATCCCAATCCTTAAGCTCAAAACTGGGAAGCCCTAAACTTTAAAGCCAAGCCTGTGAATCTTGCTGAGCCATAGTTGTCAGCCAGAATTTCTGTAGGGTCATATGACGGCATATAAATTTCAAAGCATTTTGTAGAGCTCCTGGTTTCCTGTAGCACCCAAGGTCAATGTGAGATGGTACCTGGTCATGCCCTAAAGTCTGAAGGTGTTGCAGCCTCCTACATTCATCATTTTAGCTTTTTCATCCCTGAATGATGGTTTTCCTTAGAACAAAATCCCCTCAGTCTGTCAGTAGTGACTGCAGGAGGAGGAAAGCACTGTGAATTTGGGGGGTTTGTTTGCACCCTTTGGGGCCTGACTGCTTTCCCATTGTTCATTGCCATCCTTGTTGGAAAACAGAGCACATCTCAACTCGGGGTTCAAGACATCAGGCTGTAGGGAAAGTAGCCCCCAAACATTGTTTGAATCTGCTGTGCTGGCGGGAGAGAGCAGCAATGCTGACAGATCCAGCAGCGCTCACAGCTAACTTTGGAATAGTCTCCACTAGTGGAGAGGGAGCATTTTCCATGCCCGTATTTGCCAAAACTATTTGCTTGACTTTGAAACCTTCCCACATGCCTCAACACAGATGGGTAAAAGGATTGTTTTTCCTTTTTGAGTCACAGTGTTTGTGGACTGCTGTTCCTGCCAAAGAATTCCTCTGAAACTTCTAGAAAGGCAGTGCTGCCCTCTGTGAGAGTTCTTTCCTGGCTGAGTGCTGGGAGGAGCACATATGGAGCTCCCAGGTGTTTTCTGCCCCATCCAGGGCAGGGATTGCAGCCCGGGGCTGTCCTACCTTGCAGCATGCTCCTGTAGGCCGTGTCGGCGATGGCGTAGATGTGCGGCGGCATCTCGTGCCTCTTCTTGCCCTTGTACATGTCAATGATCTTCTCTGAGTAGATGGGCAGCTGCTTGTAAGGGTTGATCACAACGCAGAAGAGACCCGAGTAAGTCTGCAAGGGAATTCAAATAAAAGCTGGACTTAGTATCCCATGCCATGTCTGGGCTGGGAAACGCAGGCATCGGCTGCATTGAATTAATGGGGTTTTAGCGAGCAGCGCTCCTTTGTGCTCTGCCCAGGGTAACAAATGAAGCAGAGATTTTCTGAATGTATGTGTATGGGTAATTTCCAGGTGCACAAATAATTTCTAATAAGTGAGCTGCTGGAAAGTAGGTGAATTTAGCAATCTGTAGAAACACTGTGATCTGATGTTAGAGCTCCTTAACTTCAGTTATTTTCAGTACAAACCCTTATCACACATAAGGGTATGGTAACAACTGTAATAATTAATATTTCTTTATATATGTGTATTTTCTTATCAGAATATGTTATAAATATGTGCTCACATAGGCATCAAATTCTGTAAATTGAAATCCTAGGTAAGAAGCTTGGATTGATGTTTGAAGGGTTTTTTTAAAAAAAGCTTCTATGAACACATGTAACAATGATGATTGATAAGAGTCCTTAAAAAAAATTTCTCAAGTTCCAAATAGATGCCTTGAGAGACTAACCATGCCTTCACTACATGACTATTTCTGCAGGAAACTTAAGGAAAAATGTGGTTTGTTTAGAATTTAATGAAGGTATTAATGTAAAAATATATACATAAACAAACAAGAATATTGGCTGCCAGCTGATAGATGTTCATCCATGTTTTCTTAGTTTTTTGTTTGTTTGTTTGTTTTCCTTTCTTTCTAAATATTCCAGCTATTGAACTGGACCAGAAATAATAGCATACGATAATAGATGAAGAGACGTATTTCACAAACAGTTGCTAAAAATAAGAAATTTGCAAGGGTATTTAATTTTAAAAAGAAGATTTAAACCCCCCAAATAAAAAAAAAAAATTACCATGTTATGAGATCATAATTGCAGGAGTATTGTGATATTTAAACTGGACTATGGAAAAAAAAGAAATAATAAAAGTATGCTGTTTGTTTGGTTGGTTGTTTTGTTGGTTTGTTTAATTTTTATTATTATTTATTTTATTTTCTTGCCGTGTGTGTGAACGAGAGCTCTGTGGGGTGCAGCTGCTGCCCTCCTCAGCCCCGGGGCTGCTTCCCCCGTGGCTGGAGCCGACCCGGCGAGGCTGGGCCGTGGCACCCGGGAGGCTCCGGGCACAGGGATTTCCCTTTCCTGACCATAATAGGCAATGGTCCAACACAGCCCCGGCACAGCCTGAGCACTTTATATGGTATTTATTCTGCACACAGGGCCGGAGCCTCAGGCTCCAGCAGCGGGTTGGGTGCTGCAGCTGGGCACGGGACATCTGGGGTGCTCCGGGTGTTGATGGGGACCTCCACCAACAGCTCAGGTTGTGCCTGTGTCACCACAGCCCAAGAAAATCGAGTTCAAATGCTCGCCGGTTCTCAGCATCCCCAAGCTGAACCCCTTGGTGTGGAAGGTAGGGAGTTGCTGGGCTGGATTTTCATTGGCATGGGAGTTCGGAATGAAACTGTGCTGCTCATGTCAAAATGAACTTTAGTGTTGCCAGGATAACACACTTGAAAAGTGAGTTTTATCCTAGAATGACCATCAAGGCCCTTATGGAAAGGACAGCAAGACATTTTTTAATAGTATAAATAGATTTACTGTGCACACTCAACTAATCATTCCCACCCAAGTAAAGTAATAGGAGAGGAAATCAAGGAAATTATTTAGGCGTCCCTTCCCTGAGATTTCCAGGCATTTCCTGACTTGCCACATGTAGGGCTGTTTGCATACCCAGGCACACAGTAACATGCCTTTGAAAAACTAATCTTGAGGCACAAGAAGCAGGCTATTAAGGCAGAGTAAAAGCTGATGAAATTCAGGAATCCTCATTTCTAACTGGACTGTGACTATATGATCTGTCACCTCAGGAAGTTTAACAAAGCCCTCTTATTTTGGTTGACTGTAGCTCTAGGTATCTGCTTTTCAAGGATTTGGGGGAGCTAGATTAATATAGAGGATGTTTTGACACGGCCAAGTGTGTGATTGAAAGTGGGGGTGCTGAAGCTTGCATGTCTTAAATCCTTCTCCCTGGGGCACAGCCTGTCTAGAGAGGGGGACCCCCAGCTGAATCTCTCCCCAGAGGGTCTGGAAGAAGAATATAATTTGAAATGTCTTAGGGATACTTCCATGGGAGTGCTGAGCTCAGACAGCTACTGCTGATGGGTATTTACAGGAGCCTGGCACAAATACACATCTGCATTGTAAATATCTAGGTCGGGGCAGAAGAGTCCAACCTCAGTTCCAATATGCATATATAGCTTTATGTATCAAAGACAGCATTTTTCACTGTTGAGTGAAGACTGAACAAGTAGTGCCTATGAATACAGCCACAAGGAACTTGATTCTACTCTCAAATCCACTGAAGTTGCATTGCTGCGTTATTCATACTTCTATAATAATTTTTGGTGTAATTTGTGTGTGGATAAAGCAGATTCTTTTTGTTCTGAGCAATGTGAAACATGAATTAGTGGCTCATGCTTCTACTTGCCCCTCTATCTTAATTATCTGTGATGAAGCAAAAGGCCAGGGTGGTTTTCTAGTGTGCAGTCACTCTGTGAATTTCTGCACTGAATCTTTGTATTTAATAATATTTAATGTAAATTCAAGGGGAGAGATTTTTTTTTTTTTCCAACTGAATTTATTATTTTTCTTTAGCAGATTTGGGAATCTCCATTTGCATCAGTGATGCTCTGGAGAGAAAAATGTTGAGGTCATGTTTTCTTTGAATGTGTGGGACTCCAAGGGATGCAAATTAGGCAACACATGGCAAAGCCAGGAGATGGTTGCTTACAGTTAGTTTTGCAAGTGGATGAGACTCAAATTCTCTTTAGAAGCCCCCTCTGTTTTTAAAAAGGTATGACAGCATCTAGTAGGGCAGCACTGCGTAAAGCTGGACAGTTTCAAGCAGATTTTGGTTACTGAAAATACGATTAACTTGTTGCACTACAAGTCAAATTAATTTCTTTGAAACTTTTACCATCTTAAAGTCTAGTCTCTTGAGAAAGAAAACTTAATTTCAGGTACACTTCCATTTTTGCCTCCATGAAAAACTCTTTGATTTCTGATTGCATTTTCCACCTTTGGAAATTAATTTCCTCTTTCTGTAGAAAGTGGAAATTCCACAAAGTAAACATAAGGGAAACCCTGGAACATCTATGTAGAGCATTGCTGAGAACAACAACAAAGAAATGCCCAATCCCCCATTTTATCCTACTAACCTTCGACTAATTCTCTTAATTTTTGCAACAATGTGGAACACTTTCAGAAAAAGTCTATTTTAATCATTAAGGCTGCATGTTCTGATATAATAGCACGTGGGTCCACATGTTCACCTGCAAACTTAAAATCCAATAAACTCAAATAATGAAAAGATGGGAAGTCAAGCTTCTTTCAGGAACTTCTTAATGTGCATTTTAGCACATTCCTGAAGGAAAGATCTTGAGCTTAGCTCTTTGAAGTTACGCATAACAAGTAAGTAGTTCCTTTGTTGTACTCCATATAACTATCTTATTTTCTGCTTCATTTCCTACTTTTCAATTTAGCATTCCTCATATTAGTAATAAGACCTTGACTACTGTTTCTACTTAAGCTCTGTACTTTCACTCATCAGTGGTCTGTCATACAAGTAAAATGTTCATAGATTGAAACTGTAGGTAACTTTTCTGCAGCACAGCATAGGGATCCTCCATGTAAAATCAAAGACAACAGCTAAATTCCTTGGAAAAGTTTTGGGCCTTCTTACTGTGCTGTTTGCTAACTGTTGATGTGGATAGACTAAAGGGTTATCAATGTCAAAATATTCTTGTCTTAATGTACTTGTGTGGACTGAAAGAATAATCTTGTGTAATCTAATAACTCACATGAATATAGAGAAACTACAATTTGTCCAGGCTTGTCTGATCTGTAACTTGACCAACATGAGGGAAAAAAAGGTTTAGTGGACGCATGACTTTGCTTCAGTGACACACTGGTACATGCAAGTACTCTTGCCTAAATTCCAGTGGGTTCATACCTTTATCCAAACATAAGGTTTAACTCAAGCACCACCAAACCAGAACTTTCCAGCTGCCTTTCAGTGGGAGTTTTGCCTGAGAAAAATGGCATGATTTGGCTTTTCTGTATGCTCTTTTTGCAAGTTACTGGAAATTCGTTCAGGTTTACCTTGAATTAATTTAAAAGTCCCTATTTTTTTTTCCCCAAACAGCAGAACTCAGATTTTGTTCACCTATCAGAGAGTACTTTCCAAGCCAACAATATTCTTTCAGAATCTGTACATTTTGCTGAAAAGAAACCTTCATGTGTTTTAATTTAGTTAAGGAGCCATTATTAAAGAAGCAGGAGAATCATGGGGAATAAAGTGAATTCAAAACTTTTTTTTGGGTTAGGATGCCATTACTGCGGGTTAGTACTTGTATGGCAGTGTTACACAAGGCCTGTATTGCAGGCAGTGGGTGGGATCCACCTCGTTGTCAATGGGACATGGTTGCATGCAATAGGAAATGCTCTGAGTGTGGTTGGGTCTACTCACATAAATTAGACCTGAGAAGTATCTCTCCCTTAGATTGTGCAGCACTGAAGCTTCATTGAGGCAAGTAAGCTCTGCCATGTCCTCCACTTTGGAGAACTTTGGAGGGTTCATCTTCTGGATGTCATCCTTGCTCAGTGTCACTTTCTTTCCATTTTCTGCCAGTTCAACTGTCACCTCATCCCCTTTCTCTTCCTTGATACTTGCTGCTTCAAATCCATGTTTCTCTGATGGAATCCAAACCAGTCTCTTTGCTGACCAGTCAGCCTGGGCAAGTGGGTTGTTGATGAAGTTTTTGTCCACAAAGAGGAATTTCTCATCATCGCTGAGAGGTTTTTGAGCCATTTTGACTCAGCAGACACCTGTTGAGGAAGCAAAATATTCTGGTTTAAAGGGATAAAGGAAGGCAAATGTGAAGACATTCCAGGCAAAACACATTTGTCAAATATGCGGGAGGTCCAAAGCACTATAGGTCCTGTGTCATATCTCACATTTCCATGTGGATACTTTTGAGTGCCAGCTTAAATACTTTAAAATGTATGTGTTCAGATTCTCATGCCTTTGTTACTGTGTCTGGAGTCACCAAAATCAAAAGCTTCATGGCACTAAATTAAATGAGGACTTCTAGGCTTATTACTTTATCTTATTTATGTTGCACTGAAGAGCAAAGAGAAAAAAAAAGGCAGAACTAATGCCTGTGCAGTGAGACTGTCAGAACTGCACCAGGACCACCAGCTGAACACCCTCCTGCAGCCTCAGCTCCTGCCCATCACAAAGTTAATTGAATTCGGACAAATACAAAATTTCCCATCACCCAAATGCAGTTGGGTGCATACTGACATATCAGTGCAATAATGAAATAAATAGTAGAAGAATGGTTCCCCAGCTGTGTTCCAGCAAGGACAGAAATTAACTTTTCTTGCAAAGGACTATTTCCAATCACTTAATACCATTTCATTTGGAGAAGAATAAGATTAAGATATGGTCAATAGAAAAAGCAGAAAAATTTATTTTTTCTCAGTACTGCTCGTGAAGGAGAAGTAGAGTTAGCCCCTCCCCATGGGACAGACAGTAGCAGTTGATCATTTATGATGTACAAATGTCTATCACATGAGAGAGAGAAGAAATAAAACAAGCCTGGAAATTGCCTCAGCTAAAAGATACTCTGAACCATGATGCTCAGACTGGAAGGATGATGCATCTGTGCCATGCACTTGCACTTGGACAAAGCAGCTGGGTGTATCTGCCCCATAGGTGAGAGCCAGAGGAGAGTTTGCACAGTGCTGAGACAGGAGGCAGCTGCTCTCCTGCTCTGGCAACTGAAGTTGGATGTAGCTGCAAGATCAGTGTTGATAATGCTGGAGCTTTGTAAGTGTTTTGCTCTATCTCATGGGGGGCACAGGTCTAAAGGAGGGAAGGAGTACACAGAGGATTTGTGGTTTGCTCCAGGGCAGAAAGAGTCGTGCTGGCTGGGAAACCTGCTGTGCAGTGGAGCAGAGAGGAGAGCTGGGGAGGAGCTACAAAGAGCGTGTGCCCAAGGAAAACATCTCTAGAAGACAGAGGCTGTTTCATTTCCTTATTGAGAATGAATTTAATATTTACAGCATTCAAACAAACATGAATCTGGAGGGAGCTCAGAGAACTGACTGCTAAAGATGTCAAGCAGGACCCGTAAGCAGGACAATATTTGTAACGACCAAGCTCTGTGGTATGTAGCCAAATGGACACCCTGCGCTCTGGGAGTATCAGAGCTTGCTTTCTAAATATTTGTCCCTGAAGCCTTCCCACAGATTAAGGTTTTTTTGCAAGGCCACACTCTCTGAGTGGTCTGAGAAGGAAACATGGATCATGCAGAAGGTGGCATAAAGCTTAAAAACAAAACTAGGATTTTTAGAGGCGCCTAAGAAGGTTAGATGGTATCCCGCTGAAATCCAGTGGAAATTAGATGCCCCAGCTCTTTAAGCTCCCTCGACAATTTTGTCTTAAAAAAAAAAAAAAAAAGCTGAATGTGCTTGTTCTAGAGCCTTGCCTGGAAATCCCAAAGACGAAAATTCACCCAGGTGAACATGCAATGTGTGAGGGAGGCCCTGGAAGGTTGGACTGGTGCACTGCCACTGGCCCTGAGCAGCGTTCCCCGCTGTCAAGGCTCTGGGAGGGAACATCTGTAGGATCTGGCCCTCTGCTTGCTCCCAGGAGATTCTTGGAAGAGAGCAAGAGGAAACTATTTGACCTCTGTGTGGATTAAGGCAGAAAATGCTCCCTTGTTGCCAAGAGGGCTGGTAGAGCTGCACAGTTCCAATAATGGAGATGGTATTCTCTCCAGCTGAACTCTCCTGCTGGTGGCTGCGGGGGGAAGCTGCTGGACAGGGGAGCCATGGAAGCACTGCCCCATCTCCAGAGCTGCAGTTCCCAGGGCACGGGGCTCAGGGAGCAGTAGGAGCTGCCCTGGCCTCTCCCACTGCATTGGCAACAGGCAAGGCACGTTCTCTACCCCACTGCCCCAGCAGCATGGGAGGAATGGCTGCAGCAGTGGAGATGGGGATTTCAGCCCATCCTATGCCCAGAAGAGAGCTATATAGCCATGCTGAAGCATCAGAAAGGTTGGATAGTGCTGCCTCTGGCTAAATGCCAGGTGACAGCACTTTTAGATCAATAGGAATTAGATACTGCTTTCAGAAACACCAAAAGTGAGACTGAACTGCAGAGCTGAGCTTCATGGGGTCAAATCCTGCTATTCTGAGTCTGCTCACAGAAGATGATGATGGAAATCAAACTGCCAAATCATCCTGACCATCTACCTCAAAAACCCAACTGCAGCTAAAACTGTTGGCCTGCTACAGAACATGTCACAGTGGGACATCCCAGAGGTTTGTCTGTTCTGTTGCCTAAGGATCAAGGAAAAGTTCCTTTCTTTGTTACATGCTAAGTCAAAAACATCTTCCACAGATTCTAGCATGAAACTGAGAGCTGGTGTGTGTCTGTTTGACTAAGTTCTCCTACTTTTTCCTGCACATCCATAGCAAGGTGCAGAAAAGTTTTAAATTCAATCTTTTTCAAAGCAAGATCCACTTGGAAGGTATATAAGGTGGAATGAACTGCAGAACTTGGAAATACAGGTTCTTATCCCCTAGCTCCAAGCACTAGGACTAGTTTGGGTACGGTAAGAATAGATCCCCTACAAGAACTAGTGAATAGACAGTCTGAGCTGGATCCCAAAACTCCTCTGAAACACAGTGAGGAGAAAATGTGGATTTATGTGAAAAGAACTGTTTGTCACTGAACCTCTGGAATCTAAGGATAAAGTTTTAGCAGCTCCTGACTACCACTGTAGTAAAAAAGGAAATGCAGTTAGGAAGTGTGGATTAATGGCTAATAAAAATTTATTTATTAATGTGCACTATTCATTTTCATTATAAAGGAAGGTTTCTGAATGGAAGGGGTAAAATATAAGCTCCACAAACTCAACTAAATTTGTCCTAGTGAGGACTAATGAGCTGCTAATGAGATGCTGAAGCTTTCTGATTAATAATTGGCAGTATATCTTCTGGTCCATCTCTGATCAAGACTGCACTGCACTGGGCCAGCATGTGCTTGAAACTGGGGAAGTGGGCCAAGGTGAAAGACTCCTTACTGCCTGCTGAGAACATTCCCTGGGAAGGCAAAATTTACCCTTTAGCCAGTTCCTGGGTTTCACCCATAGGACTGGCTGAGAAAGTGGAGACCCCTAGCCATGTGCAAGAGGTGGTAGGAGGTTCTCATCCATTTAGCCCAAATCATGTACAAGAGTATACACTTTTATACCCAGAGGTGAGTTATCCTGAGAATGAGAGGAGGAAGAGCAATCACAAAAATACCATTGATATGAAGTTTCTTGCCTTAGGTGCCAAATTACACCTAACCTGATTCATTTGTTGTGCTAGCCCCCAAACATGCATGGATATTTCCACAGCTCACTCTATTCCTCCGTCTGCTGTCCCACTGTGGAGTTATCTGTCTGTCTTCACTTCCTCTTCCCTTTTCATGTTAATGACAGAAGCTGAATGCTGTCTTTATAACTAGTTTATCCTGAGTATATTATTTCAAGGATGAAATATAAATATTTCCAGGAAGTGCACTTTAATTAAAAGGTTATTGGCCAAGCAGAATTACCTCCTGAGTCAGAGCTTGGAGGGACTGCTTTTCTCTCAAGGGAAAGATAAAGGACATTTCTCCCTTCTTCTGCAGGATGTGCATGTCAACATAAAGCCTTATCACATCTGTACAGGGAATAATTATTGCAGCAGAGGAACATATAGCCAATTATTTTAAAAAATCAAGTCTTGCTCTCATGAGCCGTTTCTGATAAGAGTGTAGCAGTAACCTGCTGCTTGACTCAAACTGCATTTCTTGGGCTACAGTAATCCTTGGCTACTTTCTTTCCACATTCCTTATCTTTTACTTTTCCAGCACTTAACTGAATCATCCTACTGAGCACTGCTTGGAAAAAAAGATAATCAAAAGATAATCTAGGGGTGAATCCTAGCCTTCATTTGGGAACAGGATTGACAACTTTATCATGAGCCCTGCTATCAATCCCTCCTGGCCTTTCACCTTTCCCCACTGTGGAGCTTTTCATCTGGAAATGGAGGTACCATCAGTTTGGGGTTTCTTTTTTGTTGGTTGGCTTTTTTTTGTTGTTGTTGTTTTTGTTTTTGTTTTTTTTTCTGTAATGCATTCTCCATATATTTCAATCAAATTAGCTGCAAGTGCCTCAGTTGCAATAAGATCTTCTCATCTTTCTTAATGTGAATTACTACATAACTCTGACTAAACATTTGATTTTCTAATATTAAAAAGAAATTGGCCCTAATTATTGCCTGTTATAAACTGTAAAAATCAGAAAAGAAGGGAAAAAAGGGATAGATTCTCTTTATCTAGAAAATACCAGGTATTTCAAATTCCTGTAGATGTCACTCTATTAACTAAATCAGATTCTGTATATTGATTAGAATTCACAAATAATCCATAATTTAACTAGACTTTGCACAACTTGGAAAGCTATCTAGCTCTTGGTTTCTCCTAAAATTAACATACTTAGAAGCCAACAGATTTGCAACTAATAAGTGTCTGTGATTTCCAAAGCATTGGGATCTCTGCATACATCCCCACGCTGCCTTTTATGGAGATGTTCTGCTCAATACTCGCCGTTCCACAAAAATGTAATGATAACAAATTCAAAACAAATACCTTTTAGGGACTAGTGTGTCAATTGCAAATGAGATAATAAAATTCATTGTTTACATCCAAGCGAACACAGCCAGAGCAGAATCGGGCATTAAACTGAAGTGACAACCTAATTAGAGCTTTGCTCTCAGGGAGTTCATCTGTTCAACCCCTGAGTGAATGGCTTGAGGGAAGGGGGGAACTTGAGGAGCTCAGCAAATCAGTCCATCCAGACAATCCTGCTGCAAACTGCCTGTCAGGGCAAAGCTCGGAGCGAAGGACATGGTGGGCTTGTTTTTCAACAAGTGTATTTTAGACAAGATTTTACTAAGATGTATGTATTAGGTAACAATAACAAGCCTTCTGATTTCCCTTATATTGAAAATATCTCATGCTTCTTAATTATGCAAACATATATGCCTTTCACATAAATATCAACATTTTTATAGGTGTGCATGCACACAGACCCGCGCGCACACACACACACGTATGTGAAAGAAGCCCGTGAACCTCTGGGATGACACTGAAGCTGCTTCCTGCACTGCCATCTACTGTCGTCTTAATTTACTTAACGGGATTTTCTTAGAAGTTGGTTGCTTTATTTTCCCTTTAAAAAAAAGGCATGCCAACTTTGAAATTAGTGTAGTTCAGTAAATTATCAGATTAGTTTTGCTTAAACTTTGTTCCCAGCATATTAAAAACATATATATGTAATGCTGGGGCATTTACATAAAAGTGTTTCCATTCCTTCTAATTTTTAAGCATTTTTCCTGTTTACAGAACAAGTTACTGATGAACTGATTATTTTATTTGGTTGCACTTTCTTTCAGCAGTCCTTAATTAGGACTAAGAGGTTAGGAACACTTAGAGAAGATCAGCAGCTCAGGTTACCAGGCTTTTTCATTCCCAAACGCCCGTGTGATGGTTACCTGCAGCAGGTACCTGTGACTGCCTGCACCGCCCTGCACCTTGAGGCGGCGTTGCTGCCAGCTCAGAGAACGGCTCCTTCTCTGCAGCCAGTGTCTTTCAGCCTCGACCCCGCAATGGTAGTGTTAGCAGTGCCTAGAAGCAGGCTAGAACATCTGTGCACACTTTCAGGCATGCACAGTCTCTACGCATTTTAACCAGAACCCAACCAGTAACACACAAACCAGGATAAATCGTCTGGGCGCATCTGATAGGTCTGTTCCCATCCCCAGGTTAATTCTCTGAGTGTGTTCGCAGAGCAGTGTGAGAGTTAACTTGCCAGACTACCCATCCCAGAGTGTGTGAGCCCCCAGTCCAGTCCCCGGCAGGGACTTCACCCCGCGGTGGTACTCACAGGTGTCCAGTTGTGGGAGCGGAGTGAGTTGGAGATACAGCCACCAGCCGGGACAGCCCAAGTCCTTGCTGCCTTCGCAGCCTCCCTATATAGAGGAGGAGAATCTTGCAAGTGGGGAGGGGCCCTGGAAACCACGTCCTGCTGGAAAATCCTTTTGGTACCTGGCTTAAAAAACACAGCCTGAGCCAAGGACCTCGTTCCCAGCAGGGCCTAACCCTAGGCTGTGGCCCCTGCCCCGAGCCACTTTTTAGGGAAGCAGGCTGGTTCTGGCTTTCAGAAGGGTGTATGAAAGGGGTACCCCAAACTCACAAGTTCAGGGTTTCACCCTTTTCCCCTGCTGTTTGACAAAGCAAATGGACCTTTAACTCCTTCCTGCCTTGCCAGTATCCCTGCCCCTCATGGCCCTGTGCCTAGAAGGGCAAAGGGCAGGTCATGGGCCCGTGTGGCACAGGATGTTTCCCACTGACCCACTGTCAGTGCATTTTGTTGGAGCTATGTCCCTGAGTTCAGGGGCTGCTTGGGCAAAGAAGGTTATTCCTAACACAGTAGGGCTGTGTGGGTGGAGGTGGCTCTGGGTCTCCCTGTGTTTATGTGACATTTGGAGCCTGAGGCTGGTTTAAGCCTCATTTGCCTCTGGGAAAGGAGAGGGTTGTTTCCCACCTTCCCAGCAGATTTGCCAGTTTCTTTCATGATCCAGTGTGCAGCTCAGCTTTTGATAAAGGACTGTAAATACTTGTTCATGTATAAGAAATACTTCCCTGTGTCTGTAAATGTAGAAGAGAAGTGGTGAAGAGCTGGGGGGGCACAGTCCCTGGGATGCATGGACAGAACAGGGAGCAGGCACCGTGTGCTGGCAGGGAGAGGAGGACAGGGTGCTAGGAGCCAGACCTGTAGGGGTTAGGGAGTGATCTGGTCCTCATCAAACCTTCCTCACACCCCCCAAACCTTCAGTCCTCAGCTGTCCCCCCTCCTTCCTCCCCTAGTAGCCAACAGCCTTGTGCAGTAGGACCTGTGGATGGAGATATCCCAAAAAGGGAAAGCTAGGATCCTCTAGGAATTCCCATCAACGTGCCAAATACAAAATACCGAAACAACCCCCTCTCAGCAACAGACTAAATATGGTGTATACCCAAAGGATCAGAGCACAGGCCTGAGTGAAATTATGTCTCTTGACATCAACAGCCCTCTCTTCTCTGGAAAATAAACCATCCTGTGGAAGATGGATGGGGCTCATACTGGTCTCATCATCCTAAAAAAATACTTATGAGGGGAGGCTGGGCTAAAAACCTCTGCTGTCACTGGGTCAGGAACTTGCAGGTGTGATAGACCTGTAGCCCCTTCTAGTTCTGCCCAGTGGTGAAAAATTTGGACAAAGAGGAGAGAGGGAAAGAGCTCTGGGGTTTCTACCTCGCAACATTTCAGAAATATCAGATGCAGGGTCAAGTTTGGGCCTCAGCTGGAGAAGGCCAGATTTTCCAGGGCAGTGACACAGTGCCAGAGGTCACAGACTGTCCTGCCACAGGGAGGGTTGGTGTCTGCAGTGGTGTGGGGCTGCCATGGGGCCATGCAGAGCTTTCCAGGACCCTGCAGCGCCATATCAGACTTGTGCATGTGTGACTTTGTTGGAGCAAAGCCAAGGGAAATTATCACAATGACATAAATCCAAGAAACTTGTCCTTGTTAGCAGAAAGTTCGTCACAGGGCAGGGTTGTTCACCCTATATTACTTTTTTCCCTGCAGTTTCTTGATTACAAATTTAACTTTTAATTAGAAACACAATGAAATGCAAGGGAATCCTCTGAAAAGTATGATCATTTTAACATTCATCAAAGTTATCCTAAGAAGTTCCTTTTAAACACATGCAGCTGTTTCACAAAACCAGACACATTAAAATAGTAGCTTAAAAAGGAGTGGAAATTATTCTGGCTGGTCTGCAAACCACTGCACACGCAGGCTTGCTGCCCGAGGAGGGTGTTTAACAGCAGCAGTGCTGGAGGGTGATATATGATGTGACATTAAATGGAGCTGGAAAGTCTAAAAAAATACTAGTGCTGGGACTGAAAGAGTTGCACTCTCAAGCCATGTGGGGTAGCAACTGTTAAATGTAAGCATGGCTTCCAACCTTCACTTAAAAGTTAATGTAAGAATATACTAATCTGATAGCCTGGTTGGGGGTTCCTGAATGTTGTGGTGTTTGTTTTAAACCAAAGTTGCCTCAAAATGAAAGCTGTGGATTCCCAGTGGATGATGAGTTTGTGACAAAAAAATAAGCTTCGTTTAAATCCCCTTGATTTGTTTATTTATTTAAGTACTTTTCTAGAAAAAAAAAAAGTATTGGGCAGCCTGCCCTTAAATATCTCCTTACTGAATTTGCACTGTAAATATTGTGCTTGGGGAAAAGAAAGAGGACCCAAGAAGGAAAGAAGTGAACTTTTAGCTGCCTTAACATGGTGTAACCTGAACACAACAGAGGGAAAAAACCAAAAGCACAGATGGTGATGTTAGTTTGTTAAACAGTGTGTCAGGTAAGCAATTTTTGTTTTGTTTAAAAATGTTTTTGCTTAAGTTTTACCAACCATGTTTCTCTAAGATGACAAATATAATTAGAACTGGTAATTATACTGGTGGATTACCACCTGTGTCAAGCTGTGCCCTTGCAACAGGAGGGACAGTCTGTGACCAAGCCAGGGCAATCAATCTTGAGGCAGTCTGATGAGGGAAAGCACTCGCCAGCTGCTTGATGTTAAGGTTTGTGCTCAACACTGGTTGCAGGTGGTCGGGTGAAGTCAGTGAAGGGTGCAGGTCAGGTCTGAATCAGCTGCTACTGAAAGGGTGTCTTTGCAAGTGTGAACAAACCTTTTGGGGTTTCTTTTCCTAAAGGTGATCACCCAAGGATAATCACTCCTCCGGAAAACTGATCCAGTGACACCGAGATTGGTGCTCAGGAAGGAAAAAGTAACCGACTCCTCACAGTGAGCTGATAAAGCTTTAAAAAATCTCTCCTGTGCAGGACAGAAACTAAAACCTCTGGAACAGCATGGCTGCCCTGGAGTCTAGAGACACAGTTTTCTCTCATTTGAGGAGAGACCAAAAATTTGGTCTTAAAGAACTTTTTATTTTTAAAACTTGTGGGTTAAGTTCTTCCAAAGAGCTTTCCAGATCTGATATCCACACCAGACTTCACTGGCTCCTAGTCACCTTCACTTTTGATAATGTGCTTAGACAACAAACAGCCTCTTTTAATGGAATTCCCTCCATAAAGCTCTTAGTTCATGTTCTGTCTCCAAGAAAATTCACAAATGCATTTTGCTATTTAAAGACCCTAAACTTCTATATGCTTGTATCTTTCTTTTTTTTTTTTAAATTTTCAGTTGTCAGTAGAAAGAATAAGGGCAGTTAATGCAAGACATCCCAGGCTGTAATTATTATGCAATTATGCAGCTTCTGAAATTGAGAAACTAATTTTTGTGTATGCTCACCTAGGTGGCAATTTCTTCTAAAATCTGAACCTGTGACTCTAGGACTGTGACATATTTTGATCTAAATATTTATCTCACCTTAAAATTTTAAGGAATGCTAAGTGCATCCATATGGCAAAGATTTTGCAATTCCTCTTCACCCGGTAACAAGGCAGGCAGTCTGACATTCAGAGGACTTGCTGTATGTCTTCATTGTGAAAGATACTCTCATGTTTCATGTACTGTCAAGATAAATGGTAGGCCAATAATAATATGATTAGACCAGTATATTTTCATAGACATATTCCAAAGCTTTGTTGTTAATAAATATCACTGGAAAAACACTTTAATTTGCCTTTAGTTTGCTTGTACAATGACTATAATTTGAAACAAGAGATTGTTTCAAAACCCCAGATATGGGCTGTGAGGGTATTGGAGAATTAGATGAAATGCAAGTTGCACCTAGAGCAAACAGGCCAAATTCTACCCGCTGTCCCAGTGCAGTGTCTGTACAATGGGTGAATCTCCAGAGAAAACAGCCCAAAGATTCCCTTTGTTTTAAATGCATTTTGTCTCTGATTTCAGACATACGTCAAAGCTCAGTAAAGGATGCCTGTGTAGCAGCCTCTGCTTTCCTGACTGTGGACACAGGAGCCTGCTGAGCTGTGGGCTTGGGAAAGGGCAGGTACCAAACATCCCTTTGCCTTCTTCAGCCTGGGTGAAAATTGTGTTTAATTTCTACCACTAAAAATTAATTTCCCAGGGAGCTCTGTGGCACCTGGGCAGCATCTGAATGATCTATGGTGGGAAGACAGAAAGCAGAAGTAGTGGCTTTGGTTACACTGAAACATTTGCATAGCAGAGCATGTTTGAGCTTTTGTGCTTTCAGAGCCTTTCTCTTTGCCCTTGAAAAGACAATTCAGAATCCAAATATATGTAACAATTTGATCCACTGGTTCATGGAAAAACAGGTGTGTAGCACTGAACTTCCAGAAGACCAAATTAAAAATTGAGGGATGGCTCTTCAGCTCAGTAGCTGAAGGTGACAGAGGCATGAGCATAGAGCAAACACTGAGGGCACACAGAGACTCCCTCGCCTGGCCCAGTGGTCAGCTGCCACTGATGCAGAGCTGAAGACTTACAGATGGATTTGATTGAGGTTTATTTGCAAACACATGTCCTCCCCTCCTGGCAGCAGTCCTGAGACACTCACAATCAGCCAACAGGGAGCTGCCAGCACTGCCAGTCACACGAAGGAGATGAGCTCACTGCTGAGGCTTCAAATGGATAAATGCAGCCTCTCTGCAATTCCACATTAGAGTACAGGCTGCTTGTAGAAGTAAAAGTATCCCTGCAGTGCTAACTGGGTCAGATCAAGATAAAGGCAAAACTTCACAGCATGCACAACTTGGGGTCCTTTCAAATTCACAAACTGCGAGTTCTCTTCCCCCCTCCACTGTACCACTTACCTAACAATAAAGATTTTTAAGGACCTGACTCTAGAGATTTATTTATACAAACCTCCTCTCAGTACCACTGGAAATATTTAACATTTATGCATTTTGTTAAAATGAGAAGAGAAAAAATAGATGTTACTTCTTATGTACCCCTGCAAGTTTGGCTTTTAAAATAAATTACCATTTCAAAACGATGTAAATACCTTAGCTAAAAAAGAGTTCTGGGAATCTGTAATCTACTATCAACTTTATTTTTAGCTTTGCCTGACTGAGTTTCATGTTGTTTGGGAAAAAACCCCAGAAGTTCCTTCCCCTCCCATATACCCAGTGTTACACTGTACAATTTATAGCAACTCCAGATGGAAAAAACTTACTCTCGTTTGTTTGCTGGCATGAAGATAAATATAGTCCTCATTTCCAGAGAATTAAAAACAACTATCCCTCTAAATCACTTCAATCTTCTATTAAAAATTTATTTTTCCCTTATTATCTTAAAGTTGCAGCTTCTTTTTAAAATGAATTATTAAAATGTTTAGTTTGAACACTCTCAAACTACCACACAGAATAAAATAGAAAAATTTTATTCAAAAGCACAGGAAAAACACACAAGGATACAAGTGCAGAAATTATAAGTTATTATATAAAAAATTATTGGACAAACCCAGTATATTCAGGTGCAATTCTAGACACAGGATTCACTGATGTGACTCCCTAGACAGTTTTCCTTCTATCAGCACTGAGGAAAGAAAGAGCCTTGCCAACATTTTTTAAATTGACAGTAAGTATGACCTTGTGATCCTGTCTCATGAGTAGATGTTACAAACTAAAATGGTCCCATTGGATTTATTGGAGAAATTTATGCAATGAAGAATGTCCTAAATTAAATCCGACAGACCCTGATAGGAGAAATTAGCAAATGAAAGATATCATCTCTTTATACTTCGTAAAATAAGAGGCTCTTCGATGCTCGTGCCAGCCATCCTTCCTGGTTCTGGAATTCTGTCTGAAAACGAACACAGACAAAAATATTCTCATGCATCTGGAGGTCCAAGGTGTGAGTACTATCTTCTACTATTATCAACTTTGATACACCATATCATCATAGAGAACCCAGGCAATTTTACAAATGAATGTTTCCATGAAGCTTTGAATCACTAGATTTCAGACAACTTCCAACTCAGCTGTACTGAATGAGCTAAAGAAACACCATATTCCACACCTTTTATCAGGATCCCCAGCCTGCTGGAATACTCATACACCTAAATAAGCAAAAGCAAGTTAGATGTTAAATAGGAGACTTGGCAGGTTGAGTTTATGAATGGACTTGACTACCTGAATATGCAGCCTAATTAAAAGAGCTGGATAATTAGTATTTTAAACCCACTGCCTTTAGGTCTCCACTAATATACTCCACAAACACATGCAGAAAGTAATTTCAGAATATATTGACTTAAGGTTCAAAGCCTTAAAACTTGCATGGTTTTTTGTGTTTTAAAAGCAATATGCTATTGTGTCTTATGATTAATCCTGACTTCTGTAACTAACAGTAACCAATTAAATCTCCATGTGAAGTTACATTGGAGTCAACAGGGCAGGGTGATCCTGCAGTCAGTAGAAACAAAAGTATACTTTAAAAACAATTTTCCTATATACTCAGTTTGTTTTAAAACATGGAGAAATTTCTGATAGGAATAATTGTTTTCTAACAAAGAGGTAATTTATAGAGTTTTGGTATGGAAATTTTGTTTCTTCAGCCCCCTCTTCTGGCAGAAGAAAAACAGCATTGTCTCAATGAATTAACTGTTAAAAACTGTTAGTAATTCTCACACTTTTTAGATGTCAGTAACATCCCAGGCCTCATACTTTTGAAATTTTTGGATACAAACCAAATAGTTCATAGTATTAACAGGACAGTAATAAATTTTCACAGTAAAAAATGAAGCAATATGCCAAGCAGACTCTTTGAAGGAAAAAACTGGACCAATTAACCTTTTCATTCTCTACCTTAGGTGGTATTAATTGTAACCAGTCTGAAAGCAGACCAGAAAGGGCAAATAACATTTAGCAGTGTTTACTACAGAGCAATGAACTTTGGGCTTAAGCTTTTGTGGGAAATGGGATATGAATTAGGTTCTCAGAAAAGGTTTATGCCCATATAAAGAACTGACAGCTAAAGAATTAAGAACTTTCTAAAGAAATTAGGTTAGCCCAGATAAGAAACAGAGATATGCCAACTATTTAATATATTTTATTGAGACTTTTGGTTAAAATCTTGTATTAAATTGCCAATGTAGTGAGACTGTCTTTAGCTGACCCTTTTCAGATTTGCAGTAGTATAAGGGAGTAGAATTTGGCCTGTTGAACCTTTAGGGAAATGGCACAGCTATTTGGTGTCAGATGAAAGCATTCCTTGCACAGAGGAGGAGGTACACTGTGTCCAGCTGCATGTTTGTGCTTTTATAAGCATATGCATGGTATAGGAAATCTAGTCACAGATAAAAGTTCTGCAAAATGACATTGCACCCACCTTTTTGATTTCTCTCAGTAGGTGGTTTGCCAAGGTTCTGCTTTGGACAATTCATCAAAGACACTTTTGGAAGGATATTCTGGGTACTTTCTTCTTTACCACCATGTAAGAAATGAGAGAGAATTCCATACAGGAGAGGTCTGCTTAAGGGAAAAATTACAAAAGTAGTCTGTAAAGTCTATGAAATACTGAGCATTAAAAATACATCCTTTACCCAGGAATTCTTAGATCTTAATATTTACTTCTACAATATGTTCAGATGTCTTTAATGATTTAAAACACATTATGCCAAGTATCATGACATAAACAAGCACAGACCTAAGCTCCCACTGAACACCAGCAGTCCCCTAAAAATCTCAGACTAAGATACACTCTCCACTGAACTCCAGCTCCAGGTGAAGAAATGGAGCGTGTTATGCACAAGAGCAGAGATCCACATTCTCACCTATGGATCAGAAGGACCCACACACTCACAAAAGATCAGACTTTGGTGGGCTATAGGCCAGTCCACCACGGTACATCTAAAACCTGGCTCTTCCTAAGCACCTGACAGATTCAGACAGCATAAGCTACAGAGAATGCTGAATGTCTGAACCTGCTTCAGCCCTCAGTTCTTTAATGCAGTTGTACTGAAGCACTGTGACTTTTTATCTAATCTCACAGTAATCTTTTTATTGCTCCACACAGCAACTCACAGATATGCAAAGAGCAGATCTACTTTCTGTAGAAAGCAGAACATACTGGTAAGAGAGTTGTGTTCTGGCGTGCAAGGACACTATCTGGAGAATGCCACCGTGTTGGCAGAATTCAGTGTTAGTCTGGAGTATGTCTGAAAATGGCCCCATGTTTGGCATCATGAAGCTGAATCCAGCACATCAGAGCAGGAATGGGATCAGCCACATTTCAATTGGTGAGAACATTTATATGTGATTTATAATAACGCTAAAGAGAAAAATATACTGGTATACAGAATATACAGTACATTCCAAAATTCCTCCTTACACTGATTTTCCACTTGCATCTTCAACTATATTCAGCTCTTTGGCAAGAAATTCTCTATCCAAGGGCACTTCAGGCTGGCCGGATTCTGGGAAAAAAATCCCTGAAATTCTTAAGACTGGTAAGAAAAATGTCACCAATTAACAGAAAACTTCAAAAGAGCATAAGAGCACACACCTCCCCTTTAGACTATTAATAACTAACAGTGTATTGTAATTCTAGGGAACTCACTTAAGCATTAGTGATTCCTACTCGTAAAATTTACAATAGGACATTACAATTTTTATCTTCACCCTAAAAGAATCTAAGGAAAATACTAAAGAAGTCTTACAGCAGAAAGATAAATTCATCAGGCAAACAACTCTTTCTCTAAACTACTACTCTCAGACATTTCAAGAAATTTGAGTCTGCAGGCTGTTATCAAGTTTTCTTGCTCTTGCATCAACTACTCTGTCAAACAATGTACCTCAAGGGCAAAGGAGCAGAGAGTAAGTTTTCTTGAAAACTAATGGAATGATTCGGCTTAATGCTGCAAGTAGAACTGTGGAAAGGTCATTTGTACCCTATTAATTGCCAAGGGAAGACAAGATTATGTAGCTTGTCACGCTTACTAATTCCATAATATAATGGAATTATTCAACCAAATAATCACTGATTACTATTACGGTGATGACACAAATTCATTGCCAATACCTGCTGTCAGAACAGATGCTGTGTATTTGTACTTGTTGTACTGCAGGTACTCCCGAATGAGTTCATTGATCAGGAGGTTCTCCCGGGACAGCGTCGGCCGCGGCTCGCTCTGGTCGTCCAGGGCATTAAACACTTCAGCTCTGATCCTCGCTCTGATTTGGGCAAGAGCTCCTCTTTTTTCCAGGGTGTCCTTTAAAACTATCACCATAAAAAGACGCGTTAATTTAAAGCCAAACGCATTCAAGCAGCAGCATTAATTACCCCGATACAAAGAGAGCTGTGGCGAACCCCAGTGCAACAGCGATAAGGTATCACTCACACCTGTGCACGTGTCAGCACCCACCAGGCCAGGCACGTCACACATACAAGGCAAGCCTTCGGAGAAGCCACAAATACATTTCTTTTAAATCGCAAGCATACGTTCTGGCAATTTAAGAAGTAGGATGTTACTGCACCAAGATGTGTTTAATATTTAAGTACAGTGGAATACAGCCCACAGTACACGAGGGACGGCAGTCGCCATTTGCGCCCGCGGCAGCTCTGAGACCCATCCAGGTGGCCGCGGGACGCCGCCGGCCCCGGCCCCAGCCCCGGCCCCGACCTGCTTTGAGCTCCGCCACCGTCGCCATGACCGCGCCGGGACCCGGATGGCGCCGCGCAGACTGCGCAGGCGCGGGACCGGGCGGGAGAGCCCTGAGGCGGCAGCGCGGGGCGGGTGGGAGCTCCCGCAGGGAACCCCGGCAGGGAACAGCGCGGGGCCGGGGCGGGAGCTCCCGCAGGGAACCCCGGCAGGGAACAGCGCGGGGCGGGTGGGAGCTCCCGCAGGGAACCCCGGCAGGGAACAGCGCGGGGCCGGGGCGGGAGCTCCCGCAGGGAACCCCGGCAGGGAACAGCGCGGGGCCGGGGCGGGAGCTCCCGCAGGGAACCCCGGCAGGGAACACCGCGGGGCCGGGGCGGGAGCTCCCGCAGGGAACCCCGGCAGGGAACAGCGCGGGGCCGGGCGGCGGGAGCTCCTTCAGGGGACACCGCGAGGCCGGGCGGGGGATCCGCGCTGTCCGCTGCCGGAGCTTCCGCCCGGCCCCTCAGGGAACGGGAGCCCCAGGGGATCCCTCTGCTGCCAGCGGGCAAGGTCGTGCCGGATAGAATAACCAGCATCAGCAGCGTCTCCGTGCTGCCCATGGAGCTACCGCTCGGTGTCCTGCTGTGCCCGCCCGCAGTCCAGCCCTGCCAGCTGGGCGGAGTGCCAGGGTTGCCGTGCTTTCTCCCTCTGTAATTTCAGAAGTTGTCAACGATTGGAGAAGGAAACATGGAAAATGAGAGAGAATTTCTCCCGTCTGTGTGGCGGAGGAGTTTTGTACCGACAGATGTACCGTCGATTAAAAGGACTCGGCAAAGATGAGCTTCTAATGAAAAGGACTTGCCAAAATGTAACTGTATATGGCATGTTTTGCAAACTTGAGGATCCCTGGCGTGTCTGGAGGCTTGTGTGTGTGCTCCGTGTTGCTGGGATGAGTCAAGAGTGTTTATTTTGTCAATGCATTAAGTATTTCCCAAAGGAAATGCAGCCGGCGTGGGTGAACAAACTGGGTTTGCCATGGTCTAGATAGAGCAGCCTGCTGGGGCTTGTAGGAAAATGTGAGTCGTCTTAGGCAGTAAAGCCCAAGACTCACAAGACTTAAGTGTGGAGGGTGGGGAGGTTGTCAGGATTGTTGTGTTTTGTTTGTTTTTTACATTTCCTCTCAAAGCAATGTTTATATGACAATCTTCCAAAGCATCTCTGGTAGAGGTCGATAAATAAAATTTAGGAAGAGCAGAAGTGATGGTGAAGTCAATGTGTTTCCTTAGCCCAGCAGTCGCTGTCAGTGAGTCAGAGCAGTGCGTGCCCCGACCACCCTGAGCCTGCTGCCCGGATCCCCAGGGCGACTCTGGGGACAAACAGCTGCTTATGTTTAATGTTACGGCATATTCATAGTCTAAACATGTTTCTCCGTATCCTTCCAAACTTCTCCATGACGTTGTGAGTCACTCTTCTATCACACCTGATTTCCCATTGATAAGTTGTTGCAGTTTTCCACACTGTATTTTCTGTCCTGCTTCAATTTGTATCCTACAAAAAAAGGTTCATATAGAATTTTGTGTGGTTCTTTTTTCTGCTTGCAAGGGAATCCCCTTTTAAAACAAGATTTCAGTTTCTATTTCTTGTATTAATCTGTGTTTTAAAAGATGCTGTTACAACAATGGTTTGTGAAATCCGTGTTCAGTGACTTCCTGGTACTCTGAGACCTTGGTTCTGTATCTCTGCAAGTTTGGCCTTGTGTCAGCTCTGGTTTTTCTCCTCCACAATAAATATTTTGAGTCCATTACATTTTTCTTCTGAACTCTTCTGCTTCCTCTCACATTAATTATTTACTCTGTATTTTGACTTTGCTTTGGTTTACAAGGAAATAGAATTAATTGCAAGAGAACTAGTTTAAGGTGGAGATCCAAGGATCATTATTTGAGGAGAAACATCATTAACATGGAGCATGACGACTGGTGACATTGGGACAGTCTGAAGCTGAGAGAAAAGTATTTAGGATGTGTAACTTAAATTTTGTTAGTCTTTTAGCTTACAATAATATCTTGAGAAAAACACATGTAGGTAAAAATGTAGTTTTCTAGAAACTCCTCACTTCATGCTTATTTACTGTCTTCTGCATATAAAAATAAAGGGACTCATACTTGAACATTCAGCTGTTCTCTTGCAATACTATAAAGATTTTAACATGTTATGAACTAAGGTATGGGCTAAACTGACAAACTCGTCGAACTTCTGACACCCAATGTGTGTGGCTTGATCTTTCTGTGATGATTCTGCTCCATTCATCAATGCAGATGTGCCCAGGGTTGGGCTGGATGCAGCTGCTGCTGCTCTTCAACCTGACACCCTGAGAATGTGGGATCCAGGGGGACAGACCAGAAATACTGCAGTTGGATGGACAATCTGGCCACTACCAGCACAGCTCTGAAACTGCAGCTCTGAAAGTGCAGGTGAGTGAAGAAGCAGTCTGTGATACACTTTTGGTATGTGTGATGCCTGCTTTTAAGTTATCTGTTAAACAAATGAGACCTCTTTTTAACAACTTTGTCCATTACCGTAATTGCCCTGGATGGACAAAAGCATTTTAAATTGACATTTGTGTGATTAAAGATTTCTGATGTTACTGTAGAGTACTATGTAACCACCCTGCTATTTCCTGCAGCATATGATGCCATTCCTACATACGTACCACCATACTCCAGCTGGTCTATTCTGGTGCAGTAGTCAGGCGAGCTGACTGGATTTAACTGATGCATTTTAAATAGGATGTGAAGAGTGCAGCGTGAGACACAACCCAGCGCAACCACAGGGCTGTGCAGTTAGCTCAACTAGTACATATTTTGATGCGAACCTGGCTGTGGATGTAGTTGTTTGGTTCTGTTCATGCTAGTCAACTTGAACTAGTTTAGGGCATGAAACCAGTGTAACTGGTTCACGCTGAGAAGTGAGCTATTTGAAGGTGAGCTTAGGCTTTCCCTGGGGCCTTCCCCGAGGACGGTGCCTTGGCTCAGTGCCGCGGGGCCCGGGTGCCAGCGGGGCACTGCGGTACCTCTCCTCGGGGGATACGTGGGGACCCTGCACCCAGGGGCCGGAGCAGTGCCACGGGGAGGGGGATGCCGTCATGCCCGCCGCTGGCTCCGGTCCGGCCCGGCTCGGCGGGCAGGTCCGGTGCGGGTGGGAGGCGCAGGACCCTGGAGGCTGCTGGGGCTGCCGGGCAGGCGGGCGCGGCTGCGGTGCTCCGAGGGCAGCGATTTCGCCCCGAGTACGGGGCATTTCTGCGTTGAACAAAGGTACGCGTTGGGCTCTGGCCGAGGCCCCTGGGCCCGTCGTCCGCCCCGGATGGGGAGGCGTTGCTGGCCCCGCGGGACGCGCTCACCCCCGGCCTCGCGGGCGCAGCCCCGGTACCCGCACGCGGCACCGCCCGCCCGCCCCCGCCGCACCGAGGCGGGGCCGCGCAGCGCGGGCGGCGGCGGCGACGGGCTCGGCATCCCCGTGACGCGGAGCCAATCAGGGCTCCGAGCTGGCGCTGCCGGCCCGGCCCCGTCCGCCGCCGCCCGGGCACGGAGAGCTGCGGACGGGGAAGCGCTGCTGCGGGAGCTCGCGGTCGCGTCGCCGCGCCCCATGGGGATCGAGAGCTTCTGCAGTGTGGGCGCTTCTGAGCCCTTCTGGGTGAGCGACGGGATGGGGCCGCGGCGGCGCGGCTCGGCGACGGCTGCCGGTGTCGGCACGGAGGGATGGCGAGGAGCCGGATGGGACGGGGATGGTGGCGGAGCCCGAGGGGGCTGCGCCCGGCAGCGGGGAAGCGGGAGCCTGCGGTGCAGGCGCTCCCCCGGGCAGGGCACGGCGGCTGCGGTGCGCCGCGGAGCGGCCCCGGGCCGGCGGAGGGGCCGGGCCGTGCCGGCGGCTCGTGGTCGCCGCCTGGGCGCGATGTCCCTCCGGCCGGGTCGCGGCGGGTGCTGGCGCCCCTCGTGCGCGGGGTTTCCGGCAGGGAGATGCTTGGAGGGGAAAACTGGCGAGGGGGTGCCTGCCCGGGAGACTGGGAACGAGTTCCCGAGTGGCCGGAGCAGGTCTCTGCCCACGCGTTTGGCCGCTTGGCTGCGTTGCTCGGGGCCGTGCGGGTAACAACAATAACGGTGCCTGACGGCTGCCGTCACACGAGAGCGGTGCCCGCTCTGAAGGAGGCCACAGACACGCTTTATGCAGCTTTATCGCATGCTTGTACAGCAGTATTTTCGCTCTTCCTTCACGAAGAGTGGTGAGCGCAGGTGCTGTGTGTGAACTGAAAGCCAGCTGAGCCCAGGTGAGCGATGTGGGGACGTTGCGATGGGGTCTTGCTCAGCTGAGACGCGGGTTCCTGTGCGGTGCACGCGGGTCCTGGCAGCAGCGAGGCACCTGGGAGAGCAGGACCGGAGGGAAAATACATCTCAGGAGCAAACTGGTTGTATGTAGAAGGAGGTTGTGTGGAGGAAGGGAAGAGCTGGAAGTTGGGAAAACTGAAGGCAGCAGAGGGGAAAGAGCTACTTGTGTATTCATCAGATATTTGCAAAATAGTTTTGAGCTAATGAGCTGCCTTACTAGTTAAAAAATAAAATAGATATCTCAACAAATACCACTGTACTGTTTGTCTCAAGAACCATTAGGGTATTACTGAACAGATATTTTTAAAATTATCGAGACTAAGACAATTAGTTTTTTCCAACTGATCAAAAGTGACTCGGCTGACTTACTTTTACATTGCTTATACTAATATCACTTTTCTCCTATTTCTCAGCTTTTTCAGAACTGGCTATATGATGAGTTGTCATTATGCATATTTTTTTCTCTCCCCTGGAATGAGACTTTTCATTTGAAGGGCTAAGAAAATACATGTTTCAGAATTAGTCTATGGAAAAACTGACTTGAGAGAGTAGTAGGATTGTGAAAAAGAGCTGCCAGCTCATCCTTTGAGCTGTGGAATTGTAACATCAGGTAGACACAAGAACTACACTTAGGATGTTGGAAGCAACTAGTTTATATAGGATTTCTGACAGCAGATTCCTTTATTAGGAAAACTGTTCTCATGTCTATTACAGCCATTTCTGGTTTTTTTGTAAAAACTACTCCATACATTTTTTCCACTAGTTGCACTGATTCCCAATGGTTTGCGATTTGTCGTCCTTCTCCAGATCACATGGACTCTGCCTTTAATTTCTTCCAGCTAAAGATCCTATGGGTGTGGTTTGATTTCTGGATTCTTCTGATCCTGGAGAAGAACAATTGTGCACTTGAGTTGGAGTTAGATGTGCTTGCAAAAATCTTCCTTCATGCTGAACTTGTATTCATAAGTAACACTCTGTTTCCACTTTGTTGTTGCATCATTCTCAGTAGGGGAGAGTAGTAATGCCAGTTTGGGTGCTTATGGGTACTCTTGCTGCTGCTTTTTCTGGCATTTCCATTATTGCTGCTATTTAAAGCTGAAGCTGTACTGGATTTTCAGAAATTGTCTATGTATATGCTGTGTTTACTGGGCTTTTAGATATGTCCTGCGATTGTGCTGCGGTTCTTCCTGGCTTCTGGACTTCACTCTTGTACTTGTCAGAGCTGGGTGATAGCTGGATACACAGTGGCACATGTTACTGCGCTCATGTGGTGGTTGCATTGGCTGTTTTGGTTGGTCCTGAAGCTTTGGTAGTGGAGCAGAGGGATTTCTGGCAAGCTCTGCTTCAAGGAGAAGATGTGTTTTCTGTTAAAGGGGATTCTGAGTTGTGGACAACTCAGTTTTAAATTGTGGGGGAGACTGTGGTTGAAAGGACCTAATGGACCCTTAAAACTCTATACTAATCTTCTTAGGCTTTGCTGGCCAGGATTTTTCTTGTTTGCACACCCAAGGAATGTTATTGTTGAAAGTTCTTGTCTGAGAATTAAACAGATTGGTTTTATTTAATACTTACTTTGAAAGGTCAGGAACCCAAGGAAGATTGCCATCTTCTTCACTCCATTACTTTTTTTTCTTTCTCACTGTCTAATCTATCTCTGTGCCCCTACTCTGTGTTAACTTCACTGCAATCAGATTTTACTGCATGTAGTTATTTTATAGAACTTTACTGCATCTTGCTTCCTTTGAACCAGACTCCTTTATTAGATGAATACTGTTAACCCTTGCTTGCTGTAGCATCGCCGAGTGTCTTGGAATGAATATTCCATCCATAATATAAAGAAAGGTCCAGCTGTGCACCATAAAGTTACTATTTACTGATAGCTGTTGATGACAATAAAAGCTTCAAAAACTGTAGTGGACTTGGGGTAACGTTTTGCACTACTTGCATTCCAGTTCAGTGAATTTAAGGGCCCGTTCAAGCTGTAAAACTTTGTGACCTTACACATTGAGATAGCTTTGGCTAGAGTATCACTGCAGTCTACCTTATTTCAATACCAGCACACAAAAACCCAGAGGTAAAACAGGGTGAGGAACACTGTGATTCCAGGTAAGCAGGATAAGTGTCACAGCAGATGTAGAACTCACTGTACACTTTGGCCTCCTGACCTGGATGTCTGGAGATATCTGCACAGGCACAGTTGGTGGTCTCAGTGCGTGTACATTTTGAAATAATATGCTGTTTTTGCTTTGAATAAAATCTTGGTTTCAGTTTTTTTCAGAGCTTGTAAAGCCCGCAGTACCATGTTTAGAGAAGTTTTTTCATGTTTGAAGTTGCTAAAGGAAGAGGTTAACAGTTTTTGTGACACTGAGATTTCAAAGCTTTCAATAGGGCTTTTATGAAAAAGAAGTGGCAAATATGCATCTGAAACTTTTGAGGTTCTTGCTTATACTTAAGGGAACGTGAGATAAATGGTTTATATTTGTATAAGTTCCTGTCATGTCGTTCATAGGCAGACACTGTTTATTTTAAAGTTAATTTAGATAGAAGTTAACTTCTTTATTTCAGTGGGAATTTAGCAGAATTTTTTTCCATAGTTTTCTAGTTGGGCTTTTTGTTGTTGAGAAATGATTGAAAGCAAGTAATTGCATTCACTTCTAGGAGAAAAGCAAGTTTTCAGCTTCTCTGTTTTGTTTTGTAAACCAGAGTCCTGTAATGATTCAAGCTGTATCTCTGGCTGCGTAAACTGTGGCCCATTTCTTCCCTGTTGGTTCAGAAAGCTTTTGTGAAGCCTCTTCACTGTTAGTAAAGAAGTGGTATCCACATACTGTTCCAGGTTTAGCACTTTGTATGAAAACAAACTACAGAAGAAAAACAGACTGGATGAGTGAAGATGAGGCAGAGCCTCGTGTGCAAAATCTGGGGACCAACTTGGAGGGACTGGGCTTTGGTTCCTTTGCTATTACGTAGAGTTCTGTCTGAGGCTTTCAGGCATGTTTGTCTGCCTAAATAAATGTATTTTTTTAGTGTTTGTCCAAAGACATTATATTTTGTATTTGGTTGACATTGCTGTAGCAGGAGAGATCCATAATGTAGCTTGATAGAATTTTATTTTAAAAAAAGGTATTAATGTTCTTTAATGCATTACAGTTATTTACTGACATTTGTGAAGTGATACTGTGTGACATAAACAGCTGCTGTGCTTACGTTGTTCATGAGGACACCAGTAGTTTTACTGAAATAGACTTCTGAAGAAAAAGCAGTCTTCTTATGTACGGAGCAATTTCATATTCTGAAGATCTGTGGCTTATGCTGTCACACATCAGATAGGCAGTAAATTGGCATGTCTCTTGGAACCCTGCAGCTTTTTGCACTGTAGGATATGTCTTTAGTGCTTTTTCAGTGTGTTTGTGGCAAAGCTGCGGGAGGGAGGGACTTGGAGGTGCTGTGGGAGAGTACTGGGTGAGCTTGATAACAGCTGAGTTTAGTCTCTTCTAAAGAGTATGCAGATCAGGAAATTGCTTATATTTGCTGACACAGGAAGGTCATATGTGCACAGCATTTGGAACAGAGGAGTAGCAGAGTGTTAAACACGGAAACCTTTACACAAAATGGTGCTTTATTGTAATTAACAGTATACTGCATGATTTTCATGCCTTGGCTGTTGTGTTTTTTGGCGATGAAAGCCAGAGGCTTATTTGTCAGCTTTCTTCCATTTATGAACAAGGGTCTAAATGTGCATAGAAAAATAAAACTTAGATTAGAAATGAAACTGGTATCCCTTGATCCAGAATAGATAAAATTAAGGGAAATACAGGGAAATTAAGCCTGATAATCTGTTGTTGATGGGGATTTTCTGAACAGATGATCTGTAGTTCTACAGCTGGCAATTCAAAGTTGCTCAGAAAAGTTAAATGAGGGAAAAAATGCGGCAAAATGCCTGAATAACTCATGCTGTTTCATGCAATTACAATGCAGTTTACATTGAAACACTGTGCTATACTGGGACCCAGTGAAGGTCAGTCCGGGTTGTGCTGAAGTCACTCTGGGTCACATCTCTAAAAAGCGTACTGCCGGGTACTGACCTTTTGCTTACTTTTAATAGTCAGAATTCCTTGCCTTACTGTTTTCTCACTCTTTGCATCTGTGGTAGGTTCAGATACAGTTTATCCCAACTTAAGTTCTTATCTTAGTCCCTAGGTAAGATTGTTACCCAGGTGTGTTCAAACTTCTCAGTGATTTGAACTCAAGGTACAGGCTGTTGCATTATTAAGCAGAAGCCCTGTTTTTGGTGCAAAAAGGAGATGGAGAGCAGGAATCTTTTTCTTGTATCCTTTTAGGTAACAGTGATTTCAGTGAAAAACTTTGCAGAAGGGTAAGCTCCATCCTTTGGTTCTGAAACTAGTAGTGGTAAATATTTTGTTGTCAAATGGCCAAATGTTTTGTCATGGTACTTGCAGATACGGCAGGGTACAGAAGTGCAACGTTAGTAGAGAGAGGCTAAATTTTAATTTTGCAAGAGCTAATATAATCTGTTAGATGTTTCTCTGACACACACACAAAAAAATAGCCATAGTTTGGTGGCTTTTAGCTTCCTGGATTACAAAGCTCAGCTCTTGTAAATGCTGCAGGTGCTCCTTTCTCTGGTAATTTGTTAGCACCTGCTTCTTATTTTAGGCTAAAGGGGAAAAAAAGTGAAACATGCTTTTTTTCCTTGGAATTTTACACACAGCTCCAGCTGATGTGGTGCATTCTATAATAAAGGATCTCAACTCTTTGTAAACGTTTGGAAATACTGATGTTTTGGTTTGGGACAAGGAGGTACAGACACCTGATTTAAGTTCAGGACCAGTTATTGGAAGGTAGAGGCTTTTTGTTGGGTGTGTTAACAAGTCAAATCTGCATTATGTAAGTCATTACTGTTGAGAACTAAAACCATTTATAACTTGCTAAAAGCATTTCTAATAGAAAACAATATGAGAAATTAAGGGCATTTTATTGTCACTGCAAACACTTACTGGTGTTTTCCGCCCTAATTCTTCTTAATATAAACAATTAAGAAATTTAGGACTCTTGTTTATTACATGGTTATTATTTTTTGTCACTTTTCTACCTCTTGCTCTAACAATCTTGTCTTTGACAACATTAAGAGATTTTAAGAATAAAGCTTAGATTTCAGAATTTGAAATGAAGGAGGGCCATGGTGTCTTCCCTTTTCTGAGGTCTCAAGCTTCATGTATTATTTTGGGAAGCTGGGCTAAAAGACTTGCTTATGAATGATTTAAGCCTCTTCATTCAGACCCAGGACTTGCATGTCAAAACCTCAATTGGAGACCTGTATTTTTTGAGCTTTTGCTAAACAGTTATTTGTTCTTTCCTTCCCTGACTCCTACTAGCATTTTAACCAATGAGCTTCATGTTTAGTAGCAGGAGTTTTGTTCCATTCATGGTTTTGTGATAAGTCCAGAATTGCTTGGTAAGTTCAGTTCTCCTGTAGTAATAAAGAAAACTCCAAACTATGCTTTTTTTTGTGGGTGAATATGATCTCCATGAGGGTTGGAAATCTGAATCTAATTCTTAAAACTCAATGTGGTAGTTACCATTAACATTTCTTATTTCACCTTTGTGGCAGTAGAATAACAAAAAGGCAGAAACTTATTGATCTAATTGGGCTGTTACTGGCCCGAAGAAAGGTCTGAGGACTGTGTGGGGATATGAGCACCTATCCTCACATGAGCCCATGCAGGGAAGTGCTGAAGTCTCTTCCCAAACTGGCAGTCAGGCTCACACTGTTCATTTGTTCCGTTGCCTGTGGTAAGTGGTATAGTTCTATGCAGAAGCATAATTCCACAATTTCTCCTGGCAGAAGTAGTTTCTAGAGTCTGTGGAGATCTGGGAATGAGATCAAGTATTTGGTTGTGTGGCTTTTACTTTTTTAGTAGAATCCTGGGTTTATGTTTTCCAAAAATAAAAAAAATATCACTGCTGCCTTTCTTTCATCAAGTGTGTAAAAAAAAACTGTTAGAAAAGTATTATTGTAAAACCTGTATAAGTGTCTTAAATTTTTCTTCTGCCTCCTGTTTTGCAGAGTACACCATTAGATGCTACAGTAAAACTTTAATTTTATGTAGTTAGCACAGACTCTAAAGGAATTGGCAGTGTATTGAAAGTTTTATATAAGTACAGCACGGGGTCAGTGTATGCACCACCACAAAGGTACCATTTTATTTTCTGCACTAACCTTAGTTGCAGGAAAAACAGCTACATTGTGTCACAGGAGAGGTCTGTGCCTTTTGGGTGACTTCCTATTTTTTAAGGAAAAAAGCTAGAGGAAATAAATGTCAGCTAATGTGGAAAGATATTTGTCCACATATATTGTGCTACTTCATCTGGACTTGATTCTAAAGCCAGTGGATCCTTTAATGGAAGTAGTACTTTCTTTCAAAATAATTTCAATATAATAGGTATAATATTTTCAAAGGACTTAAAAACACATAAATAGAAAGTTTGTGATGGTTATTTGAATGTCATATGTCTCCTTTTGTGATTTGTTTACCACTTTTATGGATTTTGTTACTGTCTACTGCTTGTTTCTCTGAATATTGCTGTGAGGAGACAGGAGAGCTGCAGGTGTGGGTGTTCCTGCTGCTTTTTTAGGGGTTCTTGAGTACTTTTCTTGTACAAATATCTGTTGCTTGTCTTATGAACTTGTCACTCCCTGTGATGTAGCCTGAACAGTAAGCACAGCAGAGAAAATGTGATGCTGGTGAAGATTGTGCCATGATCATGCTTGTTTAGGCTCCATTCTAAATATGCTCTTAGACAAATGGTGAGCTTCAATACAGGTTTCATGATCTGACTCCAAAATATGAATGGCAGAACAAAGATGCCATATCAGGTATGAGGGACTTTTAAAGCAAGGTCAGAGTTCCTTTAAAGCAGCTTTAAAAAAGAGGTCCTTTTCTGCACTCTACCCCCCTCCCTGTTGTGCACTGATGCAGCTCCTCTGAAGATGTATGCTCAGCCAGATCTGCCAAATCTCCTATCTGGGGAGAGGCAGGAAATTTGCTGTCCTAGATAAATGCCATGAAGCTATTGGCTTTTATCCTACACTGAGAGAGAGTGGTTCAGTCAGGTCATGGGTTTATAGGTGCCACACTGGGGAATTTTTCAATCCTGTATCTAGAGAGCTGGCAGATTGTAAGACTTCCTATTTCAGTGGGAAAGTGATGATACTATTATAATGAAAGTTGTCAGCTGCAATTACAGTATTAGTGCCTGAGAGAGCTAATTACTTTCACTCAACTAAATGTAAACATTGCATTAAACAAAAAGTCCTTTTTACTGTTAGGGAGATAAGATTGAGAAGCTTTATCTTGGTATTACAAGGGAGGTGCTTCTTCTGTGGGTGATATTGAAGTAGTGGGTACACAATGTCAGTGTCAAACTCCATTTGAAGGAGTAAGTGTTGACCATGATGTTAAGATTCCAGTGTGGTTTTGTAATTTCATTTTTTACACAGGTGTGTGGTAATGTTTTAAGTCACTTCTGAATCACAATTTGGTTCGTGCAGGTGGGTTTAACAGTGTGGCTAGCAGCCTGCACGTCCAGCACACTTGCACACAGCAGGCATGAAACTGAGCAATTTGGGTCTCTCCATTTCTGCCAATGAGAATTTTAAAATGTGCTGTTGGTCAAGTGGGATTATTGATGTGAGAACAAGCAACCCCTGGCTGCTCGCTTGACAGCCTTTCCTGGCTGCCAGGAGAGGCAGCCAGCATCAAATACTGTTATTCCTCAGATTAGCCATACTGGAGGCATGCAATTGCCCTTGGTCTGTCTTCCCTCAGCAAAGGCAGAATAACTGGTCTTTTGTGTTGCAACTTTGTCTTACAGTTCTTCTGCCAATGTTTTTATCTTGCCTGTTCCTGAAATTTTAGACAGGAATTAGTATAATTATTAATTTTCCTAGGGTTTATGCACTGTTAAATAGTGGTTTACCTGTGAATAGATCCACTTGATTCTGGGGAATGCCAAGCATTTTTTGTGCCCTTCTTGTAGACAGACGGTTTCATTTCAGATGTGATAGGAAGCTTTTTTGTGCCATGAGAGAAAACATGCTACAGGGCACTAAAACTGTGGACTGGTATTTTTGAACCATACTGCTGATGATAGAAATGAAAACTGAGAAATAGGTCAGGTAAATTTAAAAATACCCATCTGCTATTCTGGGAAACTTTAAAACTGTTAAGGAACTTCTGAAAAGAAAAACTAATCTGCAACTATTTAACATCTGAGATAGGGTTCTTCTGGACTACACTAAAACTAAGCCAACAGTGTATCTCTACTCTCCCAGCATCTACCAAGGAAGGAACAAGGATTGGGCTGATTCTTCTCCAGTGGGTTCCTGCAGTCACAGCTTAAAATAAAGGCTGCTTCCAAATTATACATTCTAATAGCTATAGACCTTACCCCTTTTTTCCTCCTCGTCCTTTATGGCAGGAGGCTGCTAGCTTGGGTAGGTTTTCAGTAGTTGTATCTCTGTCATTTGATGTGACTTTGCAAAGTAGAAGAGTTAACTGATCAGTCAGAGTGAAAATTGTTAATCTTTGAACTGAGAAAAATGGAGTAACTTCATGTTGTAATAGAACTTGCTAAAATAGTGTTTCTAAAACTTGAGTCAGAAAAAATGTCATTAATTTGTTAATTAATGTCTGTTAAATACAAAGGTCTGCTTCAGTGAATGTTTCTGCATTTTTCCATGAAGAATTTTTGTTTGTGATGGAAAAAAACAACTGAAACTGGGTTTAAATAAAGCAAAGGAGAAGCATGTATTTTCCACTGGCAGAAGTAGTCTAGACTTGTGTAAGTGAACCCGTAATTTAAATGTGAATGCATGCTGGTTTCGTGATGAGAGTCACGTGTTTTCTAACTGCAGTGGAGTCTTCTGAAGCTGTGGTGTCCTCCATGCAGAACTTGGGGTATGCCTGCCTTTTGTAATGGATCGAGTTCCTCTTGACGCTGTCCACTGAGGGCTATCACAGCTCAGTTCAGACTGAGAGTCTGCTGCTAATGTGTCCTACAGACAGTCCATGGCCTGCTGGGGGAGTCACTCCGGTGGCCCCAGTGCCTTTTGGGCTGGTGTTAACTGGGAAACTCCAGTAGCTGCTGGTCAGTCTGCAGGGCAGCCGTGACCCAGCACGTGTGAACCTGAGTGGAAGGGTCCTGTGAGGACATTGGGTACTCAGCAGCAATTATTGGTCTGCAGCTCTGTTCCTGTCTGTTACTGCCTTGTGTAGATGCCGCCTGAGGGAATTGCACTTGGGGAAGCAGCAGGAAAAACACTGCTGTCTCTTCTCTTCATGTGTTCCTTGCCTTTTGCCACCTGAAATGAATGTAAAATGGAAGGGACTTCTGTGTCTCACCTCTGTGTTGCCATTTCTTTTGTACAGAGAAGTGTTTTTAAAGCTAAGCATGCTCCTACTTGATAGCAACAGCCTCTGGATGAAATCCTGGAAACATATGAAAGAACTGATGTTGCTGTTAAATTCTAGCAGTAGTCTTGCCCAAAATTATCCATTTGTCCCATCTTTCTGTTCTGAACCCTGAAGTACCATTGCATTGTACACTCTTGCCTTTTATGCAGAAACAAACACCTCCAGATAACTTGTAAATATGAGCGTCAAATGAAAGGTTGCACATGTTTTTAGAATATCCTCCAGCCAATATGCATAGTAGTCGTGCATACAGCACTTCTTGCTTTTATTTTGCCACATGTCAGTGATGTGTGTTACCTGCTCTCTGACCTTGCTGGTATTTGCTAGATTCATTTTATAACAAGCATTTAAAAACACTGAAAAAGAAGTTAACAACTTTCTAAACTGTGTATAGATCTCCAAAAGTTTACTCAATAAAAAGATGTCAATGCTTTTGTTTGTTTCTTGTAAAGCTGATTACATCCTGTTGATTTACTTGTATAATCTTACACTGTCTTAATTTGTGAATTGTAAACTGTTCTGCAGAGTCATGAGACTTCTTCTTGGCTGTTGTGCTGGAGTAGAGCAGCTGGGACTTAGAAAGCCAAAAACATTTGTGTGGTGGCTAAATGTAAGGATGACTCAGCTGAAATTTCTGATGAGTTATGCAGTCAGGAAACTTAATAAGCGTGTGGCTTGCTCACAGCGTCTCACAGCCGCTGCCTTGTCACGAACTACTTGTGTGACCCCTACACAGATACATTCAAACATAATTGGGCATTCTTATGTTCAACCAGTGTTAATTCCCTTGAATTGGCTGTAGTAAGCTCAGAGATTTTCTAAAAATGAAAAATTAAAAATGATACAAAGTGAGAAGAATTTTTAGAATGCTGTGGAATTAGAGGAGAAAAATAACAGCTGAGTGTCCTGTGTGTACTGTCTGTTGTATCTAGCTGAGAAAGAAATCCTAGATTCTGAAAGAAATCGAGGGAAATGGGGAAGGAAAATGTATCTTCCATTGCTCTTTAGATCTATGTTCTCTTTGTCATTGTGTTTGAAGCTGTTTATTCAGTGGAAGATGGGGATAAACAAGGATCAAAGTGGTGATTCTGGGCAGTGGGATCTGCATTCGGCTTTGATGTTGGAATAGAGGGAACAGGCACTACAGCTCCTTTTGGTTCTGTTTCCTCATCTATAAAATGTGGACAATGGCACCTGTTTCAGTGACCAGCTCAGGCTTTTACAGAGGAGTAGGATTACTGGCTGTCATTATGTCCCAGTAGTGGTACTGGTGTTTTGTGTAGTGTAAGCTGTGCAACTGTCTGAAAAAATGCTTTGCCACTGAAAAGTTAACACTATAGTCAACAAGCCTTTGGGCATGGGACTGCTGCTCTTGGCTCAGTGACTTTTAAACAGAAGCCAGGGAGCAAAGCTTTGGCTGTTGAATATTGCAGTCCATCTGCAGCTGCAATATTGTGCATTGGATTATTCGATTGGAGAGTCAAAAATCTATGGCACTTGAGAGAATGTGTTGCATGTGATAATTTTTCGGCAAGGTCAGTGATTTTAAGGTAAAATTTGCTGCAAGAGATTTTCCTAACTCAGAGCAATTGTAAATATGGTATGAAAACTCACGTTACTACTAAATAGTCTGTCATTGTGAATAGTCCTTGTGCCAGTAATTAAAACAGTTACGTTTTTATTACTGTGAGCATCAGTTTTGGTTCGATTATATGGTGATTTATCTTGGGTTTGAGAATTGTGTTGAGAGAAGTAGGAAAACATTGAGTTATGTCAATTTACATTCTCTTGTTGAGTAGGAAATGAGCTGCAAGGGTAAGCCTTTAACTTGGTTCTGTGCCTTGTTGTGGATTTTTTTATTCTGAGTCCCTATTTCTGATTTTCAAATACTGAAGTTCAGTGTTGGCTTTGTCTGTAACTTAGCCTGTTTTCTTGCCCCAGGATTGGAATTTGACATGGCACACAGAAGATCCAGACTTCACCCCATGCTTTCAGAACACAGTCCTGGTCTGGATTCCTTGCATTTACCTGTGGCTCTGCTTCCCAGTGTACTCCCTGTACCTTCGCCGTCACGACAGGGGGTATATTCAAGTGTCAAACCTTAACAAAGCCAAAACGGTACGTGAGTCTTTGAACAAAATCAGAACTTATCAGGCTTGTTTTGAAATTGGAATCTATTTTCAGCTATGTTTTAGCGCTGTATTTTTTTGAGCCTCAGTCCTGACCCATGTGCACACTTCAGGTATAACTTATTTGTTCTGCTTGTGCTTGATTTCCCAGCCTTTCCTGTTTCCATTGCCCTTTTATCAGGCTTTCTGAAATCTACCCTGGCATTGCAACAAACATGCAAATCCTTTTAAAGACCAGTTGGAGAAGACTATTTTAAGGCAACTCAATCTCAAAGCCCATATTTCTATCATAAAAAGAATTTATTATCCTGCCAGCTTCTTAAATTACACAGTATACATTTCTAGAGCTGCTGCAGGTGTTCTATTCCACTTCAGTTGTGAAACAGGTACTTAATGGTTTTGGATTTTTTCTTCCCTGTAGAATAAGTGCAAAGTTTTAAGAAGGACTTTTATTCTTCTTTTATTAAGAAGAATAACATAGTGTATTAGAGAGGTTTTTGGCTCTGCAATCTGTTATTCAGGAGTGAGATTGACCAGCTTTCTGCTTCATGATAGACTGAATTACATGGTATTAAAAATCAGTAATTTTTTTTCTTCTAGCTGGAATTCAATAATTAAAGCCAAATTGCTTTTCTTTTGTGCATATGGTAGAATTGCCCAAACGATAGGATCTGATTATGACTCCTGCTAACATGTAACATCTAGTGTTCATCTGTATATTGTGCTGCATTATCTTTGTGAACTGATGTATTAAAGACACTTTTTTCTTGCAGGCTTTGGGCTTAGTACTGTGGATAGTCTGCTGGGCAGACCTTTTCTACTCTTTCTGGGAAAGAAGTCAAAATATTTTTCGAGCTCCATTTTTTCTCATTAGCCCTACAGTATTGGGTATAACAATGGTAAGTTCTTCTGCACAGCCATTGTCCGTGCAAAGGTTTAAGCAATAACACCATTTTGGTATTATTCACAGTGCTGTAATTCTTTAATTACCAGAAAAGTAAAGAAGTAAAAGATTGGCAGCTTTTGACAGTACTTTTGTGTATGTGACTGTTTATTTCTATGTAATGTATATTCTTTTCCCTTTTTTGTCCACTCCTTATCTTTACTGATACAGAGAATTTCCTATTTAAATGTATTTTTGAATTACACTTAAAATTTCAGGGGTTTAGAAGATCTGGGAGATACTGGATTAGAAATGTTAAATAAGCAGACTTTAGCACAGTACCTTTTATATGTGCATAACCTATTGTAAAACTTAAAATTTGTGAATATGTTTTCATCTTATTTGTCTACAGTTGCTGGCCACATTTTTAATACAATATGAAAGAATAAAAGGGGTCCAGTCTTCAGGTGTAATGACAATTTTCTGGTTCATCTCATTGTTATGTGCCACAGTGGTTTTTATATCCAAAGTAAAACATGCCTTAAATATGGTAAGTGTTTTTTAGCCTCATTCAGTTGAAAATAATCCCAAATGCTGCAGTGATAAAGTAGTTGCTTGGTAATTATGCCAGTCAAATCAGTTAATGATTCATTTAGTGTACCTTCATTCCTTGGGTTGTAACAGCAAAAGCAGCAAGAATTAATGACTTCTGTTTTGAAATGCTCATGAAATTCATAGTGATTTTAACTGTAGTAACAGTTGCCAAGAAAATTGGGTTGGCTGGTGGAGAAAGCGGATGTGTCTGCTCAAGTACACTCAAAGTGTGTAATCTTTGATATCAAACTGCTCTGGCTGGGAGTTTACATCATCTTCCTGTTGATTATACAGTGGATTTCCTGAAACACTTTGTTCAGTGCTGGTGTGATCTCACCTGCTTGGACAAAATCAAAATGAAATATTTTTATGCTAATTTGCCCTGTAGTAAGGCCACCTCAAATAACAGACTAATTGTGGAGCTGCTTCTTGAACCTTTAAGATGCATTGGGAATTTTGGGAACTTTCAGCCAACTTTTATCTTCAGCTGTTGGGAATGGGATTTTACTGAGAGTGGGTGTCCATCTATCCCTGTGCTTTGATTTCTGTGGCTTATGTGTTAGCATCAGTCCCAGTCAAAAAACTGAAAGAACCTCTGAATTTTGCACACAGTGGAACAAAGTGTAATCTAAATTCTGTTCCTCTAATTCTTATCTTCTGTGTGCATACTAATTAAAGAACTTGCTTTCAATACTCTTTGCTACCCAGTGCATAAATGTCTTGCTCCTGTAAGGAATGCACTGACTTCAAATTGGGGCTGTGTTGGCACAAACCATGTGTTAAAGAGAACTTTTTACATAAGAAATCCATGCTTGTATTTTTATGGTAGTGACTGAATAAAAATAAATATGTCTTTAACATCCTCTCCCCTCGCATTACCTTCCCTTTACCAAAATAGACACTGACTTTAATTTGCATGGGGGGGGTGAATAGTGTAGCACTTAGTTTGCAGAATTTACAGTAAGGAGCTGTTTTCTGTTTAATCGTAACATGTTATTTAAAGTAAATTCCTCAAGCATTCTAATTGGAATATTACCTTCCTTTGTAGGGTGCTGATGAGGATGCATTTCGTTATGTCACCTTCTGCATCTACTTTGTCCTGGTATTAGTAGAGCTCATCCTGTGTTGTTTTCCAGAGCAACCACCTTTGTTTTCTGAAACAGTGAATGATCCTGTGAGTCTGTAGTATCACATGTGTAATATTCTGTGTAATGAGCTCCAGGGCCATAATCTCCCAGATGACAAGTAATTAAAATTCTGCTTTTTATTTGGTGATGCAAAAGAAGCCCATAACATGCAAAACTGGGGGAAGGGAAGGGCTGTATGTAAGAAAAAAGCACAAAAATACTGTTGCACTCATTGCTGAATAGCATTCCTGAAGGATAAGTTATATGTATTTATATTCAGTAGTGCTGCTGGCAGTTGGTGGGAAATAGTGATTTGAAATGCTGTGCTCCTGGTTATCTGATATGTTCAGTAGGCAGTAGCATGTGGATTCACTTTATTTGAACATGGGGAAGAATTTAGACCGGGAAAGCTTTTGAACCTGGGCAGGTTCAAATTTCTGTTTTTATCAGAGTTCTGTTTCTATCTCTCTTGTGTCAAGTAAAAATTTAATCAGCTCAGATTCAAGAGCAGCTGATGTTAGAGGGTGGTTTGGATGTAGACATCTAATTTTACATTGACATGATCTTTTCTGCATGTGTTCTTAATTATACCGGCTCTATGGTGTGGATCTAAAGTGACCCAAGGGGTGCTGGATCATCCTTGCACCACCTCTGGGTTAGATGTTGAGTCACGGTGGGGTGGCACTCGCCACTGCCTGGAGTTTGGATGTGCTGAGTTTAGGAAGTTCAGTTCCATACAAGGTCTAATTCTGGTTTGATGGCAGTTAAGTGACGCTGACTGGTGAAGGAAAGTGTGAAATATGTGAGGGGGGAAATAAATACTGCCTTTGTAACTGTGGAAAGGGTTCATGACCATTGCACTTACTGAATCCCACAGTTACATTCTCCACCAGTCTCCAGGATGCCAGGGGTGCTCTGCTTGGCCATGGCAGACTGTCTGTGTGTGTGTGCCTGGAAGGTGGAGCATATTGCTGAGTCTTTGGATCCTCTTTGTCTTTTGGTTCTTTTCATCTCATTCAGGGGTTAAATATATTTGACCAGGATACTGTGGGTGTAAGGAAACCTTTTCTTCTTTGATCATGGTTGTAGTAATTACAAGGTGCTTTGAGACCACAGTGGTTTATTTTTCTGAGTATTTCTAGGAGTGTCTTTAGGAAACGGGGCAGACTTCAAATTTTAACCTTCCATTTTGTTGGGGAAAAGAGCAAAGAAATCATGTTAGTCAGTCTTAAATTCTGCTTTATTCCCTTTTGCCAAATATTTCCAAACCAGAAATGTCTGTAAGTCTTCAGTAAAATTTTAGTGTATGTTTACTTAAGCCAACAAACTACAGTGAAATTTTTAAGATGTAGATGCTGATGTATGTAGAAGTCAGACAATGTGTTTTGTATCTTGTTTACATTACATAAATCCAGACTCATTAAAACTTTTCTTCATTCTATCTGGCATGAAAGTCAGTAGGATTATTAATTATTTGTGTGATAAGTATTTAATTTTATCAAAAGTAGTATTATTTAAAAAGTAATCTAACATGTTTTAATGTTTTAAACTTTCACTTTATGCAAACCAAGGCGAGTTTTTGGTAGTACAAGATCTAGTGGGCTCTTAAATTCAGAGTTTCCACCAGCAAGTAGATTTAAAAAAATACAAAGGAAAAAAAGCAATACAGCATTTTATGTAAAGTTCTGAATATTTTAAAAATTTGATGTAGTTGAAAGTATTCCCTGTATTTGCTGAAGTAGAAGTCTGTCTGTCAGGAAAACAGGAGTGGCTGAACTCTCAAAGTTTTGTCCCCTTCCCCTTCTCTAACTTTAAAAACTTTTATTTATTCACTAATTGATGGTATTGGATTTGTTTGCAATCATTTTACTGCAGGTGTTTGAATACTTTGGAGATGTGAAACTCTTATCCCCTTTCAAAAAACAAAAGCATCTGTCTGATACATACTTTTATTATTCCTTGTAAAAGTTGCAGAAAAGGTTATATGAAGAAGAGAAAATGCAACACTCTGTTTTGTGTAGTTGGATTATAACACGGTGCACGACAGCACAGAACAGGAGAAGCCAGGCCACAGAGACATGAGTTAAAAATGCATATGGTTGAAACACTTGGCTCTGGCTCTTTTAGTTGCAATACTCTAGTGATGTTTGGTAACTTCTGTAGATAGAATATCTGAGTTGCTCCAGTTATAGTTGATGGTAAAACCAGTGGTTTGTTGTGCCTAAGGAGTGGTGTTAGCATTCCTTAGATGCTGTTCAGAGCTCTGAAAGAGGGAAGAGAGAAATGTGCACAGAAATTCTGCAAGTAAATTAATTTTTCATACCACTGAAATTCTCCCAGCCTTTCTTAATGCTCTTTTAACCCAGCCAGATTAGGAGAAGATGTGAACCTGGAGAGCAGCTGAGCGAGCCAGCCTTTGTGCTGGGTGTAGGACCTGAGCAAGCTGTGCACTGAAGGAGCTGTGCTGAGCTACTTAAGTATAGATACTTTAGTTTCCCATACATATTTGATGAATGAGATGCAGGGCTCCTAAAGGGTGTTCTGGGGTGCTTTTATGGAGTTTACATTTTTTTTTATTTGTGCATCTGTGTCAATGGAGTCCTAGCACTTCACTGCTAGAACAGGAGAACTGAATTTTTCATTCATGATTAACTACCCAATTAACATATTTGTGCCCTCATATGGTAGCGTACCTTGCATTGACATAGGCACTGAACATGACACCTGGAGAGACTGTCTGGCCTGCACTGGCCTCTAGAATTCCTTCAGCTGTTTGTTGTGTTGTTGATATGGAGCACTGCTATTCCTGTGTCCCAGTGGTTGAGCCTGCTGTCAGCCCTGACGCTGTGCTTGTGTTTTCTGAACAAGCTCCCAGCAGCATAAATAAAAAAAGTTTTAGTAATGTGAGAAAAATACTGTGAACAAAAGGAATTTCAAAAACATCTTCTCTGCATTGCTTGTTTCTTTAGGCCCTGCATTAGTTACTTTGTATGTGGATTGATTTCTTTTTCTCTCCTTTAGAATCCATGTCCAGAGTTCAGTGCTTCTTTCCTCTCCAGAATCACATTCTGGTGGATCACTGGGTAAGATCAAGCTGCTGCATAAAGCACCAGTTCAAGTTAGATGGCACTTTGGGATCCTGCTTTTAGAGTGAAATTGGCAATAATCATGCAACAGTAATTTTGGTTGTTTTGGTTGGTTGTGTCATAGATTAAATCAATTTTTTCTTGAAATTTGATTAATATTTTTTTATTTCCTTTGTAGGGTCTTTAAATTTTGACAGTATATATTTAGTGTGTTGGATGAAAGAATATTGTAAAAAATATTCTTTGGGAAATACAAGAAGGTAGAAATTATTTACTGTATTTAGAGGTTAAGACATTGAAAACCATTACCTCTTTTTGTCCAATGGGCTCTTTTTTCCCCATTAACTTAATTTTAGTAATGCTATATTATTTGTGAATTAACACACAGAAACATGTAAAATAATACTGGTATATAGTTGTGGCTGGTACTTGGCCAGAGTTCCAACAGAAAACTAGATGAAAGGAATTACTTTGTGAAATTAAAGGCTAATAATGATTTTGAAGCTTGCCAGGCATGGGAATATTAAGTGCCTGGCTGATTTTCAAGTGAGATCACTTCATCCTTTCTTTTATTTTCCCTGAAATTTGAATTCAGTGGCATATCCTGGATCCTTAGATGTTTTGGTGTCTAATTCTCCCAGTAAAGACAGGAGGATGTCGTTTTAGCATCTGGACCTGTGTTGCTGCAGGCACTAGTGCTTGCTGTATCTTTGTGGAGAGCTGGCTCTGTTCTGGGGCCAGATGCAACTGTGTCTATGTATCTGTGTCTGTATATACATGCAAACATTTCTAGTGTTCTTAAATTTATTTGCTAATTCTTTCTAATGCAGGTTGATGATTCAGGGTTATCGGAGTCCTTTGGAAGCCAAGGATTTGTGGTCATTAAATAAAGAGGACAAATCAGAGGAAATAGTGCCAGGTTTGGCTAGAAATTGGGCAAAAGAGTGGTCAAAGACCAAGAGGTAAGTTCAGTTATCCTGGCTTCCAGTTCTGCCAAGATACAAAGGTTTAAAAGCTCAAGTTACTCAGCCTCTACTTAGAGGTATTTGTCATTTGTTACCAAACCTGCTTTTGTAAGGCCCATGTAGCTGCCTGTGTTTGTCCTGAAGTGCACACAGAGCAGGAACCAAGTAGGGCACTGTGTTCCTTCTTTATGAAAGAGCTGCATTGACTTTCCCTTAGTCTTTCATGATCCAAAACTTATTACTGTGACTTTTGATGTATGAGTTTTTTTTCCCTGGGGAGGGAATGTTTGGACACAAACTTCTGTCATGTAATTTAGGAGCTTGGGCTCCCTCTGTAATTGGCAAAGCCTCAGGAGGGTAGTTCAGGGTGTAAAAGTGAGCAGCTTATTCCTTTCTTTTGACTATATAGGGAGTCTGAGCATCTAAGCCAGATGACTAAAATTAGAAAGACTGCATGCCTGCAGTCTCCATTCTACTTTCATCATCCTTGGCTGCAGCAAATAGGAGCACCTTTTCATTGAAGGAAAATTGTGCGTTTGCTTACACAGTGTGTTTTACATACAGCTTGTCCTCAGTTCAGAGCATGTAGTTTAGTGTAAGCCAGATGTAAGAAAAGAATGTGTTCAGTCCATTGGGGATATCTTGGCATAAATCTGACTTCAGTCTTTTAACTCTGGTGGTACAGTGAAGCCTTGATTTTGATGGAAGTTCAGCATACTGGGTTCTAGAATAAGAATGTCCTCTGCTCTGAGCCGTATTCCTCATTCCCCAGGGAAGACTTACAGGAGAGATTTACAGGAATGTTACTTATCCAAGCAAAGAAAGCCATTTCTGAATGACCAGTTCATGTAGTTATGTTGTATGATTTAAAATGTTTGACAGTAAAACCCAGTTAAACTATTAAGAATCATAATGAGGTCATTTACATCTTATTTGTATAGTGTACATTTTTCCAGTTGGCTTTATGCTTGAATAAAGGCTACATTCTATACCTCATGTTTTTCCAGGCAACCACTAAACATGTTATATGTGCCCAAAAAGCAGCAAAAATCAGGAGACTCAAATGGTGATGTGACAGAAGAGGTTGAAGCTTTGATTATAAAACCATCTCAGAAGAGCTCTGAAGCATCTTTATTCAAGGTTTTATACAAAACCTTTGGACCCTATTTTCTCATGAGCTTCCTTTTTAAAGCTGCACATGATCTCTTGATGTTTTCAGGCCCAGAAATTCTGAAGTAAGACCTATATACTTTATTATTGTATTAAAAGTATGTGAACAAGATTTAAAACATGCTGGTATTTCACTCCCCAAGCTGCTTTGCCTTCAGCTGATGCAATGAGGAAGAGGTGTCATACAAGGGAGAAACCATGGACAAAGATGATTTTGGTCCATTGGTTTTCAAATTGCAACATCATGCAATAAATGTTTGACTTCTTATTTTCCTTTTTGACACCAGGAAGGCAGGGCAGGAACATAATCAACAATAGCAGGAGAGTTTACTCAGTTCTAACCTGTAATATTCTGTGCCTACACATCACAGTATGTGATGCAGCAGAGAGCTGAGGGGCTGGGAGAGCTTGTATTGCTTTGAGCTGAGAAGTAAAGCAAGTGCAAGTGGTTGTATTTCAGCTGGAGGGGATGTGAAACTTTTCAGTGTAGCTCCAAGAGAATGCTGTGCATGTTAGCTATGTGTTACTCCGTGTTTGAGTGGTATTTAAGGAGGGAGTGATGTATGCTCATAGAAAATGATCTCCAGTTTCTAAGAAGTTTGCTTAAGTGTTTTATCTAAGTTTGGTACTTAGGTGCTTGCATGACCCATACAATGTTTGGAATAACCTAAGGCTCTAACCATGACATTTGGTTTTGTTTTCCATCTATCAAGAGAACTCATTTCTCTCTCCACAGATTGCTGCTCAACTTTGTAAGTAACAAAGCTGCCCCAAACTGGCAAGGCTACTTTTATACGGTGCTGCTGTTTGTTTGTGCCTGTCTTCAGACACTGATTCTTCACCAGTATTTTCATATTTGCTTTGTAACTGGAATGAGGCTCAAAACAGCCATTGTTGGTGTAATTTATCGAAAGGTAGGTGTTTCTTTAAGTGTACAACAATGCTGTGACTGCAAATATGCAGTATCTGTGACTGGGAGAATGCATCACTAAAGTCTGAATAATAAGTTAGGAGACTCTGGTATGCTGATTCCTAGCTCTTAATAGAAATAAGAGCATGTCTAATTTATAAATAAAAGCCTTTAAGCTAGGGCAGTTTTCTAATTTACTAGTTAATATGCTGCTTCTCACTGTCAAATAAGAAACCTTGCCTCATTAGATTAGGGGTGTGCAGTGCTTCAGTTGGTGCAGAAATTAAGGTGCATCTACATTTACAGCTTCATTTGGGATTTACCAGCAGTGCCACCTTACCTTAGAATAGGATGGAACATTTTTGACAGCTGAGGACCAATAGCTCTGTGTTAGAGAAATGTGTCACAAGAAATTAAGATTCCACTTCTTACACTAGAACAAAAACACAAAACAAATCTAGTAAATGGTATCCCCAAACAATCAAACCACCAGCCCTAACCCCAAAGTTTGCTTATTGACTTTAATTCTGTATTAGCTTAAGCCCAGCTGATTGATTCAAACTGTTCAACTTGCATTTTGTGAGGCGTATATGGTAAACAGAATATGAAGGAGGAAAATTGTTGCTTGTAATTTTAAAGAAGCAGTTCTGTAAAGCAATTGAATTCTGTGGAGAAAATGCAAATGACTAAGTCTGCCCTCATGTTGTTTTAATTGTTTTTTATTTTTTACTTACATGTAGGCACTTGTTATCACAAATTCTGCTAGGAAGACTTCTACTGTGGGTGAGATTGTGAATCTGATGTCTGTGGATGCTCAGAGATTCATGGACTTGGCTACCTATATAAACATGATTTGGTCTGCACCTCTCCAGGTGATACTAGCGCTGTACTTACTGTGGCAGGTGAGCATTGTGTGTTTTTTCCTGTTTTGATTTTGGCAATGTGCTGCTTCCATGATTCTGTGACTACACACAGCTGTTGTTCAGATCACTGGAGGGTTTGCAGCAGTGAGGGGAAAGTGCTGTTTATTAGGAAGCCATTCAGAGCTGCTTTTGTCACTGCCATCAAGAAGGAAGGCAGGAGGTTCTGAATTCACATCTGAGTTCGTACGGGGAGGATGCAGAGGGGAGCTATTATCTTTTGAGGCACTGCAGCACCTAGAGTATCTTATATGCCCCGTGATTTAACTAAAAGTGGTCTTGGTTCTAGAGTCACCATGTAAGATGTCTGCTATTTCTGGTTCACATAGCGCTGGGCTGATTCTTCTTCAGAAGAACAGACAAATCAGCAAAAAGTGGAAAGTGTTAAAACACAGTTGTGTGTGTGTGTATAGCGAGCTATTTGGAGAAAGATTGGTCTATATGTACCTCTAAATGGGGGCAATATATGTATGTTTGTTTCAAAAGTCAAAGTATATAGATATTAACCTAAGCCCCTACTTGATCCTCCTCTTCTTCCCCCAAGCTGAAAACCTATTTCAGAATGATTTTCTGTAGTGTATGCAGTGGTTTGAGTCAAGATTTTGAAAAAATAGTTTGAATAAATGCTTGCAATTACGTACTTTCCAGAATTTAGGTCCTTCAGTGCTGGCAGGGGTTGCTGTCATGATCCTTCTGGTTCCAGTAAACGCCGTGATGGCAATGAAGACAAAAACCTATCAGGTTAGCACCTCTATATAGTGCTTTTAAGAAACATCTGTTCTTTGACTTGCTCCTGTAGGTTTTTCCTTTTATTTTTTTGCATCCCTCTGTCTATCCCTTAAGGGAAGGGAAAGAAAGGTCAGAGGTGTTGTGTATTCAGGATAAATAAACTCATGCATTTTTCAGCCTTATAGCTGATCTGTACATAATGGTCTAAAAATTTGCACTAGTGAGGACCAAGGTAGCACTTTAGGCAGCTTCATGAGATGTCCAGTGATTGAATTGGAATTAGTTCAGTTTTTAAATTGCCTAAGAACGAAAGTGCAAATGTGAACTACTGTCTGCCTAATGAACCTGAATGAATGAAATATTCATATTTCCAGGATGTGTAGCTTGTCCTTTTTTTTTTTTTGTTTGTTTGTTTCCTGGAGAGATGAAGAAGGGGAAGTCTTAGTTGTTGGGTGTTTTTGATCCCTTGTTGATTTTATTTAGTGGGGATCAGTTTGTTACAGAGAGTGCACATAAATAAGCATAGACTCAAATTCAAGTTTTCTCCTGCAAAAACTACTTCCAACAGCCCCACCACATGCTTTGTGGTACAGACTTCACTACTGACTGACTTTGCTGAATGTCAGAGAAGATTGATATGCTTAAGTGAAACCCTAGTTAGAAGTTCATTAAAGCATGCTACAGCATTTGATTCCCATAGGGGAGAAGTAGGGACACCTGGCCTGCCACAGCCACGTTGTCACTGGTCTGGGATGGCTGTACCAGTGCATTCTGCTGGCTGCCTGTGCTGAGTCAGCAGCAGTTCAGCTTTGCACTGCCCTCGTTAAAATATTTTAGGAAGATGGAAACTTAAGAATGGCTGAATGGAAAGCTTTTTGCCTTAGTGCACCGTCAGAAATCCATTGATACTGCTGAAAATGAAGCAAAATCAAGTTTGGTCTAAGGTTAGATGCAAGCTGCACATCTTAGTGGTTTATTTTTTAACTGCATATTGTACCTGAGTCCCAGGGCTCCCTAATGCAGGGTTAATCATACTTTAACCAGTGCCACAATTGTTTTGATCTTGGTTTGAATTTGTAGTTACATGAAGCATTCTTTTAATTGGTTTAAAACGTCTTGTTAATTCTGCATATTTGTTTGGTCAGATAGTATCTCAGATTTCCTGCTTGGGAAGCTAGTAAGCATTTGATGATAATGAGGTAAATTTGCCATTGCAAAATAGAAAGCTCAGAACTTTGAGGTTCTGCCAAGTATTGTGCTCTGTTAATTATTTTTTGCAATGTTGTTTTTAGGTGGCTCAAATGAAGAGCAAAGACAACAGAATTAAGCTGATGAATGAAATTCTCAATGGGATTAAAGTTCTGAAACTTTATGCTTGGGAATTAGCCTTCAGAGAGAAGGTATTAGAGATCAGACAGAAAGAACTCCAAGTCCTAAAAAAATCTGCTTACCTTGCTGCAATGGCAACCTTCACTTGGGTTTGTGCTCCGTTTTTGGTAAGTGAAACAAATCTAGAAGTCTTCTCTCCTTTTTGGGATTGTGGTTTCCAAGGCAGCACTTGAGGACTTCTTTTGGTTTTGTGTTTTACTGAGTTGAGTCAAAATGCCCTACAGAGCTGTGGGTCACTTAGGGGTCCACTTCTCTATGGAAAGGCACTACTGTTATCTCTGAAACTCAGTAATGTTCAGGTTGGATGTATTCTAGAAGTTAATGGCCTAAGTATCGGAAATAAAAGCCTCCTCTGCATCCCCTCCTATTTTTGGTTGAGTACTTGAGGAACCTAAGATGAAATGTATGGTCAGATTTAGGAGAGTAAAAAAATCCCTTACTTCAATGTGTTTCTGAGAGCATCAGGCCCTTACATAAGAGTTCCTGGTTAAATGGGATGTTGTGCTCCAGGAGTGACTCTGGCCACTGCTGGTTCTCCAGCATCTGTTTAAGAACAATGTGGAAGAGGCAAAGCCATTGTGTAGCCTGAGATGGCTTCAAATTCTTAAAAAAAAAAAAAAAAAAGAAAAAAATCCACAATACGTGAAACATCCTTCCTGTGCTTGTGGTTAGCTTGCATTTCAACTAGTACAAGGGAGAGAAGAGTGAGATCACATCAAAATTGCTTCAGACCCTATTAGAACAAGGAGCCATTACTCTTGTCTGCAGAAGCAATTAAAAGCCATGACTACATTAGGATAAAATATGTGCTGTTCCAGTTGAAGGTGTTTAAGTGTACTTTCCAGTCTCAGATTCCTTCCCTGCAAACATTTATAGAGTTTACATTATGCTCTAGGCATGATGAAAGGCAGAGAAGCAGTGCCCTGGGTAGGAAGCATCAGCTGCATTCTTAAGTGAATGCTTTTCTAAAAGAAGTCTGAGATTATCTTAGTATAAATACATTATTAAATGAAATTTCTAAATAAAACTCTGCAGGTGGAGTCCCTGATGCTGTTCTGTGGAGCCTGAGAAGACAGATTGGTGTAATGTGTAGCTCTGCTCCAGCACACACGGGGGATGTGTGGCTGTGGCTCCACGGGAGCTTTGCCACTGGGGCACAACCCGAAGTGCAAGGCTGCTCTTCAGCATCTTGTTTCTTGGATGTTTGGGGGGTTTTTTTTGTATATTTTGATTTTAAAAAATTATTGCAAATGCCTACTTGAAAGCACTTTTGACATTCAAAACTTTTATTTCCTCTACTCTTTCCCCTCTTTTCATGGCCAGGGTTTTTAAAAACATTGTTTAATAACAGTGCCAGGGTACTCGTTTTGCAGTACCTCCCCTGCTGCTGTGTGTGCTGATAAGGGTGTATTTCAGACTAATTGCTGGTAACACAAGCGCAGACATGCTGCTTGTGAGGTTATTCTTTGGACCCTGTCTTGTTTCTGATCTCCATGGGAGGGCTTTCTCCCTGGGATGTGGTTGTCCAAACTAAGGGATGTACAAACAAGCCCCTGTACAAGGCACAGCTGAGACAGCTGCTGCACCAAGAACAATACATGTCCTCACAGCAGTCAGATTTTTTTAACAGAAATAACTGATGTCTTCAATGGATGCTGTGCTTAGATAAGACTGTTCCTTCGGTGGAGAGCTCATTATTTCAAGTCTTTTAGGAGGGGCAATGCCAGAGGTTTATCTACTTTGATTTCTTGTTTTAAGTGGCAGTCTGTGGGAAAAAGCTGCTGGATCTTGTGACATACTGAGGTATGAGTGGTATTATCACAGAAGAAAACACTATGAAGGGAATAGTTCTGAAAGTAAACGTCTGGTTTTACTTAGTTTGGTTTAATTTTACTATAATTTATTCAACACATTAAAAAAAAGTATATATGGATGTTTGGAATTATTTTTATAGCTTAGGACTCATGATAAAAATGGTTCCATGTAATTTTCTTGTTTCAGTATGGAACAGTTCACAGCAGAAAATTGTAGTTACTAAAAGGCTTCATCTTTGTAATGCAATAACATTTCAGGTTTCTTGGAAAATGGTCTGTCCATAATAAAGTGGGCTGTATTTGGAAATCTAGGGTTGTGGTAGTCTCTACAAAATATAAAATAGGTTTGTATTGGGACGCTTCTAACTCTTCTGTCTATATATGTTACTGATCCAATATCTGATACTATGAGGAGTGCCTTAAAACTGAAAGAGATCAGGAAAAAAGACCAGTGATCATTTCTCTACTTATCTTCTCCTACTGTGTGACCTGGGACATTTGTGGTTTCGCCTTTGCTACGTGAAGAAAGTGAGCACTTAACCACTTTTCCAAGACGAGCCATCTACTTCTTTTTACAACAGCAGATTTAAATCATGTGTTCCTTTTGCAAAAAGTGTTGTCAGGAACAAGAAAGTTACCAGAACATTCTTCTTTGTTTGATTTATAGTCTTCTGATTCCAGTTGTCAGACTGTGTACTCCTGACTTGGTGGCTTTAAGGCATGTTACCCTCACTGTAACCCTTACATTTTGTTTCAGGTCGCCCTGTCCACATTTGCTGTGTATGTCACGATAAATAAGAACAACATCTTGGATGCTCAGAAGGCCTTTGTTTCTCTGGCATTATTCAACATCCTCAGGTTTCCACTGAACATGCTTCCTATGGTCATCAGCAGCATAGTAGAAGTAAGACTTCAGTCATTAACAGGTGTTCCTGTGCAGAAGGAAGGCCCTGGGTGGAGAGATTACATTCCCCTGCTTAGAGAATGACCACTGGGGAAATTTGGCCACCTCTGGAAGGGGCCTTGCAGTTCCTGTGTGTTAAGTGCTGTGCAAGTGAAATAATCCCAGTTATGGTGGATGGGTGTTCCTGACATCACCCATATTTCTTGTGGTTCGGGAAGTGAAAGTTTGATGACTATCCAAGCAACTATGCAGTGGATTTAAGGAGGGATTAGGAGTGCATAATAGTGATACAATGTGTATGTGGCACAAAACAGTGAGCACTTAAATGTAACAAGCAGAGTATAAATCATTCTGCATCCTTTTTCCATGCAGGCCAGTGTCTCCTTGAAGCGCCTCAGGGTGTTCCTGTCTCATGAAGAGTTAGATCCTGACAGCATAGTCAGGGGTCCCATCAAAGAGGGTGAGTTTCTTTGCCTGTTGCAAATCATTGTGTACAGGTTTGGGTGGTTTCTTTTGCATTCTGTAACAAATTTATTGCATTTTTGGTGGGTTTTACTGATAAATTTGAGCCAGAAAACAGAGACGGGAGTTTGTAAAATGAAAATTATGTAAAGGTTCTTCTTCCTTCTCAGATAGTTTCTTTCCTCTCCTCTCCACAACTGATTTTGCAGTGCTGGAGATGCAGCTGATTTAGTCTGGTTTAGTTGGTATCTCTGTGTAGCTGGCATTCATGTACCTCTTGGTTCCTGAGTAAGGGTAAGCTTGGAACCTCTGCTAAATTCAGTAAAAGCAGAACACAAGTTTTTGGTAAGCACTGGGTTATTGTTGTTCTGAAAAAGTAGCTTTATACCTCTGCCCATGTGTGTTTGGATTAACTTCTGTGGCAGGATCCAGAGCACACAGTTTAGCTGCTTGCACTGGTGCTTTTATAAATATGAGTTTTCTCTTTGCAGCTGAAGGATGCATTGTTGTGAAGAATGCAACGTTTAGCTGGGCCAAAACTGATCCTCCTTTGCTGAATAGGTAGGGATTGGTACCCTTCATTCCACTCCATAATCTTTCCGCATCACAAATTATCTATATTTGAATTATAAAGTACATATGGAGAAGAGTTTGTTGCCATAGAGAAAGAGAACAAATAACATCAGTTCTGTATATTTTTTTTTTTTATTGGGGCTTCATGAACTAGAGGGATTTGCATTTTATTGCATTTATGGAATGCATAAAGGGTGGTAGCAAGAGATGTAGGGATTGAGGAAGAGAGAGCTGCAGGGCATTCTGGGCTCTTGCTGTGTGCTGCAGGTGGGATGAGCACAGCTAGAGGATGCAGCCAGCTCATGTCCCTCCTGTTTGCCCGTATCCCCAGGCTCCATTTTACAGCCTGATTCTCACTGTACTCTGCTATCCCTGATCCCGGGCTGCAGAAAGCAAACAGTGATGCAGCCACAAGCTGTGTCTTCCCTGTGCCCTGTTCCCTTTCTTAACTTGGCTGCTTTTTCTTGGGCCTTAAATGGCAAATTCTTTGGGACAAAAATGCTGTGTTTACGTATATGTTCATAGAACACTTGAGAGAAATTTTGGCAAGGCTGGGTCACAGTGCTTTTTTTTCTTTCTTTTTTCTTCCCCTTTTGACTAATTACATATTAAGATGCTGTGTTCTAAATATGAGGAGAACTGGGTGCTTTCTGAATGAGAGGTTTGGATTTTCAAGCAGTTGCAGTTTCAGCACTGAGTCAGTATTTGCAGTGGGTGTTCACACTGCAGCTGGTTTTAGTTGGGCAGTTCAATTGACTGTTTAACTACTGGGGTGTGCCAGCAAGCAAGGCTGAATTATGTGCACTTTATTTCAGCATTAATTTCACTGTTCCTGAAGGCTCCTTGGTGGCTGTTGTTGGTCAAGTTGGCTGTGGAAAGTCTTCACTGCTGTCTGCATTACTGGGGGAGATGGACAAAAAGGAAGGCTACGTGGTTGTCAAGGTGTGACATGTCTGAAGAATTGTTCAGCTGTTTGTGGGTAGTGCCTGAGGGTTTCTAGATTTCCAAGTAGTGTGAAGAGGGAAGAGAGAGCATTTCAAATGAATGCACTTTTTAGCCTGATTTCCTGGCAAACCATGTATATGCCTTAGCTTGCACTCTGTGTAATTGCTTGTTAAGCCTTGACCCCACAGCATCCAAATCTGTTGGTGTCAGATTTAGCCACATAAAACAATGGAGGTGTCAAAGATGAGTGTTCTGGTGAGTCTTGTTAGCAGCTGGGTATGAGATGGGGATACCCTGTTAGGTATTCTCTGAGGAAGAGCAGTATTGGGCTCTACCTTCTTAGACATCAGAGAATTACAAAGAGAGAGGGTGCACCCAGATACCTGAATGTGGGAAAAGCTGCTGTTGCAGTTTGTTTGTTCTTGGACATCAGAGCTGCACAGAGCTAACAGAAAAAAAATGACCTGGAAAGAAAATTACTTTAAGAGCAAAACAAATATGTTGCATTTGAAAGTCTGTAGGTTTGGCCACCTCTAAAATTGTTGTGGAAAAATAAAGTAGTTGAGATCTGAATCACTAATTATTAGTGCAGAAAGAGAAGGCAGAACTGATACTCAAAGCAAAATACTCTGCATTATCTCAGTCTCTTCCTTTGAAGTGACTTTTATATGAAAACCACTTCCTCTGCTTTCTACAGAAATCTCTTGGCAGGGGTGCATTTGTTAAACACTTGCATTCCAGATTAAACTCTTTTGTGCAGAACATAATTTATAATTATATGAAAGAAGTAATGACTTTTGACATGCAGTAATTGTGCAAACGTTCTCTAAACAAATGTTTCCTCCAGGTTTATGTTAATCATATTTTGTTTGAAGTCCTTTATTTTCCACCAATGCACTTTGTTACATTCACTTGTAGAGAGGATTATAAAAATAACATTTTGGAGGAGGAGGTAGCCCAAGAAGTACTTTGTTTGGAAATGACTGTAGGTAATTTGTGTGGTGATTAGCACTGCCTGCCTCACAAAGCCCTGCTGTGCTTTGACTCTCTGTGCAGACTCTTAGTCTAAAGTACTGAACTTTACTTTTCTTGCAGGGCTCTGTAGCCTATGTTCCTCAGCAGGCCTGGGTCCAAAATGCAACTCTGGAAGATAACATTATCTTTGGAAGGGAGATGAGTGAGAGCCGGTACAAGCGTGTGATCGAGGCTTGTGCACTGCTGCCTGATGTAGAGATTCTTCCTTCAGGAGACAAAACTGAAATAGGAGAAAAGGTATTTCAATACCCCCTCCACCATTAACAGTGCTATTGCTTGTAGTTAAGGATGTGTGACTTCTATTTTACTTTATCTCAAAGTTGTATTGAATTTAAAACATTCAGAGCAGAAATGCTCTAGAATAAGATGCAGATTTGAAGTGTGTTTTCCTTCTCTTTAAGCCTCAAAGGGGAGGAAGGAAACCTGTCCTCAGTTAGAAATGTAAAACCGTCTTGTAGTGACAGTTTTGAATTGTCTCTAAGCTGCTATGGTCATAAAGCAGAAAAATATATAGAAACAGGAAGAGAAAAATCTTCTGAACACTTCAGTTTCATTAAAAACAAGCAAACACCCCTCCAACCCCAACCTCCCCCCAGAAAATCCAAACCACAATTCACACAAACAACCATCACCCCGAATCTGGCCCTTGGTTACTGAAGCAAGGGTGGTGTGGGGTTTGGAAACTTGCATGGATGTTGTAGTGCTGTGCTGTGGAAGCAGGACCCGGTGCCCTGTACCAGGAGCTGGCAGGGGTGTGTGTGTGGCTGCTGGGGGTTCTCTGAGCTGCTGCTCTCAGGTACTGGGACATGGGCTCTGCCTGCTGACTGGGTCCAGGTGGGCTGTAGCTCCCAGCTGTCCATAGAACTGGCAGCCCCACATGCAGTAAAGGTGCAGCTTTATCTTCCTCATTGGTCAGCAGGCCAGTCACATTGTAGAGCGTGAACAGAGTTTGCTTCTTAAATCAGAGGCAGCAGTGCAGAAATACAGCTGAGAAGAAAAGTAGCTTCTGAATGTACAGTTAGGTAGGTCAGTCAGGGTTAATTGCTTTACAAGACTAGCAAACTTTTTTTTGACTAGCCCTTCACTGTCAGTGAGAACAGAATAGATGTGCTTCCTTCCAAGAGGATTGTGACTGATTGCTTATGCTGTTGTGGTAATGAAATTATTTGTGGAGATCTGTTTCATGCAATGTTGAAATTCCTCTAATTTAAATAAATCACCTATGACTTGTGTCTTTCCTGAACTGTATCAAGACATCTTCTTTCAGCTGTAAATAAAGGATCATGTTTTCTTGTTTCCCCAGGGTGTGAATTTGTCTGGAGGACAGAAACAGCGAGTCAGTCTTGCTCGGGCAGTTTACTGCAATGCAGATGTCTATTTACTTGATGATCCTTTATCAGCTGTTGATGCTCATGTTGGGAAACATATTTTTGAAAAAGTTATTGGACCGAAAGGAATCCTGAAAAATAAAGTATGTTATAATGCCTCTAGAGAATGCTTTTTCTTGGCTGAGTTCAAATGATTACAAGTTTGTCAGGTTGCATATTTAGGCTTTTGTTTCTAACATCTGAAGAATGAAAGGATCCTTCTGCAATTTTTAGAGGACTTTATAAAGCACTGAGATTTTTGTTGTGAAAGGTGCTTTGGTTTCTGTAATTCAAAATTATTTAATGGAAAAATCAAGACAATTTTCTCTTAAAAATGCTGCATGCCTGTCCCTCATTACTATTCTATTATACGCAGAATTCAAGCAATAAAGAGCAGTAGCCCAACCATAGTATTCACTAATCTGAGATGATATAAACCCTTTATTTCCCTTTTGCCTTTTAGACTCGGGTTTTGGTAACCCATGCAGTCAACTATTTGCCTCAAATGGATACAATTCTGGTAATGACTGATGGAGAAATCTCTGAGATGGGCTCCTACCAGGAGCTGCTGCAGCAGGATGGGGCTTTTGCTGAGTTTCTTCGTACATATGCTAATGCTGAACAAACCATGGAGAACAGTGGTAAGCTCACAAATAAACTCTCTTGATGTCTGTTGTCTTAGTAAGGGAGTCCTGTTAAAGGAAAAACCGTACTACTTTCTGTAGGTAGGAAAGTTTAAAGAAATTACTATTTCTTGTGATTGCCTGTATAGGTAGAGGTGCTTATTTTGTGAGGATGTTGAAGACTGTGAGGTTAAACACACATTCTTTCTTAAAAATAGGAAAATGTGTTACAGATCTGTAGTAAAATTTCCTCTCAGTGCAAAATTCAGATGGTAGTGAGACTGCATGAAGGCCAGCTGGGGTTTGTACACCCTTCCTGTCTCTGTTAAGATGTATCTTCTTTATGCAGCTAATTCCTTTGGGGATGGGGAGGAGGAAGCAGCAGCTCAGTGCTCTAGCTGCTGTCCTTGACTCCTGCTTCTTCTTTACAAAACAGCTGTAGAGCTGCACTGGTACAGGAATATACTTTAGATTTATTTTTCTTTTATCTACAGACAGTTGCAGTATTGGATTTTAATAGGGGAACTTAGTCTTTGCCTCCAGCCTGTTTTCTTCACTCTCTTGCCTGTGGTGATTTCCTGACGCTCCTGCTGAGAAGAGCAAGCAACCCCTGCACTATGCTGGCTGGGGATAAGTTGTGGACACGTGTTTGGTAGCACATGCTGAGTGCTGCAGACAAGACTTGGGGAACAAGGAGGGGCCTGAGGCTGCTTTTTGCTTTGTCTTCCATTTGGAAAACTGTTGGTCCCTTCCCATTCCCTAGAGGGAACACAGAGGTGTGTTTTGGTGTACTCCTCACATGTCCATCATGGGCAAAATGGAAATGGTGCCACATTTACCTGCACTGATGCAGCTGGGAAGTGTTAAAGAGGTGTTGAAGGGCTTCCTTTGGCAAGGAGCTGCTCCTGGTGCTCATGTCAGCGTTGCCTGTGAGAGGGCTGTGATGGTCTGCCTTGCTCTCCGAAGCTCTACCTCTGAAACCTCCACTGATTGTTCCAGGCTACCAATTTGCATTGTGCCCCTGGGGCAGCTCTCTACGATCCAGGCTGGCACCAGGTTGCCCCTGGAGTCAGGAGTGGGCAGGGTTTGTTTTGTGCCTGTGCAAGGTGGCATCTTCTCCCGGCTCCCTCTTCCAAGGAACTGGATTTGGGGATGGTCTGTCATCTCGAGGCTCAAGCTCAGGCTGCCCTGCTGTGTGCTAGCATTCCTCTTGGAAAGTTCTTGTGGTAGTCCCAGCTGTTGCTCTGCAGACTGGGATGCTGGTTTGGGTGGATGCTCTAAACAGCAGGTGCTGCATGGGTGGGTGTCTCACTGTGGAGAGCTTGTGGGAAGAGGTTCTGTGGAAGCAGGATCAGGTTAACTTCTGTGTATGTTCTGTAGGTGCTTCTGTAGCTACTTTGGGCACAGTCAGACTTGTTGCTGTCTTCAGTGTATGTGAAATTCGTAGGCAAATTAACTTTCTCTGTGCTTCCCTAGGCAGTTAACCAGTTGACTTTAATATGAAGATTTGCCTCATTTAATAGTCTTGTTCTTTTAGTCTTGGTCTCCTCCCATTTTCAAATGTGGAAAAGTAGGTTTTGAAATCCTTTTCATTAAACTAAATTATTTTTCCATTTAATTACTGAATTTTCTTTTGGAAAGTGAGCCAGTGCTTTATCTTTTTTGCCATGGTTCTCTGCAGTTTTCTAATAAGAAGCACTTCTAACTTCAGTACGACCCTGGTGATCTGGAGAGGATTGCTGTATCACAGGGTTGGCCTATTTGCAGCAAATTTGTTCATCAGTTCTACTCAAGTGATCTTCTGCCAATGGTAAAAAGTGAAAAGTAGAGTCATTTCTTGTCTGATTCATAGGGATAATATTCATGTTTATTGCCTGTGTAAAGGTCACTATTACTAAGAATCACAGGCTTTTGGATGGACACAGGAGTCTGTGACAGGAGTCAGACTGAGTTGGCTGAACACCCACTTTTAAAGGGAGGCTCCCTCATGTGTGAAGCTCTGTGTTGGCAGCCTGAGAACACTGTGGTTTGGTGCTTTCTGGCTGGAATGCATCTGCTCTCCAAGGGTGGGAAAGCCTCTCCTCCTACCCAGCCCCTGAGGTTTGACTGCAGCTCTGGTCCCTGTTGCCTCCCAGACTTTTTTTCTCGCTTTGGGATTCCTGAGGGTTACCTGTGCTCTACTGCTGCCTTTCCCATCCTCAGCTTCATGGGGTTTCTTCTCTGTGTGGGAAAACTGTGTTTGTGGCTTGGGATTAAAAATAGGTCAATTTCATCAAATTTGATTCTGCCTTGAGTTTTGTGGTTTAGGTTATTCTACGTGGATGTGTGGTTGTAAAGATTGAAAATGGTAGAGTGTGTTCTGGAAAAAAGTTAATTATATATGCTTTTAGAGTCAGATCCTTCATTAGAAGGAACGATTCAACCTCTGGAAACAGGTAACTGTTTGCCATGTGGCTTTATATTAGTGCTTGCCTTGGAGAGTAATATGAGTAACTGCAGTTTATTTACAAGAGACTGAGTCATTATTAGAAGAATTTTATCTGCACAGTGGAAGGTATTTGCATGGTTTGCATGTCCTTGTTTGTGTGAGCTGCAGCATTTGGTGTGGCAGCTTGTAGGTAACTCAGCAGCAGCAATTCTGTATCTCAAAGGCTTCCATGAGGAAACTTTAAAGATGCACCCTGGACCTAGAAATGTAGTGAGCGTACCAAGAGAAGCGTCGTTCAGAATTGAGCCCTGAGGGTCCCTTTTGTTCTCAAATGTATACTCAGTACTCACAGCTGTTCCTTTTTATAATTTCTGGGTACATTTTTCTGCAAAACCCTCATTAGTGGGGTTATATCCTAAGTGCACGTGTCAGATTTACTATGGCAGTCTTGAGCATTTTTTGTTCTCAGAGCTAAATATGGTATAAGCAAGAAATCTTTGTGGCCTACAACATGAAATTAAATTTGAGCTTTTAGGGGAGGATGGTTTATTTGTGGTTTTGTTTTCTTCAGCAATGTTCTAAAGCAGTATGTCACTGGAATGCTTGCTGTTTTTCATATGGGAGCCTTTCAAAACAAATGCTGTCAAGTGCTTAAAATAACTAGCAGTCCCATCTTGGTTGGTCCTTATTCATATAAATAAGAACTAAGTTACTGAACTTTTTCACATTCTCTGGATTTTGTCTTTGTTAAGACTATGCTGAACAATTTATCTTTGGGTTTTTAGAGTAATGAACCAATATTCAGTTTGCAGACTGGAAGGGAAAGCAGTCCACAGTTAATGTGCTGATGATCTGTTTTTATGCATATATGTGCTTTAGTATAAAAACATGAAAATGTCAGACTCTAGACCTACACAAATTTTCCTGAATATCTTTTGAATATTTTCAGGTGGGTATCTTTGCATAAACTATGCATAGAGCCTTTAAAAATGCAAAACTCCTTGTTGCAAATTCCAAATTAACTTTTACACATGAAAATAGAGTTCCATTTACTGACGGCTAACATTTTAGGAGTCAGACATTTGGTTTTTATAAGGAAAAGTGTCATAACCTGAACCTAGAAGTTTTACTCATGGCACTATATTACACTGAATTAAATTGTTCAAAAAAGGGTGCTATTTCAAGCTGACAGGTTTTCTGGAGTGTGCTGCATCTTGGTACAGGCGGGATGTTGTGGGATAACAATTCATGGAAAGATCTCTTGCTTAAAGTCACCTGATTACAGTTGCCTAAAACACCGGGCTTTTGCACATTTCTTCCTGCTCAGCTTTGCAGGAGGACTCAAAGTTACTAACACGTGCCTGCTGTTCTTACAGCTTCACTCCATCATTTACAGAATGTCTTCTCATTGCATTTTAAAATAAAAATAATTTTTAACTAACTATGTAGGAGCTGTGGTTTGAAAAGGAGTGGCTGGAGTGTTGGGTTTGTTTCCATGGAGTGGGTCACATGTGACTTGGTGTTGCATGCTTGAACATAAAGTATGTCCTCATTATTGTATTACGTTATCATTACTGACCTACATTTTCTAGAAAAATAAATGTTCCCTGTCTTGGCACTTAACCCTGTTGCGGGTTGAACTAAACTGATTTGTACACCTGGTCAATTTTCTGTTATTATTTGTAAATACTTGTGTTCCCTGCTTTGTTTGCATATTAAGATTGCAACTGGCAATTCAGATTGAAGTGAAATGCTTGTGTCTCTTTGCCTAACCATTTTCATGTTTACTTTTACTTTTTCACCCTCTCAGATACAAATAGTCCATCTGCAAAGGAAGGCAAGCCTATAGAAAATGGAGTCCTTGTGAATGAAGCCCCTGGAAAGCTGATGCATAGGTGTGTGTTCTCCTTTATTTTTTTCTTCCTCTTGCCCTGCATCCTTTCAAACCAGTCACTCAGATGTGGATAAACAGTAATTTGATGGTCATGGTATTTGTTCGAAGAAAATATATCATGCTGGATCCAGCAGCATGAGAAAGGCGAAGCTGCTGCTGCTCTGTGGTTCCAGGTCCAGCAGTAGGAAATGCTCCAGCAGGCACCTGGAGCACCCACGTAAGCACAGCAGCACGTGGCCTCATCCAGGCCCCTCTCTGGCCAAGCAGGACAAGGTTTGCTGGTGGGAATACATTACTCGTGTCCATACAAGGTGGATCTCTGCAGTGGGTGGCTCAGTCTCTGCGTGGGAGCTGCCCCTGGCACGTGGCAGTTGAACCTCTGGGGCTGCAGCCCCACTCCGGGCTGGTACAGGCTGTTGCACATTTGTGTCTGCACACACAGCTCTCACAATACTCTTTCCATGTGAAGAAACTCTTGTGTTGTAGCAAGATATTGTGGGCTTGGCTTGCATAAAAGGGAGAGTGTTTTATTGGCTGGTCCAGCTTTTGTGTGTGTTCCCAAGGCTTCTGCATTTGACTGCTGTCAGATGGGATGAAGTGCCAGGTGGACCTTTAGTCTGACCTAATAGCAGCTGCTATTGTGCTTGCAAATCACTCTGATGATACCTTTCCAAAATCATCTCCTAGTCTATGCCTTATTCTTACGGTGCTTTAGAGACACTGTATTTCTGGAAGCTAATGAGTGCCTGGGAGTTAAATGGCATGTTTTGAGGCGAGTGCAGGTACCCTTTTTGCACTCCAGCTGCTGCTGTGCTGATGATGAGGTTTGGAAAGGCTGGTCTTGATGTCACAGAGCATTTTTCTTTCTGGCGTGGGATTGTGCAACCAAGACTTCTTTATCTGTCGACTTTATCTGTTACTTGCACCTGAACATGAGTACTTGGGACCTGAATGCTGTCAGGGAGGGTTGGGAGAGTGCACTGAGGGGAGGAGGGAGGTCCGAGTAAACTCTGGCCCTGTGATGGCTGGTTAGGACATCTCCATAGGAGTGTAAACCACTGACTTGGAGCTGTGCACTGTCAAAGCCCAGTTGTGAGATAAACACCTGTCCTATGTCAAGCTAAGACTAAAAAATAAATGTCTTCAAACAGGCAACTCAGTAACTCTTCAACATACAGCAGAGACACTGGGAAGCCACAACACCAGAGCAGCACAGCAGAGCTGCAGAAGCCACTTGCTGAGAAGAATTCCTGGAAACTGATGGAGGCTGACACAGCAAAGACTGGGAGGGTAAGGTCTCCAGTTGCCACTTCCTGTGCCCTCTTTCAGTTTTGGAAAAATCTGTTTCAGAAGAAAGTAACTTCTGAAGACCATGTAACTGGTGTGAGAACAGGCTGAGTGAATTCTTGAACTTGCTGCTTGTGTGTAATACCTGATGGAAGTGTTGCTGTGCCCTCTGCTCCCAAACTTGAGCCCCATGTTTGCCTGTGGAAAGAATGTCGACACAAAACTTCTGTGTGAGATGATGGGCCTGACCACATCAAAGTTTAGAAGGAGAAATGAAAACCTTGCAGCTATTTCTTGGAGAGGTTGTGACAAATTAGGTGACCTAATGAAAACTGCCCTTCAGTGTAAGGAGCTGCAATTGAGTCAGATGAATTTAAGGCAAATTTCCACTGTAGACATAAGTATCTAATCCCAGGGTACCCAGGGCTTTTTGGGAAACCTGAGACTGGGAAAGTGGCAGTTACACCTCCTAGCAATGTTGCTTGAATCCAAGCTTGGATTGCTTGTTGTTGGTTAAAGATAGATCATAGGATAGAAGCCATGTGGAGTAAGGGTTGGTTTGAAGGCTTTTTAATCTTGTGGTACAAAGAGAGAGCCAGAAACTGGAGCTCCTCAGTGAAGTTTTTGGCTCTGCTACTGATGCTCTGTGTTACTTCAGGCAGCTCCCTCCCTACTCCTCCCTTCCCTTGGATGACAAGGGAAGGATGATGTGTGCCTCCCCTGAGGGAATGTTGGATTTGGCATGTCTCCATAGAATGCTTTGCAGCACATGTTCCCAAGCAGTGGCTCTCCAGAGTGCAGCTGCTGTGTTTTCATGGCCTGATGGAGGGATACTGACTTCAAATAGGTGTTGGAGAAGGGGGAGTTGCTGCTTTTGAAACTTAGCTGCAAAATGAGTATTTCTTTTTTGTCTTGTCTTTAGGTAAAGGCAACAGTGTACTGGGACTACATGAAAGCAATTGGACTCTTTATGTCTTTCTTGGCCATTTTCCTCTTTATGTGTAATCATATAGCCTCCTTGGCTTCCAACTACTGGCTGAGTTTATGGACAGATGATCCTGTTATCAATGGGACACAGCAGAACACAACTCTCAGACTGGGAGTATATGGAGCACTGGGAATTTCTCAAGGTTTGCTTGGTCTTGTGTATTTTAAGATTTGCTGATTCAGTGTTTCTAATACTCTTGGTGCCTGCAGCAGCATTTTGCTAAGGATTTGAGTGTGGGTTTTTGTAGAAAGATGAAAAACCTGAATTTAAAAAACACCAAGAAAACCAACCTATAAAATTATTCAGTTAGTAAATGTGGTTTTTCTTTCATTTGTACAAAGTGAGAAGTGTTTTGCTGGTTGATGAACCAGAATTGTAGCAAAATGTCTGATCTGAGAAGTGGCTCCTTGGCCTGTCAGCAGACTATGCTGGCCTGGTGTGCAGGGGCAGTTTGTCACCAGAGACAGTGGCTGTGCTGCCTCCCTGCAGCCCCAGCCTGGCTCAGCTGCCCTGGCTGGGCTTTGCTCTGGCTGCTTGTGGCTCCATCCAGGGCACTGTGAAGAGGCTGCTTCAGTCATGTTTTGTTTTGTGTCCTCTTTGTGGTTTAGAGTTTGTTTGCCATGAAACCCAATGCCCCAAGTACCCCACTTCAGAATTGGTATGAAAATCCCACAATAAAAAACAAATGCCAAGTGAAAAATTCAGTGATTTTTACTCAGGGAAAGTGTTCAAATATTACACAAATTTTTGTAATGGAGAAGCAACTTCTTCCATGAAAGGAATGTGATGTTTTCACTGATTTTTTTTTTTTTTTTAATTACTTGGTGTATTTGCTGAGTCTACCTGAAATGAACCCTAGTTCTCAGGATTATTGTACTAGAGACATGCTAATGCTCAGTGATAACAAAATGAGGAAAATGTTTTGTGTGAGAGGTGGCAGCAGTTAAAAATGGGTCTCCTTTTCTAGGTATTGCTGTGTTTGGCTACTCCATGGTTGTGTCAATAGGAGGAATATTTGCATCACGACACCTGCACCTTAACCTGCTGCACAATGTGCTCAGGTCTCCAATGAGTTTCTTCGAACGCACTCCCAGTGGGAATCTGGTGAACCGTTTCTCCAAGGAGATAGACACCATTGACTCCACCATTCCACCCATCATCAAGATGTTCATGGGCTCCACATTTAACGTGATTGGGGCTTGTATCATCATTCTGCTGGCCACACCTATAGCTGCTGTCATCATTCCACCCCTGGGACTTGTCTACTTGTTTGTGCAGGTAAAGAGTGTTACCTGGGGGAACCAGGACCAGCTGTCACATCTTCTGTTATTTAAGACAGCTCTTACTCTGCACTAGGAAGGATTTCAATGTGTTGGATTTGAGTCATGCTTGACTGACTGTGCTTTGCATGGTTTACTGATAACCTGACGTTAGCACAGCCTTTCCTTCCTTTGTCAAGTGTAAAATGACCTCTGTGCAGAAGTAAATCCTTTAATACCTACTTTATAAAAATGCCATTAGATTTTGTGGCAAATATTGTACAGCTTGATGCTCAGAGCCCAAATATGGAAAACATATGGGCTTTTCCAAAAACCTCTTTTCAAATATGAGAGTAGTCTTTAGAGGGGTGTGTGTCTGTATTGCTCATGTGCCTGTTTCATCAGACTATTGTCTACAGAGCAAGAGAGTGGATGGCAGCCTTTCACTCCTGTCCTGAGTGGGCAGGGTGTGCTTGCTTCACTGTGGCTTTACTCCTAGAAACTGGTAGAGCCTGCACAGATAGAAGAGAACAGCTGGGGTTTGGCTCTTGAATTAGTAAACCCATTTGGCTCCATGAGTTAACCTTAAAGGTGGTGATGTGTGTGTTTTAAATGGTTGAACTAAACTTTCTGATAAAAGAAAGAGGAGAAAATGGCTCTGGCATGAGATGGTTTGATTGACAGTTGTTTAAAGGCAGCAGAATGTATGCAATGGTCTTTTAGGCCTAAAGGTGTTGGAGACAGTGTGTATTTCCATGTGTAAGTTGAATCTCTGTCACTAACAGCCCAGATGGCAGGGAACTGTTTATGATTCCCCTTGTTTTTCCAGACACAGTCTGGATATAACCATAATTCTCATACTCTGATTTGCAGAGATTTTATGTGGCCACTTCGAGGCAGCTCAAGCGCCTTGAGTCCGTCAGTCGTTCTCCTGTGTATTCCCACTTCAATGAGACTCTCCTGGGAGTCAGTGTTATCCGAGCCTTTGAGGAGCAGAAACGTTTCATCAAGCAGAATGACATGAAGGTGGATGAGAATCAGAAAGCTTATTATCCAAGCATTGTTGCTAACAGGTAACAGCAGAACAGCAGTTATCTGGGGAGGACATGGATCTGCTGGCTGTGCTCCTTATCAGTCACAGCTCTTGGCATACTTGTCCAGGGGAGGGTGGCCTGTGTGGATAAATCAGTTTCAGAGATGTTTTGTTTAAATTCTGTGATGAAATTAAAATTACTTCTGAATCTCTCACCTTTCTGAGAGTTCCTGCCTTACTGCTGGCTTATATTCTTTTAAAAGTTTTGATTTATTGATCCCAGTGTCCAGAAAGCAGTTGTAGTTAAGACAGGAATTTATTCACCTGAAACATTCATTCATTTTGGATGCCTCTAGGTTCACATGCTGCTGAAGCAGAACCTCACATATCTTGCAGTGCCTGTGTTACTAGCAGGACACACATGCCATGTTATTAATCTTACATAAAAAAGATGTGTGACAGACCATTTGTTGTCCACATCCCTGATCTCTGTGGGTGAAGTACTGGAAAGATGTTTTTGTGCCTTGCAGATGGCTGGCTGTGCGTCTGGAGTACGTAGGGAACTGCATTGTCCTGTTTGCAGCACTATTTGCAGTGATTGCACGCAACAAACTCAGTGCAGGGCTGGTTGGCCTCTCAGTGTCCTACTCACTGCAGGTAAGTTGGCCTTTTTTAAAAAGAGCAAAACCTCTGAATTGTTAGACTGCATCAGAAAGTCAGAACCTTGATATGGCTTTGGATGGAAAACTAATACAAGGAACATAGAAAATAATAATTACGAATAGTGTCTGAGAAGATGCTGGGAAGTTCCCTCTGTGCCTTCCCTGTGGGAGAGGATGTGGCCAAGGTGTCTCATCCCCTGCATCTTAAAGGCATTTAGGCTTTCGTTCTGTCCAGCATTGATTAGTCAAGATCTTGCCTGTGTTTATGCATTCCATGAAATTGCAATGCTTTGGTCGTTCCATGCTTTTCATTTATTGCAGGTAACCTATTTAGTGTAAACTGCTCTCTGACTTCTTTCCTTCTTGCAGATTACAGCTTACTTGAACTGGCTGGTTCGCATGTCATCGGAGCTGGAAACCAACATTGTTGCTGTTGAAAGAGTCAAAGAATACGCTGAAATGGAGAAGGAGGTACGCTGAGTTGTCCACCGCACTTGTGGAAGTCACTGCCCTATTCTGAGGTCCCAGCTGCCCACTGAATGGGTTGGAGGGTGGGCCTGTGCTCTGAGCTGAGGGGTGGGACAGAGCTCAGGGCTGTGAGTGCCTGCCAGGGACAGGCTGGGTCTCAGTGGGGAGTTCCTGTTGGTGCTTTTGTGGTGCATCCACTGGTATTTACAGAGTGCTGTTTAGGAAATGTGCTCTTACATCCTGGGCTAAGCAGTAGGTTTGTACAGATGTTTTGGTTTCCTAAGTCTTTAAACATCACATTCTTATTTGTTTCTCTTTTTGCACTCAGTATGGGGAATAAAAAAGGTTTTACTTTTTTTTCTTTTGATTTAAATCACATAACTCATTTCATCTGCAGTTGTTCCCTTTATGGTTACAGAGTTCCCTGGGGCTTCTCTTTGCCTTGCTTATCACTTGAACCTGACCTGGGTCACTATTTTTGCAACCAAACATTATGAAGACCCTTCCTAGAATTTTTTCTTGAGTTCTGGTAGCAGACCAGTGTTTATACATTTAAAAGCCTTTTCATTTGGCAGTGGCAGTGAATGCAGTGGGGTGTGTTCTTTCCTTTCTCTCCTCTGTGGGAGGCTGAGGCAGCAGCTTTTTACTAGCTTATTAATGTTCTAGTGCCCAGTCCCAGCTAAACTGCTTGTAGTTGCACATGTGGCTGCCCCAGAGGTTTCCTTGCTGTGGTGGGGTGTACAGACAGGTTCCCTGAATGTGTGCTGCCTGCATGATTCTGCCATTGGCAAGAGGAAAATTTCTCCAGCAAGTGGGCCTTGAGGTAGCCAAGCCCTTGGCTACACACACCATTTCATCTGTCTTGAGGTAATTCTCTCCCTCTCTTCTCATCACAGTTCCTTTTGCAAATTACACACTAAGAAGGATTTTTCTTAATTGCATTCTGTGAGTCCTCTGAGCCTGTGTTGGTTGAAGCAGGAGCTGATCAGAGGTGTCTGTGTGGCTCTTTCAGGCTGAGTGGAGCATTGAACAAACGTCCCCAGCCAGTAGCTGGCCCGAGGAAGGGAAGGTGGAGTTCCGAGGCTACGGTTTGCGCTACCGCGAGGACTTGGATCTGGTTCTGAAAAACATAAATGTTACCATCAATGGGGGTGAAAAGGTAATGACTCTGAATTCATAATAGAGCGTTGCAGTTCACAGGTCTGCATGCAAAAGCAAAAGAGAGGTTTAACCCTGTTGTGTGTCTGGGGTTCTTAAGAACTAGAAAAGCTTCTGCGGAATCAGCCCTGTTGAAACTGCAGATGTCGTGGGCTCTCAGCCTTTGCAAGGTGTGTTTTGCATCATGGATAAAGAGACTCTGTTGTGTGGGGCTGCCAAGTATCACTTGGCCTGGTTTCACTGGGAGATGAGGTTTATCCTGTCTTCTCTCCCCTTCCCAGGGAATTTTGCTAATTTCTTTGCTGTAAGCAAAGAGAAGTAGGTTGCAAAGAGATTAATTTAATTATAATCTCAGGAAAATAGCCTGCAGAGGGGGGAAGCCTGATCTAGTGAGGCAGAAGTTGCAAGGTGAGACTGCAGGAAAAAATGGGACTTCAGAGCAGATTCTCTGGATCTGGCCAAGCTGATCTGTGTGTTTCTCCTCCTTCTTCCTTGCCCGTGCACTCACACGTGTCCTACCCCAGTCCCGTGTGGATTCTCTGATGTCTGTTAATAGTGTGATCTTGCACAGCAGAATAAAAGGTAGCTGTGACAGATCTACTATCCAGCTTCCTTATTTGTGGTAGCCAGCTGGGCATTTGTTTTCTCCTGAGTGCACACTTTCTACCTACAAATAGGTATAGGTAGCAGAATGCTACCTCAAGAGGTAGGAATGGGCAGATGGCAAGAAGTGTATCAGCCCACCAAAGTAGCAATCTTTTATATTTGTTTTTAAAAAAGAGAAGAATTGATCAAGACTTCGGTCTAACTGGGAAGTAAAATGTACAGTGTGAAACTGAGAGCTTTTGGTGTGCGGGTAACCCCAAAAGTAAGACAGCCTTCAGAAAATGTGTTGGTTTCAGGTGGAAATGCTTGGAAATGCTTTAACTCAGTAAGTTGTTCTTGTATTTCTTCCCAACAGATTGGAATAGTTGGAAGAACAGGAGCTGGAAAATCCTCACTTACTTTGGGTTTGTTTCGCATTAATGAAGCAGCCGAAGGTGAAATTATTATTGATGGGATTAATATCGCAAAGATAGGGCTCCATGACCTGCGGTTCAAGATCACCATCATCCCCCAGGTAGGTGCAAAATCCTGCCACTACCAGAACTCCTTGGGTAACAGTGATGTTTCCATAAAGTACTGAGGAGAAAATTGTTACTTCTGCTCTGATGTGTGCTATGAAATTCAGTCCCTTCAAATTGCTCTTTCATGGACTTGAAACCGAGTTTTTCTCCCTAGGCTGGTTTCAGTTTGCCTGTGCCAGCTAACAAGTAGGAGCTTGGCTGTGGCTGAGCCATGTTGTGGAAGCAAAACCTTGGCCTCTGGACTCAGGAGCTGTTCACTTACATACTACAGACAGCTTAGCCTGAATGGGAAGGGCTGATCCCAGCTGAATACCTGCTTGGGATCCCTTTGTGAACTGGGCACAGTGTGTGCTATCAGTGCTGTTCTTTCACAGAAACCTGTACATAACCATCCCAGTCTAGCCCAGCAACTGTGGATTTGATAGTCCTAAACATTTAGAAATACAGCTTTATGAGCATTGGATTTAGTCTCAAGTCTTTTTGTTCTTACTGTGTAGCCTTTATTGCCTGTTCTGATTCAAAGTAAGACTATAAAATGTGATGTTAATAATTATCATTGCAGCAGACTGGCAAAAACAAGTGAGCTCACTGTAAAAGGTTTTCTGCACCACTTCTTTTGGAAATCTGGAGGGGACCTCACTTTCTCCTTTTGATTGCTTTGCATCAGTATTTCCAAAGTAGTATTTCTTCCTATCCAAGAGAAAAAGAGGTGTAATTTCATTCATACTGCAGCTGAAGAGTTTTGAAATATTTACAGATGGTTAATTCCCTAAGAAGTGAAGAGTTGACCTAGTAGTCCCTGCTGACAGAAGGTTGAGCAGGGAGGGCCTCTTTTGTTGCCTAGTGGTCCAGTAAAAAGAAAGTTGGCTGGGGTTTGGGTATTTTGGTTTGTTTGTTTGTTTGTTTTGTTGGGGTTTTCTTCTGAATTCACGAGTTCCTAACTAATGGAAAGGTCTGGACTGAAAGAATCTGCAGAGGGCAGAGGTCAGGCCCCCAAGAGGAGTAAGGAATAAGAGTGAGGGAGAATAATCTGTCACTGGAAGAAAACAAGCCCTCACTCCTAAATTCATTACATTAGCATGCTTGCAGCTGCATCTGTACATGTTGTTTCCTTTTGTTATCTAAGAAATATTTTTGGAGCACTTGCCATGTTCTTTGTACATTGTCAATTACCTCTTTCCATGACCAGGATCCAATATTGTTTTCTGGCTCTCTGCGTATGAATCTTGATCCTTTTGACCAACACTCTGATGAAGACATTTGGAGGTCTTTGGAACTGGCTCACCTGAAGAACTTTGTATCATCCCTTCCTGATAAACTGAATCATGAGTGTGCTGAGGGTGGTGAGAACCTCAGGTAGGTCAAAGAACTGTGCTTGTGAAAATTCTAATACCTCCCAGGCCTGTGTGAGAATCTGGGGAGGCAGCTGGAGAATTCTTAATGTGTGACCAGGCAATCAACCAACTAGGTTTTATTCAACATGTTTTTAGCTCTTGAGTTTGGGGATTTCAAATAATTTAAGGAATATTTGGAATGCTCTGAGGTTTGTCAGTTCTCTTAGAAAGCATTTTAGCAGCAGCAGTTATTCTAAGGAAGCTGTTCACTTGCTATTTGCACCTTAACAGGGTTTTATATGTTCAGTTTGTAGAAACCACTTAAGTCCAGTCCCCAACACTGCACTAATTCAGTGAATCAGCCTGATGCAGTTATGCTGAAACCACTTGTATTCTCTTACTACATTGCGAGGACTTCATTTGAGGGGGATGTAGTTTCAGAAGCTGTTAGATATTCTGCAGGGAAATAGTAAGACTGACCTTATCTTTAGAACAAGGAATTGCCAGGTTTCAAAATGAATACCAATTAATGCTGCAAACTTGTTCTGACTTTTCTCCCCACCCCATCCCATCTGTGCAGTGTGGGACAGCGCCAGCTGGTGTGCTTGGCACGAGCTCTGCTCAGGAAGTCCAAAATCCTGGTTCTGGACGAAGCCACTGCTGCTGTTGATCTTGAAACAGATAAGCTCATACAGTCAACTATAAAGTCTCAATTTGAAGAATGTACTGTATTAACTATAGCACATCGTCTGAACACAATCATGGACTACACGAGGTAAGGTGATACTGCTTTTATCTTGCTGACTGTGTGACCTGCACTGTGCTCAAAAAATCTTTGTGTTAGTTGGATGTTTACTGGTTCATTTCTAGCTGCCTCTGCACAGGGCTGCTGGAATCCCTGGTTTGATGGCTAGGGTGTGCATGTTCTGGCTTGTGGTGGCTGTGCTTGGCCTGGGGAGCTCCTCTTGTCCCTCTGTCACACTGCTGTTGTGCTGTTCCTGCCTGGGCAAACTGGGAAGGGGAGAGAGGCAAGGACAGGAGTCTGTTCTTGGGTCTTGCCCTAATTTAGGCACAGACAGCATGGGGAATCTAAAGGGGCAGATCCTGCCCTCTGAAGTTTATTTGGTGTTTTCACTTTCCACCACTGCTGGTTATAGTTCATACAGCCTCCCTCAAGTTCAGCTGCCTTGCTAAGGTGTGGTTGAGGGCCAAGTTGTTGTCTCATATTTCAGTTTTAGCTCTCTTGTCCCTTTTATCACAGAATGGCAAAGTGACCAGTGGTAGGATTTCAGTGTACTTTTGTAGCCCTCTCTTTGTGCTGTCAGCAGTGACAGATCAGAGGGAGGAGCACTGCCCGTGCCAGCCACAGCCCCAGCAGTGCTGCCAGCAGGCGAGCACCCAGTTCAGCCACGGCAGTGGTGACACCAGGCAGCAGCCCCTGCCAGGGCTTGGTGACCATCTCTGCAGTGCCTGGCCATCCATGGAGGGAGCTGCAACAGTGTTTAGCAGTGAGCTGACCACTGACTTCGTGCACTTCCTGGTCCCAGTTGCATGTTTTTGTTTTGTCACAGAAGCTGTGTAACAGCAGTTGGTGTGGAGAGGTGTTATGGGAAGGTTATTTATCCCAGCTCTTGCAAGGTCTTACAGGCCCTCTCACACCTTGACAAGAAGTGCTGCCAGCTTGTTTCTGGCTGGCTCAGAGTGCAGTCCAGAGTCTCCTGGCTGTCTGCAGATGGCTGGGTAACCATGTGCTACATAAACAATGCAGCACACAGACCATCTGCAGTGAGAACCTTGCCTGTTCATACAGTCAGCACTGTCTTCACTTGCAAATAATGGCTATGCTGCAGTCTCTGTCTGCACACATATATCCATGTTCACTGGCTTTCTGGATCTTTTTGTGACCATTTTTTCTTTTTTTGTTTTTTTTTTTTTCTTTTCGTCTCCTTGTTTTACAGAGTGTTAGTCCTGGAGAGAGGAGAAGTGGTGGAGTGTGGTACCCCAGACCAACTACTTCAGGAAAAAGGCATTTTCTATAGCATGGCCAAAGATTCAGGCTTGGTGTAGCATTTGAACTTGGCTATTTACTGTGGGGAAGAGGGAGGTGATAGATTTGGAGAACTGTAACTTCCCCTGAGCTGGACTGAACCACACAGCTGAGTTTCAGACACAGTGAAGTTAGCCAGAGCATGGCAATGGAAGAAACATAAAGATGCAATTTTTTCTTACACTTTATTTCTCCTTAGTATTGATTTTAGCCACCTTTAGGAGAAGCACATACACGGTGCAAGACACTTCAGAGACTCCTATTTTTTGCCTGAAATCTGTCATTATATGCTCAGATGTACGGCTGAGCGATTCATCAGAGAAGTTCAGAAAAGCTTTTTCTTCTCATCTACTCTTACGTTCTGAAGTTCCCTCCCTTTTATTTTTTTTTTAAACATTTTTGCAAATTCTAGTTATTTGCTTGTTTGTGGATTCCTCATTTCATGAGCCATCTATTGTGGGATGCACTTGGAACATTTTGTGGCATATAGTACTATAGTCCAAAGATTTTTCTTCTTGTGAAATAAAATGTGTGCCAGACTTTCTCATTATGGCATTTACTGTACATGGTTAATGCTTTATGCATTGTCCTAAAGGTTTCATGTGTTTACAGCATAGAGCAGCAAGTTCACTGTAATGTCAGTAGTGCTGATGTGAAAAAGCACAGTCAACTTCAAAGCAGTATTTAAGCATGTCTAGAATGACAATCACTCCAAAACCAAATTGGTGCAGCAGTTGGTGCGTTGCTGTGTGCAGTCCCTGATCTTATACCCAGCTCACTCAGGAATTCCGACTGGGGTGCCCAATGCTGGTGACACCCGTGGGGATGAGGCTGAGAGTGAGGATTCGCCTGAGCAGAGGCTGCAGGCTCAGGGTGACGTTGATTCTAACACCCTTGGCTTTGGCAGTTCTGTGCTTTCATAGCAGCTCTGCCACATCAAGGACCATTAGCCTTATATCAAAGAAACATGCCCTTCATGCTGCTGCTGTTGACTCTTAAATTTTGTGGGAAAATGTTCTGTTACAGTTGTTTAAAAAAAAAATTAGTGTTTTTAAAGTTGTGTGTCGGAAGGGTCTAACAATTAAACTAGCAATGGAGTCTGGTTTTCAAGAGCCATGCTGAGTTTTCATCTTTCTGTGGTAAGAAAAAAGTTACTTTTCTAATGTTCTGATTAGTCTTATTTTAAAGGAAAATGCTGGAAGAAAGCAAACTAAGTCAGATGGATCCAAATACACAGCACTGAGAATGTGGACTTCTGTGGTTGATATTGCTGACCTTAATACTAGACAATTGTTGTCCTTAGAGTAAAGCTATTTATTTTTTTGTAAATTATGACTCTCTGAAATTGAATAGACTGGAAATTTCTTTGGTATTTTTTGTAATGACAATGCAAATATTTGCAAAGAACTTGCAGTAAAAAATTGTTTGAAAGAAAATGTGTTATTTCTTGCCTTGTGTTTGACAAAGGGTTTTCTTTGTCAGTTTAGCTTTTTGCCTTGAAAATAGAAATTGCTGGTCCTGCTTAGACTAATCATTCTGCTCGGCCTGATGTCTGGGGTTGTTAGGGTGGTGGGTAAGAAGCCATGAGTGCAGGTAACTGTGCTGTGGTAGAGCTGGCTCATTTTGTGGTTTGCTGAGTAGCCCAGGTCATCATGATGGATTAGCAGAGCAGGGAGCAGGAGTCACAGTGCTGTGGACCTTTGTCATCCCCAGTGGTGTCCATGGCCCGTGTCTGCCACGACTCCTGAGCTTGGTGTGAATTTTCTGTCTGGAAATTGAATGGCAGGGGCTGATTGGGGAGTTTGGGGAGGAGCTGTGGGTTTTAGTTTTTCAAATCCTGGAACACTTGTGCAGCACTGTGATGGACAGAAGGGTGGAATGATTGGAGCGTGTGTTTTATAGGAACAGAGTACAGGGCAGAGCAGGGGGTCTGTGGGTAAGGGATGTGGCTGGTGTTGTACATTAAGGTGGAGATGAAGCTCCCTGCAGAGACCCAGAGGAGAAACTGAATACCACTGAGACACTTCTCCTGCTTGGGAACAGGCATCCTCCAGGAACACTTTGTGATCCTCCCCTTCCACCCCATCCTTGGGAGACCCCTGGCAAGGAACAGGGAAAGGAGCTGCTGTACAGTTGAATTTACTGTATCTGATTTCAGTGCATGTTGATGTATCTTGCCTGACATTGTTTACTGCAACATGGAAGATTTCTCACATCTGGAAAAGCTGATTCTGCCAAAAAACCAGCTCAGAATTTTTAGGAGACCTGAAAAAACCACCCTGTTTCATGTGTGTCAACAGAGCTACTTCTATAAGTGTTCCCAGTCCTGACCCACAGAAGATCCTTTCGCGGTGTGACGACGATGTGGCACAGCAACAACTGTGCTTTGGGTCACTGACACCTTTAACATTTTGGCATTCCTGTGCATCTTGTGACCATCTGGGGCACTGGGAGTGCGACTTGCATAGTTTGTGTTTGGCATCAACTTGGTGTAAATCAACGCACGACACCTTTGATTTATTTTCTGGCTTTAGCAGTTTCAGTATTGCCTTAAACTTGGAATCACGGGACAAGGATTTTTTTAAGGCAGCATTTCTCTCCTACATGCTATCTCCAAGTGTTAACTGTTTTATATATTTTGCTTTAACCAACTTCCAGATAACTTCTGTGAGACTTGAGCTCCAGATTCATCACAGTACTTGGACATATCTCTGGGGACTCCCGCACATCTGAAACATGGTGGGATTTTCACATGTCATTTTGGGCATTGCTTTTCTTTTCCCCTTTCAGCACAACTTGATGTGTGAAAGCTGATGGTATTTTTGCTTGTTCTTAGTTTGGGTTAGCTGACAGCAGAGCTGTGCCCTTTCAAAGGTCACCAGTGTGAAAGTATGTTTTGATTATTGTCTCCTGTTGCCTTCCCTCTTCATTACCAACCTAGGAACAGAAAACAAGCATTTGAAGATATTTATATTGGAGATTATGGAATGCTAAAAGATGTCTGTTTCAGAATTACCCAGCAGCATGGGCAATTCTTTGACCTCAGTTAAAAAGGAAAAATACCCATCTCAGTATTTCTAAATGCTCCTATTTTTGAGGTCCATTGATAAACCTTTGGAGTGCTCATAACTCATATCTGGTTTTGGAATTGTTTTGTCTGTGCCCTCAAGTACGAGATTTGGAGAAAGTAGAGGGAAAAAAATTCTTTCCTGGTACCTGAGCACCTGTGACAGCAGGCACTGGACCTTGATATCTTCGGGACTTGTGCAGCAGGAACTGTAAACTGTTCTTGACTTGTGTGTAGAAGCCACTGAGCAGCTGTTGGAGAAGGAATTGCTGGGGTTTGCCAATCAGCTGCCAATTCTTGCAGCTGGAACTCTCCCATCCCCTCCCCATTTCCCCTTTTTGTGTTACATTTGCTTTAGTTTACTGAAGAGACTCACTTCAATACCTGATTCTATTTTTATTTTAGCTCTCTAGAAAATGAGGTAATGACAAAAGTCACAGTAAAGAGCAGTATCTCACAGCGTGTGTTTGTCTGTCACATTGTCATCTTGTGATTCCTGAGGAGAAACTTGGGGACAGCTCTGGCTGCAGACACTGCAGGAAGCCCAGGAAGGCTTTACTTCTGCTTTGGTTTGTTAAAGCAGCATCTAACAGGTGACCATGCCAGAGGCTCTGCAGCACCAGGGTGGCACATCCAAGAGTCAACTTGCACTCAGCAAGGAAACCAGGGATGAACCATCAGGTCAACAGGTGAGATCCTGCTGCTTTCCTCATGTGCTGCAGGGATCAGGGAGGAGGACATTTCCAACCATGCAAATTCCTCGTGGCCAAATTCAATTTGGAAATGTTGGTGTCAACGTTTGCACATGCCCTACTGTGAGCACCTGGCCCTTGGCAGTGGGAATGCTGCAGGCCTTGGGCAGAAGGAGCAATGGATGCTCTGGTGCCACGCCCAACCATGCTCCTGTCCTGCACTGCTGAGCCCCTGCCAGAGCTGGCTCTGCTCCTGCAGAGGGAGGGAGTGGATCTGATCCCCAGCTGTGACAATAGGCAGCCTGTGCTCTCCTGCTAAGGGACATCCTGCCTCCTCTTCCCTCCTCCCCCAGTGTTTGTGCACTTTGGATGATGAGCTCCAGCTGCTGCCTTGGAGTCCACAACTGTATAAAGAACAGCGCCCAGGTGAGCAGTCCTTAAGACACTGACAAAACACTTCATTTGTTCTGCCTGGAGCTGAGGATAAACTGCAAACAGTTAAGTTTCCTTGCTACCAGTTAAACTCTTCCTTGCTGTCCATAAAATCTTGTTGGCTTTTAAAAATAATCTGTGTAATCTTTACGTATGAGGGATATTTGGGCTCCATTTATAGTATAAATAAGGAATGCTGTGGTCTTTCCCTTTTGTTTTGTTTGCTTTTATACCAGAAAAGTGTTTAAGTCCTGACTGGCTCGTTTTCAGCAGTCAAGTGAGGTTTTGGTATCTGGAAATACAATGAAAGTGGAATTGCAAAGTTTCCTATAGAAATAATGTGTATCCCAAGTTACCCCTTTCCATCTACTCACTGCAGGTCTGGTTCATACAAGCTTTGGTTGAATGTCAGGCATTTTGGAGAGAAACCAAAACAACTCAATTATGAGATCAATTACTCCTGATAGTGGTGGTGCTATGGGATACTCCATGAGTGAGTCATGCAAGGCCTGATTCTTCCATCAGTCTGTAGAACAGTCCCTTCTGAGCTATTAGATGTTCTGGAGTATCAAATTCTGCTATCCAACCATTTTCCAAGACTAAAATCCTGTGAACATTAAAACAGAGGTGTAAGTTTGGGGACACACAGCAGCTGTAATTTCTACTTAGTTTTAAAATAAATTTCAGTACTTGCTGCTTATTCAGCCAAGCTTTCCAACAGCTTTTCAGCTGGGAAACAGCGCTGGGATAGAAAGAGTTTCTGTTGAGTGACTGTTCAAGTACTGAGTTTGGGAGGAGGGGTTTTTGGCAATTGAGACTGGAGTGAGATTTGTGAATGGGTACTGGGTGTTTTAGTTTCCTAACTCTCAGGTGACACGAGCTGTGGTCATGGTTTTGCTGTCAGTGGCGGGGAAAGGGCTGTGACACAGCATGAAAGGCATTGTGTGGGAGTAAAGGATCTCTGATTAACCTGTTGGTTTCCAGCTGGTTTAAGAGAGATCCACCAAACTCTAAAGCAAAGCTTGGAGGGTTAAACACAAAGAGGACAGAAACGAAATTGCTGTTCAGCACCACTCTGGTGTGTCAGTCACATCAGCTGCCTGTGTGTTCCCTCCTGCTCAGAAATGTCTGTACCTGTCACAATCCAGGAGGGTGTTCACCCGGTGAGTGATTGTTAACACGGTGCTGTCTCTGAACTGAGTCCTCAGCATGGACTGAATCTGGACATCAGTTTCTAAATCCACTGCTGCTGTGGCCTCATCCAGAACGAGGATTTTGGCTTTCCGCAGGAGTGCTCTGGCCAGACAAACCAGCTGTTTCTGACCAGTGCTGCAAGTAAGAAGAGGGCTGGTAAACTGAGGCTGGTAGTCACTTTTCCTGGGGGTCAGATCAAATGATTCATTTGACATTAATAATGAAAAGGTGATTGTTCCCTTTCTCTGAAAAGGTGATTGAGGCTGGTGGCACTGCAGGTAGGTAACAGCATCAAACAGCCTAAGGAAGTGAAGGGGAGGCATTGCTATGGCACCCAGAAAATTAGGGTACTTGGAACGGGATTGTGGGATTCTAAGTACTTCACAAATGCAAACCACCACAATGATTACATCTCAGAAGTCTTCCTTGGTGTCTCCTGATTTGATTTCATGCTGCTAAACAGGACAGTAATGCAGCAATTTGCTGTCTGGATGCCATTAAAAAAACTGATTATATTTTAAAAGGAATTAGTTTCCTTATCCAACCAGCTCTGTTCTCCTAGCCCAGGGGCTGGCACTGCCCTGCCACTCTCTTTCTGCAGATAAAGGTACCTTAGGTTTTCCCCTTGGTCAGTGCACTTATATTCCAGCTGCTCTGGCAAATCTGCAACAAAGTTCTTGAGCTGAGTCAGTTCCAAAGCTGTCCAGATGTCTGCATCAGTGTATTGGTTTAATGGGTCGAGATTCATTCTTAGGGAGCCAGAAAACAAAACTGGATCCTGAGCACAGAGACAGTACAAACAACTCCTGAAATGAATATAAAAATGAGCTTTTGGGTCCTGCCTGCTGGGTGGGAATCTGTGACTGATGTTATCTTGAATGGCAGATGAACATGGCAAAGAGGTTACTTCCAACATGGAAATTGCTCAATGTTCCTCCTGTCACTGAATCTTTATAAACCCTTCCCAGCTGTTCAAGATCCTGCTCAAGGATTTTGGAAATGAGTTTCATACCTGGGGTACGACAGTTATCTTGGATCTGAGGTCGTGGAGGCCTAGTTGGGCAATATCCTGTCCATCAATTAGAATGGCTCCTTCTGCAGCTTCCACCAGTCGCAGCAATCCCACTGCAAGGGTGGATTTCCCAGCTCCTGTTCTGCCAGTTATGCCAATCTGTAAAGTGCAATGGTTTTGATGTTGATGGTTTTCCCACAGTTGGACAAACATGTCATGTAGCTGCTCTTGGTCTTTTGATGAGAGACAGCTTTGCATGGATCAGATCTTTAGGGCTGCTCATGATTGGCATAGCCTGGCAATGCTCTCTTAAAGGGAAGCATTTATAGTTCACAATTGTTTTGTGTGAAAAGGAATCACGAAAACCTTTGATGGGAAGAATAATTACAAGACTTAACAGTTCGAACAGGGCCTTGATGTGGACCTAGAATGAAAAAGTGGAATTTCTTTGCTGTAATAAGCTGGACAAGGTGTGCAGTGGGGGAGATGGGCTCCTGCTTTCCTGCAGCTGCCAGGCTGCTTAGCTGGGTGCAGGTGGGGGGTGTATCCCCCTGGATCTGGTCACTGCCCAGCACTGCTCACACTGCTAAAGGAGTGGTTCTCCTACCTTCTCGTGCCCACTGATGGTCACACTGATATGCCTCAGTGCTAACTCCAAACCTGGCCTGTAGCACAGGCTGTAGTTTTTAAATTCAATCCTTCCTTCAGTGAGCCAAACTTGCCCTTGGAGTTTGCCATTCAGAGTCCAGGGTGCCTGAAGAGATGGAAGCAAACAGCAGTGTTTAAGGCTGATTTAAATTACCCAATCAAGTGGCCATACTGGAATGGGAAGCTCATGAAGACATCTGTGCCAACTCCCTCCCAATGTCTTTGCTATTTCCAAACCAGAAAAAGGCCTCTAACTTTCATGCTGCAGATGCTGGCTTTTTACTTTATCCAAAGATGCCGATCACATTTTCTTTACTGAAAATGGGGATATTTGCTTGCAAGTCAGAGTTCTGACATTGAGTGGTTCAATAAAAAAAAATTATATGCCCCTATAAACAGGACTGTGAAAGCCTCCTCTCTCAGGGCAGCATATGGAGATATAATTTTAATGATTACAGAACAAAAATTTTTGCACTGGAGACTTTTAGCAGCTAAAAGGCTATCTAGGAGCCAGCAGTTATCAGAGAGTTGCATCTGAAGTCACATAATAAATACTCCAAATATGGGCAGAAAATGTCTCATTCCACGAGTGTTACCAAGTGAAGCTATTTTAATGGCAATCCAATGCATAACTCTCTTGAGAAAATAATGATCAGAGGTTATAAAACAAGTCTAGTCAGTTGGATAAAAGCCAAATGCTGCAGTTCTTTAAAGGAAACATGACTGGCCTTTTAGAAGGGGAAAACTAGAGGTTTTTCAGGTGGAAGAGGAAAGTTACTCATTGAGTTTGCAGAGATGTTCAGCCCCTTCTAATAAGGTCAGTAGTGGATTAGCTACCTCCTTAGGAGTCCTCAGGTATTCTGTCACTCTCTCCACAGAAACAATGTTGTTCTCTATTTCTGTCCAGGAGCGAACCATCCAGTTCAGAACACCAGTTATCTGCCACAAGGAAAGAGAAGCATTGGGGCAGATAAAATGAGCCCTGACCTGTGCTTGCGAGTTACCCGGTACTTTGTGTTAGTGTTTATTTCTAAAGATCTCCTCAGCAGCTAATTATATCAGAAATTAGATTACATCAGAAAACCTTAAAATGCTGAAGTGAAAGCCAGCTCCTGCCATAGCCCCCTTCAGCAAGTTTATAGAGAGTTAAGTGCTACTGACTTGGATGCTAAAACATGGTGTAGCTGTTTCTTAGGTTCTTGTGCATCTGGTCTACAAGCACGTAAGACAGGTGCTAGAGACCTTGCTTCAGCTGCCCAGGGCTTGCTTTGACTTAAGTATAAGTTCAGGTGCAGGAGGAAGATGGCCCGTGTGTGCATTTATGAGGTTCATTCTCTAAGGGGCCACATGCTCCAGATGCTCTGGATTTTAGCAATGACAGCAGTATTTGGTAGGAAAAGGCATCTAGAAAGGCACAGAAATAGTTCATAATTTCTTAGAAATTAAAATGCAGTTGCTTTTGATAGAGGCAAGCATGGTATTATTTCCACACTGGGTTACCTGGAGAGCACAGGAAATGGAGAAGCCAGCAGTTCCTGGGCTGAGCTGTGTCCTGCCCATGGCTGCAAACAGGGCTGCAACCAGCACGATGCCATTGCCCAGGAACTCCAGGTTTGTAGCAAGCCACCTGCAGGAGGAGAAGAGCACAGGGCTGTTGCTGGGTGCCCTCTCCCTTTCTCCCAACACATGATTACTTTACAGAACACTCATGGAGCTGCTGGGCAGATTTGTACCTGTCAGCAACAGCTCCAGGGAAGCAAATTCGCTGATTCTCATCCACTAGGAAATTGCTCTTTGAAATAAACCTCTGCTGGTCCTTGTGAGCACGGATCACACTGCTGCCTTGGAAAGTTTCTGAGATGTGGGAGTAGATGGGAGACCTGCTGGCAGCCTCCATGCGTCTCAACTGGCAGGAGGTGGTGACATAGAAGTGCTGGTACAAGGGAAAATGGAAGGGAGAGACATTAGAGGGCTCATGCCACTCAGGAGGTGCTCCACAGGAAATTTGGGCGGGCTCAACAAGTGTAACAGTATGTACTATCCTCGTGTTACGAAACCTTATGTGCAGGTAGGAGATGCCCTTAAAAGATGAGGTAGTGTTCCTACCTTGGTTATGTCCTATCTTTATTAGGAATAACCCTGTGGTTGGGGCAAAGGAGCCAGGGTGCTGACCCCACAAAACCTCTACACGCAGTTTCTCCTGTAGCTAAGCCCTTTGCTTGATGGAAAACAGAGGTGAACTTGCCCTTCCCTCATGCTCAGTCATAGCTGGCAAACATGGATATATGAAAAGTAGTGTAGGAATTCTGCAGGAAAGGAAAAATGCTTTTGGTCTTCATGGGATTGACACTAATGGTGACAAGGGATACAGCTTTAGGTAGGATTTGATTTAGACATCAGAAAAGCACAAGCCTCTGAGAGGGCGCTGGGGTGCTTTGGAAAGCTGAGGTGCTGAGGGAAAGGGACTGACATTACTCTTGCTCAAATGCAATTTGAGATGATGAAACTAATTTCTGCATGCCTTCACTCCTAAGAAATGGAAGGAGGCTTTCTCCAAGGACATGGCTGTGCTGCTTCAGCCTCTCCTGCGTGTGTATCTGTGAGCTCCTACCTGGAATGCTGCATAAAGAACAGTTAAGGGCACTATGGCCATTGCTGCCCATGGTGTAGCCACCACAATCACCAGGTAGATCTCCAGTAAGTTGAACAAGAATCCCAGCACAGACTTCAGCTTGTCAGGGATGACAGAATCAACAGCATCCATGTCTCTGGAGAAGCGGTTCAGCAGGTGTCCAGTGGGTGTTTGCTCAAAGAAGAGCATTGGGGATCTCGTGACACTGCTCAGCAGCTGCAGGAAGAGCTGGTGTGAAGCTAACACGCCCCCCAGGAGGACTGCTGCTGTGCAGGCAAACCTGCCCAGGGCTGTAAAAGAAACTCTTATTACTAGGTCTGAACAAACCCACCCTGGAGTTCTCCTTTGCAAGATTGTGATCTACACTTAGTCCTGTGAATGCTGCACCAGTGTGCATTCAGGAAGGTGCAATGGGAATTAAACCTCTCTTTAGCAGGAATTAAACCAAGCCTCAGAGTTGCAGAGTAAGCTACTCTTTCTGTAGGCTAGTTACAGAGTGGCCAAAGACCTTCTAAACCAGCTTGATGGGGCCATGGATTCAGCAACTTAAATATGTGGGACAAATTATTCATTCATCACAAAATAAGCTTGACTGGGATTACTTTAAATTGCTCAGTGATATTTTTTCTTTTTAAATAGAGTGACCAAAAGAATTGTGGCTATTCTAAAAGAAAAAGATAAAGAAATGTACAAGTCCACGAGTTTATCTTCTTTTCTCTCTGTTTTACGTGACCTAAGCCAAGATTTAATTCAGCATGGAGAAGAGCCCCCACTTGCACTTTTATACAATTAATTTATGCTGGAAGGATGGAAAGAGATAAGAAGAAGGAAGAAAAACCTTTAGGGTTGATGCCAAAAGCCCAGGAGGCTGAAGCCCAAGGGTATGCACTTGTTTATATTCTGAGAAAACATCCTGGATATGGGGAAGGGAGGTGGGAATACAGAGAAGAATTAGGTGAGCAACTGAAACGAACCTTGAACCACTGCTAATGCACCAAAGACTCCAACTCTGAGCTCTGTGAGCTGCTGTGTCCCATTGTGCACAGGGTCATCTGTCCAGAGGCTGAGCCAGTAGCCCCGCGAGAAGGCCACGGCCTGGTGGCACGCGAAGGACAGGACAGCGCACGCGCACAGCGCCGGGCCCGTGGCCTTCAGGTAGGCTCCATGCACCCCAGCACCGACCTGCAGCGAGGCAAGGCGGCAAAAAGAGGACGAGAGGTTGGGAGGATCAAGCTTGCTAGCAAAAAAAAAGCAGCTCTAAAGCAAGGAATAATTTATTATGGCATTTCTTGGTTATATGTCACAGCCATAGCAACCATTTCGATGCTTTGTTTTTGTCACGGGTGAGTAACAAAGGCATACTTAAAGAAATCATTAATGAATGATTTCATTAATCAACTGTTGAATGTTATGCAGTAGGCTCATGTTACTTCTGGAATGCACATAAGGCTTTCCTTATGTTAGGCAGAGGTTTTTCTGTGTTCCTGGTGTGAGAGAGAACTCTCATGTTCACACGGGGTGCTTGTGTGGGGGCCTGCTGGTCAGGAGAGGTGAGGAGACCCTTGTCTGGCTAGTGCTGTGCTTCCCTAGAGGAAAAGCTGCTCCTTTTGGGGTTTCTAACTTCTTACTCTCATTTCTTCTCAGTATAATATGTCCTTGTCTGAGTTATAGGGCAAACTTGTACAGCTCAGCTGAACAACTCCCTGGCCGTGGTTTAGCTTAGGCAGGGAGCTGACCTGCCTGTCATGTGTGATATCCCCATGGAATGTGTCCTTGCCTCTACAGGAAGGTGCTGTGCTTACCCTGCCATGCTGAGTTGTCTCTGCCTTGGTTAATCCTCCACTGGTGGCTGCAGCACTGGTACAGTCTTGACTCACAGCAATAGTCTCCCTTCCCACAGCAGATTTTACTGAACCACCACTTCATTAAGAAAACAAAAATCCTTTCAATTTTTAGTCACCTATCCATCCCTAAATTCATGCCTTTTTTGAGGGCTGCAGTTTTCAGGGCCCTCCAGAGTGACCCCAACCATTTGTCCATGTTTGTCACAGTGACTGGCCTCTGTCAAGCCACTGAGGAGCAGAGGCTTAAAAGCATTCACACTCTGAGGCTGGTTTGGGATGAGTCTGACCTTACAGCCCCACTGGAAAGTCATCAGCAACCAAATGCATCAGGGTGTGCCTGTACTTGAGCTCTAGTCTGGCTTCTTGTGAAACACAGAAGGAATATCAGTCAACTTCCACATCCAAGAGCAGGTTTTTACCTATTCTTGAGTTTTGCCTGTTTGCTCGTTATTAATTTACAGATCAATCCCAAACCTGTATCATACGCAGTAAGAGCCTCCATGTAGGCTTGTAGGGGCTTTTGGAGTAAGTTCTTCAGTGTCTGAGACTGCTTTAAGCTTACCTAAGGGGTTTCTCCTGAGGTGGACCATTTCCAGTGGTGATAGTGCCTTTGGTGTGTCCCAAAGCTGTGAAACAAATGTAGTTTTTTCTAAATGCTTTAGAATCCTGTTTTGTCCTGTATAGCCTTTGAAAGACAGGTAATACAGAGGAAAGATTCTTTAAAAATATTGTTTCTAAAGGTAGAAATATCAAGGTTAGGCTTGAAGAATAGCACATAATAGTGGGTAATAGTTTACTGCAGGATTAGTGTCTCCTAACATGGATTCAAGAACCAATTTTGAGGTGATGAGTCAGATAATTTGACAGGCATATTTTTCCCCACACAAAACAACACCTTACTGTGATTTGGTCTCTGCTTTAAACGTCCATAATAAAACAAATGGGAAATGAAGGAAACAATTGACTTGATAGACCTAGGAAGAATGATTGCAACCCATCTGGGTTACCTGGAAACCCAGCACATGGCTTCTCTTCCGCAGTAATGTGCGAATGAAGAAACTCTGCAAAGGCCCCGTTTCTCTGTAGAAGTTCTTGGTAGGAACCAGCTTCTGAGATCATTCCATTCACCAGAAAAACAATGCTGTCCACTTGAGGCAAAATGTTAATTGTGTGGGTCACCAGCACACGAGTCTGCTTGAATAAAAAGGCATCAGTTAAAATTGTTCTGTCAGTACTGGTATCAGTATTTCGGGATTAAATTTAGGCCTCAAAAATTCATCAGCCTGAATGGAATTAGAGGGCATTTCCTTTCATTTACATTTCTGGGCATATTTGCACAGATAACTGGAGGAAAGGACATTAAAGTAATTTTTCCCTAGATAAATTGGCATATTCTGCATTTCTAATATACAATCAGGCCTTTGAGTACACCTTACATTCTTCTTAGCCAGTCATTGTGTTTCAATACATAATTATATTCTGATACTTGCAGCCAATCCTCATGGAGAGAAAGGTTATAATCAGATACATTTGTTTTAACTGGACTTTCTAATGCAAGGAATTACCTGCTTCCTGTTTTCCTTCTGTAATGTGAAACTGAATTTATATTATGAATCCAGTAGAGCTGCCCTAGCATCCCTTCTCATGTAACTGTTTTTCTTCTCCAGATTGCTTGACAGCAGAGAAATATCAAGGAATAACAAAATGCAACCAATGCAAAAAGAATGGAGAAGTGTTTAAATGATGAACATTTGGGTGATGAGAACTGTAAAGGTGCAACTGACCTATTCAAAAGTGATAGGATTAGACATCATGGTGATAGAATTTGGAAGAGATCAGGCAGGTCTTCTGAACTGTGCTAGAAGTAAATCTCAAAAGGAGGGAAGGATGATGTCAACAGAAGACCAAAGAACAGTAAACTTGCTGTGAAAGTAAGGCTGGCACTAGGCATGTAGTTTGCATGAAGATAAAGCCAGCCTTCCTTCTCCTGGGTGAGCATCCCTGCAGGACTTGCAGGTGCTGTGTGGCCTGCAGAGGAGGTGTGTGGCCTCCCCAGTGCCCTGCTGCCACTGTAAAAAAGCATTTGTGAGCCTTTGAGCAACCCACCCTGCTGAAAACATTTCAGGGCTCTGCTAATTAGCAACACTGTGCAATTGTTTACAGTTGATGTTTATAGCACACCTTGTCCTTTAGTAAACCATTGGGTCCAAGAACATGTTCAAAAATGTGCTGCCCCACATGGGCATCAACAGCTGACAGGGGATCGTCAAGCAGGTAAATCGAAGCCTTCTGGTACACGGCCCGAGCAAGGTTCACTCTCTGCTTCTGCCCTCCAGATAGATTGATTCCCTGGAAAATGTATTGACTCTATTTATTCCAAAGGTACAGCATATTTCCCAACTCCTGACTCCCTTTTACACTGAGGCTTTATGACTTCCTTATTTTTAAATCAGTGCATCTCCCTCCCTCCCTCCAAATAGGGCTCTTGCAGAGGCAGAGTCTCTTGAACAGCTCCTCTCTCCTGCAAAAGAGCACCCAAGAATGACCTGGATGTGTTGATTTTAAACATCTCTCATGTCTCTGATTAGGCTAACTGTCAGAAGGTGGACTTAAACTAAATTAAATCATGGCCCAACTTCCCAGAAATTCCTGAGCACCTGCCTCTTGCGAATTTAGGTTTTTTGTGTTTTAATCAGGGCTCCCAAAGTTGTAGCTACTCAGAGGTAGATGTTTTAAGCAGGACACCTGAACTTGTAGCTACTCAGGGAAAAGTTGGCGAAAACATAAACCCAAGCCAATACCTTTTCTCCTATTTCACTCTTCTGCCCTGCAGGGAAGGTCTCAAAATCAGGGTGCAGTGCACAAGCCTCTGTCACTCTATTGAACCATGTTTCATCCATCTCTTTCCCAAATAGAATATTATCTTCCACTGAAGCATTTAGAACCCAAGCTTGCTGCGGGACATAAGCTGCAGTGTCCTATAGAAGTGGAAGAATGTTAGCAAACTTTTCCATAAGGTCAACTTGACACTGTGGGAATCCATCTTTGAAGAAAAGCTCTCTCAGTTATGGAAATCTGGAATAATCATCACCACTGACAGTTCTCAGAAGGCTTTGCAAAATGTGAGTCTACACTGTTACTGCCTTACAGGGGAGTAAACAGAGGTACAAGTACAGGATGCAATTTACCAGGATGACACTTCAGCTCACTATCAGAATGGGAAACAGAACTGCATCTATGGAGTACTGTTCCAGCTCCTATTCTCAAAGTTCAGGTACATCTGAGAGGTCTGCAGCACCTTGAGATAATTAAATGTGGACTGATACATACAGCCTGTGTTAAAATTCAGCAGTAAATGGGTTTTCCTCAGGTACCTGATGCTGTGTTTAATACCTTACAGTTCCTGAAAACAACCTAATTAGAGAAGCAAATGCTGAGGGCAAAATTCACCTTCATGGTCACGCAGCCATCTGTGGTCTCCAGCTCGCCCAGTAATGCTGCCAGCAGGGAGGACTTGCCAGCACCCACCTGCCCAACCACAGCCAGCAAAGAGCCCTGGGGCACGGTGAGATCTATGCTGTGGGGAGAAGATCAGGCTCTTACATGTTAGATACACTTCCTGAAAATAAATGTAATTATTATCAAAATTCTTGCTATTGTCAGGTATGTATCAAGTAAATACCCTAATTTCATCCCTTCAAAGACACCTCCAAACAGAAAGACTTCTTCATCCACATTCCCATCTGAGTTTCATACCCAGATCCCCACTCTGGAGACAGGCTAGCCCAAAGCATTGGATGTAGAACATTCCTGAACACCAGAACTTTTCAAAGCTTTTCTTTTCTAAAATGTCAATGCCTTTTGAAATAAGCATGTAGTGATGTCATATATAACATCTGCATTCCATCTACTTTTTTCACTTAAATTACTGTAATTTCATATTTGGGCAAGAAAACTGTATAAAGAAAACAGTCTCCATGTATTACAGCAACATCCAGATACAGGCACCTTCCCATTTATGTGCTCCTCCACATAAAAGCAAGATTATGTTTTGTCTGATTTTATAATTTTCAGAATTCAACATTGAATAAGAAGCAAACTCAGAAGCCTCCAGATATTCCACCCTGGTTTCACTTAGGCTCTGAGGAATTAGTTCATTCAGCATCCCCTGACCTACAGAATTGACAGATGACTAAGGGTAAGTCTGTACCTTCTAAGACAAGGAGAAGTTTCTTTGCTCCAGCAGAAAGTCCCATTTCTTATGGTGATACTTGTCTGTGCTAAAACATGAAGAAAGACAGACCACTTGTAAATGCAAAGGTAGCTACAGAAATGTCCGAATTTATGTGATTTTATGTTTCAGTGTGTATTTGTTACATAAAATGAACCTTTATTATGAAAAGGAGGGGTAAATTACCAGACTAGATTTCATTGTTAGAAATAATGAGGCTAGAGAGATAGTGACAGTAAGGGGCAAATATTTTTCTCTTGACTATGGTAGACACCCTGAGTAGAGGCTGAACAATGGAAGCTACTCCTCTTATTAGACAAGAGCACTAACATAAAAGCTCACCACTGCCAGAAGTGCTCCTGCGAGAGCTCTCAGGACTCAGTTCTTCCAGATTCAGAAAAGCTGCTAAGCGGTTTAAGGAAACTTTGGCCTGAAATGAAGCAGCACATAGAAGAAAGTAAGATTTAGAGTAGAAAGGGAGCAAAAACCCAAAGTGAAGGCTCAACTTGAAGACTCACTTAGAATATTGAGTAGGTGCTATGCTGCAGATGCTGTAGGCTTAGATGGGCCAAAGGCAGCTCTTCCTTATGTCACCTGCCTTTATTTCCACTTAGCTTAGCAAAAACCCCATATCCTTCCCTGTGCTTCTGGTTCAGTGAAATTGGTAGTTTTTCATCCAATTCTTCCTGCAGGCTTTCCAGTGATTGCTTCTGTACATGAAAATCTGTGACAGTCTTGGAGTGTAAGAGGGAAATAAATTTCCTAATTTCTTACTGAACAATGAAGTGCTTTTCTTTCTGGCTTGGACTAACAGGGTTTCCATTGATCCCCTATGGAGATTTTGCTCCATCTATTCTGATTTCTGTGATTAAAAACAGAACTGGAAGCCCCTCTGAGATCGAATGGTGCTTGTGCTGAGCTAGAAAAGACTTAGGAGTAATTCTTGTTGACTAAGTTGTCAATATAAAGGAGCCCTTCTGAAAAGCAATGCCACAAAGTACCTTTAGCTGCAAGCCTTTGGACTTCACTGTTTCACAGTGGCAATTAAATAGCTGGTGTACAGAGCCCTAAGAAATCCCTACTTTTACCTGTTAATGGGGATATGTAAAGAAATCTCTATGCCCAAAGGAAGAGAAACAGGGCCTGCAGCTAACCTGGACAGCAGCATTGATGGAGAAGGGCAGGAAGGAGTGGGCAGTGTTGAGGATGTTGATCAGTGTTAAGGACACGAAGGCCTTCTCAGCATCCAGCACGTGTGTGTTGTCCACCAGGGTGTAGACAGCAAACATGATAAATGTGATCTGAAAGGGAGCAAAGGAAAAGAAAACCATTTGCTTCAAAATGGTCTAAGGGTGACAGGCCCTTCCTCAAGACTCTGGGGCCCATTTGGTCAAATCCAGGCTATCACCTCTAGGTGCCTGTCCTGCAGGTACCACAGGCAGAGGTCTGGCATGTTGCTGACAGAACCAAGTCTCATCATTTGATGTTTGCTCTGCTTTAAGGAGGTTTTGGTGTGGCAGCCACAGCAACTCCTGTGACCTCCAGCTCCTCCAGGCAGATAAAATCTTTAGCTGTCCATAGGAAAAATCTGTCCAGGCAGAAGTACAAAGAGAAATAGAAGTAACAGCATGTGTTTTATGTAGGAAGGTGATCTGCTCACCAGGAAAGTTGATGAATGAAAAGAAACTAGGGATGCTGAGAAGAGAATCTGAGATCTTTTTAAGGCCTGAAGTTCTTGCTTTCGGATTCCAAGCACTTTCTCCATGAAGGTTTTCTCCCAGCCATGCAGTTTGATTACTTTGATGTCACTGAGAATGGCATTGGTGAGTTTGGCCCTCTCATCCTTATGCTTCATCTGGGTTTCCTGTAACAAATGTTTGAGTTTTACCATTTAATAGGTTGAATGTTTAATGGTGCAATTATTCTGAAGAAAAATACCTTATTCCTGCCTCCAAATCCTGAATAAATTTCCCTGCAGTTGAGCTGTGTATACTGTTTTGCTTAGGAATCTTCAGGCTGGGAAATATTTTACTTTTCATCTTCAGAGCTTTATTTTTACTGGCAGTACATAAAAACAACAGAAAAGTAGGGCAAACATGGTAAAAGGCTGAACATGGAAGACCTTGCTCTAAATTTCAAGAAACTTAGCAAGCTTCAAATCCTCCTATGTTACTTCAGTCAAGCATGAATAATAAATATAAGCCATCACATAACTCAGTAAACCCACTTAATTTTCACAAAGCAAAATGTACCTGAAACTGACTCCTCTTCTTGGTGATCACGAAATTCAGAGGCAAAAGAAAAAGGAATACAGCAATTGCAGTCAAGGCAGATGGTCCTAGAAGCTGCCAGGAGAGAAATGGAAAGAGAAGAAACTTCTGGTGATGACTAGGAAAAACTGTTTTTCATTCCCCGTGCTTACCTTCCCTCCTATTTGAGCTTGTGCATAACATCCCTCTGGCTAAGCCTTTCCCCGATCTTGCCTTTGCCTTTCCTGGGAGTTGTGCTCCCTAAGCACTGTGGATTGTTAACTCTCCAGGCAGGATAACGCCTGTCATCAGGCTGTGCTGAATTTATTTGCTCCCTTGTTAGGAACTAGATCAGTGCTGAAGGCAATCCAGAGGCACGCTGGCAATTCAAGCCATTCCCGGCTCTTCCCAACCGTCCTTGGATGCGTTCAGGACATCTTGTGGCTGCCCTGAGTAAGTGACCCTGGACAATATCAGGTTTTCCTTAAAAAACAAACCCAAACCCTCAACAAAATATTCTTGCAGCATAAATAACCCAGCTTGTCTGCATTTACACCAAGGTGAGATGAAATGGTGGCATTATCCTGTGCCATTAACTTGGGACAGCTCTTGGATCCCACGGTTCACAATAATCGTGTATCAAAATTTGTTTCTCATGGGTTGGTTACGTCTCCCTAGGGATGGCTGGAGAGGGGAATGCTGGTGTACACAGAGCATTACAGGTATTGTCTACACAAACGGTCTGTGAACACCAGCAAACAAAGTGTAGTTATGCTCCAACCACATTCAACTTGTCACCGTCACTAGGAAAGGGATGATGACTTCTCAACAGTCTGCACCATGGCTACTGGTTTTCACAGTCACAGCATCCTGCCAGGCACGAGGCACAGTCCATCCTGGGTAATACAGGAAAGTCTCAAAGGCCTCTGGAAAGCTCCTGTGAATCACCTGTCTCTACACTGCTCATTCTTCCATTTACCAAAAACAGGGACTAAGAAATAGGGCTCTGTACTGCTGAGAAAATGCCACACATTGATTAAAAATGGATCTTTTAGATTACCATCCACTACTTCTAATTCAGGTTTTGCTCTCTCCTTGCTAAATTCCTTAATACCGATGAAATTCAAAGTATCCAATACCCTTTTTGAATGTCATGTAACTTTGCTTTTCAAGCTGTTTCAGTGATCTTGTGGTAATCAGGCTTCAGGATGAAGTATGTCAAGTTGCTATTTCAGAGCATTTCCCATTATGTCCTGGAACTATGCCAAGGAGCTGGCACTGGACTTTCAGCGTGCACTGGGCCACCAAGAGGTGACAGAGGAAAATCTGAAGCAGAAGTTTTATCAGTCATATTCATTTAACTATACTCACAGTCTCCTAAAAGGGAGTGAATGCTGAATACACAGGTGAGAAGATGAACTGAAGGATCAGGCAAGGATTCTATACCAATAAAAATATTTTTCAGAAAGAAAAGTGAATGCACCACGCTACAGAGCTGCAAAAAATATGGCAATTTCATGTAATTCAAGCCAGTAAATAGAATTTTGAAATCTCCTTTTTCCTTTCATATTTAGAATAGAAAGGGATTGATAAATACTGTCATATTTTACCTGCCACAAGAAGATAAAGCAGGTGATAATCCGAATAGGGGCCAGCCAGGTCCCATTAAAATAGATAATCAGATCCATTAGCTTCTGCACATCAACAGATACCAGATTAACAGTTTCACCGATGGTTGCTGCTTTCCTTGAGGCATTTGACATAACTAGGATCTAGACAGGGCAAAGAAAAGACATCATCAAACAACAGCTTTGGTCCAAAAGTCAAACAACTTTCTTATCCTCATAGAGAACAAAGAGGGAGAAAAATATCAAATCCCAGGTATTGAAACCATGCTGCTGCCTGGGCCATGTGACTTCACTTTGAGATGAAGCATCTACTCCTTTTCCCCGACCATCATATACAGCATAAGAAAGTTTATGTTGATTTTTGCTTTCCTTTTCTTGGCTTTTCCTTCAGAGGGAAGCTCTGAAAAATGTATCTGCCATGTACTGTTCAGAAATGAATACAGGACAGCTACAGCCTAAAACTAGTTTCTAGTGACATCTCCCCTGATATTGCTATGAACAATGTACATCATAACTACTAATATAGAGCTAGAAAAAAAGCAAAAGTAAAAAAAGGATCTGCACCCTCACCTTCCTATACACAAGCCCTGTTACTACAGTTCTCAGCCTCAGCCCCAGAACAAGGCACATGTACATATAACGTTGCTCAAACACAGTCTGGAGACAACCCAGCAGGAACAGGCTGAAGGCATAGAAATAACCAAGCCAGCTCGGTGCTGCCTGATCTTCAATGAACTTCAGGAAAAGGCTGCAAGACAGGAGTAAAATGTTGCTGAATCCACACAGAATTATCAGACACAAAAAATAAACTGGCAGAAATACTGGAGATCTTTCTGTATTCTCTCTGGCTGAGGTTTATCAGTAGATAGCAGAAGAACTGGAACATATAATATCCCGATTTTTGAAATCTAGCCACTCTTGGTTTTGAAGCAATCTCTGATCTCAGCATCCTTTCAGGGTAAACCTCATTTTCAGTGTTAAGGATGGCGCCTGATTTTCATGAATTTGTCAGAAATATGCAAAGTGGTAGCTGTAATCTAAGGGAGTCATTGACATTTCCAGAACTACTTCTAATCTTAATGACTGAGAAGAGATTTTGCCCTTGAAAATATAATGTACTACAGGTTGGTGTTGTACCAACAGAGCCCACAAAGCATTTTATCAACTAACAAAGCTATTTAAGATGTGTAGGATGCACAGCTGTGTTCTTTATTAGTCAGGGAATATAGAGTCTTAAGACTACAGCAAGTGGCAAGTGGTGTGATATACAGAACCATCAAATAACTCCTGTTCTAGTAAAGTTGTCAAATGGCTTGGTGCATCCTGTCCTTCCCACTGTTGGAGTACAGCAGTGCAGACAGTGTGTACAGCTTCACACAGTGGCTTTGTGTCTTTTCCTCCTGCCTTGACAAAGGGCTCAGCACGAATGACACCTGAGCTCCTTCCATCAGCAAGAGAAGATTTTGAAAGGTCAGTGTTTGTGTGTCTGTGGGTGCTGACATACATATCTTTGAGCTCGTGGACACGGCAATCTTGTACATGTGATAGAAATACATTATAAATGTGCACATACCTCAGTAACTTCGGGGTGGAGAACAGGAAGACATCACAGATAACTAAGCAGACAGTGCTGAGAAGGAAGTAAGTTCCAAACATGCTCCAAAACATTTTCAGTAAGGGCCCGCTCTGACTGTGCTTTGATTGCAGTAGAGCCTCTGTCTCTTCAGCTTCTGCTATGCCAGTTTCAGTTTTCTGACCCTTTTTAAATGTAGCAGACTCCATTTTCCTGAAGGAAGAAACAATGGGAAAGCTACCTACAACTGGAGAAAGCTTGGGAATTTTGTACTTTCAAAAAATCACTAAATATCTCACACTGGGTCTCATACCATGTCCAGTATAAATGCTCATCAAAAACTGATTCCTCTCACAGAAAGTTAGTTCTATGGTTCCAAGAATGGAAGGATGTTCTCTAGCAGATTTTAACACACCTTAAAATCAGATTTTGCACAAAGGCACTCACACACCAGTACCTGTGAGTGTATTTGCTTAGATCATCTAGAACTACCCAGATGAGCCCATGGTGTGCTCTCCAGAGCAAATACTCACTGCTGGGTTCTGCTGTGACACTTCTTCCACTCTCTTTCTGCCCAGGCAACAATTTCTTCAGAGGAATCCTGTTTCCTCACTGGCCACAAGTCATGCACCCCCAAGGCCTGCTGAGAGCCTTTCCAGAGGAGCCTGGAGGACACAGAGTGCAGTCAGGGGAGCACAGCAGGATCTGTGGTGTGCGTAACACTTTCGGAACATGGGGGCATTAAGGCAGTGCACACAGGCACTGACAGCCTGACAGTACTCAGGGCTGTCCTGTCCCAGAATAAACAGGAATGTCCAGGAACAGCAGTTTTGCTTTGAATCCCTAGGCTACCTTCTGTCAGCACAATGGGGATTTGCAAGTCAGCTTTAATTTCTAGTCCATACTGAGAGCCTTGGGTAGTGGAGGACAAAATTCAGTTTAACTTTCTCTGGGCTCCATGAAATGCAGATGAGACCTGATCACAGTGACAGTAGGCCCAAAGAATGTGATTGTTCTACTTCTGAATGCTCAGCAGCACGCTGGCCCTATGCCCTCTTCACTATTTTCCCCTTTCCCAGCATTTGTTACAGCAAGGTCTGGCAGGCAGAGAGGGCTGTGGTTGGTGTACAGTGATCTTTTGAAATTGATGAGATCTATTTCAAGATTGGGAGGGCACTGGATGGGTAGTTGGGAGACAGAGAATTATCCACAATCACAAATCTGCATTTTAAACTCTTTTGAGAAAAGTAAGTTAAATTTTTATAATTTGATTTTATGAGAATACCTCAAGCCCCTAGAGAAATAATTTAAATCCTCACTCCATAAGCTAACTCAGGGGCTGAGATATTTCCTGGCTACCATCTACATCCTCTCTCATCTCTGATGCTGTTGGTTTTTTCTGATATTGTAGCAAAACCACATCTTCTGTTTTCTTACCCAGATAACCACCAGTATGTGATTTTGGAAAGAAAAGAGCTGCTGGCTTCTGGGCACTGATTCTGATGGGAGAGAAAACATGTGTGATATTTATATATAGAAAAGGGCATGCATCAGATGAAGATAGTTCCCTTCTGTGCTTCCCCAGGAAAAGCAATCAGAGTTATCCCCTCTCCCTATTCATTGAACCAGAGTAAGTGTATTGTGGAGGCTCAATGGGATTGGGAGATTTTGGAGAATTTGACTTTGCATTATGTCTCAGATGTAAGAAAAAAGAATGTAATTCTTCATACCCAAAGACATTTATTTTCTTAAGCACAGAGCTTCTCTATACTCATACCACCAACAGAGTACTGCAGCACAGGAGAGGAGCACCAGGGGAAGTAATAGGAGCCCTATCCACTGGTTTCAGTGACAAGAAACATGAGTATGGATAGAAGGTTTTTAGTTTTGAAAAACTTACATAGAGAGACAGTTCACTGCTATCCCAAATTCTGCCAGTTACCTTTTACAACTGTCAGCTTTCTTACAGAATGATGCGTCTTACATCACCCAGATACTCATGTGCCTGTGTATCCCCATAAATTTAAAATCCTGTTGCAGCAATGAAGCAAATCATTAGGAAAAGCTGTGTTCTACTTACAGGATTGTTGTCAGCTTCAGAGAAGAAGGGAGGGTGATCAACTAAGCAGAATAACACAAATTCTCCTAGCACCAGGCCAGCATAAAGGTAAGTTGTAACATGGTGGAAATGGTCTTCCAGAAAGCCCTAAGGAAGAGAACACTGGTGAAAATGAGGCAGGAACCTTCATGTTTAACCAGCAGAGAAAGAGCCTCTCATGTTCTACCTCTGCAAATAAACATCCATCACAAATATAAAGTGTCGTCAATCGTTTTTCTCAGCACATATTTTAAAAGAGGAATTTGATTCTCCCCCTTGCAGTCAACGAGACAAAAATATCCCTGTTGTTTAGAGACTTTGTAGCACTGCACATTGAAGGAATGTGATCTCACTTACTTTTTCCAGGGCATGCTGAATTTTGGAACTAAACATCACAAGTGCAGCCACAAATGAGAGCAGCCAATAAATCAATAGGACCCCTGAAGACTGGATGCCCATCATTCTTTCTGCTTGGGTAAGGAACAAGGCAAGGACCTGTGAGGAAGTACAGATTAGTCCAAATAAATACATGGTACTGGAATGTCAGTGTTATCAAATCAATGAATACAATAGAGAAAAAATCAGTTAGCTTCTTGCCCAAACATTTCAAGATGTTCAGAGTTGCAGTATTGTTCCTAAGAGGCTAAAACTGAAAAGCTTTATGTGCAATTTTTCAGTCAAGAATGTCTCCAGAGAAGGCAAATAAGAAAATTACAATGGGGCCAACAGGCTGGGAGGATTTAGGTTATGCAGATGCAATGACAGAAGGGGAGAATAGGCACTTATTTATTGAACAGAAATCGCATTTCACTCTAAACCACACTAAATCACATACTATGATTATGAGAAATGAAATCTTGTCTCATTGTTGTGAGACCTCTTTCTAAACCCGACTGAAACCTCCTGCCAGGTGTGCTCTGCCCACAGGTCTGCCCCAACTCCAACACCCTGATGTGTCACACAGCAGTGGTGCACAAAGTGCATCCCCAGCGTTCTACTCCCCATCAGCCAAACTTGTAGTGAGAGATAGCGAGAACCACAGGAAATACAAAATCAGTCCCAGGAGGGCTAAGCTTGGCTATGTGCAGACAAACAAGGGAAGAATTACCATTGTGATTCCCGTCACAGCAGGGCTAATGAAGAATGCTGAGGTCCGTGGGATCCCTTGGCTTTTCTCCCACACCATGAAGAAGACATTAGAAAAACACAGTATTACCAGGATGAATCCAAGGACCTGGGGCAGAGACAGAAAACACACACTGGAATGAACTGAAATGCTGGGACAATCAACCAAACTGAATGATCCAAGCTGCCTGGGCAGTAAGACTGGAGAGGTGGAAGATCAGGTTTGGGACAGAGAATGTTATGGGAAGTGTCAGGGAATCAAATGCAAGTACAGGGGAGAAGATCTTATGACAGATCTTCCTAAAACACTACTTGATTTATACTGACCTGAGCTGGTAAAAGTAAAAAAAAACCCACAGAGATGGATCATCAGGAAAGAATTAATGATTTTAAAAAGTTAAGTTCTGCATCAAGGTTGTGACAATGTTAGGACCAAATCCCATGCTTCACCCTTACCATTTTGGCTTTGAAGATGTGGGACATCCTGATGTAGCCTTTGTTTCTGTGTCGAAGATACAAGTAGTAGAAAGGAAAACAGATCCAAAGATAGGCACAAGGGATCCAGGCAATGATGGAGCTCTCGAAGCACCAGGTCAGTCGTGGGGCGTTTGCAGGCCATGTCTGGTTCCAGTCCTGAAACAGAAACAATGCAGAAGTGAAGGACATGATGCAGAGCAAGGCTGGGGAAAGGAATCCCATGACAGAAAGAGGAAGCAGATAATGGCTCGCAAACCATTACGGGAGTTTATCAACCTTAGGGATGGAAATCTGTGTGAATCCGGACTGACCGACTCACTAGAACTCTTTTAAAGGGATTTCTGTAGTGGGTCCGGGCCCGCAGCTCGCAGCTCATCACGTTTACTGTAGCTGAATAGTCTGTCCGGGCGAACACTCGTCCCGGGGAGGCAAAGTCCGCGCCACCCAGCAGCCCCCGACGGGAACACGGCTTCCCGCATCGCGGAGCGCCGGCCGCCTCCCCTGCCGGCCGCCCCCGCACTCCGGCCCCGCGGGGCTCCATCGCTCACTCACCCGGGGCCCGCACAGCGCCGTGCCCGTGCCCATGGAGCGCCGGGACCCCCGGCCCGGTGCCCGGCGGCGCTTCCTCGCTGGGCAGAGCTCCGATCCCGCCGGCCGCGGGAGCGACTGCGCAGAGCCCCGGCCCGCCCCGAACCGCTGCGGCCAAAGTCCGGCCGCGGCCACGGCGGCAGCAGCAGCGCGCTCCGAGGCGGAGCCCTCGGGATTGCCGGCTTTAGGCGCTCTCTAAGCACAGGGTCTAGTATAGAAAGGAGACATTGTTTATTCTTTCCACAAATCCAGCACGCCAAGGGGGTAAAAATAACATTTTCTGGTACGCGCCCATCTAAGACATATTCTCCACCTATCTGATGCATATTTATATATCTGGCGTAATTTAACGCGCTGCTTGAAACACAAAATTCTTTTCTTTATTGAGCAACTTCCGTTGTAGAAATTATCTGACCTTAGTTACGTTCACGAATGGCCAGAACATACAGGTTGAAGACGACAGTCTTTTTTGTTGAAGTGACCTGGCATCAGCTACGCTTACAAAGGGGCCGAGGGCGCAGCCGGGGCCGGAGAATCCCGGCTGGCGGCAGCCCCGGGCCGGGGCGCGTCCGGCGGGGCGGCCCCGGGCAGCGGCCGGGCCCCTCCGCGGCGGCAGGGGGCGCTGTGGCGGGCGCGGCGCGGCCCTTCCGGCGGCGCTGGCTGCGGGCGGTGGCGGCGGTGCGGGGATGCGGCCCCGGGCGGCGGCCGCGCTGCTCTGCGCGCTGTGCTGCGCCCTGGCGCGGGGCTCCGAGGACATCGTCGTGGGCTGCGGCGGCTTCGTCAAGTCCGACGTGGAGATCAACTACTCCCTGATCGAGGTGGGCGCCGCCGCCCCGCCCGCCGCCGGCCCCGCGTGCCTGCCGGGCGTACCGAGCGCTGCCCCGGGCCGCGGTCCCAGGTGGCGGTGGAAGTGCGGCTCTTCTTCACCCTGGCACTCTGCAGCCTGCTTGCCATAAACCGTGTGCCGCTGCTGCCTGGGCACGGCTGCTGCTGCTGCTGCTGCTGCTGTGTGACAGCACTGGGTTAGAGAGTGCCTGGTTCCAGCGCTCCTCGCCCTGTTTTAAGATATCTTTGTGTCTGTTTTGTTTGCTTCTTTTAGATTAAGTTATATACAAAACATGGTACTCTGAAATACCAGACAGACTGTGCTCCGAACAATGGGTATTTCATGATTCCCCTCTATGACAAGGTAAGACACAAATATCTGTGCTGTCTCTCTGTGCTGGAGGCAGCAGCTGCCTCCACCTCGATCTGCCGGCAGATTAAATCTCAGAACAACACCCACCATGAAACATTTGAAACAGGATATAATTTAGTTCGGCTTGGATCAAAGTTTCAAACTGTTTCTTTTTATAGTGCAACTACTTCATTTCCCAGTGCTAATTCTTAAGAGAAAAGCCAGGTAACTGTAGCTGCAGAGTTGCATTTGTGCTGTTTATTGGAATGACTGCAGCACTGGGAACCTGAATTACTGCCAGCAGCTGTGTGCTGTAGCTGTACAGGTACTGCATGAAAAGTACAGGCTCCTACAGAGTACAGACAAAGCTTTCAGTTTTTTACCCATAGAAATGGAAATAAATGTATATGAGACGGTGTTTTGGTATGACTGAATTGAAAATAACCTGAGTGGTTAATTGCAGATATTAAAAATGTCTTAAGGAAATAATGATCAAGGAAGCTCAGAATGTATCAGTAATTTGATGTCTACTAGACTGGAAAGGTGTTTCAAATCAAATACAAGTTGCCCTTGGATGGTCAAAATGGTTTGCTCTTTTAAGGAGCTAGTTAACTTAGGGATCAGAAGTAGAAACACAAAATGGTTTGGGTTGGAAAGCACCTTTAGAGGTCATCTAGTCCAGCCACCAAATAATTCCTTCCCTTCCCAGTCTAAAACTGTAACATGCTTTCTGATCCTGGTGATTTCATTCTTAGGCCTTTGAGCCTTTCCACGATGAACTCCAGAATGTATGTGGCAGAACACGTGGTGCTCTCTGATATAAAGAGGATCCCTGTATTGATTAATACCCTTTTGGATCAGAGCTTTTAAAAGGATTGGAATTTTGTTATCCTGTGTTTGGGCAGAATGGTTGAATACAACCCAGTGGAAATATCAAAGGCTGATTTAGAGCCCATCTGTTGGGGCAGGTAGATTTGATTTGAATAGAGATAGATTTGAACAGTTTCTAGCACTGAGCTGCTCGACTGTGAGCCAGGTTTGTGCTGGAAGCAGTATAAACATGGTGATACTTAATTTCTGCTCTTGGCTGGATGTGAGCCCAGCATCCCAGCCTGTCTGGGTAGATATTGCTGCTTTGAACAGAGTATCATAAGCAGGAGGAAAGGAGAATGGTACACTGGAGTCTTGTGTTCCTCTCCGCAGCATGATGCTTGTGTTCTGACTTTCTTTTTCATCCTTTAGCTAAATTGAATTTAGATCAATGAAGACAGTTACTGCTTTTTATTTTTTAGGGGGATTTCATTCTTAAAATTGAGCCTCCCCTAGGGTGGAGTTTTGGTAAGTGCTTGTATGCCTTATTACAATAGGACACTGTATCTGCAGTGTCAGACTTATCTCTAACTTGCAGCTGGCAGGGAAAATGGAGCACTTTTCAAAACCTATAAACCATACTGCATGGTTTAGTAACTGAAATGTACTTACTGTACCAGGGGAAGGTAAAGCTATGTGCTAGACACTGACAAAATAACTCTTGAACTGATTTGAAGGAATGTGGGGTTTTGACAAAAATGGCTGCAGCAGGAGGAGGGAAAGAGGATTTTCACCATTGGGATTTGGGGGTGCTTTAAATTTGCTGAAGAAAGACTTCCAGAGCAACACTTGGCATGCTTGAATTAATAAATTTCTGTGATAGTTTTGTAAAGCTGAAGCAGTTTCTTTGTGATTGCTCTCTCACTAACTACCATGCTGTTTCATCTTCTTCTCTTCCAGAACCAACCAGTGTAGACATCCACGTGGATGGCATTAATGACATTTGCACAAAGGGAGGTGATATTAACTTTGTGTTCACGGGATTTTCTGTGAATGGAAAGGTTAGACTCCTTTATCTTTATTTATTCCACCTTATGCTAATTCAACCTTCATAAAAACATTCAAATTCTACTCTACAAGTTATTTTTATTTGTTTATATTTTGGTTTCTTTTTTATTTTGACAGGTTCTCAGCAAAGGTCAGACATTAGGTCCTGCTGGAGTTCAGGTTGTATTGAGAAATGCTGGCAGTGACATAAACATACAAACAACTATTACACAACCTGGAGGAAAGTGAGTGTGGGTGGTATATACTTAATTTACCTGTTCATTTCCGCAAAATCTTTTCAATTCTGCCATACTGACTGGGACTGTAAAGAGTTTTGAAATATTTTTTCTAACATGTGAATAGAGTGTGAATTGTTTTTCTGTGAACAAATGTCAGTGGCTGTTTCTGAAGAGACATAATCCCTTTCTTGCCTTGCAGGTTTGCTTTCTTTAAAGTGCTTCCAGGCGAATATGAAATCTTTGCATCTCATCCTACCTGGATGTTGAAAGAGGTTAGAACCTACAGAAGTTCGGGTTTGCCTGTTTAGGGAGGATGGATCTGTTAGACCTTGTCTGGATCAGTTAGTGTGAGGAAGGGGCTTTGTGGGTGGACAGGATTACTGGAGCTTTTCTACATCTAATTCAGGTAGTCAAGAAATTGCCTCGTACAGACCCAGTTTGGGGATAGTGAAGCCAGCCAGGGAAGGACTGGCAAATGAGCTCTTGCTTTCCATCTTCTGATCCTGTACATTTTGCAAGAAAATTGTAGCAGATGCTCTAATTCTTCCCTCCCAGACTGCTTGTTTTCTGAGGAGCTCTGATATCCTGACCATTTCCTAAATCACTAAAGCAGGAAAAATACTGTTCTAGAAGGTATCTTTGCTTTAGTGTCTTTGTGTCTTGAGTAGCCTGGGGACCCTCTTTGAGTGCTGCTGCTCTGGCCTCTGTTCCTGTTGTTGAATGCACAGCCTCTGACTGTTACTTAGGTGCTGTAAATGAGATTTAATGCCTGCTTTTGATGAAAATATTTGTTTCTGTATTTCAGTCGAAGACAGTGGTGCGGGTGACAAGTTCCAATGCTTATGCTGCCAGCCCCCTGATTGTTGCAGGCTACAACGTCTCTGGGTCTGTGAGGAGTGATGGAGAACCCATGAAAGGGGTCATGTTTCTCCTTTTCTCTTCTTCAGTCTCTAAAGAGGTAATGGTTGATCAGTACCTTTTCAATATGAGTATGGCTATAAATAAGAACTAAATAGCTTCTAGGTTCATATTGCCCTGATACTCATCTCTGTCCTTCACTGGTTTGTACAACCCCTCAAACTGTATTTTTGTGTTTGGTTCTTTTGTGTGATTTCTTTTTTTTCTCTTTCCCAACAAGGCCCTTGAAATCTAACATGACCTCCATGGAATTATTTCACGATTCATTGTACAGTGGCTGTAATTTGTCTTCAGCATGAGATCTCAATTACTCTTTGCCTGCTTGATGGGAAGACAAAGTTCAACAGCTTCTATTGCCACCTTACAAGTGTGTTAAGAAATGAGAGAGACATCTGGTCATGCAGAGTTGAGCTCTGTTCTGTAATGTTAACCCTGTCCACAGAACTGAAGTCAGTTAAGACACCTGCTGGAGTTTTGGGGACGTTGGATGTTCTGTCCTTGTTTACCATAAAGTTGATTATTTGCTGTTTTTTCCTGTTTTACCCATACCTGAATTTTAAGCCATGTTGTCAAACTTTGCCTCTAAAATGGTTTTAAATTTCCCATCATTCATTCACAGTTGAGCATTTTGAACCCTCCTGTATCCCCCTCCCAAATGATTTTCTCTTTTTCTTTGAGACAAAAGGTTGTATTGCATTTATTACCACAGGATGTTGTAGGCTGCAATATTTCTCCTGTGGATGGGTTCCAATCAAGAGATGAGTCTTTATCCTATTTGTGCAATGTTGTATCAAAAGAAGATGGATCTTTTAGCTTTCTTTCTCTGCCAAGTGGGAAATACACTGTGGTAAGTGACTAGAAATTCATTGCTTGTCTATTCAGTGCATTGTTAACTTTCATTTTCTAAACCAGAGTGTGGTGTTGCCCCCTTCTCTCCTTTAAGCTGTTTCCTTTTTTTCCCATTCTCTTTCTTACATCTGGATGGTGTGGGAGCATGTTCTCTGGCCACTGCCTGGAGTGATGGTCCTGCATTCTCAGTCTGTGTGCTCTACGCATCGGATTCAGGCTTCTCTCATTCCTTTAGTACTTCTAGCAGGCATATAGTCTCCTATCTGTAAGCTCTTGCACATCCAAATACCTTTGCTGTATTCTGAGTAGGGGGTTAGTTTTCCACCTTTTCTGATAATTTAATGGTTTCCATCAGTCTTGAAATACTGCCCATATTTGTGTCTCCATCCCTCTGAGCTATTTTTTCCAGGAGGTTTGCAGCTCATTTGACCCTTGGTAGAGGTGTCTGGTGGTGGTAAGAACATGGAAAATGGTAAAGGAAAACCATTTTGTCATCACAATTTAGGAGTCAAAGCCATGTGTCTTCTTTTCAGATACCATTCTACAGGGGAGAGAGAATCACCTTTGATGTTGCTCCATCTAGATTGGACTTCCTTATAGAGCATGACAGTTTACAGATCGAGGTAGGGCCTTCAGAGGGAATAATCCTTTTGTGCCACTCATTCTTGTAAAAGTCTAAGTGATTTTAGCAGAAAGCAGCTGTATTGTGGAAAAGCTTTGTAAGAAGTTGAAGACACGTGTTTATGCACAGCAGGTAGAAGACAGTTTCTAGTACCGTGCTGTGTTTCTATACTTCGGTCCCTATTACTAGGAAGAAACAAAATAGGGCAAAGCTGTCTGCTATGTTCACCCTCATGTCCATGTTGCAAACTGGCAGTAATCTTCCAGGTTGCTTAAATTTCCTCGTTGAGATTGTCACATCTCTGGAGAAGGGCCTGTAGGTTTTTCTGGTTTGCAGAGTTCCTTGTGTCTGGCATTATGATCTGTGACTGGGGCCCAGTGGAGATAAATGGAGAATGTGTGTTCTGTACTTACAGGAACAGTATGCCTGGAGATCAGTTGGTACTTTCACTGTGATTATCCTGGTACATTTTTTTCCTAGAGCTGGAAATAAGTTTCTTTTGTATGTGTGTGGAGAGAGAACAGTTGGCATTGATTGCTGTAGGTGTGTGTTTGCATTTCCTGAGTAAAGACTGATGTTAATTTTTTCCCATTTCAGCCTGTTTTCCATGTGATGGGTTTCTCTGTCACAGGCAGGGTGTTGAATCGTCCTGAAGGAGAAGGAGTTGCTGATGCCACTGTGACTCTGAACAATCAGATTAAAGGTATGCAATTGATCTTTGTTGCTACAGGGAAGCATTTATGAAATGCAAGTACAGGGCTAGTGTATGATGTGGAATTAACCCTTAAGCATAATACACTGCTTTTGTTGCAATTTATTTGAAATATTAAAGTGGATTTCATGCAGTTGATAAATTTTGCATTTACTGGTTTAGATGAGAGCATTAAGTGTTCATTTGCTTGGCAGTTGAAAATTTCTTAATTTCTTTCAACCATATGCCAGATTGTACTTTGAAATCCAGAAATGAAGGTTCATCTAGTAAAAAAGCATAATACTATTTCTTTGTTGTGTAATATGAATTAAAGATAGCCTAAAGCAGTGCATGCCCTCTGGATCTGTTGATACATAAGGACAGACAGTCAACATGTGCCCTGGTTTTTAACTCTTGTTATTTGTTACAGTGAAGACAAAAGCTGATGGCTCTTTCCGCCTTGAGAACATAACAACAGGTACATACACAATTCATGCGAGGAAAGAACACCTGTTTTTTGATACTATTACTGTGAAGATTGCACCAAATACACCTCAGCTGGCAAACATCATTGCAACAGGGTAAGGACTGGCATCAGGATGAAAATGCAATTTGATGTGTGGATGAGGCTGTGAAAATGGGTGATCCTTTCCCATGCCATGCCCAGACTTGTGTAGTATTGTCAGGAGCTAAATGTTGCTGAAGAAGTTCAAGGTAAATAGGGCAGCATGAGTGCATGTTTTTTGCACAGTATTTTGCTCAATAATAGTTAAGGTTTAGAGCAGCCTCTTAATAAGCTCTCCCTTGCAAACGAAGACACTAAGACATGGGCAAATTAAGAATTTTAGAATGGTATGTGAACCGAGAAAGCGTCAGAGAAGCTTCCTGCCACTTCACTCTTGCACAGGAGGAGGGTATCTGGAGTCACACAGCTGAGTAGTGCAGTGTTGTACCAAACCTCTGCATTTTACTCCTCTCTCTCAAGGTCATCGTTGCCTTACGTGAATTGTCTTTTTCTTGTTTGATGCCTTGACTGTGAGTCTAAGGCTGGGTGGTGGTGGGAGATACAGTGTGAGCTGAGGAAGATGAAAGAGTCATGGTTCTGTGTCCAGGACTTCAGAGAAGAAAATAGTGGCAGTGTTCTGAAGAAATGAAAACTTGGAATTTACTGAGTCAAATAGCAGTCAGCTCCTACAGACATAGCCAGGCAATTAGAAAAAACCCTCTGTGCTGCTAAATGATGGGGTGTAATTTATTCAATAACTAGCTATGTTGTGCTGTTGAAGGCATTAAGCAAAACTTACCAGCTTCTAATTTGTCATCTTGTCTTGTGCTTTCACAAGTGTAGGTGTACCAAGGTTGTGTTCCAGTGGATTACCTATCATATTCGAGGTTTTTGACACAAAACATTTGAAATTATTTAAAACCTGTGGGGAGAAAGTCCTAAATCCATTGCCTAGCACAAAAAAAAAAAAAAAAAGGCTTGAAGTGGCAGGGAAGAGTAAAGCAAATTGTTTGCAAATCTCTCTTTCAGGAGAAATCATTTTCAATTTAGGTGTTATTACCTCAGAATAATGCGGTTTACTTTTTAAGGAAGTTCTAAAACAAGTGGTTTTGTATGATCTTTGTCAAATCAAACTATTTGTTCTGATGACTGGCTTTTATTTAACAGGTTCAGTGTGTGTGGCCACATCTCAGTAACTCGTTTCCCTGACACAGTCAAACAGATTAGTAAATACAAGATAACCATGATACCTGAAGACAAAGACAAAGCATCACTGGTTACAACAGAAACAGACCCTCATGGAGCATTTTGTTTCAAGGCAAAATCGGGTACATACAATGTTCAGGTAAGAATGAGCTTCACTGTAGGACTGTCATGGTGTTCTAGAAGATTTTATATTTTGGAAAGCATGTTGGAGAGGCTGGTTTTGCTTTGCCTGGGATTTCCAGTAAATTTCCATTTTCTTATTTCTGATAAATGCGTTGAAGACAGCAGAGTGAGTGTATTTGGACTGGTATCTGGAAGCTGGCGGTGTCTTGACGTCATATACTTTACAGGTAATTATTCCAGAGGCTGAAACCAGAGCAGGATTGGCTTTGAAACCCAGAATGTTCCCTGTCACTGTTACTGACAGACCAGTGATGGATGTGACCTTCTCTCAGTTTCTGGCATCTGTCTCAGGGAAGATCTCTTGTTTAGGTAAGTCCATTGTGAAGGTGAAATGGCAGTGGGAATGGAGAACTTTAGCACTGCATGTGTGAGTGAGTGTTGTTGAGACCAAGACACTTGCTGTGGTTAGTCCCGTCAGCAGATGTGTAAACGTAACTTCCAGCACATGGAAAAAGCAGCTCTTTTTGGGGGACGTTGTGGCCTAGTAAGGTACCTTACCAAAGTTTGGAATAAAGTTATGCACCTACTTTTAATACTTGCTAGCGATAAGCAAGTATTCCTTCCTCAGAGGATGGGTAGGTTCTGGAAGGAAATGGTCCTGACTGCCATTTGGGATACTGTACATCCATCAGAGAAGTACTGGAGGTGAAAAAGAAGTTTACAAAGAAAAAGGGAAAAAAGCAGTGAGTGTAAAAACTGTAGGATAGATGCTCAAGCTGTTGGCAGAAGCTTTCAACCTCTGTTCTTTTCATAAGCTTTTTGTCTTTATTTTAGCCTTGAGGTTCCTCTCTCCTGCTATTTTCCTTGATTACCCACTGATTTCAGCAGATGATGATTGGAGGCTGATTTTTGTCATTTTTTACCCTTCCTTTTTTTCTCTCTGAATCCTCCCTGCACTTTTTGTTCTGTCTCTCAGGTGTTTACTGGGCTCTTTAGTGTCTGCAGAGTGAGATGGACCCAGGGACTTAATGTTGATCTCAGGTTTTTTCTTGCCATTAGATGGAAGACTATGATTAACAGTCTCGAAGTCCTGCAGAATGCAAAAAACCACTGGTAGATGTGTGCCTGAGAAAGAAGTTTTAATTGGAAACATACTGGGAGGGAGCAATCATTTGAATGCTAGTACCCGTGAGGCGTGGCTGGAGGGGTTTTGGGGTGCAGCCTGACGAGCTGTGTTGCCTCCCAGACGCGTGTGGTGAGCTGGTGGTGACGCTGCAGTCCGTGAACCGGCAGGGAGAGAAGCGCAGCCTGCAGCTGGCAGGGAGCAGGGACTCGGTGCCCTTCACCTTCGAGGGGGTGCTCCCGGGGAAGTACAAAGGTAGGACCAGGGGAGCTGCTTGTGGGGCACCTTGGGAGCTCAGTTTGTGACCTAATCTGAGCACTTCTGTTAGCATGGATGCCTTTTACAGTATGCCCAACACAGTTGTGAAACTTGAGAGAATCTGGAAAAATACCTTACAACAGTGCATCAGGTTTTTCTTAATGGTGGATGTTTAACCCTGTGTCAGCCCAAAGGTTACTGCTGCTCTGAGTTTCAGGGTCTGCATGGCTGGTGTGGGGGAAGTGGGCTTTATCATGAACTGGCTTGTCCCAAGCCTAAGAACAGGAACACACTGTAGTTCTGCTTCCAGAGTGCTGCTCCTAAGAGCAATATGTATTTTGCCCAGCCTGCCGTGGCCTGTGAAAATAAATTGTTTTCCAGGGAAAGGTGTAGAAGGAGTATATTAGATGGCACTCTGTACAGGAGTACAGGGAATATCTTTCCACCAGGTTAAATTGGGGTTAGGTTGTGGTGCCTCTAGGCTGCTTTGCCTGTCACAGTGATAGTGCCCACTGAGGAGCCTTCCAGGGTGGCCAGGCTTCATTATTCCTTTTCATAGTACAGCTTTCCTGATAGATGTGTTGGGTTCCTGGTGATGCTGCAGTGCTGTGAGCCAGGTCTGTTATTACAGGCATTGTTGGGTATTTATCTTCGAAGATTATTGTCAGGGAAGTTAGAGTAATCCAGGCTTTTTATATCACAAAACCTGCCCTTATTTACTCATTTTTACCTTACTAAAATGCTTTGTGTGGTGTATATTCTAGTAAGCATTGTACATGAAGACTGGTGCTGGAAGAATAAGTCTTTGGAATTGGAAGTCTTGGAGGAAGATGTGTCAGGAGTAGAATTCAGGCAGACTGGATATATGCTGAGGTGTTCTCTTTCTCATGCAATCACACTGGTACGTAGGAAATAAATCTTCTTGTATGTTTTTAATGACCTTGTGGAGGCTGGTTGGATTATGCTTGGAGTCAAGGCTTTCTCCTGTCTCTGGAGGGTCACAGAGCATGGGAGCATTGATGTTCAGAGTGCTTTGAGATTTGTCTTTTAAATTTGGTAAAATGGTCTTGTGATACTAGCTGTTATAAAAGACATGGGGCATTGATGTATCTTTAGGTAAATACCCTTTTCATTTTATTGTTTGGTAGTTACTAATAGTGAATTGTGCTATGTGTTCACAGGAATTTTATCAGGATGGAAATGGACCAGAGAATGTTGGTGTTTATAACCTGTCCAAAGGAGTTAATAGATTCTGTCTTTCAAAGCCAGGTAATGGCTGTAGAATATTAGTTTTAAAAATGAAAAATAACCAGTTAGCTAATACTGCTGGGAACTAAAAAAACCATAAATCTGTTGTGGTTTCTGAGGCTTCCGAAAGGCATTGTTTTAATTACATCTGTATATAAATGATCTGTTCCAAGTTTTTAGAACTCTCCATTTCTTCTGCTATTTAGTCCTTCATCAAATCTAGATTCCAGAAATAAAATATTACTATTTTTTTTCTTGGTCATGGAAGTATTCCATCTTTGATGAATGAAGATCATGTTAAAATAATGTCATTTATATGGGTTCTATTTGTCAGACACATCAGAAAGTGTCTGTGTGAAAGACAGCAGATACATAGTCAAATTTTTCAGTTGTTTCTATACCTCTGCTCTCATGTGATCTTGAGAATTCAGCCAACTTAAATTTTTTCAGCAGGTCATTCTTTGCCTTAATGTTTGTAGGTGTGTATGAAGTGACCCCGCGCTCCTGCCACCAATTTGAACACGACTATTACACCTACGACACGTAAGAGTGCCACTGTTCCTGACCTTACACCTACCAGCATGGTTTTCCACAAAGCTTCCTTCTCCTGCTTGCTTTCAGCAGGACAGGAGGCGTAGAGGGAAGCTCTAGCAAGGTGTATCACATGTGTTTTCTTGCCCTTTTTATCTTAAAAATAATAACAATCAAATAATGATAGGCTTTAAAGATGCTCTAGTTACTTAGATGGGTATTTTTGTCAGCCTTCTGTCTGTTTAGCGTTGGGTTTGCTTTGTAACAGAGAAGAGTTGTTTCACTGAAAACCATTGGTCACTTCTGAGAGCTGAAATGCAAAAGATAGGATAGTAAGATTACTAAGAGGCACTTACCACTATTGCATGTCACTGGTGCCATGACCTTCTGGTGATTCTGCTCACCCCATTTCCTGCAAGCTGAATAAATGTTCACCCTTATCACAAGTAAGTAATGCTGATCTTCCTCAGTCAGCCAAGTTTAATTAATTATTTATAGATTATGGTCTGGTGACATGTTTAATGACACTTCGACATACGAAATCAACCAAATCAGCTTTAGCTTGAGAGGAAGCAGAAGGCACCAAGGAAGGAATTGCTTTGGGGCTCAAACTGGGAAAAGCTCCCTTTCCAGTAGATGACCATCCCAGCACTACAGCTTTGCTGAGCAATTCCTGTATTGTCTTTTATGAAGCATTTTAATCTCAGGGGTGGGAGCGCAGACTCTGCTAAATAAGAGTTGCTTATTTAGGAAGGGGACCTTGAATTCATGTCTCTGTTCCTTTGATTTTCAGGTCATCTCCCAGTATCCTGACACTCACTGCAGTTCGACACCATGTCCTTGGCACGATTGTAACTGATAAACTGATGGATGTGACTGTTACCATTAAGTAAGGACAAAGAAATTGTGAGGCTATAAAAAGTGGAAGAAAAAGACATTTCTCTCATAAAGCTTTACTCCAGTTTTACTGCTGCAGTGGCTGCTTTCTAAGGGGATGGCATCCTAGCCTAGGCTGCAAGAGGTTTTTATGCTAAGATGTGCTTTGAGTTCTTTGGAGAGAGCTAAATCCAGCCCTCATTTTGAGCATTGTCTCATCATTTCAACATTGCCCCTCCTTTTGTGTCATGGTAAAAAGAAATTATTTTCTGAGTTTTTGTATACTTTAATGAGCTGATGTTTCAGAATTGAGAGGGTGTTGTTTTAGCTTAGGTCTGAGCTCTTTAGGCACTGGCATCTATTTTTTTCCTTTTCTCTTTCCCCAGAATGAGAATCTGCTGCTTTAGAGCATTGTTACTGGTGTGAAGAGGGTTATAAAAGGAAAAGCATGCAGAGTGATTACATACTAATGCACCAATTTGTGTTTAGCTGAACAGACAGCTCACTAGGGAGCACTGATTTGTGAACAGCTTTAATTGTATGAGGTGCCAAATCTGCCTGAAAGTGTCTGATAATGATGAGTGTTTTACTGATACTCTGCCGGTGTCTACTTGTTCTAGACTATGAGTTCTCAAACTTTTTTGAGTGCAGAAAAGATCTTTTCAGAGAACATTACCTACAGAGCATTGCCTCGAGTTCTCAAAGATTAATGACCCTATCACTGCAACTGCTGGGCAACTCCAGCAGCTGGAAAGGAGACATTGAGACAGCAGAGAGCCATTAGGATTTTAAAAACAACTTAGTGAGGAGGTGAATATTGTACCAACATTCTCAGCTTATTGGGTTTTTTGAGAGTTGGCAAGTGCTTTGAAGGCAGCTCAGTTGCCACAGATATCTCTGATCAATTCTGCCTCAAGCTTTTTGGCTGAAGTCCAATTTGTGAAGTGCCATCAACATAAAGGGGACAACTCTGGGTTTTACAAGTCTGTGTGCCAGATCCATGGCTGTGACCCATTAACTTTCAGTTAACACAAAACCCCAAACAACCTCAACCAAAAGCAAGGCTGATTCTCACCAGTTTTTGATAATGGCTTGGTATGTTTTAAAAATAAGACTGTAGTAATTTTTATGAATATCTTGAGATTGTGTGTGCCTGTACGGATTTTTAATAGGCTTTCAGCCAAAAAAACCTTTATATATTTCTGTATTGTCTGGACTGCAGAGAAGGAATATAAAGCCTTGATGAAACTTAGTGTGATAGAGCAATAGTAACTATGTTTTTGTCTTAAAAAAGACAAACTAGAATGTATGTGAAGATTGAAGCAGGAGACAGAACTACCCTGGTAATCTAAAGTGGTTGTAGGAAAAGTAATCGTGATCATTTCGGTTCTGTCCTCACTGAGAATTCAGCCTGTTGGAGAAGAGACAGATGATAAGATACAAGGGATGATTGGAGTCTAGAAGAAAATGCTAGAAAAGAGAGGATGCAAGATCAGGGAGAGTGAAACAAAATGCATAGTTCTGTGCTGATTCTAAGAACTTGGTTGAACTTATCTAGCAATCTGTTCAGTGGACAGTGACAAGATGGCTGAGTAGTTCAAATGTATAGGGCAGAGAGGTGAGAACTCACAGCTTTTCCTGGGAATTGCTGGCTCTTGGAAGTATTTATGTGTGATAGAAATTATTTTCTCCTTGTATTCTCTGCTTCTGGGAGGTAGGTTCTGAGGCAGAAGTTTATAGTTCAGGAAAAAAAGCAAGCTTAGCAGTCTTTCTTTTGTATAACTCATCCTTTCTGTATTAAGCTTGTTCTCAGGTTTGATATTCCAGCCTTTCTTTTTTAGTTTAGGGCTTTGTTAAAGGTACTCTTGCAAACTGATCCTTTGGCCTAAAAATTTATCACTCCTGTGCTCTTGCCAGAATGAACACGGCAGTTGAAAAGAAATGGGTTTAAAAAATATGGTGGGATTTGTCTGTGGTGTTATAAAGGCAGTAATTAACAGATACGACAAGCTCTTATCCCTCCATATGGAAGGAGATGATTTTTGTTTTTTCTCCATATTTTCAGGTCATCCATTGACAGTGAACCTGCTTTAGTTTTGGGGCCCCTGAAATCTGTTCAGGAGCTCCGTCGGGAGCAGCAGCTGGCAGAAATTGAGAGCCGCCGGCAGGAGAGAGAAAAGAAGGGTCAAGAGGAGGAGGGAACAAAGCCACCAGTGCAAGAAATGGTGGAGGAGCTCCAAGGACCATTCTTATATGAATTTTCCTACTGGGCAAGGTAATACCAAGCTCCCGTGGGCAAGGTGTATTCTTTGTGCTATTGTGTGGTGTTTCTGCCAAGCAGAATAGTGATACAGCTCCAGATAGGACAGAGCTGCTGGCTGGGTGCCCATGCCTTTGGTGACTCTGAGCTGCATGGAAACCTAGTACCACATAGTAAGAATTTTGCTTAGGTTGTTGATACTTTTTTCTTGGAGTATTTAGATGCATTCTTGCGTCAATATGCCGTACTCTGTTCTACATGAGAGCTGCTAATTCAATTTTCTTCTAATTATATCTTGTGTTTTACAGGTCTGGAGAGAAGATTACTGTAACACCATCATCAAAAGAGCTGCTTTTCTACCCACCTTATGTGGAAGCAGTTGTTAGTGGAGGTAAATATAAATAATTTATGGTTTGAAAGGAGTAGATTTTTAAGGTAGAAATGTATCTGTGTAGATAAACACATGAATAACTCAAAAAGGTAATGTTAGGAAAGTTTCAGTTGCAGCTATTTCTTTGGGCCAGTTTCATTCTGAAATTTGGAAGCTATTTGATAGATGATGCAAGTATAGTTATCATCAGAATATTCTTCGAAGTGCTGAAAAATCACCTGGCACAAGAGGAGGGCTAGGTTTCTGGGTATTACATCAGATTCTCAGAATTGTTCATAGTACCATCACCTAGAAAAAGAGTTGTGCAAAAACAAGCTTTCTATTTTGAATTTGTTAGCAAACTGTCAGGGTTATCATCAGTTAATGATGCTACTTGTTAGGTTCAGTGTCCATCTTGTCCTCAGGTTCTTAAGTGAACAAACTTTGTTTGAGATCACTGGGAAATGTTAAGTGCCTCTTTTCATGTGCCTCTTTGTTTGCATATTCTAAATGCATTTGAGGGAAGGAAATAAATTTTTGCTTAATGTCATTAAACATGACATATGCTGACCTGAATTTGAACTCAAAAAATGTGGTCAAAGCTCAGTGTAATCTGGCTTGAAGGAAGTATCATTGCCATCATCTCCATGTGGCTGCAGTATTTGTACCTCACTGAGACCTCCAACCACTTCAGAAATCCATAAGGTTTTTTTGGGGATGTGCTTATAGCTTCGGAATGTAGTTACTCATTTTGGTACTGTTCAGATGTTTTAAGAGGTGTTGAGAGGCCATGCAATTGTGTGGATTGATCTCTTGTTCTAAGGTAAAAGGCCACCAGCTGATCACTTTGGAAGTAGTTAAACTCCTGTTGTAAATCACAGTGTCAAGTGTATTTTTGACTTTTTTCTTTGTCTTAAATCCCCTTCACAATGACCAAGAGAGTTGTCCTGGGAAGCTGATAGAGATTCATGGAAAAGCAGGCTTATTTCTGGAAGGGCGAATTCATCCTGAACTAGAAGGTGTTGAGATTGTCATTAATGAGAAGGGAGCAACTTCCCCACTTATCACAGTTTTCACTGATGACAAAGGCACTTACAGGTAATGAACAGATTTGTTTTGAACCTTTGGATTCTTTAGTTAAAATGCAGTGGTTACTTGACAGTGTGTGTGTATCCAAGTGTTTTTTCTGAAACAAGTTCTGTTTTCCTTTTATTTGAAGTGTTGGGCCACTCCACAGTGACTTGGAATACACAATCACTGCTCAGAAGGAAGGTTTTGTTTTGACTGCAGTAGAAGGAACAGTTGGAGACTTCAAAGCTTTTGCTCTTGCTGGGGTGACATTTGAGGTAATGTTCTGAACACTTTGGGTTCTAAATGAATAGTGTGTGCAGTTAGAGCTGGACAGGCAAAAAGTTAATCCATGTCTTGCAAAGACAAGTGGGTGTGGGATTTTGGGATAATTTATTATTACTTGGATAATAATCTTTGTTGTGAGGAGACAAATCTCAGTGGATGAGCTCAGTTGTAGACCATGACTTGCCATGCAGAAGATAACTTTGCAAGGTTTATAGAGTAAAAGTTAGAACCTGCAGTCCAAAAGACTGGCTTTATTTGCTTTTGTGGAGTTGGACCACCCTCTTTTGATGAATTTTATCCCTCAAGGTGTAGGTGTAGTCTAGTTCAACTAGTGCCTGGTTCCAGACTTTGGGATTCTTTGTTCTGGCCCTCCAGTGTGTTCTATGAAGTGGTAGAGAATGGCAGCTGTGGTGGCACATGATGTGCCATGGGCTGTGACTGGGATTGGGAGCAGAGGGTTCTGCAGCCCTGTGGTCTGGCAGGAGGGGCAGTACAGATGAGGTTAGTTCTGCTTGCAGCTGAGTGCTCAGAGCCGGCCCACCTGGACTCTGCAAGGGGCTTCTCAACTGAACCCTTCTCCATAAAGAAACCCTCACTTACACTTAAAATTCCTGTTTTTTCAAAAACAGATCAAGTCAGAGGATGACCAGGCTCTTGCTGGAGTTCTCTTGTCTCTCAGTGGAGGGGTGTTTCGGTCCAACCTCCTCACACAGGATAATGGCATGTTGACTTTTTCCAATCTGGTAAGTTGGAATGATTCATCTGAATGTGGTTCTGTGCAGGGCTGTGTTACTTTGCCCTCCCAAATAGGGCTCTCTTGAGTGGCAGGTGTCCTTTGAAACCTAACCCACGATGAGAGATGTGGATCCCTGAGAATAAACGGCACTAAAATCTTAGCAAGTGAAAAATGGGAAATCTAACATGGCAAGAGATTTCTCCCCAACAGGTCGTAGATGATGTTGATTGATCTCAGTTACTAATTTGCAGTCTGTAAACATGAAACAAGCCAATTTGTTGATGATCATTGGAGAGTCTTTAGGGGAAGGAAATCTAATTACATTATTGATCTGTATGTGTGTTGACATGCTTGAGTAGTTTCCTTGCAGACATCCTTCTTTTGTGGTCACTTTCCTGTCCTTGAGGGCTTGTGGTAAGGTTTTAGGGCTGCAGTTTCCTTCCTCTCTTAACACTTTGTCACCAGGTGGAATTCCATTGGTTTATTGTCTAATGTGCTCCCTGTTTTTCACTGCTCGTGTTTTCTGACCAGTTTAACCTGTGGTTGGAACAGAGGACTTCAGCTCTTCAGAGGGCTCTTGCAAAACATATTTGTTTGGAGTTGGTGAGTTTTTGCACCACTATGAGTAAACATCTTATTTTGTGCCTCTTTGCAGAGCCCAGGGCAGTATTATTTTAAACCCATGATGAAAGAATTTCGCTTTGAACCGTCATCACAAATGATTGAAGTGCAGGAAGGACAAAATCTGAAAATCCAGATAACTGGTTACAGAACAGCTTACAGGTCAGTGGAGCTGGAATGCCATGGAAAATGCTATGGGCTATATCAGGATGTATTGTGCCAAATACGTGTTTCCTCCCAGCACACCTCTGTTCTTGCAGGTTTGGAGAAGACTTTTCAAGTCTCAGTTTAACTTAATTATGCTGTGTGTAAGTACTTTTGGCCTTTTTTTCATGGATGTGGATATATAGCTAAGCCCAGATGGCAGAGCTATAGGAGGAAACATGGCTATGAAAGCACTGTCTCAGTGGCACTGGAAGTGGCTTGTGCTGCCTCCTGTGGGAGAGGAGTGGACTATTCTAGGTATGGTAGACCAATTCAGATATCTGACTTGAAGATCCTTGCTTTCCTTACCCTGAGGGGTAAGAGTGAGCTGCTGTCCATGGAGTTTAGGGAACTTGGATTCTTAAAGTTGTACTCTGAACTGCAGCGAATTCTGATGATTTAAACTGTTTTACACACACATTATAAACACCCCTTTTCTTCTCCATGCTATGGTAAATACAGTAAGTACTTTTTTCATCAGTTGTAAGAATAAAATGTCTTCAAAATATGGCATTAAAACAGCATCTGCACCTCTGTAGCTACTGGTTCTCTTTATACCTCTAGCTGTTACGGCACAGTTTCCTCTTTAAATGGAGAGCCTGAGCAGGGAGTCTCAGTGGAAGCTGTGGGACAGAAGGATTGCAGCATCTATGGAGAGGACACAATAACTGATGAAGAGGGCAAATTCAGGCTCCGTGGCCTTCGGGTAAGGAGTAGGAGGCTTTCTGTCGTTTACTTTTCTGTCAGTTGATGATGGAGCAATGAAATGGGTTCTTTTCAGTAGCCACTGGTTTCTGTTTTCCCATCATGTTTGCTAACTGAGACTCCCTTGAGTCTCTGTGTGAAGAGACATGGTCATGTAGTGAACATTCAGTCTGATAAAAAGGGGAAAACTTGTGTATGTCTGTGAACTTGCTGGCAGCATACTGTGATGGCCTCCACAAACACTGAGCAGTTGCTGTGACATGACACAGCCCCTGGTCAGTGCTTGGGTGACCAGCAGGGAATTTTCATAGGCAAAAGAATTCGGGGAAGTGTTTAGTTTCTCTTGTGAAGATATCAACAGCCTATTTTTAGCAGGATACTGGCTGTGGGTATGATGTTGATTGCACAGCATGTATGTGAAGTAAGCTGTTCTTCAGGGAATGGGGAAGCTGAATTTATGGCACCATTGTGTAAAGAGTCAACAATTTGCTGAAGTAGAAGGCAATGTTTGATCAGGTTTTAATCCTGTGTTTTCCTTCATCACAGCAGATGATTTCTTTTAATACTGTGATGTAACAAACTAATGAAAGTTCTGTATAGCCTTTTCTTATTTTCTGACAGTAAACACTCCTAATAGTGCTATTGAGTTGAATTTTGTATTTGAGATAAGTAAAACTTTATGTAACTGCATAGAGTTAAATCTGTTTGGGTGGCATATCTTGAATGGAGTGTTAGAAAATTCTCTTATTGCTCTCTAAAATTAAAGTATGTATTATTCAGTGTTGGGATTGATCATCTGAATGTTGCTTTCAGCCTGGCTGTGTGTATCATGTCCAACTCAAAGCTGAAGGCAATGATCACATTGAAAGAGCTTTACCACAGCATCGGGCAATTGAGGTAATTTTTTCTCTTTTTTTGTAGCATCACTTAAATATGAAATGGATCTGTCTAGGCATTCTGTCTGTTCTATCAGCAGCAATGTAGTGAATGCATTCTGTTTAGACAAGTGCCTTTCAGCAAGTCATCTCCTTAAAAACAGGTCCCATATTGTGTGTTAGCACCATAGCTCAAAACTGAAGTGAGATAAAGCCCAAACAGTAAACAAGTGAAAAGGATTCTTTCACAGTCATGAAAACTATGCATCCAGAAACAAGAGAATAAATGTATGGAATACCTTTCAACATTTCTTTACAATATGGAACAACGCAGTAGTAACTTCAGGATATCATAAATTGTCATATTCTCCTATTGTTATATTTAGTTATGGACTGAGAGATACTGTTATGTGTTATTGGGTCCAAATCATGCAGTCTTGATGTTGGTGAAATTGTAATTTGGACTAGCAGTTTTATTTTTATAAAATGTAATAATTTTGGATTGAAAACTGGTGGAATCTTGTTAAATATTCCACATTAATCAACTGTAGAAACATCTCTGTGCATCTCTCAGCACAGATGCAAAATACTGAGACCAGTGTTCTGAGATCAGGCAGCCCTGTGGATGTACCTCAGCCTTTTCTAGAATAGTGTGTGCTTTTGATACTTCCATTTTTAGTTTAGCTTAATGTCATGAGCCTCATGCTGATAATGCACAAGTCTGCAATTGCAAGCGGTGCACTCTGGAGAACAGGAACTTGCAATGGGAAAGCTTTCAAGTTTCCATGTGTTTAGTACAGAACAAAATTCACTTTTTTTTAAAAATGATCAGCAATATTTGTGTTGTGTTAATGGTTGTGTTACTGTCCTTTGTTAACTGTTCCTCTCCTGGTAAAAACCCGAGTCTGTTTTCCATTGCAGGTTGGGAACGGTGACATTGATGACGTTAATATTATAGCGTTCCGGCAAATTAATCAATTTGATTTAAGTGGAAATGTAATTACAGCTTCTGAATATCTCTCCACATTATGTGTAAGTTCAAGCCTTTCATCTTGGTCAAGTGTATTTGTTACTGCTTTCACAATGATTTTTTTTGCGGGGTCACTGGAAGTGGTTCAGTATCCAGAGCACACTTTTAATTCAAATTAGAACTAATAGTTTAGTGAAGGTGAATTTGAATTCCAGATAAATTGAAGATTACAGTGTTCCTGACTGCTTTGCTTTAATGTCTCCATTGTTCATGGGAATATGTTTAAGAAACACCTTCTCTGGTTGGCCTGTGCATTTTGGGATCTGCTTCCCTGATTAGGGATGCTCTGTCTGTAGAGGGATCAAGGCAGCAAGGGTGAAATGAGTCCTTTGTATTAGAGACTGCATTAATTCCTGAAACACCTGAAATTTTTGTCCTATATGTCAAAACCTGAAGATACCATGTGAATGCAGTGATACCACAGGACATGTGAATTTAAAAGTACATAATAATAGACAGTATGCGACAAATAGGAAAGCTGAAATTTTCAAAATTCAAAACATTGCACTATGATCTGCAAAAACTTGCTAAAAACCTCTGATCCTTTTGGCTTAGGGTGCAAATGCTGAAGTGTCTGCAAGAGGTGTTGACGGAGTAGGAGTTACAGTATCATTTTGCAGATTTAAAAGCTCCTTGAAATGTTACCTACAAATATAAATGCAGTGCTTGGATTTCTTTCACACTGGCTCGTTATGCATCTCACCTGTCAAGATCTCAGTGCTGTGCTGTTGGGTTTTTTGGGAGACATCCAAAGGATCCAACACTCAGAGCAGGTGTGAAGGCAAAATGTGTCACCTTACTGAAGAGCCCCTGGGCATGCGTCCCATCTTTCTGGGGAGATTTATACCCTTGCAGTTCAGCCTAAGCAATAGGAATTGATGTCAAAATTTGATTATGTGGAAGTTATCCAAGCCTGTGCTTGCTTCATATTAGGTAGGGTCTTGTGTTGCATGTACTACACGTGAGCTGTTGATGGGTGCCCGTCGTCACCCTGGCCTCCAGTGTGCTAAGATGTGCTAAGGCTGGATACAGACACAAGTGAGAGCAGTTTTGTGATCCACAGCACAGACTGCTTCTCATACACTAGGTATGTGAAAATGTCAGACAACAGTCGTTCCTAAGTTATTTCAAGTTCTATAAAAAGACAGTTTCTGTGACTTTTCACATCCCAGATTAGGACATTTCCAGGTGTTCTTACTTGACAACTTTCTGTTTTTATAAACACATGATGAATTTTGAAGTGCTTTTATCCCTGAAGATGTGGGATATCTGCAATACCTATTGTGGTGCAGGCTTGGAAATACCTGGTTTGTGCTTTCTTCCTTCATTTACAGGTGAAGCTCTACAAAAGTGAAAATCTTGACAACCCAATTCACACAGTCAACTTAGGCCTATCCCTGTTTTTTCATTTCCCACCACTACTGCGAGATGGAGAGGTAAGAATATTGCTGGAAAATTAGCTTAGATCACTTCATTTTTTTTCCTCTAAGGACACTGAAGTGTAATTTGTGGTGTGCCTGCAGAGCTGTATTCATGCTGGACTAACCAGTGTCTTGGAAGATTTGAAGCATGTTTGACTGACCTTTGCCCTTAAATGTGATTTTGTCTCAGACTGCTCCTGATGCTGTAGCCTGAGCGTATTTTTTACCCACAGAATTACATGGTGCTTCTGGATTCTACATTGTCTAAATCACAGTATGACTACACCCTGCCTCAAGTTTCTTTCACTGCCATTGGATATCATAAACACATTACACTGGTCTTCAGTCCCACTGTAAGTACTAAATACTTTACAACCTGCATGTATTTTGTGCTCTTGGCCAAGCTTTCTATCAGTGTAAATATAAAGAGGTTTATGAGTGGCATTAAAGTGACAATTAATTTGGATTTGCTGTGTGTTCAGTTGCCAGTGGAACAGGAGGGAAACATGAAACAGCAGTTGGAAATGAAGGGTGCAGATGTGCCTGAAAGGTTCTGTGCTGGCTGCTGTAGTGGGGTCATAGTGGTGTGGGACAGGTAAAGCAAAGCACACCAGGCTGACTGTCAGTGGAGACTGACCATCAGTGAATTGGCTTTACAAAGCAGCACGCCTCAGGAAGGGGGCATGCATGAGTGACCCAGAGGATGGCTTTGAAGTGGAAGGTAAAGTAAATCCTAGAACAGCACTTGGAAGGAAGTCAGATGAGAAGAGCTGGATGTGCCTCATGATCCTTAGAGTTCCCTTAGAGATCCCTTAGAGCTGAGGGATTTCATAGTCAACTGTTTAAAAAAAATAAAATCCATGATGTGCACTGTTTTCAGAGAAAGCTGCCTGAACAAGATATTGCCCAAGGCTCTTACATCGCGTTACCGCTGACGCTGCTCCTGCTGTTGGCTGGTTACAACCACGATAAGGTGGGTCAGGGTGGCTTTGCTCTTACCCAAATATTATTGTCCTATCAATGAATATGCTGTACTGTGCTAAGTGAGGCTTTGTTGGGTTGTTATCCAGGGAGGGATGCAGTCACAATCCCCTTATGTGACATATTGTAAGAAAAGCCAAAATGTATCCATGGTTTTGGACAATTACCTTTAAAAAAAGCTTAGCATGAAGGTGAGTTCCTGTGCCGTGGTGGAATTTTGGCTTCTCATTTGATCGGTCTGAGAAAAAAAACAATACAGCATCATTAAAATTCAGATAACCAGATTCAGTGATAATAGGAATGAAAATAATTATTTTTTTGGCTTCAGGAGCAATCAGACTAGAAAAAGTTTTGCAAGTCTTCAAGTCTGGTCTCTTTAGCTTTATACCCTCCCTCATTCAAAAGCTCTCAAGAGGAATACAAATACCTGCTGTATAAATCCCTCTGTCTTTGTTAACAAGCTGTGCTCTTGTAGTCTTTCCTCATATGACTGGATTTCTGTTCTACCAAGAAGAGAAATGAAATTTGTGTGTGCAGTTTGATTTCCTCTCAAACAATCACTTTAGGTTTTGATTATCAGAAATTCCCAGAAGTTTGGTTTGATTCCTCCCTGAGATTTGCTGCCATATTCTGATGTCTTTGTAGATGTGCCATCTATGCAATAGAATCTGTTTGTTAGGGGCTACATGTCTAAAGAACGATACCATTCAGACCTTACATACCATTGTAAGCACAACTTGCTCCCCTTTTATTTTTCCCCAGCTTATTCCCTTACTGCTCCAGCTGACAGCTCGACTGCAAGGTGTCCGTGCTCTTGGACAGACAGGCTCTGACACTGGGGGCTCAGAGGATGCAAAGAGGCAAACAAAGAAACAGAAGGCGAGACGGACATGAGATGAAAGGAAGGATTGTATGAAGTGGTGCTCTGTCAAACTGGAGCCTGAGGAGGCAAAGCCACTAAAACACGTTTTTGTTGAATTTGCAGACTTGACATTTTCATTTTTGCTACATGAGCACCATTTGTCACCTTAGCTCCATTTTGGTTGTAAATTTTCTATGGAGTCTATAGATTTCCTTGTTGTAAAGTGATTAAATTAATGCCTCCACTGTCACTGTGAGTGCATCTCTCATACTTGAAGACAATTAATGATTTTTTTTTCTTTTCATTGGAGCAGGTCATGCTGTCCTTATTAATGATTTTTAAAGCAGTGGTAGTAGACTACTTGATTTCAGTTTCAGTCTCTAGATTCTGGGATTATTTTTCCTTACTTTTTGAAATATTCACTTCACAGAAGTAGCACACAGGGATTCTACTAAATCAGTGTTGCTTGAAATAAAATTTTAGGGTACATAGCTGGACTGGTGAATTATATCATTGCCACTTCCAGTTCAGCAGTTTGATTGAAGAATCTGTCTGATTTCAGTTCTTGTCCAGTGATAATGTTATCTTTGATTAAGTTTTTGTCTGATGAAGACAAATTCTCAATGTCATGTAAGGTTAGTTGTTAGTATCAGGTAAGTTCTGATGTTCCTACTGCAAAAGCAGTGTTTCAAGTTTAGTTTCCTATCCAGTGTGATCTCTGTAGACCTCCAGAATTCCTGAGGTGGCTCCAGCTGGCTGCGCTACTCTTTCCGAAGCTGTTCTGTGTTTTTGGTGATACCCATTCAGCCATGATGGTCACATCTCCAGCTCAGGCCATGCTCAGCCTTTTTCCCAATTAATGACTGATTTTTTTTTTACCATTTTTTACCTTTTGGTTTTTTTAACTATAAGGAATGTGACCTTTTTTAAATCTCCAATGTGTGCAGTCCCAATAATGTAGTCTGTAATAAATAACTGTTTCTTACAGGCTATCTTTTGATTCCTGCTTGAAGTAGGTAGTTGGACTTAACACAGTTTAAATGTTAATGGGGCTTTTTATTGACAAATACTATAAAGGTTAACAGAGCATTTGAAGATGCACTTAAATGCCTACAAATATTGCAAAGACATTGGTACTGCCAGTAAGTGGCAATGTTTCTCTTTTACAGTACTTGAAATAAAAGTCCCCTTAGATTTAAATGTTTAAGCTTACAAACCCTACTATTCTTAGAAATTTGGATGCTGAAGGTTTTACACTGTTTTTGTTGCGCTTTGCAAGAGTTTGGGCCTAAATACTTATAACTTAATTCAGTGATGATTCTAATGTCTCAGAGGGAAATTTTGTCAGGACCGTAATAAGAATGTAGAATGTTGAAAAGGCATTATGTATAGAGCTTGAGATGAAGCTCTAATAAATTATCATGCTCTCTACTTAATGACTTTGAATTTGATACTGCTGTGATGAAATATATGGGGAAAAGACAAGGTGTTCTAAGACTTACAATAAATTGTACATTTTCAGTACATTTTTATTTTAAGCTAGTGAATGTTAAGAAAGTTATTGCTACTTTGGGGAATGTATGAGGAAGAAATGCACATATCCATGTGCCTCAAAGGAGTTCCAGATACTCTCATCTCTGAACTGTGAGGCTGACTGATGATTGAACTTAAACATTGGAACTGCTGTTAATAAAAAGAAAAAAAGAAAAGTGTTAATTCTTGCTAATTTGCTTCTAAATCTAGGATTTGCCCAGTGTCTCTTCTCAAGATTGTCTTTTCTTTGCCTTCTGCATCACACTTGTGACTATGAGTCCCATGTTTTGAGGTTTATTCTACTGTTGAAGTGTTAATTCCTAACAAAACTGCAGCTTGAAGTTTCTCACTTGGCAGGGAAGTTGTGCTCTTTGAGAAAACAGGGAAAACTAAAGCATGACAGAATTTTCTAAAGCAGAACTGAGTGCCAAGAAATCAGTATCCTCAATTGTTTATAGAAACCAATAATCAGATACACAGGCCCAAGCAGAAAAACGAGTGTGGTCTCTGCAATGCCCAGAGCCAGGAGCATGAGGCAGGACAGGGAGACAGGTCTGTGTCCATGGGCACTGCCCAGAGGGTTTGTAGAGACTGTTCAGGGGCTGTACCTGGCACCTCTGCAGTGCTCCCAGCCCTTCCCCACAGCCCTGGGGAGATGGCTCTGCCCTGCTGGTGAGCAGAGCTCTGCAGGATAGAGAGGTTCTCCTTTGGACAGCATCACTCAGTGCAGAAATGGTGCATTCAGGCCAGGACTGCCTGCTGTTCTCTCCTGGGGGGAATGCTTAGGTATCACTTACTCTGCACATCTAAGGTTTGAGTTTGTGCTCTTAAGACTTCAGTACTCGTTGGACTGGCCCTGTCCAAATTACTGAAAATGTCAGTTAAAGCTGCTTGTTGCATCTTTCATTAATTTATGTTAATGCAGAGAATAAATGCAGGATGGGACTAACATAATATGTTGACTTACTGGAAATCTCTCAAGACTCAGTGTTTATTATTCTTTTTTGCAGGCACAATAAAAAATGATTAATTCATTTGCTTGATGAGCTAAATATGGGCAAATGACTGAATTCTGTGGGAAATGAGAGTAAGGCCCTCTGGATAAAGATAGCATTGCATGTTACTTATTTTTTCTGTCAAAAGTAACAATGAATATTACATATATTTGATTAATCAATGATGCACAAAACTATTGTTTAAGATTGAAATGGATCATTAATACTGAGTTTTACAATTTCTTTATAGATGGTTCAGCTTAATTTCTAAATTTCTCTCTTTATTAGATCGCTGTCACACTCCAAGAACAAGTGTTTTTGATTAGCATGAGCAACAGTGTTAAAGATACAGCAATTAAAAAAAACCCAAATGTGATTTAAAAGCAAGAAAACAAATACTTAAAATAGAGAGCTCAGTGCTTCCCTTCCTACTGAGGGTAGGATTTCAGGAGGAAATATCTCAAGTTGCTTCTTTCTGTGCTGTTGAGGTGACTGAGGCTCCCCACCTCCTACCAGGTTACTTTTTACTCAGCAGAATATGAACCTTGCCAGCTTCTTGAACCCAGCAGGGAAAGAAAGAGATGGGTTTTAAGTCAGTGGAGGCTGACAGCAAACAGGCCATCCTCTGACACGGCACTTCAGTGCTGTGGTGTTACCCTTATGTATTTTCCTTTGTATCAGCAAATGTCCATACTGGGAAAATAAATAGGCAAAGCTGTGGGCCTTCAGCATTGCCCATCTGAGACAGCAATTTGATTCCTGCTGCTCTTCTTCTTCATGTGAATTTTGTTCCTCAGATACTGGAAGTACAATTGTAAAATTAGCAATTCTAATAAATGATGAGTACCCCTCTGAGCCCTGTGCTGAGGAAATATGGACTAAGCAGTGATGCTTTTGAAGGTGAGGTGGCTTTAGAAATCCTGCCAGAATCTAAGTAACTGACTTGTCCAGGAAAGCTAAGGTAGAATGTGGAATTGAACCCTGAGATGAAAATTTCCCTGCTATTCAGTATTCCTTGCTTTGTACAGCATCTGTATTTCTATTTTTGTCCACACTGAAAGTAATTTAAATTGGACTTCTTGCAAAGGTAAATGCAGTAAAATGAGCGATGTAGAAAAGGCCTGAAAGGCAGCAAATTTCCTGAGCTGAGCACAACAGCATTGGCCCACATCACACCCAGTGGTGGGTTCACCTTATGTGTGGTAAGTCATGGACTGATGCCAGAATTCTTACCTTTTTCTTTTTTTTTTTTTAAACATTTAAAAGAACATCAGTGTGTTTAATCTCTGTCATTCAGTCATTTATTTAAACCTGGAATGGGCCCATATGTCCTTGTACAAATGAAGAACAGCTCAAGGCTGATTAGTATTCCCTGAGCCTTCATGGGTTATTATTAGCAACTTTTCCCCCTTGAATGTTTACAAAGCTTTTGTGAGCTTTTTACATCAGTCAGCTTGTACTTTCAATTTTCTATTATACCTTTTGTAATTGCTTTCTGTCTATATTTGATATGTTGTTGCTTTACTCCAGTAACTTCCATTATCACTTTTAGTTTTGCTGTTGCTGGGATCAACCTGATTGCATTACTTACTCTGTTTGCTTTAAATATCACTTCTTCCTTGTTCTCCCCCCTCCTCTCATGCCACATTTCTGGGAATATTTGAGCTTAGCAACATGATGCTGTCTGAAGTCTTATTTGTTAGCTTCATAGCCCAAGACCATGATTGTATGAAGCCAAATGATATGTTATCATAAAGCACTAAACACCCACCAGACCATCATTGAATTTATCATAGCTACGAGCTCAATACACAGTGAAAGATAAACTTGTTTTTTACTGCCTGTGGAAGTCAGCAGGTTGATTCCTCCTTTAATTCTCATTTTTGTCAATACCAGAATAATTAAATCCCCATCACTAAGACCAGTTTCTTCACAGCTCTCTCATCACAGCAAATCCAGTTACTTTTTTTGAGCATAGGGTTGTGGTAAAACAATTCCCATTCCAAGCCTTCCTGTGTGTTCATGTGCTCCATTCCCTACCAGGGGCTCTGGATGTACCTTCGAGGAGACAGCGTGGTGCTTCTGGCCTCTTGGAAAAAGGAACTGACAGAAACCATATATAGCCACTGAAATCCTTAGTTTTGCATCTTCTCCTAAAGCCAGGAACATGAGCTTTATTGACAGAAGATAGATCAGAGAGATTTGGTCTCTGAGACAACATGACCATACAGTTCCTGAGCATCTGACAACTTACTCTGTTTCCTTTCTCCTCTCATGACCCTGTTTCAGGTGTATTGTATCAGTTTTGTTTTCTATACTGCAAGAGATGAAGAGCAACAGATGTGCTTCTCCATTTTCTTCAGGGTCTTGCAAACCTTGCCGGGGGATATTTGTTAGTTTCTGGTTCCTTCTAATTTCCTTCTGCTTGAAAGAATGAGACATAAGAGGCCATCTGCATATTTATACTTCTCAGATGAGGATTATTTCATTTGCAAGGAGCTTAATACAGTTCTGAAGAATCAGCTTTGTTTATCATTTTAGGGAATGGGACAACATTTCTGCTTAAAAATTAGTTACTAGAACATAACACACTTGTGAGACTTTGTCTGGATTGAGAAAAATCTCACATTCTCAGGAGAGCTATTGGTCCTTTTGTCATTTGTAAAACTGACTTTAAAATTATAGCATTAGCGATTAAAGACTGAAAGAAAGAGGTCTCAGAATAACCAATGGATTCTCTGGCATATGTTAATATATTCTGTTTGGAAAGGTTACTTCCATTTATATTCCAGATGAAAATACTTGGTGACTTTATAGCATGTAATCACATTTTTACTCCAGAAGCTGAGTACTCTGGTTATCACTGGGAATAATAATAATCTAAAAAAATTGGTGATGAATTAAAATAATAAAGAAGTGTTGATTTCAATAAAAACACATTTTAAAAGATTAGAAATACAGAAACATACTGATAATATTTTTCTTATAAATAATTTTGATTATATCTTCTGTAGTAAATTTCATACTATAATGTTAAAAAAAGGAACAAGAACTTTCAATTTATTAAAATGACTTCTGTAAATTGCTGGTTTTAAATTATTTTAATTGATTTTTATGGTTATTTCATTTCATTTCATAACAGAAAAAAATCTAAAAGAAACAAGAAAGACGTGGATCTGTTGAAACAAGTCCAGAGGAGGCCACTGGGCTGATCCCAGGGCTGGAGGGATCAGCCTCCCCTGTGAGGCCAGGCTGACAGAGCTGGGGGGGTTCAGCCTGGAGAAGAAAAGGCTCTGGACTGACCTTGCAGCATCTTCCAGTGCCTAAAGGGGCTACAAGAATCCTGCAGCTTTTGGCAACGTGACAAGACAAGTGGGAATGAGTTTAAACTGACAGAGGGTAGGTTTAGATTAAATATTAGCAAAAAAATTCTTCCCTGTGAGTGTGGTGAGGCCCTGGCACAGGTTGCTCAGAGAAGCTGTGGCTGCCCCACCCGTGGAATTTTTCAGATCCCAGAAGTGGTTTGAAGCTTAGAATTTTTTTTTATTCCTTTTCCAGGCTAGGACATAAATGAGACCTTTCTCAGTTTTTCCCTGAAATCTTTTCCACTCCTTTACATTCAGTCCCCTTTGTCACTTGAAGCACTTATTTGGAGAGAAGGACATCACTCAGATTCCAGTCACTCCTCCCTGCTAGACTATGTGAAGGGGATCTCAGCATCTCAAGAAGGTGTTTTAAACATAAGGGTAGGAGACACAGTGATCTGGGCTGTAAATCGGCTGCTGCAGCATTTAACTCAGCACAGAAAAACCTAAATAAATAAACTGGGGATGGGAGCTTCACAGCACCCTATTAAAAAGCTACCAGCACTGAAGGGAAGTAGTTTTAGGGAGCTGAGGCACACTGGAGTCAGCTGGCTGTGAGCATTCCCTCAGCTGACAACAATAATATCTTCTGCAGGTGACAATAATCCCAGGCAGTATTTGCAGCTGGGGGTAGGACCAGCAAACTCCAAATCTCTGAACGGCCCAACCAGTTGGAGCCACAAGGATGTCTTAACCAGGGAAAGAAGTAAGTAGCCAGACAGATTTATTGCAGCTCAAAACATGTACGTAGCAGACAGGCTGCTCCTGAGTGCGTGGGTGCTTGTAGCTTCTGGGAAGTTGTGACAGGGTGTGCGCAGTGCAGGTGAGGCAGCAGGGAGATCTGGCTGCCAGTGTCAGCATTGCAAGGACAATACACCTTCCCTGCTTCAGAAGAGTTGCCCTGATTATCTCAGAGAACCATCCCCTGTACCCTCCTCTTCCTCACTTTTAAAATAACCTCTCTTATATATGGCTTTACAGTTTAAACCGATGCTGGCAGCAGCAGCTTTGCCGGACAGTTCAGGTTTGAGCAGCCCTGGGGGTGGCTCAGGGCAGGAGGCTCCCAGGCTTGGCTCATTAGTGAGATGATTGCTGGGGGCTGGGATAAAAGGCCCAGCCCAGAGGGGTGAAGGCCAGGATTAGGGTCAGCTGCTGAGAGAAGCCTGCAGGGGAAAGGCTGATAGGAGGCATGGCTGGGGTCTGCTGCACTGGAGGGACCCAGCTATGACTAAAGTCCCTGCAGAAAGAGGTGCTGAGAAGCTCCCCTGTTATGGCAGGAGACTATGCTTACATCCCTAGGAACATAAAGCTATAGACCAAAAAAAAAAAACCAACCCCTTACAGCCAAGCAGTAAATCTTGTGAGATGAGATGTTTTCCATCTGCGTCTCCTGAAGAAAGGCTTTACCTTGGAAGGCTGGAATGCAAACTGAGATTGCAGAGGAGGAGGCAGTGAGGAGACAAACCTACAAACCTTTCTCCTGCACAGCAAGGTAAGCTCTCCCACGAGGAGCTTCATCATTTTTGGGGATACCATTGTGCCTCAGCGCTCCTGTGTGTGGGAGCAGGCGCAGCTGCCAGCAGGGGCAGGGTTGGCTTCCAGCTGCTGCAGCTGCTGTGATGGTGTTCGCTGGTACCGGGTTCTTTCTTCTGTGGATAGCGAAGTACAGGCTTGCAGTCTTGCATGTCTTACTTGCCCTGTTCCAGGAGTCTGCTGTGTCTGTTTGGAGATTCCTTGGAAAGCGAGGAAGAGCCTGTAGCAAACTCCTGGGCTGTGTAAGACTAGGAAAGCTTGCTCATGGTTAACGTGTTCTGAGGTCTCCTCTGCTCAGCTCTGAACTCACTGCTCAGTTTGGGCTCTTCAGGCGCTATTTTGCACTGTGCTGCAGTTGCTGTAAATGAGTGCTGCTCTGAGCACTGCTTCTTTTGGCTGGGTATCTAATTATTACTAAACTGAAAATGCACTTGCAAGGGAAGTGCTTGAGCTTGTAGACTGCTTTGGAGTTAACTTTGAAAAAGCACTTTTCTCCCCTGGTATTTTTTGTTTTAATATTCTTGCTCCTCTCCAAGTCTTTCTGTTCCTGGGAGGACTGAGGAATAGATTGTTTTCATTATCATTATTTCAGAATGGGGGGCAGGAGTGGATAATGATCCTATTTCACACTTCCATGAGTTGCCATGTGGTGATGACATATGCCCTCCAGCAGGAAGTACTAACAAGTGGCTCTCAATTTGCATTGAGCCACGGTGCCATTCCCAAAACCCTGTGTGTTTTCTGCAGCATGTATAGGTACTCCGTAGGTCTTTGTAAATATTACTATTCAAAATTGCTATGCAATAACTTCAGGATTTTTTGTGACATCTCTTAGATGTTCTGCCTTCTACCTCCTCCCTCTTCTTTTAAAACAGCAGAAGAGCTGTTTTAATAGGCACACCAATAATATGTGCCTCAAAACAGAAAACAAAACTAGGTCTATTTGATAATATAGAGGACTCCTGGTAGGATATAATTATGGATGGATCCCAGGCAGCACACAAGCATTAAAACTAACTTCTACATGAAAGTTAATATTTCATCTTGACCTGCTGTGATCTAAAGAAAGATCATCTCCTGTGTGTCACACGTGAGCTAGAGCAACTCTTCTCTCTGTTGTTGCTTTGGATAATCCTTAGTGTGTATGTTCCCTCTCAGGACTGCAGTCTGAGAAGGTGTGGCTGGGAGCCAAGCAGGGTATTTGGGGTTGGATGCTCTCAAGTAAAGCCTTGCTGATACAATGGGAACTGAAGTATCAAAACCCATCTGATCTTTCCTGAAGCAGGAGGAAGAGCTGTGGGATATTGGAGTGTGACTGTGCTGGAGCACAGATTGGCGCTGTGCAGGCTTTTGATGACTCAGTGTTGATGTGTGCAGAGCAGAAAGATGAAGAGCAGTAGATCAGTGTAATGAGCTACAGTGAAGAGCCAAAGAATGGATTAATTTGGAGGCAAAGCAAAAAACTGCATCACTGAATTCCTGTTTAAAGTACCCATTGCAGCAATAATGTAATATCTCTGCAGATATGTAATGTACAAACATGTGACTTCCTGCTGTGTCACACATGAAACAGACTCAGTGTGCATCCTGGGAATGGACCAAACATTTTTCTCTTTTCTTTGTAGTAAGGAGAAAAGAGAACATAAATAAATCAAACCTGAGAAGATTAATTCCTGCTCCTCAGGTGGCTCATCAGATCTGAATATGAGGAACATTAAATGACAGCAATTTCAGTATAAAGTCAATTATCTGTGTGTAGCAAATTAAAATTAGACACATCCTTTAGTCTGGAAATTCATCCTAATGGAGATGCAATTCTCTTTCTGTTGAAGAGTAGAGTTCCTTGAGTATAACCTCAGTGTGCATCAGCTCAGGAGGGGCATTGACTTGACAGGCATGGGGAGCCACTGGCTCTCCCCTCCCTGATTCTGCTGGAGAGCTTTTAAAGGAGTGAGATACCAAGATCTCATTACTCTGGATGTTCTGGACTGAAAGCTCTGAACCTTTAGAGGATGATAAATGTGGCTTTTAATTTTTTTCGGAGCCGGTAGAATTTCTCCTACTCATGCACTTTTGAAGAGAGGCAAATAGTGCAATCGGAAATAATGCAGAGTTACTGGAATGCATCCTTTTAAATAAAGGAAACAAACAGGAAAAGAGTTCAGAGCTGCCACTTGGTGGTGTTTTCCTCCTCTTCTAGGAGTGGAGGAAGGAGTTGGCTTGAAAAAAGGGAGGCAGGTTCATTAGGAGTTTAGGATAGGGACACAGATTTTTGGAAAGATCTTTGCTTTTATTTCTGCTCTCCCATATAACCTCAACTGGCACCTTGACTTCTGTCTGCTGTTTTCCCTTCCTATGCTTTACCCTCCCTGAGTTTTGTCTCACTATGTTGGATAATGTTCTTTTTTTTCTTTTTTTTTAACTGCTCTGAGGCACTTGAATATTGCAGTCTTTAATCAGAAGCATAAACAAAAATGTATTCAGTTTATTAAAAGTAAATTATTAATTGTATGGAAAATTGATGAAAAAACTGGAAATTTGAATGTCCAGTGTACTCCCCCACCCATCATGATCGTCATACTCAGCTGGAAATAATGTTTGAAGCATTTGAGGGCAGGGTGGAACTTCCACCTGTTGTACAGATCAGGTTTTTCTAAGACACATTCTCCTCTGGCTCAGAGTGTGAGAAAACCCATTCAGAGGTCCCTGCTTTTGAGCAAAGAGTTGATTCCTAAAAGTGGCTCTAGGTCACTTTTACTTTCAGCTGGCTGGTGATGCATCTCCTGCTGTGGTGCAGGATCTGATCTCAAACCACACTGCTCCTGGTGTGGGTCTGCTTTCCACGCCAGTGCCTGGGCAGCAGTGCCTCTGCATGGCTGAGCAGCCCTTCTTTGTGAAAACTGGAGAGAGAGAAAAGAAAAAAAATCTGTCTTGTAGGAGTGGAGTTAATGTGTAAAATTACTGTGTTAGTTCCCTGATGGATTTGCTTCTGCAAAATAAATAACTGGAAACTAACACCAAATTTCTTTAATGGAGACATGGGAAGAAGATAAATCTTGAAGTGGGATCTTAATGACTATAATAATTAATGGTTTAGTCTAAAGCACTTAGAGGGTGCCTTGTGAATGTCCCAGTGTCACACACCGGGTGGGGACACCAGCACAGAGCCCTTGCCAGAGGAGGGTGGCAGCAGGGTGGGGTCGGGGACCCACAGATCAGAACGACAGCCTGGTTTGGTTTCAAGTGAGGTTTGTAGGGAGAGATGATAGCTCTTACTACACCAGCAGGTGAAGCAGCAAGCTCCAGGTTATGTGAGCTTTCCCCTCTCATGAAAGGACAGAATTGCAGAATATTCTGAGTTGGAGGGGACTGACAGGGAACACAGAATCCAACTCTTAGCCCTGCACAGGACATCCCCAAGCATATTCTGCTCAGGTTTATACCCTCCCTGCAGTGTGGCTGCTGCTTTCCACAAGATGCCTGGGATGTCCCTGCTGTTGTCCTTGGGCAGATGTGGCTGCCAGCCCTCTGTGCAGTGTACATACCTGTTAAGGCATTTGCTGACCCTTCGGGCTTTGCAAATAGGGCTATTGTGTGATATTTTCCTTAACCTATTCCTAAAATGATGCTTTTATTGCTAAGAATACTTAAATTGGTTGGGGATTCCTGTTTTATCCTGGCATTTATTCTGCAGCATCCAGTGTGTCCTGCCAGACTGCAGACATTTACCTGATATATTGCTTTGCCTGGTGAGTATTGGTGTTTGTGAGTAAACCACATCCTTGCAAGTGTTTCTGTCTCATGGAGTTTTGCTTAAGATGGGCTGTCCTGCTTGCTGCAAGTTTGTGGTGTTTTTCCTTCCATTCCTTTCCTTGTGGGCTGTACCAGTGCAGTCTAGTCCCAGCCAAGATTTCTGTGCTTGCTCATCAAACCTGTTCATCACTGAGCAAAACCCTGTAACAAAATGTTTGATATTCCTCCCTGCTGCAGGGAGAAAGTTCCTTCAGTGAGCTGAATCTGGGAAACTGGTACTTGGCTGAAAAAGCCCTTGAGAGAATCACCGAGGCCCTTCAGCAAAGACAGGTTTGGAGGCTGCCAATTCGCACTGTGCCCCTGGGAGCAGCAGTACCTGAAAGGTTTCCTGTGCTGTTGGTTCAAAGGGATGCTTGAACAAGGTCATGTCTCCTCCGTGGTGGAGCCATCTTAGGAAAAAGAGCTACTCTAAAATCAAGGGACTTTATCTATGTAAATCTATTTTACTATTGCACATTAAGGAAGCAGTTAACCTTAAGTCGTCCTTCTGCTTGGAGAGAACTACTGTTAAGCTTTTTTGACCTGTGGGCTTTTAGAAGTTTTAAGCACATATTAACCAAATGTGTTCTCAAGAGGAATGCCAGTAACCTGCCAGTCATTCCTGGCTGACAGGGACCTGTCACTAAGTGACACTTCCTCTTGGGGGGGGGGGGGGGGGGGAGGAAGCAGATATTAACAAAGCCTTTCTCCTCCCTGAAGCAATCCTGCCAGTTGGCAGTGGCTGTTCCAGCAATGGGAGCTTTGGCAGGCAGCAGGCTGAGCTGTGGCTATTGAAAAATAGGCTGAAGTAGCAGCAGCTGACAGCTTGAAGAATCTCTGACAGTGTGATGATAACCTGTCTAGTACTGTCATCATTTGAGCTCAGCAGGACCAGAAAAAATCCTGATGATCTAGAGAGGATATGGAAAAGCTGTGATTTTTTTCTACTTTACCAAGGAATGGTTGTTTTCTTACAGCATGAACGATTGTTTTAGCATTTGCAGAAATAAAGCTGGAGCACATTGACTGGCCTCTAAGGCCAACCTGACCTGAGTTTTACACTTAAATTTTTAGTGGGAAAATAACAATGAGTTGGAGCATCAAGTTTCTTTCAGAAATCTTACTGCTACAGCAAACACCTTATTGCTTTAAGGGGGAGGAGTGGGTGTTGCCCCTCTCCCGTTTATTGTGTGACTTTGGCAGTTTGTTTCAGCTTGGTAAAGTGAGTAGGTGACCTGCAGAGTAACTGGGAAAAGAACAGATGAAATGCTAAATGTCAGTGGATGATTTCCATGTACAGAAGCAGGCAGTGTTCCCAAGTGATGGGGAGATCTGGAGCTGTGAAGATACAGGGTCAGCCGGGACAACTTTTCCCACCTGACAGGTCAGATAATCCTGCAGCCACCATAAGCCCACTGCAGGGTGCCTAATTGCTATTTAAATGAGCATCTGAAGTGCACAGTGTTTTAGTCTGGGCTGAAGGCCTTTTCTCCTGTCTCTGGTAGTGTTTGGTTGGCATTTTAGAGAGTAGCATTATTGACTGTCCAAGTGAATTATTCCACACAGCCAGACTGAAGCTAAATAGGCACCAGTTGTCCCTTCTGGAAAGGATTTGTGCTGAAATGGGGACTGCTGTGGTGATCCTTGAGAGATGAGGATGCCAGACAAACTCATTCCAGCGTTAGTGTGAAGAGAAGGCACAAATTTGTATTTAGATCTTGAAAAATGAATCAAGCCGGTCTTTTTCTGAGGCGTGGAAAAGGTGCACCAGAGAGATTTATATATTCAAACACACAGCACTGATATGTTTCTGGGGCTAATCCCAAGGCAGGATATTGTCCTAAAAAAAGGGATGTGTATGGTGGAGCTCTTGTACCTGGAGAAGCTTGACAATCTGCACTAAGTATGGGTTGGAATCAAAACTGTTGGAGTGAAAGACATGCTCTTGGGAATCATGGGCACCTCTTACACTCTGGAACAAAGCTCTGTACTTCAGCTGAGTCCAGTGCTTTGCTCAGACAACCATTCTTTCTCATTAGCAGGTATCTAAAATTGCTCTGGAAGCTGTCTTGTACAACTGTAATGGAGTATGCTGAGTATTTATAAAGTGCCAAGTATCAATTAGCATGAAAGATACCAGCAACTGGCTGAACCCTCTGCAAGTAATTTTATTAATGTTTAATCCTTATTAATCACATGTTATAATTATTTGGGTACATGTTTTCCTAGCACATTTAGCACTCTCAGGCTCCTTCATTTCATTTTCAGTAGAGATAACCTAAACCTCAGGAATAAAGCTGAGCTTCAGTTTTCCAGCCTCTAGCTAAGCCTGCAACCACTCCACTTAGAAGGAGCTGCTGTAAAGGGATGGCAGCATAGAGACAATCACCTGGGAACTTTTGAGTGCAGGTGTGGATTTGGAGCTGGGGAGGGAGGCCGGTGTTTTTCTAATAAAACTGAATCCTGTTTGAAGGTGTGTGCCTGACTCCTTGGAGCCCTTGAAAATCCCATCAGAGAAATCTGCCTCAGATTGTTTTTAGCCACATCTGATGTCCCAGCAACATACTTGATTAAAATTTGCATGATGGAATGAAAGGATTCTTAGAACCTGATGAAAACTGTGATTGTCTCTAGGGCTGCAGCTATGGCACAGTGAACACCTGAGCCACAAGTTTGAGATGCTGTGGCATACAAGCCAGTTTGCCATTGAATTATGATTTCAAATGGCCAATTCCTCTTCTAGCGCCCCTCTTCCCCCCAGTCCTTAGATGGAGAGATGGAAGGCTTCACTGAGTGCCTTATCAGTAGCCTGGCATTCTCTGAATGGTACTGATGACCTTCCAGTGATAAGAGTTGCAAAGCAAAAAACAAAGGGGCAAAGAAGGTAATTTACACTTGAAAGGACAACATGTACAAATCATATCACAGACAAAGAAATGCTTGGGTTTATGATGATGCTATTTGTTGTATGTGATGTTATCACAAGATGCTACAGCTACTTTATCTGGCATCTAATATACAAACTAGACATGACAATTAAAAAAATCTGAATCGAAAGAGCTAGTGGGAATTAGTTTTGCTGGGGGCTTTGTTTTTTTCTTGAATGAAAATAGCAGTAAGGGCTAAACCAGAGCAGTGAGCACGCTGTAGCCTATTGCAATTCCTATTGGAACTGGTGGTTCCTTGTGTTGGTTTTTTTTTTTTTTTTGTCCTTGGTTGTTGATGCAGGAGCAGCAAATTCCAAAGTTATTACTGCAAGTGTGCAGCACTACAAATGCCAGTGTATCGTTGCAATAAGTGTTAAGAGTTACACACTCGTAGAATAATGTTTTGGTTCTAGAATAATGGCTTGTTAGTCTAAGGAATGAATAGGAGTAGAGAAAAGAAATGAGCAATGAATTTGGTTCCTGAAGCAAGGTTTCATTAACTGGGGAAAAAACCTAACCCTGCATAGCTGCAAAGTTTGTCAGTGCAAGCAAATAATTACTTTGCTTTCTACCAAATATATTTTGATTTTCAATAATTACAGGAAACACAGAAGTGTTTCTTCTAGGAATTGTTTTTTTTTCCCCCATTACTGTATTAGTTGAAAATATGTACTAATGGCAAAATATAATGAATATTACTTTTGACTATCTTAATTTTCTTTAAATGGAGCTTGCTGAAGGCACTGCTAATTCATCCCAATTACTGTATCACACAGCTCCTGTAAAATTCATAATTAGACCTGATGCTTTTTTGAGTGCAGAGCAAGAAGCTTGCTTTGCTAATAAGGTGTGATTTCCCCAGTCACCTTTTTAGTGACAAATGTTTATTACCACAAATACTGCAGCCCATGCAGCAGCAAAGTTAAAGGATTTGACTTCTGTAATGCTGGGTGCTTCCAGCAAAACACAGTTGGGAGGAACTCCTTGGCTGATACACAAAGTGTTGGCATATCAATGAGGAGTATTAAGGGCATCAAGCAGTGGACAGTAATCCAAATGAAATTAACCTAACAACCTAAACTTGGTGTTACAGTGGGGATACTGCAACACACGTATCAGACAAGGAGGCCCGTGGAAAAGAAAGATATGGACAGATTCTTGGTAGATGTTTCAGAGATGTTTATTTCTCCAGCCACATGGCCAGAGCTCTGCCAAGGAACTCTCACAGTCTGGACCGAGGGTCCCTGCCCACCCAGGGAACACAAACCAACCAAGGGGGAATGAGGCTGCCCAGGGGCAGGGGAACTCTGTGCCTTCCCCCAGAGCCCCTCTCCCAGGGCCCCACAGCAGGGGGAGGGCCCCAACAACTTGGAATAATATCTCTAGCCACAAGAGGCTCATTTTGCTTAATTCAGAAATATTAAGCAGTTTGTATAACTGTACTTGGAACACATTACAAAGAATGCATATGGAAATGAGAATACCACCCTTGCTAATCTACTGAATTACAGAGTTAAAAGCGTACATCAATATCTAATATCTGCTTTTTTATTTATTAAAAACAGCACCTTTTTGCTGTCTTCAGCTGGAAATGATATTGACCACAAAACGGAGTAAGGCACCCAAGTTTGTCAATAACAGCAAAAGATGTGATATAGTGGGATATAATGCTGAGGGCTATAACACAGCCTTTCTTTGCTGTGCAGCCATAAATCCAGTGTCTGCTGCTGCCAATGGGATGGTGTAAAAGGGAACTAAATAAAATGTGTTCACCGTCTCTGGATGTGGGATTATGTGAGGAGAAAAGACAGCTTTGCTGATGGCTCATAATTCTGCTTAGTTACCCTTCATGGGAAGGATGTTTCACCTGGGTAGTTTTCTGGAGCTAGTAGGCTAATTTTGCAAAAAAAAGTTGGTAAGCATGTGGTGGTGACAAAGTTGTTTCTGTGCACAAGTTTGATACCGAAAGGATGTTCTTCCAATTAAATAAATAGTCCAACTTGGCTCAGTTTTCAGATCCACCAATTTTTTCTTTATTCTAAAAGCTAGAAAAATAACTTGACACTTATAAAATAAGCGTTAATATCCCTCTTTTCTCATCGTTAGTGCATTTAGATATCAAACTCTTCTCTCAGCATATAAATAGTCCCTTATGGATTACATTGTAATTTCTATGGGGGCCTTTAAAAGGTATGGATTAACTATTCCCCCTTCCCAGTTAAATCTGTTATGAGAATTAAAAGAAGTTGTTAGTAACTATTCAGCATATAAAGCCAGGGAGAGATAAGATCTTCCTAAGTAATTGATCACTGTAGTGTCAGTCTCAACACATGGGATTATCAACTAAAAAAGGGGCATGATTTCTTTTTAGGGTACTCATTGGTAGAGTTGAGAATAAAAAAACCTCCTGGCTGCTCAAAAGGCACATGATGTTTACTGGGCAATATAGACTGGGTCAGTCTTACCCCCTTCTGGCCAGCCAGTCGCCATTGTGGGTGGCAGATGTAGTTGTTCTATATCCTGAAATTCCTGATTGCAACGGATTTGTGTGAAATTGGAGTGAAGGAAAAGAACAATTTGGATATTTCATTGGGAAAAAAAGTATTTAAGATTCTTAGATCATGGTTGGTTTTTTTTTTTTTTTTGTTTTTTTTTGTTTTTTTTTTTTGTTTTTTTTGTTTTTTTTGTCTGCCCATTTAGTTTTTCCTCTCTTTGGCAGTACAGAGCACTGTGGCAGTGAGAGACAGACCTGAACTGAAACCTGGCTGCTCCCCCAAATCCTGGGTTCTGTCACAGCAGCCTCAGCTCTCCCATTTTGGGAGTGGGGATTCAATATTGAGCCTGTGTCCCTAAGAGCAGGGCTGGAGCTCCAAAAACAGTTGGGTTCTAGAAATTCACATGAAAGTTTGCCTTAGTACTAGAGGATACATAAACCCCAGGCTGCCTTGGAATGGCAGCAATACTTTCAGTAGGGCTGGGGTCAGGTGTTCTCCCAGCGCCGTGCTGGTGCCAGGGTGAGCTGTGCTGCTGCTGCAGCATTAGGCAGGATCTCAGATGCAAGGCACTATCACCCCACCAACAAATCTGAGCGTTTGACTGAGGAAGAAGAGTCCCAAACCACTGCATGAACATGGACTATTAACAGTTTTAACTGGAAACATACCAAGACATCAGATTGCTTCCTAAATGGCACGCACTCACTGACTGCCAGCAATGCTCTGATTCTTCATAAATCATAAACCAGTCAATTTAAAATACTTTTATTGTGTTAATCTGTCTCAAACAGGGGTTGCCCTGGCAGAAGTTTATACAGTGGCTTAAAATGGGAGCTGAGAATGCAGAAGAGGAGGACTGCTAAGAAAAGTAATTAACATTACTGAAAACAATTTGTTCCTGTGAGGTGGGAGTGCTGATTGAACACATGAGCTCCACTTAGGTTTTGTTGTGTGATAGATTTTTTTTTTTTTAATAACACTGCAGGCAAATTGTGATGGAAAACGGAGAATCACTGGAATAGAGATTTTTTGGAGTGTTTTATTTATAGTAACTCAGGAAGGATGCAGAAGGACTCTATGTGAAATAGGTGTTCTGCAGTACACTTGTAAAGTTATGGAAGATAAAACCTCCAGACTGAGGTTGAAATTAAATAATATGTTTGATGTTAGTCCCATTTGAAAATGTCACATTTAAAATTTAGAATAACAGATTAGCTTTGACATCTGAACTTCATTATTAAATTTGCTACTTCTTTTCCCCATCCAACAATAGAATTTTCTTTACACTAAATAAAGACATTTTAAAGAAAAATGTATTTCTAAGCCTTAGGTCTCTTTAGGAAACCTGGAAAGTATGAATGTACTTTGTCCTCAAAATGTATCCACAGAGGCAGTAAATTGTATGTGAGATGCTTGTGTTCCTACATGAACTCCTGCAGCTGTGAAGCAGCAACAGACACCTGTGAATGTGCAGTGGAGTTGGATCTGCTGAGACCTAAAGGAGGGAAGGTGCTCAATCCACTGCTTTATTAATAAAACTTTTGGTTAACTAAAATGACTGAACATTTTTCCTGGGGCCAGGTTTCTTTGCTTGAGAAGACTTTTAATTTCAAATGTCTCTATCTCTATTTTCAGATGGGTAAAGTAAAAGCTGGGGTTTTTTGTTCTGTTAGTGAACCAAAATAATCAATTTGCTTGTACAGCTTTGCTGTAGTGTGCCATTTTTTGAGCACTTGCATTCTTGACTGGAAATACATTTTAATTCTATTTTAACATTCTTCCATCTTTCAAGGTTTTTCCTCACTGCTTTTTATGTATGATATTTGAATTATATGGGCAAGGTAAGGATGCTGCTCATCGAAAAGTGTGACAGGCTGCCATTAACCTGTCCAGAATTGTGTCTGATGGAGCAGATACTGTTTAGGTGAATTAAATATTTAGTCTCTAAAAGCTTTTCAACACTAAACCAAAGCCCTTCACTTTTTCTAACAATGATGTAGCATGAGATCAAAATCCTTGTCCTTTTTCAGTAAACCATGGTCAAAAGGAGGGCACCAGTACAGTATTACAGTATTACACAAGGGTTTCTGCCTTTTGGAGGGGGGGAACAAGATGTTCTTGTTCCTTGAGCTCTGGTTTCAGGGCAGTTTCCTCTCCCTTGCTGCCTCTCTGGGCAGGAGCCGATGTCCATGGTGTTCCAGCACTGCTCTGGTGTCTGAGGACAGACTGCAAGGAGGAGGCTGTTCTCTCTGGCCAGCCAAGGAGCCTGCTCTGGGGGGACCCAGGTGAGCCTTTTGCTCTGTCCCCTGGCAGAGGGTGCTCTCCGATTCTCGCTTCAGTTCAGGTCTGTCTGTACCTCAGGTAATTTATCCTCTAAGGCAGTGCTCATGGATTTTGGGGTGTATGAAGGAGAATGCCAAGGAAAGGCCAGGTCCATTTGGAGATGGAAAGTGGAGCTGGGATGATTTGCAGCAAACGTTGCTGCTAGTGGATGTTTGCTGCTTTTGTGGATTTTTTTCTTCTTGAGCTGCACTATAGGGCACTGGAGGTGAAAGGGATTGCTGGGGTCCCTGCCAGCTTCTGGTTCTAAACCCAGTGGTGGCTGCAGACAGAACCAGGGCTGGCTGGGGAAGAGCTGGATGCTCTTTGTGCTTTTGGACCTGAGGAGACCCAACTGCTGAACTGTACTGGGCAGGCAGGGAGCTGTCAACTGGTCCTGGGTGGAGTCTGGACACAGACCAGCCAGAGACCCAGCTGGGAGTGGGCACCCTCTGAGGGCAGGACATGGCCCCACAAAATGGGCAGAATGGTGTGAAAAGGAGATCTAAAAGGCTTTCTGAGGTGTTGGTTCAGGGCTCACCTGTGATCTTTATTGTGTTTGTATTGAGCAATGTTTAGCAGAGCCCGGCTGGTGATTACTAGCTTGTCACTGCATCCTCTGAGCCTTTTGAAAGATATTTGTTTTCAGCTCTGACATAGTGTTGTTGCTGTTCCTTTTGGAAACCTACACGTCTTCTGGAGTTAAGGTTTTTCACTTGCCAAAGCCCACTGGCAGAGGGGCAGGGCTCTGAAGTCATCGTGTTTCTCCTGAAGATCCAGGGCCATTGGGTTTGTGATAAACCCATTCTCTTAACTGTTTGTATTCACCAAATCAAAGGTCCTTTTCCTGCTCCTAGATCCCATCAATGGATGGGACTCCTGAAAACCCCTGATGGGTGGCTGAGGTTTTGTCCAGGGCGGAGTTTTCAGCATGGAAATTGAATGGGGCTGTAGACATAACAGCCCAAGTGTGTGAAACGCCCACTAGGATCTGGGAGATGTGGTGCTAGCATGCACGGAGAGGATGGTGGGGAGTGAATCATAGGAAACCAACTGGTGTGTCTTAGTCAAAACTCAAACGTGTGTCACACTCAAACTCGTGTGACTGAAACAAAGATGTCAAATCTAAAGTGGAGCTGTCATAACTTCTTTGCTGTCTTCTGCACATCACCAAGGGTGGAATTTCCCTTGTTGCAGATGGTGGGGGAAGAGAGAAATAAGACTGGACTCTTGTTTTGAATCAAAATGCCAGTTGTTGTTTGGAGAATTAATTTGGTCTGGTGAATGTCATATTAGCACATTCAGAGCACAAAATGCCCTTTCTGAAAATTTCTATTGATTTTTATGACAAATGAAATATTGCAGAGTATTAACACAAATGTTACTCCTCTTCAGCAGAGCCATTACAAAATTCTGTATAGTTCTAGTGAGACAGCTGCTGCGAAGGGACTGCTCGAGTCTTCTAAATGGGGAGGGGCCTGATGGTAAATCTCATATATGAGAGTTTCAGAATGAAGATATTTCTGTTGGAGCAGTCTAAGCCCAGGTGAATCATACTGAATGCACACCAAATAATTCTTCTCCTTTTCCAGGATTTTTATGACCGAGGCACAGGCGACATTCAGTGATTTCAGTGTATGTAATTCAAGTGTCAAGTTTTGTGGCATTTGTGTCCTTAATGTGGATTAAGAGTTCTGCCCTGCATAATTTCATACTAATCACGAAACTCTTCTGGGAACAGATTATCACAGGTTAATCCTGAGAGGATCAGGTTTTATGACCTATACTACTCCATGATGCACCCTGTGTACATACCCTGGCTCTGCACACACCATTCTGCTTGGCCTGTTCTCCCTCTTCCTCACACCATGCCTTTTTCTGTGCAGTCCCTGAGGAGAAGAGGTGTGATTAAAGTTATTGGTGTTGCTGTATCAGCAAGTGAAACCGTCTGGCTGAAACTTGTCACTGATGCAGGGAAATGTAATCCAGCAGAACCCAGCTGTTCTCATTACCCTACCTTTAAAAGAAACTCAGCTTCTCTGATCTCCTGCATTTCAGCCTCACAGTGTCTGGATCTGGCAGTGACTCCAGAGATGTGGCAGATGTCAGAGGCTCAGAGGTTGGAGCAGGAGGAAGAGAATTGGGAGGGAATATGTAAGACCCATCTGAATGATAGGTTTGAAGTGTGAGACAGCTGAAGAATTCTAGAAAGATCTGGGTTGGAAGGTGATGCTCAGAGAGCATCTTGTTCCAAACCTGTGCCATGGGCAGGGACACTTAGGGTTTGACTAAAATGGAAATACTGTGCATCTAAATCCCAACCACTGATGCAGACTTTACAGTGTCAGACTCTGGTGACTGTACATTGTTGGATTAATCTTTGCCTACAATAAATTTATGAAAATATATGAAATGTCTGCATCTATCTTGCTGCCACCTCATGGCTCTCTGGAGACTGACATATAAATGCCCAGAAAAGATGGCAAGATCAGATTGAGCATATTGCTGTGATCTGCTGGGATGGTTTCCCAGGAAAACTTGATTGTTTTACATAATCCTGTCAAAATGCCTCCTAAGGTAAAGTAGGAACGTAGTTAAAGGGATTTTTTCATGTCAGTCTCTCCCTGTTTAAGCTATCCTTGCCTTTTTATATAGCTCTTGAGCTAACATCTACCCCATCTGTTTTTTGACTCTGAGACGTTGTTTACACTTACACAACTGCATTTTAATTTTGATGTCAGATTTTACTGGTGAGTGCCTGTGTGTATAAAATAGCTCCAGCCCTTCAAGATGTGAAATATAAGATATCAGAGATACTGTCAGGATAAATGCACATACAGTGAAGTTTCCCAGCCTCCAGACTGTGATAAATGGTGCCTCCTTCTCAATTTTTGATGAATACAAGAAATCTTGAGGTTATATTAAATTGTGCCTTTTTTTTTTTTAATTACACTTCAAGGGTTGTGTTTGTCTCTTGCCATGAGATGTTTAGAATAAATAATGCTTAGCCCTCTAGTGCTGCCTCATGACTCTCCTGGATGGAGATAAAAGAACTGGAAATCTGAATACTCCCCTTGTGCCACCCCTGCTGCCCCTCCCTGGGTGTAAAATCCCAGACTGGCTCAGGGTACAGTCTGGATTGAGACAGGCAGGCAAGAAATGTCAGGTGCTCAGGATTCCTGTGGCACCTTGCAGCTGGCTTAGGGGAGCAGGATGTGCAATGTAGCCAGGAGACAGCTGTGCTGTCTGTGCAGTGTCACCTCATAAGGTATTCAGCCATAAAATGACATAATTCAATGGCACCTAAATGCATCGAGCAATTACCTTGTTTTCCTCCTTTTTTTTTTTTTTTTTTTTGGTGGAAAACCAGTTGAATGCTGTTTTTTTTTCTCTAAATGAAAAAACATGTGAGATCTTTGTGTGATGTTTGGGTTGCCCAATAAATGTACTCTACCCACAGCAGTTAATATGCTTTGCTTCTCTACCTGCAGCCATGTAGGACAGAGGGGGTTGTACAGGGAGCTCCTTGAGAGCAGCATAAACTGTTTAATGAATTTCATTTGTCTGCAGAATTTGTGATTTGTGGTTGTGTTGTTAGGAAAGTTTGAGAAGTAGGATTCTGTGTTTGACTGACTTTGACAGATATGGTTGTGTGCTGTAAGGGAGGTATAAACTCTAACTGCAGGAAATACAGATGTGTAAATACAGGGGAATTCATGTTGTGAAACATTCTTGGATGACCAAGAAAATTCCCTATACTACTTAAATTTCAGTTTTGAAGTTGTATTTTTTTTGCTTTTGGTTGAAGCATTTTAGACCAAACAAGGTGGCAGTTGATTTGGAGAACAACATTGTGAATTATGTTTCTGGTGACAAAATGCAATTTCCTTGCAAGAGTGAGACACTTAAAAATGAATGAAGGCTGCTAAAAGTATGAGCTTTGCACTCCCCCTTTGTTCATAAATAACCCAGAATAGTACTGTGATTTGTATTGGCAAGACATCAATTCAACAGACCAACATTTTGGAATCTGAGTGTTTAGAGATGGATGGTATAGATCATATTCAAACAGCTTTCTGGCTTTAAGATTAAATTTTGGTCACTTTAAATATACTATTTAAAATCTCTGGCTTAAATATTAGAAGTAAGTAAAAAATGTTGTGTTTGCTTTTAAAATTCTTCGTGTAATATCCAAAAATGATGATCTGCAATTTCATCCCAGTGTAAGCTTTATGAAGAATCCTCTGCATTACAGCAGAGTTGGTCAATAGCTAACCTGGAAGATTTCTATGCTGCTCTTTCACACCAGGAACAAGGCATTAGAAATGTAGTCTGGTCTTGCTGTTCTCAGAAAGTAATACCTTTAAGCAGGGGGGGTATATTGTCATTGTTTCCAGTATTATGCCCATGCAGGTAAACAAGCCAGACCCTTTATTTAAAAGGAGTCAAACAATAACCCCATAACACCACACACCCAAAGACCCCACTGAAATCATAGCAAACTTTAAAGAAAAGGTATGAGCAGAAAAGCCCTTATTGTATGGATGAGATTAACTGGTAATTAAAAAGCCAACCAATTTGAGTTAAGAGGTGGATTAATTAGATAAAACACCAGGAAATCTACTCTGCTCAGCCATTTATTTTATATTACTTATTTTTATTCCAAGAAGATTTTACTGTGGCTTCTATGAAGCTCATAGGAGCCCAGTCAGATTTAGCTCTGTAATGAACCACATCTCTTAAATTTTATGTGTGTTATAATTTATCTATAAATAAATGCACACTTAAGATTTAAGGATTTGATTGGCAGTTTTGGTGTGTCAATGCTGAAACTGCAGAAGGCAGCAAAGTTTCAGGTCTCATCCCTGCAGTACAGCTGGTGACCCAAAGCAGTGCATTTTCATAGTTCCCTCCCATTTGTAAAAAATGTATTTCTCTGTTCGTGGCATTTGAACTGTCCTTCTACCCCTGGGTACTTAGTTCTTTACAGAATGTGGACAGGCAGCAAATGCATCCGCCCTGTCTAGTTAAATGTGCTTTGAAAGCTAATGGTTGTCGTAAGCATTCTTCATAACAGACACCTTAGAAAATCCAGCTATCCAAAATTAAAATTGCATGGACTGAAACAGGGTACCAGAGAAGACTCTGCTGATAACCAGATTTGTGTGGGATTAGATGAAGCTGTGCACTCGCGAGGAGCTTTGTAACGTGGGTGCACGGGCAGAGTTTTATTGAGTGTCCCTGTATGACTGGAGATGATTTTAATGCCCTGTGTAAAGAGTCTGATCTGGCACTAATTCAGCTGTATCTTATTTTATGAAAGTACATGAAGACTGAGAACTTCCCAGCCTGTTGCATGGCTTCAGGATTTGTCCAGGCTGCTGCTTAAGAAAGGTTTGGTCACTTGTTCCCATCTGTCCCACAGTAAGACACAAGCCCGAGGTCACAGCCCACACCCACAGCTCCTGCCAGCCTGGGAGTCCACACTGCCATTTCATCTTTTACCTGTGCACTGAAATGTAAAAGCAGGGACTCAAGCAGATCTATGTGCAATTAGGACTGGGGGATTTTTTTTCTGGAGAAGAAATTTGCTGAATTTTTTGAGGAGACAGATCTCTTAAACTTGGGTTGCATCTTTTTCAGAGATAATCCAGTATTCCAAAAGTGGCAGAAAATTTTCAGGAATGTTGGTTGTTAACCCTTTGAAATGGGTATTTGCAATTAGGCTGTTCTTAAACTTCTGGTCCTCAAAAATCCTTCAGAGGTTGATCTAAAAAGGGAATTTACATTTGTATTCCTTTAAAAAGCCTTAACATTCTACTTTTCGTATGAGTCAAATGAATTTCTAATATATATTTTGGTTCTGTAACCGACCCAGTATATACATTATTCATGCAGATCTGCATCTCCACATAATTATAAGGAACATCCTGAGTAACATCAGAGGTTTTTATGCTGGTGTAGGGAAGTGACTCATGCAGCAAGAAAGGCTCCTCATGTTTCAGCCTGTGGAGAATGATACCCTGGAAAGGGCTTGCATGACCAAAGAAGAAACTGTTGTAAGTGAACTTTGTTGAAAAAGGAAATTTCTGTTCTTCCAGAAAATCTGCCTTTGTAGGTCAACTCTCAGGTTTTTTTAAATTGAAACTACAGATAAATTCTGAATATGCTTAGGTACAGCAGTTAGATTCAAGCTGATAAATGTAAATTAAAGGTTAAAAAAACTGTTAAAAATATTTAAGGGGGAATGTGGAAGGGAAAATACAAGCAAAATGGGAGAGTCCTTGAGTGGGGGGTGGTAAAACCCATGATTTTTGTTTCTAGGAAAGGAACAGTTGTAAGCAGAGTTTTTGAAATGTGTGTAACTTTTAATAAGGAAGCTTAAAACCTAAAGGCTCTTGGGAAATATCAGTTCTATAAGTAGAAGAATTTAATTAAAGTCCATCTACATGTCTTTGTTGGGGAAAAAACCCTAGGCAAGCCTAGAGCTTTCTGCTGAGATTATAAATTTGGATATAATTGCACTAATTTAACTTCCGTGAACTGTTTGAAGATACTTGATTTAGAAATCCGCAGTGTTTTGATTCTGGAGCATATGGATTAGGAATGGGCAAACTGACAAATCTCACAGGTAGATGCCAATAGGACATCATTGGCTTGGTCTAGAGTTCTGTGGGACCTGTTGCAGGACCTGACAACTGATGTTTATTCAGTGATCACAAAGTAACGTAAAAGTTTAATATTGTTTGGATGTGACAGGTGAGTTGTGCTAAACAAAGCTTGGTTTTTGTTACATGCAGTGCGGTCTGGGCTGTGAGAGATGCTGAATGAAATGTTTATCCTGGGGAAAAAAAAATCTATTAGGGACTCTTGGAAGGCGAATATCCTGGACAATCAAAAGAAGTGTGGACCCCAGAGCCACAGGAACATGTGGCACTCTGGGCAATAAAGAGCAGGAACAAGAGGCAAATATCTGTTGCAGTAGTCCTGGAGACTTTTAAAATGGAAGTTGCAAAATTCTAGGGTTTGGAAAAAGATCATAAAAAAATGCTTCAGAGGTTTAAGAATGTGTCTTCAAGTGAAAAACATAAGAATTCAATCCACTTAGTTTATGAAAAAAAGATTGAAAAGTCGCTTGATTAAAAGGCATTCATGGGGATAAAATACTGGGTGTTTAAAAGCTCTGGAAATTAGTGCAGAGATACAGTGTTTGTAACAGAGTGTGGAAAGGGAGCTGAAACCAGAGTCAAATAAATCCACATTAGATGGAAAGGAAACACATTTGTGTCCATGAGAGAGGCATCATAGGAGAAAAAAACCAGGGCACTACTGTATTTTTTTTTCAATTCTTTGCTAAAACAGGACCAAATTACTTTTCTGGGAGAGATTCTAGTAAAACATGGGTTCTGCTAATGGTAACAAAAAATCAGTTGGCAGCTCTTTTTTAATGGAATGAGAGTTAACCCACACCAGATTCAGGTATGCAAGTGATGGCTGTGTGCTTTCCACGTCAGCAGTTCTTGCTGAGTGAATAAAACTGTCTTTACCATCCTTACAATATTCTGGTCTTTATCTGAAGTAGTAAATAGCAATCAGGTATTCATCTAATAAAAATATTTACCCAGGGTTAGTCAAGTCTATTGATGCAGAGTGTCTACTGTACCTGCTATTCTGCTCTGTTATACTTGTCCAGTTTGGACCCAACTTTTCCTCTTTCAGCAGCTCAGATCCTCTGCAGCATTCAGAGATTAATTTCCATGCTCTCTCAGCCTCTGACCAGGTGTAACCTTGCTCCTCTTGATTGAAAACCTGCCTGGGTTGACCTTAATGCAACTCCCACCCTCTGTGGAATTACCTGCTGTTTCTACATTTGAAGCTCTGTAACTTTGCTGGTCAATATTTCTATTCCTGTCTGCAGACTTTTAATTGCACCTTTGATCCCTCAGCCTTCCCTGCTGGGTGCCTAGGCTCTGTAGCTCAGATCTTCACTGTTTTGCCCTTCTGCTCTTCCAGCTCATCAGTTTGCTGCAGTGGCCTCTGTGGGTGGCTGTCCTGAGCATCTACAGCAGAGTCCTTTGTTGTGATATCCAGGCATCTCCCTCCTGCCAGCAATGAAGTATTTGGGTTAGAAGGTATTTTATCGTAATGTTGGTTTTTTTTCTCCTCCTAATAATCTCCTCTGATCTCCTCTGATCTACCTGCTAGCATTTGTGTCCTGCTGCTTCCAGTCTGTAAATGCTGTGTGAGTCACTTCTTTTGTGCATCATCAGTATAACAGAGCCTCTTGGCCACACCAACCCTTCCAGGGTACACAAACACATCCCAGCTGCACCTTTGTGCCACAAAGGCCACTGAGATTCCTTTTGCCCTTTACCAACAGAGTGCATGTTTTAATCCATCCTCTCCTGTTGACATTTTAGGCACTAAACTTACTGCTGTGTCCAGAACTCCTGATTCTTCAGATTCATTTGACTGCAGCCTTGTCCTACCTGGCCGTGGGTGTGAATGCGCTGTGCAGATCCTCAAGTACATGCACCGAGTCAGTCTCCCGAAGCCTCTGTTTGGAAACTGATGTGTTTTACACTGTAGTAATGGATTTGGGGCAAAACCCACATGGAAAGAAGGTTTCCTATGTCAGCAGGTAGACTGGATGTTTGTTGTTTTTTTTGGCTTCTGTCTGTGGTGCTTTGGCAGCACTTTTAACACTGGCAGTGAGCCCGAATCTCAGGAAACATGCTTGAGCACCAGGCATTTTTTTTGTTATGTAGTTGAAATTTAGGTGACTTTCTGATAGCTTGCAATTATTTCAAATAAATTTTTTTCTAGTTTCAGAAAGGACTATAACTGAGTTGGAACTCCTGCCAAACTCTGGCAGAGCCTTGCTGGGAGGGAAAGCTCACTTCAATTTACAGCTTGCAAAGCTCTGTGTTTTCTTACCTGGATTTAAAGAGAGATCTTTAGTCTTGCTCCCATATCTAAGAATGCATCTCTGTCTTTGCTGGTTCGTTAACAAATACTGACAATGCTGGAAAATATGTTAAACTAAATGAAGAGCTACCAGTAAGTTTGTACTTAGGCTTAGCTTATTATGGTGATTCTCTGTTTACTAATTGCCAGTGTTTCTACATAACACTTGTGATGGGTATTTCTGTGGCCAGATTGAGAGACAGGATATGCTCAGGACAAAGGAATAATTTGCTTTGAGCAGAGAGAAAGCTCAACAGTTCTATCAAGTCCTACACTAAGAATTTAGAGCTTTTTTGTTCATCTATCCTGCTTTTGCTTGAGAGCTGATTTTGGCTTCATGTGCTTGTAATTGAAATTTGATGTTGTTCATATTATAATATCGTTGGTATGCAAAATGGCACACACTGACTGTTTGATTTGTAAATGGCTGCTTTAAAATGGATGATCTTGAATATTAATGAAGCAGGCTTTCACACAAATTGCCATTTTCTTCTCCTTCTCCTGTCCCTTTTTTGATGTAGGTGCAAAGGGTTTGACAGTATGGAAATTATGAAAATAAGCAAATTTATTTCATCAACTGAACCATTAATTATTCATTAACTATTTAAAAAGCAACATCTCAGCTCTCTGTGTGTGTGTATATATATAGTGTCATTCACCATCTACTCTATATAATGTTCTCTGTCTTGGTTTCAGTAGGTGCTCATTATTAATTTTTATCATAACTTGGTCAAAAGACTGTGGTTCCCTTCATCAGATGCTTTTGAACGGATAAGACCATATCTGCTCCTCTTCTAACTACATGGGCATTTCGAGTGATGTATTATGTGCAGTGCAAGGCTTTTATCAAAGCAGGATGCAATGCAGCTTTACAGCTAAATTAAAGTTGCCTTCATACTTAAACTGAACATTCAGTTCCTCTTGTGTATCCTGTTCTGTAGAGCAGATTTGTTTCATTCCACATTGATTTATATTCTCAGAAATCTGTATTCCTGTCCTGAAGAAGAGATTAGAAATTGAATTGCAATGAACTTCTTCAAAAAGGCCAAGTTCTGTCATGTAATGAAGTAAAATAAAAATATGAGGTATACCTTGTTTAAAAGCAAATTATGAAATAGTTATGAAGGTTATCCGGTCATTACTAATAATAAGGTATAAAAATGAAAAAATCAGCATAGCAGATGCCTTTCAAGTCCTGGATGGATTTCAGTAGACTGTCCTAGGCAGAACCAGTGTTGCTTTGACTGTAAATCCCGGTGTGAGACCTAATGCTAGGATGTCATTCAGAGAACACTTGTGAGCTGGTTGGCTTTACTTGGGGCACTAAAAGTATTATGTACTTACAAATGCATATAAGACATGGGAGTGGGTTTTCTGACTCTTGCTGGACTTTCAACATTATTATTTTGACCTCATCTCACAGAATACAAAGTTTCTTACCTGTGAGTTCTGAATGTCATGCAATTAGATGCAATTGAAAATCAATAATATCTGAATAAGTGATGTTGAAAAATCATTAGCAAACATCCAGTCAGTTAGACTATGGAATCATACACTGTGCTAAGCACGAGAGGGGAGGCCATTATCAGCAAAAGTTGTGCAGCTTTCAAAGACAACAGCTGCCCAAAGACAAAGTTGATCATAAAATCAGAAGCATCCCAATCTATGTAATTTATTCATTTTACTAAGCTCTTGATCCAATTTGCCATATGCTATGGGATATCAATTCTGAGTATATGTTCTGTTTTCTCTTATGCACTTAACATAACACAAAAATATGAAAAACTTCATCAGGGGAATGTTAAGGATCTGGTGAGAGCAAGGGCATTCCAGAGATTCCTCCTTTGATTATAACATGGGCTGTTGAATCTGGTTTGGCAGCTTGGGTTGGTCGTGTGTTGTATGGACTGTGAGTGGTTCATAGTTTGCCAATAAACTGCACTCTCTAGACCCTGATAGCAGCAAAGGGAAAAGGAGGCTGGGATTTGTAATGACAATTTGCTTTTCCTGGTGAAAGCTCCATGGGGAAGTCAGAGACACAGGGTGAAATACTGGCTCCCACTGTTTTTCCCTGGCTTGGCTTCCTGCTGGGCGTGCCTGTGTGTGTAGGTGTGCAGTGGTTCTGGCTCTGTGTGAGGAGGTGGAAGAGCTGATGTAGCCACTGAGCTCTAAAGTTTGTGGCCATAAATAAACTTTCTTGACATAGGAAGTCTGGAATTATGTAAGCAGCAGCAGATTTAGGTAGCATCCTGCTCTGTCAGCTGAGTTAGCCTGCACTTGCTGGACCTCTGCAGATCTGTGCTCCCTCCAGATGTGCCCTGCTTCACTGCTGGGGACATTTCTCATCTGCAAATAAATATTTCTAGATTGTAATTCTCCAATTGCTAACTGGAGACAGCAGAGTTGTTTTGTGTTTCATGTCCTGAAGGGACCTGCCTATCATGGGTTTTTTGGAATATGGAAAAATCATGTAGGAATGGCAGGGAGCTAGAAGCTAGCAGTGAAATGTGTTTCTTTTCAAAGAATAACAGAACGTTTACTTGAAGTCAGACAATCTAAAGATGTGTTCAGAATGCATAATTCAGCAAACACTAAGGAATAAGATTAGAAATATGAAGAAACAAAGCCTGCAGTTAAGTTGAATATCCATTTAAGCTCTCTGCTTGGCTGCAAAACATCATTGTGACAGACAATTTGTTCTGGGCATGTCAAACATTTCAGCTATGAATTTATACAGGGCAATTAAAGAAACTAATCTATAGTTGATGTGAAGAAGTGTAAATTGGAAAGCTTCAGAGTTAATATGGAAGTTTAGACTGAGTGGACTTCCCTGCAGCCACAGTATGGGGAAGGAAGTAGTGATTTTCTAGATGATCCTGTAGTACCATTCTTCTCTGTAGCATGTCTCCAGCAGGACAGTGTTACTGATTTCTGACTAATACTGGAGGTGCTGGGTGCCAACTCAATTTTAATAGCCAGACACAAAAGAAGTATGCACAAGGTTACAGGTAATATGTGGAATAGACTTGTAAATTGTTTTGCTGAAATGGAATCATGACATCTCTTCTTGCCTGAAAGATTTGCTGTGTTGCTGGATCCTGAGAAGGGGTGCTCTGCCTGACTGTAGGGTCACTCCTGGCTCTCAGATGTGCAGCTCAGTTGGTGGCTGGACTCTGACTGGCACTGCTGAAATCACCAGCAGCATCTTCCTCCTGCCCCAGGGCCAGCACAGGACTTCCCAGCACTGTGGGGCAATCTGCGTTTTGCCATCCCAAGGCTGATGAGCTGTGGCTGGCCCTGGGCTGGGCTGCTTCTGCCCAAAAGAGAAGAGCACAGGGAAAGAGATTGTGCTGAGGGAGGCATCCCAGAGCTAACTTTGAACCTTCGGCTGCTTCTAAAGGAAGCAGGAGCAAGGAACAACTGGAGGAATGAGAAATGACAGTATCTGTTTCTGTAAGACTCATTTCAAAAACTTGGAACTTATCAAATGTTCAGCCTGAATGCATGTGTTACTACTGTCTCATTTGCATGCTAAGTGTCGCAGAATGCTCCTAACTTTCTCTTGAAAAAATGTGATATTAATTTTTATGAGATTACTGTTTATGTGAAGATACTGATATGGAGCTGAGAGCCTATTGGTTCTTTAATTTATTTTTTTTCCCTGCCTCATTTGCCTCCTCTTTCACTTACGAAACTGCTCTTGGTTCCTCAACTTGTAGTGAATAAAAATTTTGCACATATGGGGAATTGAGGGCATGGCCTCCCTGTTGAAGCTGTAAAATACAGGGTACTGCATTATTCCTAGTACTTAAATAGCTGGGCTTCTTCCCTCTTCTCCACTGCCCCTACTTTTGGCTCCATGGGCTTTACTTTAACCAGCCTAAGGATCTAGGTTCCATTCCTTATCCCTGCAATGTCAGAAACACTGAGAACCTCAAAAAGGCTGTGATATTTCTATAGCTAATATTGTCTTATTGTTCCCTGGTGTTCCTGGAAGCAAACCTTCTACCCATGACTGTCTCCCCCAAATATATCCTGATCCTAAAAATGGATTTTAGCCATTTGAGGTGTGGAGAACTGCATTTGTGCTGATAACTTGTTGATATGGCAAGTTTTAGTTTAATACAAGCTGGAACTGCAGCACTCTATGAAGGTCTTGAAAAGCAGAATTTATAATGGAAGTGGCAACTGACCAACAGGTAGTGAGGTTATTGAGGTACTGCTGTAATAAATTGTTGGGACTTTATGAAACGGTGACATAAAGAAAGCCCATTTGGTTTTAGAGCATAATTATCCCATTATTCTACTCTCTAAATTTTGTTTTACTGCTTTCTCCTAAAATAAATTTTATTACAACCATAAGCATATTAAGCCATAAAGCAGTCTGTCCCATGGGCAAGTGTTTGCACTTATGGTGTGTGCTTTGTGTGTGTAAGGCAAGCCATATATTGTGTGACATGTGCAGGGACCATAAACTCCTCCAGTGACTGAAAACCTTAAAGTACCACCATAATCACAGTTCAAAAGTTTGTACAGGTTTTCCCATTAAACCATTGCTGAACAAGCATGTTCAGTACCCAGAGCACAGCTGTAAGACCGATCTCCTTAAAGCTTAGGAAAGGAAACAAACAACTGTGGGGTTTTTGTTTGGTTGTTTTTTTCTTTTCAGTTTACTGACTTAATATTGGTTCTGTGAAGTTGCATCCACTGTTCGTTGAAGTAGCATGTTTGATGTTTTATTTTGGAATAGCAGTGAGCTGAAGACCTGAACTCCTTTGGAACTACTCATGGAAATCAAGTTGCTGATGCTTATCCTTCCTTCACCACCACACAGGCTGGGGTCCATAAGCTGCTGTTTCCACTGTTTCCTGTTCCCATGGAGCTGTTCCAAGGCTCTAGGCCTTGGGTTTAGAGGGTGCCAAACTGCTAAATCAAAGCAGATGCCAACGCCCAGACAGGCAGGCTGTCAGTGGCTGAACCTGGTGATGTAAAGATGTATATCTATATTCTGTTTTGTTGTATCTTCAAAATGACATGTTGGTCGAGGAAATATTTTCCATTCCTGTGCACCCTGTAGCAGAAATATTACCCATTTTTGAGAAAATTTATAGGTAGTATAATTTGTTTAGTCAATAGGAAGCTTCATCTGATTTCCTGATTTTTAGTTGTGTTTTTTTTTAACAAATAGGGCTTAACAGCTGAAGGTGCCAGCAAGGGTTGAGTCCCTATTGTGCCTGGAGATGTGCCATTAGCAAACACGGCTTGTCACTTCTTTCTGTTTATTAATTTCTGACTCATTGAAATAATCTCTCTGTGGGTAAGAATTATTTTAAAACAACGAAGATGGGCAATAATTTGCTCAGAAGACATAGCCTAGTTATGTTCATCCAAGCAGGGGATGCCCGATAAATAATAAGGCTCTGCTGTAACAAGATGCTGGAGTTCATGATTAGCTTGGCCATGCAAGAGCTCTCAGCTGAACTCACAGCCCAGTTCTGCCCTGGACAGCCTCTGTCTCAAGGAGCATGTTTGCCAGCAGGCTCTGAGTCCTGTGCTCCTCATTTGCCTTTGTGCATAGGATGATATTAATTATTGCTTTCCCCACAAAGCTCTGCCTCGGGAAAATGTTAGTGTTAAATGTTATTTTGCAGCAGGTACCTTCTCACTGTCAGTCTGCCTAATTTTCTTTATAAAGGGGTGAGGGTGATATCAATCTCTGGCTCCTCCAGAGCTCCAGTCCCCCAGTGCTCCTCCCTTAGATCTCATTTTCCATGCCACACTGGCTGCATCTCTACATGTGGATGCTCCATCATGAGCACCCCTCCCACATGCTGCGTTGCCCTAAATTGTGGCTGTAGACTTGTTCTGTCTCTGCAATGACTCCTGTGTCTCAGGGTGAGTGAAATACCTCGTACATATAATGCTACCAGAGTGTGACCATTCATATTGATTGGATAAAATGATGAAGCAGGTAGAAAAAAGGAAAGGGGTATCAGCGATGCCAGCTGTTTCCTGGGTGTGATGGAACACACTTCAGAGCAGTCTCTTCCCCCCTCCCTGATCTCCTACGGTATCAATTAAGAGCAAATCACAGGCAACTCCTGTACTGCACCATCTACACAAATAATTTATGCTTGTGAAAAATATTTGTTCATGGTTCTGGTGATTATGAATTCATGTTGTGATGGTTTCTATGCATCTGAAAAGGAGTAGAAGTGCACTGATATTAAGTGTATATTTAAAGCCACTATTAATAAAAAACAGTAAAATCTTTGTAACACACACACAAAAAAAAAGAGTATTGAGGTGTTATGGAACATCTGTCACCTAAAGAAGATAAACCCCCTTCCTTCTGTATTTTGTCTAAACAGATCCTACCTAAAGCTTGTTTGCTTAAGTTAATTCCTTTGAGGTGGTAGAGAGCTATCAGGCTGTGTGTGGACCACCCCACAAGGCAAATACATTATTCATGGCAAGGTATTGACTTGTGTACTACACTGCATGTGTTCTGCCTTAAATCTGGAAAGCCATCATTTATCAGTTTGACATTTTCTAAATCTTACCAAGCACTCTAATCACTGGCTGCCTGCTCTCTGTTTAGCTGGGCATTTGACCTTGGCAGCATTACTGACTTTCTCTCGCAGAAGATTGTGTTTGAAAGGGGTAATCTGTAGTGGGTGTCCTTTAATGATTCACCTACTGGAAAAAAATAATGGAAGGGACTAGGGAATACATTCAACATTTTTCAATTAGAGAACTGGTAACATTTTAATTAATTATCAGAAAGTTAGTCGATTAGGTGTTATCTCTAACATATCCCTTATGTTAGGTTTCCCTTCCCTCCACTCCCTGCTTTCACAGGTTAATCCAGGGGAATCACAGGTTAATCTAGGGAAACTGCTCTTTCCTGGGAGTTAAAGTGAATGCACCACTGGCAAGATTTTCACAGATTTGGTAAGGGTGAAAACAGTGAATTCCCAGCTTGGATCTGCCTCGTGCAGTTCATGCAGGTGATGCAGCCTGAGGATGGTTTTGGGAAAATGGGACATGGGGTAGAGAGGCCAGAGACAGAGGGAACATCATCATGCTGAAAACCCACCCTCTGCAAGGTATGTTGGCTTCCTCCTGCAGTAATCCTGAGTACTGGGAGTGAGTGTGAGCTGGAATGCTTCTAGGAAAGATCCTTCACAGCCTGTATTGTGCCCTGTCTGGAAAGAAGAATTTTGTGTAGAGACCTCAGAATTTATTTGGATCCCAATGGAGTTTGGAGAAGGAAGGTATAGTTATCCTCCATCCAGATTCTTATCTCCCTATCTTAAATAGTTTCACCCACCATTTTTAAGGGTGTGTTGTCATCTCTTACTATTGCAGGAATTAATGTAAGAAATGAAATTACTTTGAATTTTTAGACTTTTTTTTTAAATACATGCATTTGCACATATGTAAAAGGTTTCCTTCTAGGACTGTCCTTTCCTCTCTTATGTCTCATGTTTTATCTTGAAATAGAAACATTTTTCTGATACACCCTTGGAAGCGAAACTCTGCTTGCTTATTTTTCCTCCATGTTGTTGCTTAAGGGGAAAAGTATGTCAGGATGATCTATTGTGGGCAGTTAAATAAATCCAGCACCAATTTGTATTCTGCACTTTTATCACTAGAACATTTCTCATGGACCTATCAGGGCAATTTAAAAATATGCAAACTATTGTCAGGTTCCATGGAGAAGAACAGAAGGATTACTGAATTATTCAAAGTGAAGCTCTAGTGGTGGGTCTATCTCCAGGTCTGTCATTTTTCATCGTTCTGTGTATAAATGACTGACTATTTGCCTCAGTCCCAGTCTTAGATGTTGACCTTCCTGTACTGACACAGAGATTCCTTACTCATCTGACAGTAACCTTTTCAATATGATCACTTCTGTGCCATACAGTATTGATGGAGCCACAGTGAATAATAAATGCTTTTCAAGACAGCCTGCTTATTTCAATTAGACCATTGGATTTCCCAGGAGTGGCTCCCATTTATTGTCAGGTGTGATGTAGATGCTCATGCTGGCATGTACAGCCTGCTGTTGTAAGAAGAAAAGGTAAATGTTTGCTTGAACATCAAAGGATACTGTGTGACAGATAATAAAGACTTTATAGATTGATGCTTGCCATGCAGATGTACATTTGTATGGTGTAGTATGAGAAATAGAGCAGAGATTTTGGACCAAATACAAGTGGAATGTCCAGCTGAACAGTATTAACCTTTGTGCAAGGCAGCTTGGACCTGAACCTCTTGAATGTGTTGAAGATGAATAAACACAGAGTTGGGGTTTTTTGACTTTTTAGCACTGCAATGATCATTTCAGTAGATAGGGCTAATCTGAGATTTGAAATGGTCAGGAACCAAAAGCATTCATAACACTTTTCCAGCTATAAAAAAAAGGACTTTCTCAAAGGCTTTGTATAGACCCCAAAAAGCTTCCACCTTTTTTTGACATATTTGAAGGAAAGCAGAAAGGAGAAATGTTTTGAGGTTAAAATAAAAAATTCAAACTAGCATGTAGACTTCAGATAATGTAGAGGACTGGAGGTGCCAAAGCTGTGAGGGAGGGTTACTGTTCCATTGCAGGACTGGGTTGCTGTGGAGGAGAACATCCCACCAGGCATTTCCTCCAGGGCTGTGCAGAGATTTTGTGTTTCTGGGCCCCTCTTTGATCCCACCACTCCTGCCTGCTGGTGGGGGTTTAGCAGAGGTGCAGGTGAGAAGTTGACCATAACTAAGCAACTAAGATTTAGCTGAAACGATGGGGGAGGGACTGTCAAATGTTATCCAACACTTCAGACCCCAACCTGGTGTGGCTCCACACCAAAAATAAGTGATGTCTGGAAATATGGCTGCCTTTTCTGTCCACAGACAGGAATCCCTTGTGATGTTTCCATCTATAGACATAGGGCAGAAGGGTGAAAATATGTGCATCTCTTACCTAGCTTTAATTTTGTTTTGACTTAGATTTAATTATTTATGTATTGCTATTAAACTATGATAAGGGAAAATTTTCTGTCTAGTTTAAGTAGCTGAAAGAGCTATGGCCATTTATGACTTTTTTTAGCTGATTATGAAATCTGATAAACCTATTCAGTAGAAATTTAAAATGAAGTCCCTCTGCTGACAGTTAAAGCAGTGTATTGTTAACAAAACCTCCTGCAGGATTCCTGTAGGCATTTCTCACAGGGTAGTAAGCAACCCGATTCTCCTCCTGTGCAGCAGAACAAAAGCCCTGCTTTTATAGCTTCGTGCAGGGTTTTATGCTTGGTAATAACATGAATTTGTTTTCATTGACAAATTATGTAAGAAGAAAAAAATCCTGTTTTCTGGTATATATTGCCTGAATACCTTGGCTGGCTGACTCCCCTGCAGGCTGCCTTGTAGGGCGAGAGAGTCTGCAAATAGACTAATCACAGTACTTTAGTGGATCTAAAATTTGTTCTTTTATTTTTTTTTTTCCCCTCTCAAAAGTTCTTGCAAAGGCAGTGTATTTCTTGTGGCTCTGTGTGGGGTTTGTTCAGCCTTTTCATGCTTCAGCCAGGGAATTGCTTATTTTTTACAGAAAGGAGAAAGAGCCATGGTGCTGAAGCAGAGGGAAATGACACAGGCTGGTCACTGAGTTTCTCTCTTTATCTCTACCTTTCCTAAAGCCTAACTAAATTGAACACCATGTGTCACAGCTAAGGGCTGTGTTACCTGTCTGACTGGCACACAAACTCTGGTGTATGTGTCTGTACTTCCTTCTGGCACCAGCACACCTGGTTCCTGTCTAGATACCGGTGTTAAATGCAAAGAGTTTTGCTGTACAGGATCAATGTTCCTTGGTAGTTGTTGCACAGGGACCTCAGTGTATCCCTTACCCAAAGCTCTTCCAGAACATGTGCCCATTGCTGGGAAGAGGTAAAGAGCAGGCAGAGCTTCTCTCTGGAGGCCATCTCTTCAGGGGCCTCAGCCTAAACTTTCTGAAATGCCTCCCTCCTCATGGAAGCCTCACTGAAAGTCTTTAGGGGGAATGGAAACAGTGGCAGAGGTGATGGTGTGGGAGAAGCTCAGACCCGAGACAGCCGTGTCTGAGGGAGAGCCCCCGCCTGCCTTGCCCTTCTCCAGCTCCCAGACCTGGGCAGCCTCTGCTGGAGGAGAAGCAATGACCTGGTTCAGAGTCCTGGGAGCCCTTGCCTGCCGATTCCCCCAAGGCTGGCAGCTAAACAGTATGTTTCAAAAATGTGCTGTACACTCCTTGAATTTCTGTGAGCCTTAACGATATGAGTGCACTGAAGTGTGTCTTGCACTTTTTAGCAGCATCTGTCCTCTGTCCCTTTATATCCTGAGTGCTGCTGGTTCTGCATGATAACTTAATTGCTTAATGTCGACTTCAGTGTCTAGCTCTTGAGCTTGAAGACATGAGCAAGTGTTTTAACTGAATATGAATATGTTTTAGGACGAGTGTGTTTGAATATGTTTTAACTGAATATGTTACATCTGTGAGTGTAGCTGGATTGTGAAAGCCCAGGTTTTCTCACAGAGAGAAGGGCTGCTGGATCCTGCTCCCTTAGCTGTTGTCCGTGGGAGGTGGTTGATCCAATGAGAGATTTTTGGCTTTTGAATGGTTGGCAGGATGGGATCAGACCACAGCAGCACATCTTTGATAATATGTCGTCGTCGTGGTGTTGTTGTTTGTACCTGTAACAAGTGAAGACATCATATATTCTCACAGCTCTGCAGATGTGCTTCTGCCGAGGCACAACAAATCCTACAGCCATGGAAGCGTCCTGACCACAGCCGAGGTATCCCCTGGGGCTGCTCTTTAGGAAAGATCAAAGCATGACTGACTTCAGTCATCCTTAATCTGTGACCTGTGTACGTGTTAGTGGAACAGCTCCAGGCTGAGCACAGATGTAATTCTGAAGGATCCAAGGATTCACAGGGATAAGAGCAGACAGACTTGGCATGTGATTTCCATCTCGGTGGCATCAGGGCTGAAGCGATTGACAAAAGCTTACTGCTCTGCAGAAAGGGTGTCCTTAATTAAATATACACCAAAAAATTTTACAGTAGAGAAAAAAATTAAAATATGAGCATAGAATAGCTTGAATTTTGTTTTCATTGCCATCTCTCTTCCTCTTTCCATGTGTTTTCTTACAATTATTCTTTTCTTTCTGGAATTTCTCCCAAATTCACTGTAGCCTATCAAGTTCGTAAACATTTACTCAAAGAGGTGGTTCAGCTTTACTAGGAGGACTGGAAGTGCCAGGGTTGTTTGCAAGGTTGTTTTTGAACCAACCATCCTCGTGTTTCTGTAATAAAAAAACCCCAAACAAACAAAAAAATCCTCCAAAATTGAGTGGCTTTAATTATGTTGCACATAGTAATTTGGCAGTGAAATAATTTTGAGAAAAAATCTATTCCCAGAGTGCCAGTGAGTCAAAAAAAAAAACAGGTGATGAAGAAAGAAGATTAGAAGTGAACATTTTTGGGAATATTCTTCAGTTCCTGCATGACAAAAACCCAAGTGATGAAATACAGATATACAAGCAGGTGAAGGCAGTTCATAGCATCTTTAGGTATACATATATATATATAGGTAGTCTTTCTGTCATAAATTTTACAGCACCTTTTGCCACTCTGGATATTTAACTTGCAGATGAATTACTTTTGCTTCCATCAAATGCATCATATGTGGATAATATTTATGCAAATCACAAGCTGGTTAAATATTTGAAATAATGTCTTTGTACAGGTTTGATTTTCTGCCTTTGACTTGACACCATTCTTCTGGGGGAGGGGTATTGGATGCATTTTTATAAACAATACTGAAATGACAGATTTAGGCTTTAAATGAAATTGTGTTCCATAAACTGTGAAACAAAGACTCATAACTTACCCTTAGCTACATACATTTCAGGGAAAATTATTTTTCATGCTTTGATCTACACTGTGTCATTTTACTGAGTGGTCTCATGTGCTGTATCAATCAAATCCACTGAAGATGGGTGAGAATCTCATTTAAAATCGGAGAATACAAATCATAGATTCATCTGCCTGGTGGAAAGGAAAATGTTCCATGAATCCCAGTTTCTCCAATTACAACTGAATTATTTTGTAAAATCCCAGAGAAGAATCTCCTGCAGTCTTGGTTCTCACGTATTTATCTGTTTGCATTGACTGCTTATGAGAGCCCTGGGCTCCCTTCCTGAACACCTCCCAGCCCTGCTTGTCCTTCTCATGAACACCTGGGCCTGCAAAAAGCAGGATGGCAACGCTTTGGTTCCCAGCAGGGTGGGTATTTTAAACAGCCTTTGCCCCAGGATGGTTGTCGAGCCAGGCACCCCCGGTGCCTGAGGTGCCACGGAGAGTTCACACCTGGAATCTGTGCCAGATCCATCGACTGCCGCTCGCACCCTGCGATGGATCCACTCAGACTGGGGAGGAGAGAAGGCAAATGAAGGAGGGATGTTGCTACTTACCAAACCTACCTGTCTGCTGGTGAACGAAATGAACCTGCAGGAGATGAGATGGGACAGTCTGGTCCTGGCTGCTTTGGTTCTGCCTGCACGGAGGTTACAGACAGTCTGAAATGCATTGCAGCAGACACCCACTTCTCATTCCTGAACTTCCCCTTAGGAAGTGCACGTTTTTATTTCTCTCAGATTTGTAGGAGCTTTTCCTGCCCATGTCTCTGTCTTGATGTCTTACTGGGCTCCTGTTCTGACTCCTGCAGAGCTTGGGAGCTGCTAAGACAAAGACAAGCCAACAAAACAATCTTTTGGGTTCACTTTCCTGAAAGCTGTGCTCCCTGTTCTCTGCTCACTGCCTGCCATTAACTTTAAGTAATGGTATTTCTTATTAGCATCTCTGCAGGTGAATCAGGCCCTAAAACTGCAGTGAGGTTTGAAGTGTGGTTTGTGTTGCTTAGGATACTCTTGCTGCTTCATTTCACTCTGTTCTTTTGACCTGCCTGGCAGGGGGAATGTCTGTGGTTTCAGGAAGACTGTTTGAGTGACAGGTGCCCTGCAGGATAAACTGGACACTGGAAGAGTGTGGTCCCCCTCTGATCTTGCCCCCAGTCTGTGAAGAAGCTAATTTAAGGAAAACATACAAGGCTGCCCTTCGACTTTATTTATTTATTTATTTATTTATTTATTTACTTATTTAATGTTTTTCCAGAGGAGGCTTGGAGAGGTTTTCACCTTCTCCCTTCATTTCCTCTCCTTGATTTTGGACTTTCCAGAAGAAGGTTGTTCTACCCCTTCTGTTCTATCATGTTTGAAACTGATAATTTAATTTTCTTTTCTTCTTTAGGGTGCAAGAGCAGTAAGGGTTGCTGATTAGCAGTGGCTCTGATAATGGCATTAAGCATTTTTGTTAGCAATCTGAAACCCCCAAGAATGTGTCATTTTCCCCTTGTGCCAGTGTGGGAACACCAGCAGGGACACTGCCAGCCTCTAGTCTTATCTTTTTATCCTGGAAGCTCCTCCTGGAAGCAGGTGCAAGCTCCTTGCTGAGGACCGTGCAATGCTCAGAACAAGGAGACCTTGTGCTCTGAGACCTCATGGTATTTTGTAATATTTGTAATAAATCACACAATCTTCAGTCTTTATGGAGATGACCAATTAGTCGTGTCCTTAGTTACCACAGAAAAGCTGTACAAGCCAAGGTGGGGCACATCCCACTGGGAACCTGCTGTGGGTACATGTGGATGCAGAAGTCCTTTCCTCTCTGGTTCTGGCTGTGCAGGTATCACAAAATGTGCACACAGCCTATAGCAGCTGCCTGCATTTTGGCATGAGAACATGGATTTTCAGAACAGAGATAGAAATCCCATTTTAAATATACTGGGAGGGGAACATCTGTGAAAAAACACAAGAACATTAAACATCTGCCCCTCTAGAGGGAAATTGCCCATTTTCTCATTTTATTTCAGATAAATCCGTGAGTGCTGCACTGTTTACATATGTAAATGCAGATTTGAAATGGAAGAAGTGGCTGATTAATTTAGCTCAAGCTCTTAACACATGCATTGTTTTTAATGTTAATTGAGCATTTTGTTCACAGGGTTACTGACTTTTGCCACAGCTTAGACTGTACTTTTAGGTAGTTTTGTAACTAATCTAAACCTGTATCCTGTTCTGCTTCTGATGTTAAACAAGTTATCTTTAATTCAGGTGAAGGGCACATTCTCTGTTTATCATGATACTGCAAGACAAGGGAAAAGAAGGGGAAGAAATTTTGGCATCTGATTGCTGGGCTTTTTCAGCTGTTACTAATTTAAATACTGTGAATGTTGAAATAATTCTTTGTAATCCTTGAAGATACCTTCTAGCTCTCACTTGTGCTCAGCTGGGAAAACCTAGACAGCTCTCCCATCATCTGGTGAATTCCAGCACTGGCTGCATACACAAACAATTTAAAAGCCATTATCCTCAAATTTTAAGGGGAATCAACACTAAAGCTTCCAATATTAGACCTTTTCCATTAGTTATAAGTGAATCTCTAACTGATGCTTGACAGTTTCATTTGTCTGTTCAGCTGGGTAATGGCTGTTTTGCACAAACAAAAATAGGGCTCAAATTTTCATTTAACCTTTATTTTTTCATTTGTTAGCAATCTGTAACTAAAATCCTTTCCTGCATATCCCAAGGTGATTTGAAAGTGGGTCACCACAGAGCAAATGTGTGGTTAACTGGTGGAAATACTGTGTTGCTGTAGTGTTCTCTTGTGCTTTTTGCAGCAATACATTTACAGGGTTTGGTTGTTTGTTCAGTCTGGGATGAGACAGAGATTGCTGTGAACAGATGAGGGTGTCACACTTGGTTCTGTATGTGAAGTACAACTTATTGTTAAAATTATGTCTTTAACCTTTGTCTGTCTCTGCCTATAACCATAAATTTCAATTATCTTACGAACACTGCTCTTTGTTCAGCTTATTTTGCCAGCTGAAGAGATGTGCAAAAATATTCCTCTTTCAGGAAAGACAGCCAGAATTGTCTTTTTCTTGCAAACAAAACAATTCTTTCCATTTCCCAGTATCATGCTTTCTAATTAGAGAAGAGACATTGCTGAAGGTCAAAGCCTGTGACACTCAGTTTCACTCAGGCTGCGTGTTACCCAGAGGATTCACCAGCTTCAGCTGTCGCAAAAATGCTTTGGCAGTGGAGGCAGAGCTCTCACTTTGTGTGCATGAGAGAAAAAAAGGTGTATCACATTTCCCTGAGACACTGTGTGATAACTGCCTGTGCTTTGAAATCCTCACTTTTAAGTGATGAGTTTTTAAGGTTTTAACTTTTAAGGTTGTGGGGTTATTTGTTGTTGTTTTAAAACTGAGTGATTTTTAACTTACTGTTTTGTCTGTTCTGTAGCAAGACTAGCCATTAGTGGTGATCAAATACACACATGCAATTTGTGTGCTACTGTACATGGAGTGCTTTCATGGAAGTGAAACCTCTCCCACCAAACTTGGGTTTGAGGGAAAAGATATGTTTGCACCGTAATAGGATGCAGAAGCAGAGAGGAGAAGTATAAGGTATGTGCAGACCTTGGAAATGGGAACCTGTGATATGCTGGAACTTCTCTGAAGTGGGAGCAGCTTTGTCTTCACTCCCAGAGTCCATCTAACAGAAGTGGGAGCTGCAGCCAGGGTGTGCACAGAAGGGATGAGAGCTGGAGCTGTACTGATTCATACAAGCTAAACCAAAGGCAGCTCTGTCTATAGCTGACATTAATGTGTGTTGGTCCATTTTTGTCTCATTAGGATAAACCTGTTACGTTCTCAAACAACTCCATAGTATCCCAAGGATAATTTCAATATTATAGTTAGAAATGTTGGTTGTAATTGTAAATGCAATTTTTTATATTTATTAGGTCTTCATTCTGTCTGGCTAAATCTGTGCCATCCATCTATCCAAGAAAAAAAAAAAAAAACCAACAAAAAGTGCACCTTTTATTTGAAAATTTTTCAGGAATTGATATTGTTGTGGTTTAACCCCAGATGACAAATACCAGGCAGCCACTCACTCCTCTTGCCCTTCCTGTCACCCCACTAGGGGAGGAGAATTGGGTGTGGAAGAAGTAAAACTCATGGCTGTAGATGAGCTCAGTTTAATAATTGAAACAAAGTAAAATGTAAGAACAGTTTAATAATTCTGGAAGGAGTGCTCCAGTGGTGGTGTGTGTACCTGGGCTCGCCTTTGCAGGTTGGTGGGATCACAAGAGGGGGATCGTTGGCCTGCAGTGTCAGACCAGGTTCTGTCCCCAGAAACTCTTCTTTATTGCCAGTGTGAGAAGCAATCCAGTGCTGTTTGCTTGTGAGGAAGTAAGGTAACAGCACAAATCTCCGTTTCTGCAGAAAGCAGTGCCCTTTATCGTGTGGGTTGGTCCCCAGGCTCTCAGCTGATAGCGGACCAGGCAATCACCACCAGGGCGTGACCCCTTGGTGGGAATGCTGAGCTTTACCTGCGTGCCAGGCAGAGTCCAGCAGCTCCTCCATCCCGTGTGCATGCCCTGACCTTCCAGCTGCCTTGTTCAAAACAGCTGTTAGTGTAACATGCAGAGGTAACATCGAGCATATTAAAGAACATCTATTGTTAACTCAGCAGCAACTTTGGTTAAATAAATACTTGCCATGGGACTATATATCCTTTTGAAAGTGAAGCTTGAATTAGGTGGAAAGCTTGCTTTCTGTTAATTAATTGCCTGTGCTGAAGTCAGTAAATCACTTCCATGTTATAATTTTTTTTTCCCCCTCCTCAACTTTGTAATTGAAAATTTTCCCAGACATCTTTGCTTGGTAGGATTTTCTCTTGGAGAGAAGTTTTTATTGCAAGCTTCTCTTGCAAATATGTTTTCCCAATAAATTCTAAATCATTTGGCATATTTCTATCCTACTGTCAAAATGCAAAATCTTAATATAGATATATCAGTCTTACTTTTCTAGTCATATCTATCTATCTGTGCCAACTAATTTCTAGCAGCATAGCTTTCCTCTTGAAAATTGGTCCTGTATTTCTGCATCTACTGTTGCATTTCTTTTGAAAACATGGCAACTATTTTACCCGCTTACTACACCTATAAAAGCACTTAAAGCTTGTCAGGGTAAGTTGTGGACTTTATAAATATGAAATGTATCTACATAGAGAATAAAGCAAACATTTGAAAATGTTATTTTCTGGAGAAAAGGAAAAACTTTGCATCTTCCTTAAGTGAACATGGAACAAGTTCATAAGGAGTCTGTCACTCTGGTAAACTCGTAATTGAAGTTTTTTAAGCACTGCCTGAGTTACCTCTACCTCTTCCATTCTGGCTTTACTGAAGAGATGTAAATATCACCTTGATATCTACTCTTCCGTTATATTTATGAAACTGTGGGCTAATACACAAAATTCCTATTTGTAGCTTTATTGGTTGTTTTTCAAAATGTCTTTTAATGCTGCCAGTAGGTAGCCATAAAAGGTGTACTTTCCCTTATGCCAGTGAGAATTCCTGCAGCTTAAGTTTTAATAAAATGTATAAACTAGAACAATATCAACAATATTGGTAGATTTAGTATGCCAGCACACATTTGAAGTAAACATGCCAGGTATGAAAGGCATAAACTTCAGGTACATATATTTGTATTTTAAATATCCTTGGAAGATAACCTTTGAGAAAAAAGTTGTTTGTGCAGTGATTGAGAAGCAGCCTGACTTGATCACAATGACTCTTGATAAAATTACTTTTTACACAACACAGTGAACAAAAACCTAATTTAATTTGTTTTATGATGCATGGAGATGAGCTGGAAGCATTTGTTTATTTCCTTTCCTGGTTCTTGACCATAGAGGTATTTGGAGCAGTTAATCTTCCTTAGTTTTGCTGGACTTGTCCCTTGAACATGGGAAAGCATTCTAATGTCATTTTCCTCTGGTTTTTACTTCACAGACATGTGTGTATCTTCATTTTATGCAGAAGCCTTTTTTCCCATTCAGTTTTCATTTTTTGGTGGAAGTTGGTGCTGCTGAAAAAAAAAGTTAAATAGAATTGTAATGTAGTGTCAGAAGCTTCCTCCTTATTTCACTGTTTGCACAGAAATAGAGAGCATTTATGCGTGGTTATTGGTGTCCTAAATTGTCCATTTGCACTTTCTTAGTAAGATGTGAGTTTAGCATTTTTCAGGTTAAAAATATTCTCTTTTAAGTGTTGGTGGTTTCCCATATGTGATCATCATAAGGAAATAAAACGCCTTAAATCAGTTTCCAAATTCCCAAGTGACAATTTTTTGTTTTCTTTTTTGCCGTATTGTCAGATATAACAGGACAGATTTGTCCAAACCCAGAGCATTTCTGGGTGCAGATGCCTTCATGCTTCAGCCATTACCTACATCATCATTAGTCAAACTTTAAAAATGTTATTCTACAGCTACTCGTTAATCTGGCTCCAAGCTGGAGATGTTATAATTAAGGTGGTGGCAGGATTTCCATTACTATTTTCTTTAGCAGAAGGAGCAGTTAGTGCTTGCCAGCAAAGGAAATAAATTCTGATCCAGGCTGCCTGGTGCAGCCATCAGTTCCGAGTCCTGTCTCGCTGACCTCCAGCCACGCTCCCGAGCCCATCCCTGACAGGCAGCACACGGGCAGGGAATGCTGATAACTTACCATGTGTAGGCAATTTGGGGATGGAACACACGGGGACTGATCCACTGCTTACACCCTGCCCAGACCCCCCTTGTGTCTCTGGCCTTCATCCCTGTCCTGGTAAGGACTGGCTCAGGTGTAGGGGGGCTGAATCCTGTGTGCAGGACAAGTTGTTCTTACATAGGTGTTTTTTCAGTCGGTTAGAATTCAGCCATTCAGTGAAATGCACTTGCAGTGTTCAAAGGAAGTGAATTGTGTTCAAAGTTTAAAGGAAATGAAGCTGACCCTTGTAAGACAGGCATGGCATCCACCATCCGTATTGCAAGATACAGATTAGCTTAGCAAATCACCTCGGTTGGTATTATTTGTACTGAGTTATGCAGACAAGGGACTAAAGGGTATTGGTGAATGACTTTTTGTCCACTGTGTAATCAAGACATGAAAATTTGGTGTTTGAAGCATCTTTCTCTTGCCTCTTCTTAATTTTGTGTTTTCCCTTGCTGGGTGTCTCGGTTCTTTGCGAATCCCACGGCATGCAGAGCACTCCTGTGGTCTAGGAGATAAACACCAAGGGGAACACGTTTGTATTTGGCACAATGTGAATATTTTTAGGAGGATCACACAGTGGTCACAGCTGTGTGTCAAGGGGATCTTGCCTCTGGGTGCCACGAACTCCCACAAGATCTGACCCACCCCTGTGGTGTGTTCACACACCACAGGAAAACACAGTTTGGGGCATAGATTGTAGCATTTATTCACGTTCAGAAAAGGGTTTATAATGTAGAACCTGTATGGAAGTTGATAGGTTTCTTTTCTAACTCTCATCAATTTCTTCAGCTGGCCAAGAGAGTGATGCATTTTATCTCTATTTTGCATGCCTTTGTCCAGACCTTCCCTGCTCTGTCTCAGTCTGTGCAGTGAGGCTGTAACAGCAGTTCATGGTAGCCTTCATTTGAGTAACAACCTTACAGTGACATTGTCTGGTGGAGTTCTCATTCCCTAAGGCCTCATCTCCCTCCTGGCATTCTGGTTTCCTACTTTGGTACAAGTTTAATGCAGTTTTCTAGAAGGCCATATCCCAACTTTACCTGTAATTCCCTTATGATGTATCTTTTTCCTACCCTTTGCTTTTAGCCCTGGAATTTTCAGTTATTTTTAAATTTTCTTTTTTTTTTTTTTTTTTTTTTTTTTTTTTTTTTTTTTTAAATATGGCCACTTTCCCCTTTTTTCCTATTACTATCCAGTCTTCTGAATCTTTTTGATCACTTAAGACTCCTATACTTCCTTTGGTATCATCTTTCACATTTATAGATTTGCTTGTTAGTCTTGCTATTACTGTCTCTGTCTGCCTTACTGGATGTTTTGCCTTTCAGTGTAATTTTCCTCCTTTATGCTGTTCTTAAGGTTTAAAGAAAAATTTTAAAATAAATGTTAATTCTGCCTCTTTAATAAAGCAGGCTTTAATTATTTTTGTATTTTTCTTAGAGTAATCTATGACAGGCATGGCAGCACTTATTCACTGTATCCTCAGTGAGGAGGATCTAAATTTCTGTAGTCCTCCTTCAGAAGGTTCTTTTGATCAATGCAGAATAATTTTACCATCATATTGCAATGTTCTTGAACTTCAGGAATGGAAGTAAGAGCGGAAAGAAGGCCCTGCTCTGCTCGGAGCCCTGAATTTGATTTGCATTGTAGCAAGGAGTGGAGGGCTTGCTTGAATTTAGGAGGATCTCTTCTTCCACTGTTATTATTTTTCAAGGTTTTTTATGTTGTTCATTGCACTGGCAATCCCTGCCTTTCCCCCCAAATCTTGTTTTTATGTTGCAGATCTGTTCCTTCCCCATGGCTTCTGCCCCTGTAAGTGTCATTTTAGAAGTCTGGTTTCCAAGGTGTGGTGTCACATCACGTCCAGGGAGGAGCCCTCGTTTGCTCTGTGCCCCGGCAGCTCCGTGGGTTCTGTGTCCTGCAGGGCTGCTCTGTGTGGGGAGATCTGTTCACAGAACTTAGAGGAGAGCTCTCTGCCTCCGACTCTGGGAACCCTCTATGAGCACAGCCACTCTCCTGAGGAGAGCATAGGTGATTCTGAGGTGCTTTGGAGCCATTTCCAGAGGCTTATGCTTTTCAGTCAAGCTGCTGTCCTGCAATCCAGTCCAGGAGCTGTCAAGCCATTTTTAATGAGTTCTTTGCTGTACAGATGGTTTGGGAACATCTTGCCAGTTGTACCAACTCCTCAGGACTGATGGGGTATTTGCAGTCTCACAATTTACACCTGTGTGTGGTAATTGGATTTTTCTTAATTAGGGAAAGTGGGTGGACAGTTTATCACTTAGCAAGGTCCTTACCCATTAAAAGGATCAATAACATTCTTCACAGAGCCTCCAGACCAAATGTACCCAGAACAGATACCTGAACTGGAATGGATGAGTAAGGTAGTTGTTTATCTGAGTAGTTTGCAGAAAGTGAATGTTGTATGCTAAAGCAGAGCCCGGTTTCAGCTGGGTGCAAGCCAACAAATACCTTTTTGCGGTCTTGATGCCCTTTTTTTTTTTTTTTTTTTTTTTTTTTTTAATGCTACTTGTTTTCTTATGGAGAAATTAACTTCTGTCCATGGAACGAGCCCAAGACCCCAAACACTGAAATCCTATTAATAACACTATTTGTTTATTTTAAAATTCTATTAAGGGGCATCATTGTCGTACTGCCTCTACTGCACCACCATCAGTTTTACCTTGTAGGACACAGTGTGGTACAGTGACTGCAGGCTGTGTGTTCTTGTGGTGCTCCTCAGAGGGCTGGAATCCAAAGGATGCTCAAAAACTTTGTGGCTGCTCAACCCTGAGATTCAGTTAAATGTGAATTCCTAGAGCTCTGATTTGCTTTGGTTTTTGTTTAAAGCCCAGAAAATACCCACCTTAGCCTGTGAGTGTTGTACTTAGGTTTAGTTTTCCCAAATACTATTTTGATTTTTTTATCTTACCTTAATAACTTAAATGATTGAATCATAGTTTTTAAACAAGAGTAGTGTAAGAGAGGGATACTTAAACACAATTAAAATAGCCACCCCATTGTTACTAATAATAGCCTACCATGTAGTGACTTTCATGCTGGAGGATGAGAAAACAGCTCACAAACAATGTGCAGTGATGATTTACATGCTGCTGAAATGGAGCTGCCTCCGTAAGGAGATGCAAAAACGCACCAGGCAGTCTGGGGTTCCCTTGTGTTTAAGAAAAGAAACCAAATGAAAAGCAGTTTAATCTGCTGAGAGTCTTAGAGGGCAGTCTTGAACTGTGAGGCTTGTGGTAACTGGAAGTGGACATCTGGGTGACTGTTTCCTTGTGCATTCTGTGTATTTGAGCATATCCAGGTACTTCAGGAAAGGATTCACCCTGGGTTTGAAAAGGCTGTGGTGTGAAAATGAAAAACTTGCACACAGTCCCACATTACTCCCTGCTCCTACTTTCTTCAATCCCAGAGCAGAGGAGTACTGTGGAAGAGGAGCTTTGGATAATAGAGGATAACATCCAAGAGCTTTGAGAGTAAAGGGCCTTAATTTTTGTGGGTGAACCTGGAGAGATCGATCTTGATGAATAGTTTTAAATGATTGGCACCAAGAGGTGACTGGCAGATCTGGGCCTGTGCGGAAATGATGGCAATCCCCAGGGAATATGAGCTGTTGAGGATGTTGGCATCACTTGGAAATTAATCTGATTTTAATTAAAGAAGCCTAGTGGGATTAAAATTCTAAATAAAGGTATTGGAAGCTGTGGAATTCTCTAACCAAATGGTTTTTATTTGCCCTCCGTTTGTGCTATTCAGCAATTGACTTTATTACAAGGATCATGGTTGTTTTGGAGGTTTTTACTCAGTGTCAGTAAAGCTTAGTTTATCTGAAAGAAAGTGTGTAGGAAGAAAAAGTTTTTTGCCTTGTTTCATTAGCTTCCTATGCCACACTATGCAATGGGAAGTTTCAGAATTTTCATGGCCTTGTTCATCTACAAGGTGACAGCTTTGTCCTGTCATAGTTTACTGCGCTGTTTCTTCAGACAGACATAGAAAAGCAACATATTCTGAAATTCTGTATGGCTTTGTGTCTCTCCTGGCTGCAGAGCAGCTTTTTGAAGCAATATAGACCTGGGCACATGTCTATACTATGGCAGCTTGTGGATCTTGCATAAAGACTGACTTTTATAAGAAATAAATTTGAGAAAAATATTTTCAAGCCAGGAGTGGCTTTGCACCCATCCATTGGATGATCTCTTGGGAGGTGCTGCTCACATGGCTGAAGTTGGCTCCTCAGTGGAGCCACTTCTGTTCTATCCGGGTGGTAAAATAGTCAGTACTTTTCCAACAGATGTGTGCAGAGAAGTTCATTTATTGGCCAGTTCTTCATCTGTTCTTGCCAGCACTCTCTGGTGAACAGACATCGATTTTGGCAGATGGACACAATAACATCATAATTTGGAAATAACTCATGTTCTACTTGATCTTGCTGTAGCAAGTTTATTCAGGTATAAGCTTGATTGCTGTGGTGAGGTTCTGAGCCTGCAGGATGGGGTTTTGAGGTCCTTTCACCACGTGTGTGGAGCAGCTGGGTCCTGCTTCACAGCCCAGCCAGACACCAGGGGTGGCAGGAACCCCAGCCCGCTTCTGGAGGGAAACTGTGTTTCTGGAGCTGAGGAGTGAGTTGAAAGTCAGGATGCAGCACCCTTGACTTGTGCCAGAATCCACAGCACCCACAACTGTGGCAGGGACAGTTCTGTGGCCTGACCAAGCAGCCCACGCTCCACAGGTCACCCCAGTGAGTGACATCCCTGTGGCAAACAGCACCTACTTCAGCCTGCTCTGAGTAAGAGCTGCTGCCCTTTGATGCTTTAAAAACAAATTCTATTGCAGTGAGTGGGACCTTAAATTACTTTCTTCCATGAAAAGAGAATCCTCTAAATTTTCACTCTTGTTTGCAAGTCACTAGAAGTAACATCTTGGTGTAAATTAGGGGCCTGAGAAGTTTTCAAGGAATATTGGTCAATAAAATGTTGCAGAATTTTACAGCTGGAGCTCAGCAGTGGGGTACACAGAAAAATGGAAGAGCAGATAAGGGGGTGTATGATGCTTGGACTTCAGTTGGTAAGAAAAATCCTGAGATGCTGGAGTTAAAATAGAGTCCTGAAGTGGTTAAAGGTGTGATCCTAAGCAGGAAAATAAAGAAATACTTGTGGCAACTCATAAAAAGGATGGAGCACTGATCACAGAGGATTTCAATTACTTCAAGTTTGACTGGAATAATAATTGCTTAATGCTTGAGAAAAGATACATGTGTTAGTGTAAAGGTTTTTCCACTTGCTTATACAAATTATAAGAGAAAACAATCTGAGAGGATATTTTGGATGTAATCCCAGGAATTGAAGCAGGACCTGTATGATAAATAAGATAGATGCTGGTGAGCTTTTATAAGGTTGAGTGATCATACTGCTATTGGATTTGAAATATTCATGAGGCTACAATATGTACAAAGAGTAATGGCACACAAATATTAAACTTTGAAAAGTCAGTATTCGAAGACGTATGTAATGAATTGGAGAAAATTGATGGGGATGCAACTATTGTTCCCAAAAACATGTTGTGAGAAAATGGAGGAAATGTTTTAGGAACAGATAAGAAAGATGCAATCTATATTCTTTCCAATAAAATGTAAATGCCAAACATGTCATCAGTCATCTCAAGGCAGCATTTTAACAGTGAAATAGGAGACTGCAGATAGATTAGAAAGAAGAATCAGCCTTGGTAAATTATATAAAAAAGAAAATAATGTAGGAGCAAAAATAATACATGGAGGATACAATGTGAGACTTGCAATACCACAGAAAATAGCAAGGCAATTATGTTTGGAAGCTGAATCCTTTTTCTGCTTAAAAATAATAATGGGAATTAGAAAGATATTAGAACTAAGTGAAGTTCAGTTCAAAAAAGCCCATCTGTTCCTGCCACTTCATGGTTTCCTAATCTTCTTTTTTATCCCCACAGACATCAGTTCTTACTCTTCAGAGTGATAGTTTGCATGCCTTTGTTCACTTACATTTCTGACTAGAATGATTCCTAATGAAGATCCTGTTTGACTTTTCCATTTATTATTCCTGTGTAAATTACCAGCCAATTCCTGGTATCCTCCTATTCCTTTTAAGAGCACACTGCCTTTTGAATTTATTGGTATTATTCAGAATTTATCAGTGTTTTAAAGCTAGATTGTGCTGAACTCTACATGCTTGAGGGTTAAATGGAAACAATCCTTTTCTCCCAATGCTAACCAGGATTATTCAGGCATTGGGTTTGAAAGTGTAGCCTTATGAAGTGGGTCTGACTTGCTCAACTACCTCAGTGACCCTTATGCCCCTCCCTTGTAGGAGTAAGGGTCAGACTTGGTGGTTCCTCTAGGGTGGTGTCCTTGCTCTGATAATCCTGGTAATCTTGCGGGTCATCCAGGTTTGGGGTTAGACCCAAAACAGCTCCTGGGTGCCAGCCCAGCTGTGCCAAGTAGGCATGTACTTTACAGAACAGCTGCTGCAAGCACTGTACCTGGCAGAGCTTCCATTTGTGTCTTCACCTGGGTCTTCGATATTTGGACCATATTTTAGTCAACACGTGCTTTTTTCATTGAAGAAAAACCTTTGTACCCTTACTGTTTACAGAGTTGGATTCTGCTGCTCAACTGACCTTAAAACATTCATTGTTCTGTGGCTGCTTTACCGTGCTCACTGACAGCAGCATAAATGCCATGCTTGTGAACCCATCTATCTTCAGGTGCTGAAAGGAACCCAGAATCCATCAGAGCTGCTCCTTGCGAGTCAGCTCCAGGATAGCCACAACCATAAAAATGTCTGGTGCTGGGCCCAGGTTTTCAGCTGGTGTAATAAGCCTTCCAAGGAAGGCAGTGGAATTGCAACAATTTGTAGCACACAATGAGATCTGTCTCGCCCTGTCACTTGTTTTTGAGATAAGTGTCCTGCTTGTGCTGTGCTGTGAAATTCCTGTAGTGTTAGTTTGATTCATGGTATGATCTATGTCCTTTGCTAAGAGCACTATGATGTGGGGAGCTGGTGGTTCTTGTAATCAGGAGACAAGACTGGAAAGAGAATGCTCTTTTTTTTCCCCCCCTCCCTGAAAAGCTGTTTTCTATCTTCATTTTACATCTCTTAAGTATTTGACTGTGGGCTGAATGATGACAATCAAGGCAAACACATTCAACTTCTTGCTGGTGGGACTGCTTAGAATATCTCACAGATATCCTCAAATGTTTTCTTAACAAAGTCACCAATTTGTTCAGTTTGAGATTCTTCTGGAGTGTCCTCGTTTTGTGACGAGGATCTCTCAAATCAGATCCAGTTTTCACAGGAGGGCGGTTTCAGTGCTGTTTCAATGGAAATGATTCTTGTAGCCTTGTACTTAACTCTGTGGGTTTTTAGTGCACACACTATGGTTTTAGCCTGAGTACTTCAAAGATACACACCAGTGTTTTTATGCTTTAAATGTCTGTCTTGTATAGATTTTGATCTTTGCGTTCTAGAAATATTTACTTGTTTTGTAGCACTGAAAATATTTTGAATTCATCACCAATAAATAAAAGTTGAAATCATTTATGAAGAGGAACAGCGACCAACATTTATGGATAAGCATCCCAAAGCTGCTTTCAAAAGACTATTATTGCTTATCTGTACACTAGGCTGTTCTCTTCTGCTAATGTGTACACAAACACGGTCATCAAAGAATCTTCTTTAACTGAAGTTTTTAGTTGAAATTAAATCTCTCCATAATAAACAATGAGGATTGTTTTTCAACCCATTTGTACCTCTGGTAATGAAATCTAAGGATTTGCTGCCTGTAGGAGTGTTGGGAGGATAGGAAGATTTGATTGTCTTTCTTGAGACCATATTATGTTAATTTTTCTGCCTAGACTATGGAAGCACAAAAAGCAATAACTCACTTATATGAAGACAAAATTCTCAGGGTTGTTGTCATGGAAATGAAGTGGAAGCAGCTCCTTTTCCTTGAATAAATTCAATAGGCAGGCTAACAAAGACTGAGCACAGAACTCGTATGCAGGCTGTCCCTGACCAGGCAGCCGGGTGAGCACGAACCTGCTGGGCCTTCCCGGCTCAGCCTTTCCCAGGAGAGCTAAACAAGTGGCCTTGGGCTGATGTAAAGTGGGACAAGGACAATATTAATTTGTTTGCATGGGGCATTACAGGACATGTTGCTATTCTTCTGTATTTTATGTTGGCTGGACTCAAAGTTCAAGTTCATTAACCCTGTTAGTCTTTGGCTCCTGAATCGGAGGCTTCAAGAGCTGTTCTGTTCACTGGCACAAATCTTGTTTGTGCTCACAAAGCCAGGTAATTATATTTGAGGAAGCAAAGGAGCTCAAGTGTTGGTTTCTCTGCTCTAAAAAGTGCCTCAGCAAATGATCTTGGTTTTTCTGTAGAGAAAAGCCAGCAGCTTTCTAATCTTTATGCACACTTTTGCACTTGAAATACGGCGTCTTGCTGCTAAAAAATTACCATAATACAGCTTTGTTTTAGCATTTAAGTGCTTGTTTTATGGGCTTGTCTCTGTAAGGGAGGAAGAGTTTGCTACCACATTTCAATCCTGATAGCTGCAGGACAGCAGGGAGTAGAAGGAAGAGAACTTGGGAGATGATAGGATAAGAAATTATTTTATTTTAGTGAAATCTTGGTAATTACTATTCACCTGTTGGGCCCAACCCAAAGTATATTTGAAGTCAGTGGAAAAAGCTCTTGCTGGAGTGTTAATGGCCTTTAGGATGATGATTTCATATGTTACCATGAAACAATTGGGTTCTTCAGGAGTGTAGCCCAGTCTGCTCTAATACAAGGTATGCGAGTATCCTGAACCTGAAATGAGCTATGGAGTATGTGACACTCCTTCAGACAGAGACTGCTTAATGCACAGACACAGAAAGTTTGAGGAGAACTGAGATGGCTAAGCTGGAAGTACTGTGTGGGATTGTGCAACCTGAAAGCATATTTTATTCTTTCCAAGTAAAATGGTATCTGCTCTTGTGTTGCCTTAATGTCCCTCATTACTCCCTTCACATTAAATGTGAGAAGGGCAGGAATTACCCTTGTAGACTCATGAAGGTTGAGTTGTGGCTTGTGCAAGTATTTTCACAATTCAGAAGCTTGGCAGCAAGTACCTTTTGCCAGAGCTGCAGTGTGCAGCCAGCACCTGTCAATGCTGTGGAACAGCAGGGGCTGATCAGAGTTCATTGTCAGAGCAGAGTTCATTTTATGTGGTTACTCGCAGTCATGAGATGTGCTATCAGAGATTCATGTCTGTTTTGTGTTGGGTGCAGTGGGAAGCATGGGATGATCAATGAGCAAAAATTCTCTATGTTTCTGTTGGTGTCTAAGAAGATACTCATTGGCTTGTATTGTATCAGAGCACACCAGTGCAAGTCATACAGCTGCAGAGCTGGCATCACGTGTCCACAGAAGGTTGTATTTAAATTTAGGAATAGCTAGAAGAGTGAATCCCTAATTCAATTAAGAAAATACAGTGTCATAAAAATTCGGATTTGAATCTCAGTTGAATTTATTCCAGTTAAACCCAGTTGAAGAAATATCTGAAGAATCCAAGTTTTAAGTGTGCTTGCTGTTTTCTGTTTGGTGTTTATGTGGCAGGTGGAGTCCATACCTGCTTATCATATGCCTTTTCATTTTTTATTGGTGTAGGTTTTAAAATTAAAAAAGCATCTTTTTTTGTTGTTGTTGTTGTTACTGCTTCTTGCTGTTAACCTTGTGTTTATTGGTCTGTTCTTATCCTGGAGTTTCCCATTGCTTTTTCAGGGAGGATGTCTATAATGCAGGTACGTCTGTGTGCTTTAGGGATTTAATAAAAAAAAGCTGTTCATACTGGGTAAATTTTGAGTTTCTTGATCTCTCTTCATACTTTTCACACCTCTGTGTTGCAAAGGTAAATCCAAATATTAGAGCTGAACAAAACAATCTCCTTCGCTACAGAAATTTGAACAGCTGCACATGAAAGGATAAAAATGTTTTGCCAAGTTAATCTCATATGGTTTACTGCCTATGCCTAATCTGCTTGGAAGTGGCTATGAATATTCTAATATCCTTTGGAAATTACTGCCTGGGCTGATGGCAGCTGGGAAAAGCTGTGAGCTTTAGGATGGTTGCCTGTGGAACACGCACCTGCTTGCCTGCCTGGAGCAGTTGTGGGCAGAGTCTTGGAACAATGGAAATTCAATTGTTATTTGTTGCAGCAATAAAAACGACACTGTTTGCGTTCCCAGGAACTTCTGGAAGACTGAGCAAATATGAGCATGACATTTGCAACCTGTTAAGTAAATTTATGGTTGGCATTTAGGGAGTTAGTACTAGCAAGAAAGGTGAGGCAGAAATCCCAAGGCAGGCCTACGCCAGCCCTGCAAACTCAGGCCAGTCCTGTGGATTTTCCCTGTTTCAGTGGGGAGCTGCAGCCAAGGGATGGGCTGGGCACTGCCCCCACGGGTGTCTGTGCATCTGCACTGGCCTTACTGCTCTGCTGAAGCTGCTCAAACTGACATGGGACCCCATGTAAATATGGAGCAGGGACATGCATAAATGTATTATTGTATTCTACTAAAAAAAACCCCCAAAAAACAACAAAAACTTAAGCAACTTTTCACACAAAATTATCTTTCTGTACAATTGTTGAGGCAATCTGTAATTATGCATGTCTGCTAAGTTCAGCCCACTGGCTGAATTAAGTGCTGAAGGAACTTTGGAAGAAGCTGTTGTGAAGTTGGAATATGACCTTCTCACATTATTGATGTTGTAACATATTTTTATGTAACAACATATTGATAACAGCTTTTCATTGCAGGTTAGTTGGAAAGGCCTTTGTTCCTCGGGGGCGCGTTGTGGAGCCAGAGTGATGCACTTTTAAAAACAAGGTCCTTACAGTGTGTCATGACTTGTGCACTCTAGAGCATAATAATATTTGGAAATTCAGTTTTGGTTTGTTTTTTTTTTTTATTTTAGCCTATACTTGGGATCCTAAAGGGCAAAGGTTTCTGGAAGAGGCCAAATTATACTCAGCAAAGATGCCTTTCAGACCTTGTTCCATTTTCCAAAAGTAATTGCTGCTGCCACAGGGAAACACTGGGATGTGTTTATGTCACTAGGGATTGTGTGCTTATTCTGTTTTTTCACACTGTTCCATGTGTGTATAATGGATGTTTTAACACTTTGCACTGCCTGCATGTATTTATCTCTTTGTTAATAAGACAAATACTCTTAGACTCATAAAAAACAGCTGACATGAGCTAAATTGGGATGTCCTGACTAAAGACCTTAAGTAAATAAACAGACTTTAGTACGGGCAAGTAGTGCTAACTGTAATTACCTGGGGCTGTGTGCCATGGAACTGGAACAGAAGTCAAACAAGCTAATTTCATTATTTTAATGGAAGTTTGCATCCCATTCATTAGACTGACATATGACTCGTCATTAGTAACAGTTCGTTTCAAAAGCTATGGTGGATAAAGGTTGATTAAAAATTAATGAGGCCCAGACCCATTGCATTACCATAGTGTCAAGTTGTTTAAGTCTGTGGAGCTAAAATAAGAGCAGGCTTTAAATACTCTCTTGAGTTTTCTGTTTCATATGATTTATATATTTATGCTTTCAGCCATGGAGGAGCAAGAACTTGTGAATACTTTTCCTTGCTGTAGATATCATCAATAAATTATACAGTTAAATAAGTTGTTAGCAAAACCAATTGCATTTTTAGAAAATACATTTTGTTGATAATCCAGTAAAATGTAGGACTTCATTAACTGGAGCTCTAGTTGCCCTCAATTCCCTGGGAAGTCAGTGGCATTTGACTGGCACCTAATAGGCCAATTGACCGTGACTGGAGCTGCCTGTCCTCTTGCCAGCATCAGTGCTCACATTTAGTTTTAGGAGCAGGGCTCTGCTATGAGCAGGCCAATCTCTTTAAGCATCAGCGTGTGGGTAATTTCCCTGGAAGCAGTAACTGGAATACTGAATGTAAATGGGGCCAGTGGAGGTCAGGCTGATTTCTGTCACTGTGTGGCTGAGGCCATTTACTAAAGCTAGAAACTAAGTTCTGGATTCCTCGGGTATTTGTTTAAATACTTGCAAAGGCTGAACTAACTTTAGATTGATGGTTTTCTCTGGGGCCAAGAGGTGCCTGTTTATAGCAGCAGAGGAGAGGTTAAAAGGAATAGCTCTGAAGTAGAAACAGAAACCCAAACCTAGTCCATAAAATCAGTATGGAAATTTATTTCAGAACAAAAAGAGAAGGGGAAGGCACAGTTACACTTTAGTTTCATAAAACATCCCAAAACAGCAGCCCTTCTGTGTTCCAATACTCATTCCTCTGTTGTCTCAGTCGAGGAGGGTTGCAGGGCCTGAGCTGACAGCAGGGTTAGGAGTCTCATATGTTTGAAGCTGAACCTGGAGCATTCTAGCAGGGGCTGTTCTAGGAGCAGTACTCCCTATAGGAAAGTGAAATGAGAGTAGTAGTTCCTTTGGCACGAGCAGTGACAAACCTCTGAACTCCCAGAACCTGAAAGTGGTTTAGAAAAGGTCCAAGATGTTTTATGCCAATTTTTTTGTACCCTGTGGAGTTTTAGGTCTTCCATGGCTGTTGCCCTTAGGTGAGGCTTTTTTTGCTACCTTACTAAGGGTAGGACCAGCTGTAATTGAGCAACAGCCTGCAATCTCTCTATGACCCTGATTCCAAATGTTTCTGCATTAAGAAGAATCACCATGTAATTAAATTATACAGAGCCATGGTTGAAGGGAACTTCAGAGGGATGTATCTGGGAGAAGAGGTGGGGGCAGAATTGCTTTTTAAATTCCTAACTGCCAAATTATTTGAGGTGACTGGGGTGTAAGAGGTAGTGTGAATACCATTCCTGCCCTACTCCTCTAGGGGAATGGCACTCCTTCACCAGCCCCTGGCTGGGGATATCGACCCCACCTCTGCACTGGTGCTTTGCTGCCCAGTGGAAGGACTGTTACACCCATTTGCAGCTTTTCCCTTCCTCGCTGCTGGAGCAGCACGGCTGTACCTAGCACTGTCCCAGCTCTGGAGAGGGGAATGGCTCAGAAAGGCAGAGGTACGGAAAGACTGGATTGGTCTGCATAGTGTAGCAGAACGTGGGGACAAAACCAATCTAAGTGATGTCAGTGGAGAATTTTGAGACTCTCCTAGTACTGCCTTTTTTCATCCTTGCAAGCTTTAGCAAAATGCAATTGCTTTTCCCCTAGGTGAATGACACCAGACACAATTTAGTCTGCTGGTTTCTTCTGAAGCCAGCACAGGATGGGGTTAAGTTCTATAAAGCTTTAAATATGATCTACCTATGTGCTCATGTTCCAAGCTGGTGTGTCACCATGCTTCAGGGGGTTCAGCAGGACCTCAGGGTCATGCTTTGCTTCAGCCCAGCAGCCTTTTTGTGGTCTTGTGAGGTTGGGGTTCAGCGTACACCTAATCTGGTTGTCAGACACCACAGCCCAAAGGTACTAAGCATTTTATTAACAAATACTGAGTCATTCAAATAGCAACCTGCATTTCTCAGTGGTTTTGCAGCCTTCCCCGAAATATCTTTGTTGCTTACCATTGTATCTTCAATATGCTTAACTTCAGTTTATATGTTCTGTGAAAGAGCTGAACTTAAACCAGGAGATTATCAGAGAGATCTGTAGTGACCATATGGTATTGTAAAATTACAAAAATGTGAGAGAGGGTTGAGCCAGTTCCAGTTGCCAGACTTACTACTTGCTTCTAATAAACACTGAACTATCTGGCATCTGCTGTCCCTCAGGTAATACCATCAAGAGTGGAAGTAAATGTTTCTTTTTAATTGCATTGTTTATGTCTAGAGGGTCCAGGGAGATCATGTGATGTTTATCTAGCTTTTCCATGCATACTGAATCAGCCATTTCAGGGAGAACTTCATTATTCTTGCCAATTTTCTCTTCAATTAGACTGAAGTTTCACTTCAGTCATTTTTTGGACTTGTATTCTTGTGTGACTTCAGAAGTGAAAGTCCCAGCAGTTACTTTCAGTATGTTTTTTGATAGATTGTTTCTTTTATTTTAATTCTTATTTAGTATTTTGGCAAGGAAGAACTAGGTCAGTGCTTTCAAGGAAATCTGTGGATGAAAAGTGCAGAATGATACAGATTTAAGGCTCCTTGGGTCAGAGAGGGGTTTGGGAATCGAGTTCTATTATTTGAACCAAAAGGAACTTAGTAGAGCTACAGCTTTTTCTGTGAAAAAGCTCTACTGAATGTAACTGTCCATCCTGCAAAAAAGTAGGAATGTATTAAATGCAGAAAATTCTTTGTGCAGTGACTAGAATTTTGTATAGTTACACAGAAATCTCTTATGCTTTCTGTAGGAGATAATTAGAATAAATTGTGTGTGTACCTTCTTGAAATGGTCTTCCTGTGAGGAGAGGATAATCCTGTCAACAGGACATCTCCCAGCAATGATCTCTGTGCTGGTTTTGGCTGGGACAGGTTTGATTTTCTTCACAATAGCTGATAAGGGGGCTGTGTTTTGGATTTGTGCTGGAAAGAGTGTTGATAGCACAGAGGTGTTTTTGTTACTGCTGGGCAGCACTTACACAGAGCCAAGACCTTTTCTGCTTCCAGCCCACAGCGAGGAGCCTGGGGGTGCACGAAGAGCAGGAGGGGACACAGCTGGGACAGCTGAGCCCAAATGAGCCAAGGGGTGTTCCAGACCTTACGATGTCATGCTCAGTGTGTAAAGCTGGGGGAAGGAGGAGGACAGGCAAGACACACCCATTTGGAGTGATGGCATTTCTCTTCCCAAGACGCCATTAGGAGTGATGGAGCCCTGCTCTCCTGAACACCTGCCTGCCCATGGCCACTGGTGGATTCCTCCTTCTGCTTTGCTTCTGTGCACAGCTCTTGCTTTACCTGTTAAACTGTCTTCATCTCAAGCCATGAGTTTTCTCCCTTTAGTTCTTCAACTCTCACCCCATCCCGTGGGGGAAGAGTGAGTGAGCAGCTGTGAGGGGCTTAGTTGCCAGCTGAGGTTAAACCACAATAGTTCTGAACAGAAATGAGCTGTTCTCTTTAACAGAGTTAGGAAACATCAGGGATATGCTCCCAGCTGAACTGGGAACTGACCCAGGAGCCCAAGGGATTATGTGGCATAAAGAAGGATTTGCTGTGTCAGTGGGAAAATCTTCTGATTCTCGCAGGAAGGCTGGGATTTGGTCCAGCTGAACTCAGCGGCTGCAGGAGCCACAGCTGGAATGTGCACAGAAAAAGCAGCTCCACTGAACTGGAGGCCTGTCAATTTGACAAATGCTGCTGTACAGCTCGTGTCACCCAGGAGCAGTAATTCCCCTGCTGAAGTGTGTGTCTGATTGGCAAGGCCTTGAGATAAATTCCCCTCCTGGCTGAGGCTCTCTGTGGGCACCGGTGTGAGTGGTCACAACCTCTTCTCAGGATTCTTCTGAGGGCTGGACACACAGATGATGCAAATTGTCCAATTCCATTAACATCTCCCTAAGTATTTGAAATTTCCTGCTCATCCACAACGTGTGAGGTGCTAAGAGGCAGTGTAACACTGCAAACTTACAGGCACTTGTTCCTCCAGCATCAACTCAGTTGGCTCAGTGCACAGAGCCTCCAGACACTGATACATGCACCTGCCTGGGACAGGGAGAAAGTCTCATCAGGAGCCTCTTCTGTCCTCTCCCCCCTTTCCAGAGCATCATTTGCTACCAGGGGAAGCTCCTGGTGTGAACTGGGGGCTCTGCCTTGGCAGCTTCTGTACAGGACTCAGGGCATGGGGAGTGGGGCAGGAGGGTCTCACTGGCACCCTAATGCCATGAGCTCCTGGAATTCCCTTAAAACCAGGGCTGAGGCCAGAACGGGACAGGGTTAGTAGGAAAGTGCCATTTTAAATTAAAAAGGCTACCTGGGAAGGTATGCAGTGTCCCCATTTTCCCATATCCCCCAGTGCTCCTTGGGCACCTGGGAAATGTTATCTCAAGGGCCAATTTCTATGTTTGAGCCTGATCTTTGTTGGTTCTGACAGCACCTGGCAGATATTTTTATGTGCAAGTAATTAAGCTTCTGCCTCTTTATCATCATATCTTTTTGTGCCAGAGGAACACAGGGTCTTCAGAAAAGCAATGTCAGACAATATTTGAACTAGAGAAGAGAGATAATAAAGATCACATGTTGTTGGGAGGGGTCATCTGTTTGTGATGATTGAATCATAAATAATTCATTGTGCAGGTACCAGTGATACAGAAAAAAGATTCATAATTTCCTTGAGCCTGTAAATATCCAAATGTTACACTCAAAAATTAAATAAAAGCAGTTATATCAAACATGTTCTGTAGCATATCTTATTTAATCTGAATATGTAGAGCTGCCAGTTTTTCCAGGCTTGGAAATAAAAAGACTTTTATAAATGTTACATATATAGGTGCTATGGATCATGGAGCTGATAAGTTGTTTATTATGATCTTGTCTTATTTGTGTTGTGGCGAAGGAATTGTGCAGTTGGAGCTTTATATTCTTAGGTGAGGAGTGTCCGTAATGCTGGAAGGTTGAGGTGGGTGGGGAGTCTGTTAAGTCACTCCTGAATAGCTCAGTGACTGGAGCTATTTAACAGCTGGTGATTGGGCAGCCTGTGTTATGTAGTACTGGTTGTTTCTGTGGCAGTGCCATGGCTGTCGAGGTCCCTATTTTGGCACGTCAGAGAGCAGCTGTGGCCTTGAGTCAGCCCCCTGAGGGAGCTGCACTGCTGGGGAAGCCTGTGGACCCCTATCCTGGCCTGGCAGAGGGGTGGGAGGGTGGCCACCATCCTGAGCACCAAGTGTAGGGATGAAAAATTTCCAGGGTATCAGTGATTTTGCAAAAATATTGTAAAGGCAATGATTTTAACTGAAAAAAATCAATGCTACTTTCATAAATGAAACAATTATTTTCTTTCTTGACTGGGATGACTTTCTTGAATAAAGGAGGAATGAGGCAAAATTTTTTAAGACAATGAAAGAACTGCTTTGGTGTGACAGAGGCACCGGGGCAACTGGACGTGGTTAAAAATTAAACCAAGATAAACGTAGTTTTAAAGAATTAGAGTCAAGCAGGGATTTTTTTTTTTTTTTGTATTTTTCCCCTACAGAAGGTTTGTGTAGTGGTTTGATTTTTTGTTTGGTTTAGGTAGTTGGGTGTGGTTTTTGTTTTTTTTGCAACTGAATGTAGTAAACAAGAACTCAGATGAAAGAGTGGAAGACCGGGAAATGCAACTGTAGTTCTGCTATACTGTCCCTTTGATTTTTGAAAGTTAAACCTGGGAAATTTTGAGAGCTGGCATATTTGGAATTGTAGACACCCTCCCATTAATCTTTAAAGTAAGAGATTTTTTAAAAGAATAGAGAGTGGTCAAAGAAAGATTAAAGCTTAAATAAAATTCAAGCTTTTGTTTAGGACTGATTTAAAAAAAAGAAGAACTTGACCTTCCTACTGAATTCATTAGGCCTGGATTTCATCCAGGTTTTCTCCCAGTTTGATTTAACTGCAGGTGACTGGAACAGAGCCTGGATGTAGGTGCATAGCCAGTGATAGTTGTTCAGTGACTCCTCCCTTGGCAGTTAAGCTTGAGATGCACTTGGGCAGTGCGTTCGTGGTGCCTTTCGTGGTGGCTGAACACTGCAGTGTTGCTCAGGTCGGGTCTCTCTCTTCTCTGAAGTCAAACACAGAGGGAGTCTGTTGTACTCTCCCCTGCTTTTACAGTCAGACAGTACTCAGGAGAGGAGCTAACAAGAATTTGAAATAATCTGATTTTTCTAATTAGTGTAAAATTGAATAATTTACGAATAAAAGCAAAACAACAACAAATGCAGTAACTTCTGGTTGCTTTGTTGTAGTAAAATGGAGTGTTTGAGAACCTTAAGCTTATTCTAACAGTCCATCCCCAAATGGTGGGAGGGGTATTTATTCATCTGGAACAGACAATGTATATCTTTTAAATACCTATCTCAGATTTTATAAATAATAGTTAGACCCAGTCATGTATGGGAGATGTAGTGTTTGTTTGTTTAATTAGGGAGCTGAGCTGAGCTAAATCCTGTGGCAGATGTTGCCATGTATAATGTAATAAATAAAAGTCTTTATGGGACCCAGCAGGCAGCAGAGCTCTCAGTTAGCAGATGGCAAAACATTAAACTGGCAGTGCAGTAACTTAGCTGACAGTGTCAGCTGGACCAGACCCAGGCTTAGCACGAGCATGAACCAACTTCACATCAGAGGTGTCGCCCAGCCCCACGTTCCTGCCGTGGATGTTAATGCTATCTTTAATACTGTACATGATAGAAGATTTGTCATCCAGCAAGGTGATGTTGCAGTAAAAGTCAGTCTAGGCTTAACCTGATCTCTGCTGTGCAAGACAACGAAAGATCTCTTATAAGAACAGAGCAGATGTGCTGCTCAGTCCAAACTAAGGGTGATACAGGGACTGGAGATGTCAAACCTAATAGAACTAACCCCTGTGGAGCCTGACAGGTGAGAAAACGCCTTTTGCTTCAGAGGAGAAGTTGTTGCATTGGGCACTTGGCACCAGCTGTCTGTCACAGCCCCTGAGTGGGTCTGTGGGAGTACTAATGCAGAAAAGATGTCCCTGAGCAGCTAGAGCCAAACTGTACATTGCCTCCCGAGATCCCAAGTCCTGCAGGATAAAAGGACTTCTGCAATTCACTGCCATGCAGACAGGTCATGCTTTTCACCCTAATTTCCTCCTGGCTTTCCTTTAGAGGTAAACACACACACATCTCTCCAGGCATTATTCTGTTGTCCCCTGCTGGGACATCAGTTGCCATCTCCCAGGCTCCCCGCACTGCAGAGTAGCTTCTCCAAACCCAGTCTGGGAACACCCTCACCTGCAGCTCCCCCAGGCCCCTCAGTGATGTGCCTCCCAATGCTATGGCATTTTCCCTGGGCTCAGCTCAGGCTCCAATTTAAGGCTGATATTACAGTGTTTTAGCCCAATGTTATGATGTTTAAGCCCACCTTAAATGCAGTTGTCTGAACAGCAGGTGTTTATGACAGAGTTAAACAGGATAGATTGCAAAGCAACTGGGAAGGCAAAATGCTTTGTACAAACTTCAGAATCCAGCACAAGGCAGTTAATCACTCACTTACCACAGTGGCCTGCATGTGCATATGTTGAATTTAATATACCTTTGTGGAAAAAGAAGGGTTTCCAATGGTTAGCTGCTTCCTTTGGCTTTAGAGAATGTCCTGCAGGGATGATAGTGACTTTTGGCTGTTGTGTTTCATTTGTTTCTCTTGATGTCTCTCTCCTGTTGGTAGGCAGCTCACACCAACTTTTGAGCAAAGTGGAATATTAGAAACGTTTTAAAATTAGTTTGAAAAAGCAAGCAAGTTGTTCACATATGAAAAATACAGCCCAAACAAAGTGCACCTTGTAAAACAGCAAATTCTTTAAGCAGAACAATGTAGTGTTTGCTGGTTTGGTTATACTCATTTAAATGGAAAAAGTGTACTAAACCTTCTCTCTGAGGGATAAAACTTACTGGCTTTTAAAGGCACATACTGTCTCTTGAGAAAGCAACTAACCTGATTTACTGCAAGTTTGGTTTGTTTTTTTTTTTTTTTTTTTTTTTTTTTTTCTTCCCCTCTTCTGACACCTCTGGGAAGATGGGATGGATTGAGTTGAGGTAGAACACCCAGTATCCTCCAAGAGGGCACTGCTGCCCTACAGTTGCCATGGCTGTGTTGCATCAAAACCCCACAAGAACAACACAAGTAACTCATTCCCTTAGAAGCTACATAATAGTAAACAAGTTTTATTTTCTCCCATGCATAATGCAGCCCAAAGTTCTGAGCACAGTTGCACAAGGTAGGATGGGAGGGGAAGGTGACTTTGCACAGGTTTGGTTTCCCTGCATTAGGAGATTAACCAGGATTGTTCCTGCTCCTGCAGACTGTTCTAACAGCTGATACTCTAAGAACCTCACCCAACTGCTGCAAAGACTTTCTAACTGTACCACACAATCTGCTGGTGGTCTTGAAAAGTCAGTAGCTCTTTCTTGCCGAGAGAAAACAACGGAGCTTTGCTGTGGGAGAATCCTGTGGGGTATGATGGTTAAGTCTTGTGTGGAGAAATGACAATGCACAAAAAGCTCATTTCCTTCCTATCTTTTTTTAGTACATGAAAAGGTGGGATTACAATAGTTGCCAGAATTTCTAGGTGTTGATGTGTTAGTCCTAAATTAGGAAGAATCTGAATCTGGGTGGTCTAGTTGGTCACTGAACTGAGATTCCACCAGAGAAGTTCAGAAGTGCCTGTTTGACTTCAGTTCTGTTGGCTGCTTCAAGAAGCCACCCTCTTGGCAAGAAGAATGATCACCAAGATCGCCCACAAATAATTGTATTTGAGGATATGAGAAGCCAGTTGTGAGGCATCAAGCAGGTACAAAATTCTTGAAGGGACATGTGTGTTTATTGGAGCACCAAATCAGTGATATCTAGAATGAGAATCATGTTCAGAACAATACAGTTAAATATAGACACTTCAAGTGACAGAGTGGGCAGAATTTCAGTATTTTCCTAACCACAGGCATAAACCTACTCCCATTAAATACTAAAAAGTCCTCAATTTCAAACAAAACAGTTGATGTTTGGAAAGTCTCACCCTGAAAATCATCTGTTGAGTCCTGACACCTAAAAGCATCTTATGCATTGAATGGGGTTACTCAATTCAGATTATTCTCAGTTGGAATGTTTGATGAGGAAATCTTTTGAGTAGCCACTTTTAAGCCCATTTAGGTTTACAGTTTGAGTTAAATTCAGATCAGTACAGTGCCTGCAGTGATGGTTAACAGTAATCCTTTATCTCCTAAAGACTGTGGAAATTATGTTCTTTGTACGAATTTACAAAGCAACAGATGATGTGTCAAGACAGTAATTTAAACCATGAATCTGCCCTTGCTTAAAGATGAACTTCTGCAAAAGAAAAATGAATAAAATGCTAGTGGCAGACAAGCAGAATCTGTGGATAAGTGCATCAATTTTTGTTACTGACAGATCTTGTGCTTGTAATAAAACTGAAGTGCTGTGGGGTCAGTGTCAGAATGAAAATACAGTTGTTTTCACAAACATGCTCATGTGATGGTAATAGTAGCTATTAGCAGGGCTGACACAGCTATCTGCCAAATAGAAAAATGAGTTCTCCTCATCACAAAATGAGCAAAATTGGGGGAATAATAAATCAGAAAATTAGTTAAGACATCATTTATCTTTCATGGCTTTGTGACATTGTGGCTTAGAGTCCTTCAGGACATAAATTCATTTATTGCATTTTATTGTTATGAAAACCTGTCAAGGCTGGTATCAGGCTCTGGGAGGTTAGATGAGCAGAGGTAACTGTGTGGTGTTAATTAAGATGGTGTTTGCATGCTTTTGTTCACGATGTGGCCAGTTTGCTGTAAACTGTTGAATTACTCTTCTTCCTCTGAGCCCTTTAAGGAAAACGAGAATTCCAAAATGAGTAACTTCTGTCTGAGAACTTGTGGCTCTGGCTATCACAGGTGCTGGTGGCTGGATGGCAGTAACCATTATATAAAATGAGATGAAGCTGTGCTCAATTCAGCCTTTCATTTCTATGTGTAGGTTCTGTGCAGTTATTCTAGACATTCCGTTTTTAATTTTAGGCTCTGTCAGCATGAAGAACTGGTGCTATCTAAATTTTGTATTGGGTATTTTTTGTCCTTTATGGATTCCCATGTATTTTGTAGTTACATGTCAGAGAATTGCTTCACTTGTCACAGAAATGCACATACCATTTCTCTTCTTCAAGACATGCCATTGCATGATAATTAGAGAGGGAAGAAGATGAGATGAATATGTCGATCTGAAACTCTAAAGAGGAAAAATAGTAGAATTCTGTTAATTTGTACTTTTCACTCTGCTATTTCTTCAGAAAATAGCTAATCATATATGATGAAATTATTTCCTCAGTGTGGGGTTATTAACAATTTATGCAACATTTTGAAAACTGAAGGAAAAGTAATTGCCTAATACTAACATTCATATTTTAAATGCCTAGCTTCAGTTTTGCTTTTGGACCAGAGATTTTTAAGTCTGTCTCCAAATCCTAGAGTGAACATGCCTGCAAAATTAATGCTAAATCTTCTACCAAGGAACTCCCTTAGCTGTGCTCTTCCTCCAGAGGAGTTTGTGACAACTTCTATAGAAAAGGCATAAAGACCATGAGACTGTGCATGAATGGAAAGAAAATGTATTTTACCTTACATTCCTTTTATCCTGTAAATATTAAAGGATACCTTTGTATGATGCCTTAAGGTTTTAAAAATCCCCCAATTGTTCCCTGAAAGCCAAAAAAAGTGGGATTAATTTTTAGTCAGTGTCTTAATTGCACCTGGTGGGGCTACAGGGGAAAGGGGATGGTGCACAGAGTGTGTAGAAAAGTTTGGACACGTTCCTTTCCTTACAAAGATAAATAAATGTATATTTAAATGCCTTTAGAGGAGCACTGATATGAAGTTTACATTGTCAGCTTGAGTGTTTTTTGGCAGTGTTAAGCAGTCACTCCATCTTTAGCCATGGGGAGAGGCTGGGCAGGAGATGGAGCTGTCTGTGGTGTCCGAGGGTGCTCAGCAGGGCCAGGAATTTGGAGCAGATGCCATCCTGAGACAGCAGCAAGTGCTGGTGGAGAGGGAGGGAAGGAGCTGCTGGAAGGAAAGCTGCTCCCAAAGGGTCCATATTGCACACTAATGCTTCTGCAAAGCTCTTACAGATATTTATGAGAAAAGCTGTAGGACTGGGAATCCTTATCAGAGATGAAGGGTGGTGTAGATGGTTTTTGGAGGGGAGAATTCCCAGTGTAATTTGTTAGCAAAATGACAATAAAAAAACCAACAACCATAATGTTATCTTTTAATTCTTTTTAGCATTATTTAGAGCAGAGACCCAGAATTTTCATCTGGTTGGGTTGTTTTGATCTTTTTCTTCTGAGCGTGTCTTGCTATTCAGTTTTCCACAAGAATTTTAGCATCACCAGCAAGCAGCGTATCACTTGTACAGCACCACTGACTTCCCATCTGCCCTAGGAGCTGAGCTGCTCACAGATTGCTGTGAGTGCAGTGCTCTATGATGAGTTGAGTTTCTGGAATAACAAAGCTGTTTTGTTTCTTTGAAATGCAGGTCAGGTAGCCTATGGCACTGAGCACAGGACCACTGACGTGGTCAGCAAGCTCCCAGGGGCACGTGAAGACTCGTTTACACACTGTCCCAAAGACACACGGGGTGTGTCCTGCATATGCAGGAACAAGAAAGGAAGGATGTGATTTTGCTTTTTCTACATTTGATGTTTTCTTTGGGTCCTGGAAAAGGAAGTATTTCAGCGTGGATTTGCAAAGGGACTTCTCACTTCTGTGACTGAGAGCAGGAAGGTCAGCTGTAGGTCAGCATGGACTTTATTCTAGGCTGTTATTATTCAGTGCTGTTCTTTCACACCTCCATTCCCATGCAAAGCTGCTTTTTGTATGCAGCAGATCTGTGCATTCACAGAATACGCTCTTAATGCAAAATAAACTGGTCTGGTCTTTGGAGACTGAGAGCCTCAGCAGGGTGTGGGGCAAGGAGTGATCAAAGAAGACCTAGGATGCTACAGGGGACCAATGGGCCAAAGAGAGGGGCAGCTGCATCCTTCTTAAAAAGAGGTAATAATGTCTTTGAGCTCTTGTGTAGATGTACTTTAAAAATCCCAGTACAGATGGAGACAGAATCCCCTCTCTGGTAGAAATCCAACTGTTTTCACAAAAGGCTCAGTAACTCCTTAAATAAGAGATGCAGGTCAGGTGGAGGAGCCAGCCAGGGGTGCCTCAGGTGCTGTTCCTGAGCAAATGGAGCTGGTGGGAAAAGGGGAGAGCTGCTGGCTTGGTAGCTCAGTGGTCTGTGCTCTTGTGGCAGAAAAGAGAAACGTGGAGAGTACGAAGGATGCACCCGGCAGCAGCACATGTTTGGAAGAGGAGGTTGTTCCCACAAAGGTGGTTGTGGGTTTTTTTTCAGATGCCTACACAGCTAGGAGCACTGGGAAAATGGATTAACTGTTTGATGAAGCACGGGACGCAGCTGTTATCCTCCTCGTGCCTTCACTGTTCTCTCTTGTATGCTGCCCAACGTATGGGGAGCATCTGAGAGCAACAAGCAGCAACTTAGTGGCTTAGGAGGGAAATCCCAGAGTTAGATATGTTTTAAAGTCACTACAAATGTTCCTGCATGCCCTTTGGGGTGGTGTGGCCTGATGGCCCTGCCACATACACATCCTTCCTGCCTTTGCAGTGCTCTACTCAGATCTCCATTACTCAGATCTCCATTCCCCAGGTTCTCCACTCCCCAGGTTCTCCACACACTGTGGTGCTCTTGTGGAGCTTAATCCCTTCTGTGCATCTCCACATATGTACTGTGCTCGTGATTGAGACTTGATTCTTACAGAGCTGCTTATACTCTTGATGCTGTTTTTTGATTCCCCCCTGTTGCCCCCCTGGGACCCTCTGCTTTCCCTCCCCTCCTGTTTATTTGCACACATTCTTCCACCTCCTCCTTTTGCTGTCAGGAGACAGCAGGACTCCATGAGGAGTGAGCCATCAGCTTTGCTGGACTTTTGCATCAGGTGTGCACAACTGTTTGGGATTTGAAGGCTTTACTGGCTGCTGCTCTGACTGAGATGAATATTGTGTATCTGTGCAATGCACAGCAACTAATGTAACATATCCATATTCTCTGTGCATTGGGCAGAATTTCTCACTTCATGCATCATTCTCAGCTTGCTGCAGCAATTCCACAAAGTCAATCCTTATCTATTAGCACACAGGAAAAGCAGCTGAGAAATAGACATGTGGCACAGGACTTTTTTTTTTTTTTTTTTTTTTTTAAGTTTTAAGAAGGTTTTCTAAGTGTATTTAATGAATAATGGAGTTTGACTCATTTGGAGTCAAACCTCCCTTATGCTAAATAACAAAAAAAAATTAGGCTTTGGGTACTTGACACATTCTGTGCAAGAGCTGATGTACCTGACCTTTGAACTGAGCTGATCACAGGTTTGACTTTTTAAGTTATGCAGTTAATGTACATAGATGTAAATGATCAGCTCAGCACAGTCACCCTTGCCTTTGAGGGTAATTTGGAATACTTTGGGAACATTACATCACTCATGAAGTTCATTTATTATGTGCCATCTGAGAGGCCCCCTAAATTCAGCCTAGCTGACCACTGCCAGCCCTCTGCGCGATCTTTTGTTCCTGCTGCCCATGCTGGCTCCTCTCCAGGAGGGAGAGGTGGTCTCCAGAGCAGCTCAAGCACACAAGCTCTTACCATTCCTTGTGTCTCTTCTTTCCAGACACCTTTGGAGTCACGCTTCCCTACAGAAGAGGTGTTGCAGATGGACCCCACTGTTTCTGAGGCATTTGGTGCTGTAAGTGGCTCACTTGAATGAAAGCGATTTTGGGAAGAACAGCTGGGAGCTGGAGCAGGTAAGGCGTGTTGCTTGCGTGGGCAGAAGCAGTTTGGTGCCTGTTTGGTGCCTTGCATGTTCTAGTGAGCTGGAGCACAGCCTGTACAGGAGCTTCAGGCTGGCGCTGTGTGTCGTGCTCCAGCCTCCCTGGTCTTTGGGAGGAGAGAGGCAGAGGGAGTCTGGAGCAGAGGGACAGCAGGGCACACTGCACGCCAGAAGCAGGCCAGTCTCTGTGCCAGTGCCACAGCTGACAGGCAACAACCTCGTGCAGAGGCAGGTGGGACAGAGCCAGGAGCTCCCTGGAGAAAGCCCAGGGAGACAGGCTGTCCTACAGCCACGGCTCTGCTGGAGAGCAGGCTGTGGCACCCTGCTCAGGCTCGTCACATACTGTGCTCTTCTCCAAGCAGCTGGGTGGGCTGGCACCAGGGAAGGAGGGCTGCTTATCCCTCAGCCACCATGCAAATTGTTCCCAAGAAAGAGCAACTTGGCAGCAGCTCCCTGGGATTTGTGACTTTGGCAAGTTGTCAATGGTAGGGAGTGAGAAAGAGGTGCAAATGAATTATTCTGTCTCCACAAGATTTTTCCCTCTGGGGGATCCAGGCACAATCTTCCTCCTCCTGAGCTTGCCTTGCTGATTTTGTAAATCTGCAGCATGCAGGCAAGGTCCTAAATGTCGCCTAAAAATATCTGTCCATCACAGAGACTTAATCATGCTAGGCCCTTATGGAGCATCTCTGCCTAGGGATGATTTTTCCTTGATGTGCAGAGGTACGTGGCAATTATATGCAGACATGGGACTGCCTCTGTCTAGTTCTGGTAAGGTGGATGGAAAATAATGTGAAGAAAGAGTAGGAAAAGGCATAATAAAAAGCAGAACAGCACTGACCTAGGCAAATACAGTTTTTCCAGCCAGGAGAAAAGTTTGTTGAGCAAAACAAGCAAAATGCACCTATTTTCTGCTCTTTGTAGTGATGTTTGGAGCCACTAAAAAGTGATTTCATCACTGCCAGTTCCAAAAATAAAAGGTCAACAATGAAGTTCCTCCCCAGTCTTGAAAAGCACTTGTTATTTTCCCAGCAGTATTTGAGGCTAAGCTCTGTTTGCAAGTGTCTTGCTATAATTTGAAATTTGTTTGTTTGTTTTTTAAAAAATGGGATTCAGTCACATGGTTCCTGGGTTTGGGACATAGCAGAGATTGCCCAGCCTTTGGGAATCTGAGGTAAAATGGTGGGAGCTGGTAGTTCTGCATATTAACCCTTGCCCCTGTCCATGGCAGATATTTTTAAATTATTACTGATTTTCAGTAGTCAAGTACTGCATGGATTAAAAGAAGCATCAAGGGGAAATCCTAATTTCCAAAGAGAGGAGTGCTGTGTGAGAATGGGGCAAGAAGTGGTTTGCTGCTGGAAAATGCCAGCTATGTGTGTGGTGCCTGTCTGCATTTGGTAACAAAAAAGAGAAGACTGAAGTCCTGCTAAATCACATTCCCTGTGTCACCCCTGGTGCCAGCAGAGCTGCAGCCACAGTAAGGTCAGACTGGGGACCTTGCAGCCCCAGCAGAGCAATCTGGGAATGAGCAAAAGCCCAGCTCGTGGGGTGGCTGGGAGTGCAGATGGACGCCAGCCTTGGAGCGCGTCTGCCCTGCACCGCTGTCCCAGCGCTCAGCAGATGAGGAAATGCTGAAGGCAAGTGCTTCCTACTTCGTAAACAACCTAATCTTTCATCAAATAATTTATTCTATGTAAAGGAAGAATTCTAGTGTGCAAAGCTAATCTGTCTTGTCTAAACCCTCTTTTTTTATCTTTGAAGCCCAAGTAAGTGTCCAATTTATAGTATTTAGTAGATAGGATTTGGGATTCTTATCGACTTGGCAATATTGGTTTTGGACTTCCTGGTCACGTTTCTGAAAAAAAACATCAGCTTAAGAAATTGATGTTTTTGACAGTGTATTTGGTTTGCCTTTTTTTTTTTTTTTTTTGAATGTCTGAGACATTTCTGCTTGGAAAGTGTGTGTTGCAATTATCAGGTTATAACAGTATTCTAAAATTTTCCTCAGACTAAATGACTTTAAAAGTCCTGAGTGAGAGAAGTTCCTTATTTCTCTGGCTTCTGTATTGTCAGTCAAAATATTTTACAAGAGCCAGGAGACACCATATTTTTCAGGAGAGGTAGAAATTTGTGGCAAAAGAAGGGATTTAATCAGAATTGATGGTTTCACTTTGAGACATGCCAGCAAGTTTTTACTTGTAATTATTTCTGATGTTTGTGTCTTGAGATTCTGAGTTTGATGGGCAAAAGGTCCTTCTTTTCAAGGCACTGAGTGCTTGCTGGGGTCTGGAGGGCTCAGGCCTTCAGCAGATCAGGGTCACATAGGAAAGGAAGAGATGGAGAAAGAGAAGCCGAAAGGAGGAATTACAATTTTCAGTGCTGTCAGTCTCAACTGTTCTAATGCTGTCCAACTGAGGAAACTGCTAAATGCTCTGTTTGCTGGTGCTTGGTGCAGACAGGGCGTGCAAGAGGCTGGCAAAGAAGTACTTCAGTTGTTGTTGCATTGTCTGTGACTCCCTCCTGCTGTTGATGCTTTAGGGAAAGTCACCTAAGTTGAGGTACCCAGCTGGGTAATGTGTTTATCCTCAAAAATCATGTTTCCCATAGCTAAAGAACCATTCCACTCTAAAAAATGATCATGTTATTAGCTATGCTGTGTTGTGAGAGCTCACCTTGTGATGTCTTTTTTTTTTTGACGCCATCTTCAAATAATTTGTTTGGCAACAAGCCAGGCTGATTAAATACAGCAAACAGGCTGAAGCTCTTTTCCCTTTTCAGCAAGCAAATGACCAAGGCTTTTTATATAGCTTAAAAATAACTGCAGATGAAATTCTGTAGGGCCTAATTCAGCCATATTCGCCCAATCAATATGTCTTATACTACCTCTCTCTGTTTAAAGCTGGTCTTAATAAGCTGTCAAAACCCCATGTGCAGTGGTGGATAATGGTAACTCATCAACTGAGGGAGATGTCTATAAAGTAGTGTTGTTGCTTTTTCTCATCAGTTTTTCATACAAGAAAACCAAATATGTAGCTATAGAGATAATCAGCAAGTATGTTTTTCGACTTTTGAGTGTGCATGCTCTATTGATAGTGTTGGCTGCTTTTTAGGATGGAGTATTGTGGAAAGTAGAGGGAGGTGAAGCCCACAGCAGGAGTCATTAATTAGAGGAGATGATAGTGTGAACATGCTGTGGTACACTCAGGTGAGTCTTGGTACACATTGATTTATACATTATTAAAACAAACTCCTCAGTTACTTTCAGGATTAGTGTGACAATGTATTTTTGTTAAAGCCAGGCACAGGGGACAGAGAGCATGTTCCTGGGGTAGGCAATTAGTTCTCCTTTTCCCAGTCTTGCTGGTCCAACTCGATTAACAGCAGACTTCCTCATACATTGCTCTGCTTTATCTGTCTTTGGCATAACTCCTTTTTGTATTTTTCATCATCACATGGGTAATATGTGAATGAGAAACTGGTCCTTCCATGACAGAGAAGATTAATTTCAGCAGCCGTTGCAGGATAAATGCAGGATACAAAGGAAATTTGATGTGAAGGGGCTTTAAACCTTGCTTTTGTGTATGAGTAAACTTGCAATGTTTGCATCTTCACATTATTATTTGGGAACTTCATTTACTAGCTGAGGAAAACATTTTTTCCTGCAGTGTGCTAAAGCCAAGCTCTAGACATTGTTTTCTGGGAAGGATAGTGATTCTAGTCTGGAGATGAAGTCCAAGGTTTAGTTGCTATTCCCTACAACTTGTGCAAATATTGGAAAAGCATTAGCAGTTCCTGTACTGTTTCAGGGCCAGTATGTGGGTAAGCAGGGGCTTGTGCTGGCTGCAGTTTCTTATCCAGGAGAAGCTTCTTCGCCCTGCTGAATAACTTGCAGTGTGTAGAAGACCCAGAATCTGAAATGTAAGAGGTTTGCAGGAGAGCAGTAGGTCAAGGGAGCGGAGGATTAAATGGAGTGACCAGCCAAAGCTGGGACTGTGGAAGGTGTTATATGCTTGGGACTGTGCTGGGAGTTCCCACTCTGACAGTGTTAACAAGCTTTTCCATAATTCAGTTACACCTTGGAAACAGTTAAAGCAATTTAACAGCAAACTTGGCATAATTACCAGTTAATAGCCAGAGTCAGTGCTCCTAAAGTGTAAATTGTTTTGGTATTGATCTAAGCTTACACTGTCAGCATTTTGTAGAGACTGAACTTTAAGTGCTTAATTCAGCGGTATGCAACCATTAATTTTTTTTTTTTTAATCTGCAAACAAAGCTGCAAGTGCTTATTCTATTTTTCTGCAATAATAAAATCAATTAAAATGTTTTTCCCCAAACATAGATGACCTTTGTAAGCAACACATTTGAAATGCCAACATGTGAAAAGAAAATTATGACAGGATCTTGTGTTTATTAGGAGAAATGGAGGACTTGATAGCAGGTTAACACTGTAGCTGCTGACCAGGCCTCCTTTACACTGATTTCCAGTGGTAGGAGTTCTGTGGTCAGGTCAGTGCTCCACCAGCCTTCCTGCAGTTAAGCTTATGATTTTGTCTCTAAACCTATTCCAGTGTAGTTTGATATTTAGTGCTGAAGTCATTACCCCTTGGTGAACTTCAGCAAAGCCCAGAGATGGGGCAGTCTGCATCACCATCAGCACAGCAGAGTGTGAGCAGAGTCTACACACACGCGAATGCCTGGAGACATCTTTGCAGGATCAGTGCTCTGTCTCCAGAATGGAGGAATTGCACAGTTAGGAAGACTCTGACAAAGTCTATCAGAGCTGAACAGTGAGATTGAACATGGAGGCATGCATGAGGACCAGGAGAAATTGTTTTTCCAGCATCCTCTTCCCCAAATTCCTTGTGCTGCCCATTCTGGTGAGAGTGAATTGGAGCGGGACTGGGTGATTAATACTGCTTAGTGCTTTGCAAATAGAAACGATCTGTGACACAGGTTCTGCATTAAGTATTTTCTTCTTGAACAAAAGGCAGATCCTACACTTGATATCTTTGGAGGCAAATCTGAAAAACAGTAAAATATGGAAGGAAATAAACAGTTTGTGAAGGAACAGGTTGCTCCTGGCCCATGGTTCCTACAGAGGTGAAGGGGATGCAGTTAGTCCTCTGGGTGATTTAGTCTTTAGCAGGAATTAGTCTTGGTGTCTGCCCACCCAGAACAGAAAGTTCATCTGAATCAAACTTAAATGTGTCTCCAGCAGACCAAGACTTCAAGTTCGTCAGCTCTCCTGCGAGGAAATGTATTGCTTTGTTTGTCAGGAGGGACTGGAGAGGTGTTTAAACTCCACTGGGCAAGATTCTACCAGAACCATGGGGTTAATTTTTCCCCTTTTAATTGACTCTAATGAAGACTGTAATGAATCTCTCTGCATAATTTTCTGGGTTCTATAGCCTTCCCCTGTCTCCCTGGAAAAGCCTATTGTAATTTAATTTTCTTTCTTCCTCTAATTTATTTGTGTTTCATAGCCCTGCCTGACAAGCTTTCCCTTGTCTGGCCATCTTCTTAAACTCTCACTTGGTTGCTGCGATGAACATGCACTGCGTGTTTTATACTTAATATAAGTATTTTTGTGGGAGGAGACAGGACAGTCCGTTGTTTTTGATGGTCATTTGCACACCAGATTCCCTTTGGGACCCATTTCCTCAGTTTACTAATTACCTGCCTGGATGGGAATGAAGAGCTTCAAGTCTTTTCATACAGAAATGCTCATGGACAAGAAACCAAAGAGTGGTTTTACATGTACATTTACTGATAGCAATGGGTTTTAATCCTTATGAGCTTCTGAACAGGTGTTTCTGGTTTGCTCTTCACACATGGCAGTTCAGGACTAGCTCCCTGAATTGAAAATCCAGTGTCCCAAGTGTTTATGAAAGTTTACTTTTCCTATCTGCCTCGGGTAGAGTGTGGGTGATTGCAGGAACAGTTCAAGATCCATGAATGGATGCATTTGCTCCTGTAGCCCCACACAAACCTGTGTCCCTCGTGCACTGTGCTCCGTGCTGTTCTTTCAGTGCAGCCAGGACTGGAAATGCAGAACCCTGGGTTCACAATGTTTTAATTACTGTTGCATCAGACTGCCTGAATGACAGTGTACTGGCACGTCACATCATTTACAGAATTTATTCTTGAAATCCAGAAGGGCTGATTCATGCTTCTCAAGTCTTTTCTTAGACCTCATGAAGAAGGAAGTGAAACTCAAGAAGGACCAGTAAATACAACTAAATATAAATGTGCTACCAAACACAGCTTTGGCTGGATCTTTGTTACTGATCAAATGTTCTCAGTAGCCACAGGTTTAACTTTCTGAAGAATATAATTGCAGTATGTGTTGAGTTTTACCTATTTAGAGAAGCAGACATTCTCCAGTGAGTTCAGTAGAGTAATTTTGGACCATTCATATCTGTCTGACAAAGGCATATGGTTTAGTGACTTTATTATTTGTCTTAATTTTACAGAGGAATGTTCACATTTCATTAATTGGAAGTACTAAAAAGTACCCTTATTTTGAATAAGGAATTAAGAAAATATGCTTACTCTAGAAAAATTAATTTGAAAAACAAAATGGAACATTCAACACTGTAGTAAAATTAAATCAATAAGAGATTACTGTAAATAGAGATTACTGGCAACAGTAATGGTGGTTATTCAGTGTTACACTTCATGTTGAAATGATGTACTACCTTGTCAGCAAAGAAAATTCTTAGTTCTCATCTCCTAAGAGCTCTAACAAGCAATAAAAGAGAAGGTTTTGGTTCATTTACCCCTAGAAGTCGACTCCAAAAGTTATTGGAGTTAATGATGTATGACCAGAAGGGTATAATACAGACTTAGCCAACACAAAGGTCTCATACCTGACATGGCAAAATATGCAACCCCACCAGTCCTGATGCCTGTATGGTGCCCTGTTATGATGTTTCTTGAAGTTTCTGAGGAAATGGGGTTCAGCATGGCAGAATCATCTGGACAATGAGCACTTCAGCAAATGCTCTTACAATCTCTTTTCTCTTTTTTCCCTTTGGAATTTTGCTTTGGAGGCACATTTCCATTCAATCCTTAGCTGTGAGTGTGCTCACACATTGCTCCCCTGGTTGTCTGGGGTATGCTCCAGGGGTTCTGAGCCTCCTGCCATCACAGCTCTAGACATGCTGTTCTGCTGTTCTGTTTCAAGGGATGGTAACTGGTAAGAATAGATTGTGTACTGCAGATCTAATTATGCAGTTTGGTCAATATAAAGCTGCCCATTGACTTTTAGCAGCTGTATTGGACCCAAGTTGTACAGTCTCATCTTGGAGAGTATGGAAGTGCTATGTTGTTCCTAGCAGAGTGCTGGGAGGAGCTGTTTGCTGGTGTTTTTGAGGGGTTGTACAAGAAAAGGGACAAAAGTCTGCTGGTGCAGCACATTTCCTTGCTGCATTGCACTCAGTTTTCAGGCCAAGGATAGACTTGTGGTGCAACACCTGTTTGGAGTTAGATGTCATCAAAAGATGGATGGAAGGAATTTAAGAAACATATTGTGACTTGTTTTGCATCCTCACAAATCTTTGTGGTCTGGTTTGTTGTGGACATCGTTGGTGGGAAGTTTTTGCAGCATGGCTCTATTCACTTGGATTTCCAGATGAGGTACTTTCAGTGATTGATTGTGATCTTGCAAGACATATTTCATTATCAGACAAATTTTGAAAAGCCTTCTCTATTCCTGGGGATGGTGTTTTGCAAAATGTATGTGTTCACAGCTTTCTCTCTCCTCCCCCTGCATGGAGTTTCTAACAACCTAGAATTAAGGTGGGAGAGATGAGTAACACAGAATCGAAAATATCATCATGGCTTTTGCATATGCAACAACAGCTTTGGAAATGCTAGCTGATAAGTTTTCTTCATATTTGCATGTAAAAGCACTCAACTTTGCCCTCCCACTTCCCGGTGTGGAATTAAATACACTTCTCTCCGTAACAATCAGATTCTACCTCTGTAAAAGGGATGAGAAGAAGCCTGTTGCTGTATGATGTATGGCCATTTCAGCAGCTCTAATTCTTTCAAGGGTTCATTTATCTCTCTAATGTGGTAATGGTGATAATCCCATTTACAGCAATTGTGCCATATTAACAGGAGGATCAGCACCTTCTGGCAGCTGACCTGGGGACTTGGTACATGCTCTGCTCCCACCTTGCTGCTGACTTCTGTGTGACCTTCAGCAAGTCTCCAGCCTTTCCTGGGACTGCCAGACATCTCCCCATTACCAAGGGTAATGATACTGAAATATCTTTGTAATATGATAGGAGATCCTTGGAAGTAATAGACTTGCTGTACATACCTTGCCATGCATGCTAAATTCTCTTCTTCTTTTATTATAGTGTTGTTCCCAAGAGAATATTAAGTGGACAGGGTGACATTTTCTGTAACACCAAGTTCTGGTCTAATTCCACTCTTGTAAAAGTTTATGGGCACTTTGACTTCACTGTCCTGTGAATCATTCATTGTGCTAAACTCTGTCTGACAGCCATTCCAGAAGATGGTAGAACAATTCTTTCTATGATTTTCTTATCTTCTCTTATTACATAAGTGCTTTTTAATCTGAATTGGAAGAAACCAGTGGAACTTTGGGGGATGATTTTGTGTTTTCAAGTAATACATGGTGGTTTAGGTGCTGAATATCTGAAAGACCATTTATTTTTTCCAAGTGATGACATAATGTTTCTCTCAAGATGGTGTAAGTTCTAGCACACCTGGTTGGAAAGAAATGAAGCTATTGACAAGTCCTTATTCAAAATGATTCTGTCAGTCCAGGGTGGTTTTCAAAATCCAGTGGTCCAAACTAAAGCTCATTTTTAATCATAAAAAGAGATTGAAGAAGGGAATGTCATTTTTTATGTGCTTTTATGGCATCATTCACAATGGGGACGCAGGCTGGGTTGAATTCTGCTCACGACTGCAATAGCAGTGTTTTAAATCAATAGCAATGGCATTGCAGTCACAGTGCTCTAAGGATGTAAAAAATATAATGTTCACACAGGGAAGTTATATCTTTTGGCCAAGCAGTGCAACCAGATAGAGAAGGTAAACTTTCAGGCAACAGTGGTAATTGTAAAATGATAATGTTTGTAGTAAACATTAATGTTAATGAAAATATTACATGTTTCTTAGGAATACAGAGTTAGAAAAGCTTTATACCAAATATAAAATACCTGCTAAGCTAAAAAATGCATAATTTGAATCACTGTAAAAGGCCTTAGCAATACTAATCTGTTACTGGTTTTCATGAAATACAGTTATTATAACCATAATTGTGGTTACAGGCTTAATTATAACCACTTGCACATGGACTGCAACTATGCTCATGCCAATATATTGGTCTAATAATTTAATTTTCTGCTTTAGAGAAGTCTTACCCAGAAAAGCATAAAAATATGTGTACAGTAAATTAATATTAAAGGAAATCAAATTAACTGCAGAATACTATTACAGCAGTTGGTTAAAAACATTTCTTACAGCAAAGTCTGGTTCCCAGACACATCTGGGATGTGTCCTATGATTTGGGACCAAGTGTTGCTATCTTTGTTCATAGCTGCCAGTTCAGTACCTTGTGGCTGAGGCTCTTGTGCCAGAGGAAGGGCTGATCTGGCTCCTGAGCAAACCACCACACCAGTCCTTTCTTCTGCCACTGGTGGAAAGCTTTCCCAGAGAAGCATGAGGGACTCCCTGCCACAAGAGAGAAATGCTGGATGTTGGGGTTAGACCCTGCTGTGTTTAGGTCAGGCTGAGTACAGAGCAGAAACCCTAATGCACCAAACTGGGCTGGGCATGAATCTTACTGACAGCAATTCCGTGGCAAACAACTGGTTACTTCAGAGCACATTGAGCAGGACAGCTTCCTCAGATTTGTTCTTTTCCACAAGCTAAAAAAAGTGCATGCTGTCTAGTTATGTGAGTTATTTTTGGCTGGTTGCATGCTGTTCTGATCGTTGCTGTGGAATATTCAGAACAGGAATTCCACTTCTCCTGTCTATCATCTCTCAAAGACTTTCCACAAGTGAAGGTTTTCTCGGTTTGTACCTATTTTAAAAAATCATCTCAGCAACTATCAGAGGTTTATGGGGAGAGAGAGGTGTCTAAACCTCCTCATAGCAAAGAAAGGTGGCCCTGTGCTGACCACTGCCTGGGGCTGCTCAGTGGTGAATAAGGTGGTAGTTCCAGAGGCAGATGTGAGCTCTGGAGATTTTTTTATAATGTCTTGCCACAATTTCATTTTGCTTAGTGGGACAAAATAATGCTATGGTGAAATATTAGTGTGTGTGTGCAATCACTGCATGCCATTGCAATTATTTAGGTGTTTTTATGCTCATTGCTGAAGAGTTTAGTCAAGCACAGCTGTAAATAAAAAGGCAAAACACTGGTTAAGAATTATTTAGGCCACTGGGGGAAATTGTGTGCCTCCCAAGCAGTACAGGTTCCTTTGGACCTGCTGCACTGTGAGGAAGTAGTTGACTTTAGCCAAGCAGCCCCAAGGTGGAGCAGAAGGATTGAAAAACTTCACCAGCACATGTAGAAGCTGCTGTTACAATAATATGCATGAATGCAATCTGAGCAGTCTGAGGGACAGTAAGGACTCCAAAACACCAACCTACAATAAACAGAGAAGAAAAAAGTCTGGAAGTCTGTCTTGCTGCATGGAAATGTACAAACATTTTGCCAAACTTTGCAGTGTCATTTGAGCTTTATGGGGAGGAGAGGTCAGGCTTGTCAAGAGCTCTGGTGCTTGGCTCAAGGCCACGGAGGTGATGAGAGCTACTGCCTTGTCTGATCAGTCTTGGTACATCAATATCTGCATCTTCAGATAACAAAAAGCAATTTTTAGGTTGGCCTCCAAGGACAGAACACAAAAGGAAAATAAAGGATATATTTCTTGTTTTGTGACCACTGTCATACCCTCTCACGGGTCTGACCCCTCTGGTTGTCTGTGCCTCTGTCTTAATTGTGTGATTTCTCCTAGAGGAGGCTCTTGCTGCTTCCCTCCTAGAGCAGCAAAGCATACATGTTATTTGTAAATTCTTTTTCCCCCTACTCTTTTCTGTAAAAATTGTTTCAAAGCAACTTGTAATTTTGCCCCCTAAGAGTTAATCATTATTTTGTATTTGAAAGCTTTGTCCAAGTGTACTTTGGCTTACTAATAGCAGTCATGTTCTTCCAGGCAGAACTTGCCAGGTGACTGTAGAATTTTACAGGAAATTCCCTATCTGTATTATGCTACTTGAGCCATATTTCAAACCCTTTTGTGCTGTTCATATCTTTTTTTGATATAGGCAGTGGACTGTCATACTGATTTTCATATTGCTCTCACTGCACTGATTTAAACCTTTCTGGTATTTAGGTGACTTTCCCTTTGTGTTGTATGTAGGAGACATTTGATAGGAGGAAATGTAAGTGGCAAGGTGATGAATTTGTTACTCGGTGCATTTTTTATAGGAAGGAAATTCCTGATTCCTTTTCATTTTTTTTTTCCTTTACTCTGTTCACTCTGTAGAAATGAGCTTGGAAAAGAAATCAGTGTTGAATTTTGCTGATGGTCCATGACCAGATTTGCACTTCTAAGAGCTGAGCTGCAAATTAGCACTAAACAAGGGACACGAGGATTTCCAAAAGTGTTCAGTATCCTCAGCTCAATTGGAAATCTGAGCCGGTGCATTTGCAAGTTAAACTTTTTAAATGCTCTGTCAGTGTTGTCAGCATTTCATTATTCAGTGATGAATTAGCCAAGTAGAAATGTTAACTTTTCTCTGGGATGCAAATTTGCTGTTGCTATTTTTTCTGACTTATTTTTTAGACAATTATTTTTATAAAAAAGCCTGAAGTGATGATGATGGGAAAAAACAGTTGCTTTCATTATTTTCTCCTTTTCCCTGGATGAATTCTGCTCTGTAATGTTAATGTGAATGAAGCAATTCAAATTTTAATTCTCTAGCTTGGTGCAGCCTTTCAGGGGGACAGTCTTAACTTGACAATGTATTAATTGCTGGGGAAACCATTCAAAAAATATGGTTTGGCTGTCATTTCACCCACTCCCATCTTCCACTCTCTACTGACAAACAGTTTTCCAGTGGTATATTGCTAACACTCTGAACAGAAATGCTATTATTTATCTAGCAGGCTCTTGTTGCCTGCTGGTGTCTTGGTTGCATAATTAGACATAACTTTTTTCTTAACTTGCAAGTGCTTCCCCAAGAAGTAGATTAGAAAGAAATGGAGTCTAGGAAAGGGAAGAAGTGAAAAGTATTTGACAGTGTTTCTGTGCAGGGTTGTTTTTTTTTCCTAACAATTATTAAGAGGAGGTGCTGTATGCTTCCTTTAAAGGAGGGTGGCATGCCTCCTCCTGGGATTGGAATTTTGTTCCTCACTGGAAGTGCAAAGGTGTCTTTGCATGTGTAAAAGATGTGTAGTTGCAGGGAAAAGACAAACAGCTCAGCACTGTTTAAAGGGGAAAAAATTATATTTTTTGTCACTTAAAAGAGGAGATAAGATGCATCTCACCCATAGGTAAGCAGCAGTAAGCAGTCACAGCTGGCCAGTCATCCCCTGGGGTAATCAAATAGCACACTGGTTCTTACTCTTAATTGAGAAAGTGGCTTCAAGTAAAATTAATAGTATGATAATTAATTTTACTGACAACAAATATCTTCACACAACTCCAGATGTACACACTTAAAAATAATGCTCTCTACAAATTAAGTTAGCATTGACAGTGCAGTTCTCCAGTACTAGATGGCAGCATTAAGAACACTGTAAGAAATTTTCATTAGTTTTCTCTGGTTTGTTTTGCAATCGATATGAATGAGTGAGAAATATGTTGCTGGAATGTAAAAAAGCAGAAGTATAATTTCTTATTGATTAGTCTAACATAGCCGGACACAAAAGAAAACAGTGCTTCAAATGCTAAAGCAGGGAGGAAAGGAAGTTAAAGAGCACAATCAATTTATTGAATTCCAAAAGTTTGTGGCTTGTTTTGAAAAAAATTCACCATGAATTTCCAGTGATTTGATTAATGAAACTCTTCCTTGATATTCTCAGGACAGCATTACAAAGAAGGCAGAATGTAGAGGAAGGTGTCCATGGAAAAGCCTGTCTCCCATGAAGATGGGAGATCACAGTCCTAACTCTGTTAGATTGTCTCAGTAAGAGAAGAGTTAAAGGCTAGATGACTTACTCTGTGCAAGAAACCTCTGTACAAACTCTTCCAAAACCTTTTTCCATCAAGATGTACCACGTAGGTCAATAACTCATTTGATTTCTCTGTGTTGCATGCTCTGGGTTACAAAAAACCAGTTTAAGCTCAAGGAACTGTCTGGTCTCACCCTTCTGTCTCTCCTGATTTCAGCCTTGAAGCATCACTTTGAGTGCTGGGATATTTTCAGTACTAGGGCAAAGCTGATGAGGTCTTTAAAGCGTGTACTTGGAGGCATAAAGATACAAATCTGTGTGAATGTGGGGAATTTCCTCTTCCCATTTAACCGAACATTAAGACCTGTCCCCCTTCTATTTTCTTCACTGAGGATTAAATTCTTCTTTAATTTTGGGGATAGTGCCGTGTAAAGAAGGCAGAAGTGTTGCATCCTGGCTCCACGCTGCTCTGTGGTGCTGACAGATTTCATTTTTCACCCTCAGCCAGGGCAATGCAGTGAGGACAAGCTTCAGGATCTTGTGTGTTTCATCTCAGTATTTGTGTGTGTTTTCACCTGTAAAAACAGTAGGCTTTAGTTGTCTGGGCCAGGTTTGTGTCTGGCTTGTTTTTATTTGAGAGAGCAGCGTCTGCTTATGTGGGGAGCAAAATGCAAAAGGAGCCTGAGTTACTCTGTAGCAGACCTAAAATTCAGTCTTATCTTCCCAAACTTTATGGTTATAGGAATTACTAAAAGTCCTGTAGGTAGCCTAGGCTTGCTCATACTGTTGTCACTGTGTTTTTAAGGACATCTGAGGGGGTTAATCTCAAATTCTATTTTGGAAATACATTTCGTGTCGTAGTAAAGGGCTTTGATGAGATAGTGTAAGTAACACAGTCAACACATTTGGGACAGTGCAACTCCGGAGATTTAATTTCATAAGAAAGAAATCCTACCCAAAACATGAGAGTGAATCTGAGGGGCCAGCACTTCGGGTAATATATATATAGCTTGATGTTGGGAAAGTAACCTAAGGATTATGGAATGCACTCGACTTGGCTGTTCTTGGAGATATTCAGTGTTAAATTATCTAAGTGTTAAGATTGTGATCTGGTCTTTTCTTGTTAGAGTGCAGTCTCTAGTTGTTTTTTTACATTTTTTAGGGGAAAATATAAAAGCTAGTAAGAGGTATTTAGAGTTGAAAGATGTTTGTCAGCATATGTCTATGGAAATTGCTGAGAAGAAATGGTAAAAAACTTTCTCAAACCCAGCACTGCTCACCCTCCTCCTCCAGCCCTGCAGAAGACTCAAAGTTCAAATCTTATCGGTGTGATACAGCTTATGCTCAGAGCTGCTGCATTTCAGGAGGTGCTTCTGGGAGCAATTGTGAATGAGATGTAGAATCTGTATCTTTTCTTCCTTTTTATAGAATAATTTGCTACGTTTATTGGGTTTTTTCCATGTATTGGCTCTGGTTTATGTGTGGATTAAGGCTGTGCTGGTTGACCTGCACTATATCTTTGTCTTGTCAGCTGTGACTGCAGAAAGTGGCCCTAAGGCTCAAGTCCCACTGATGATCAGAGAAGCCTTGTGTTTGAACTTTCAAATCCTCTCATAATTGGAATTTGTCCCTAATACTGAATGACACTGAAAACACCAGAATGTGCGAAAAGAATCTTTGCCATTTTGAAATATCATCATCTGTTCTTTGCTGGAATATCATTTAATTCATCAAACGGCTTCATTAATCCAACAGACTCATTCAGAGAGACATTTGATCACATGCATTGAGTCATAATGTCATCCTAACTACTTCTGAAATCATCTGAAAATCTATTCCTGTCACAGAAGCAGTAAAGAGACTGTAAATTTGAAATGAAATAGAAAGGCAGATAACCGGATCGATGATTTGTTAATAACGATATTGAACAACTCCTTCACTCTTGATCCCCAACAAAATTTTAAAAAACTGCTGTGGGCATGGTGTCCAAAACTGACAAGGTGCCCATGAAAAGCTTGTGTGCAGGGATAATGACAGTACTTGCAGGGCTCCTAGCAGCCGTGCCAGGGAGCAAAGCTCTTGGCGCAGCTGGCTGTGGTGGAAGCCCATTTGTATTTCTCCCTGCATGGCTTTGGCTTTTGTTAGAGGAGAGGGAGCAGTTGTTCCTGACTGTTGCTTTTCAACATGCTGTGCAGGAATTCCGAGTGGCAAACCCAAAGCACGCATTAGTTCAGCCTTTTGGTCCTTCCTCTGGGCCAAGCCAGCTCTGTACTTCAGAGCAGCTGCAGCCCGGTGTTGTAGAGACGTGACCCATGGCTGCTTTGTACACTCTTGTGATATTAATGAAAATATCAGCACCAAACTGGCACATTCTGTGGCTTCATGGCTTTTGCCCAGGCGGTGGCAGAGGCTGAGCAGTGCCTGCCTGTCGCCGTGCTTGGCTGGGGCAAGGAACTGCTCAGGCCACTGGTGTGGGGGGCTGGGACCCTCTGCAGGCCCATCTCACGTTGCTGTTTTGAAGACTGACAGTAAACTAATTTCTAAATCTCAGTCCAGTGTCCAGTATGCAAATGTCTGGGAAAAGAGGCCTGATTTTAAGGTTTTTTGGGTACAGTGACTCAGGTATTGATCGCAGACGTGGGTGAGTGGCAAGTATGTGACCTGGTATTTCATCCCATCTGCCTTCTGCAATAAATGTTATTCCTTGCAGGATGATATTTAGCTTTAAGCACAGTGGGCTGTTGCCTGGAGCAGCAAATCTCCTGCAGATGGGCAGACAGGACCCCATCACCTCTCTCCTCCTGGAAATCCTTTGCTGCACTTGCTGCTGCTGAGGAGGGCAGGGGAGCAGCACCCACCCTGCTCTGCCCCAAGGGTGGGAGCAATTCCCTGGCACAATAGTCCCAGTAAATCCCTATTTGGAGAAGGGGGAAGTATCTCCAAAGATTTCCTTATGCTTCTCCAAATTCTTGAGCTGGCTCTAGTAAATTAGATGTGTGGAACTCATTGCTCTGTCTCAAAAACGAGATTACAATCACCTGTTACACAAGATCACTTTCAATTTCAGATGGCCTTAAGAGCTCCTTATGCCTCTGGGCATGGGCTAACTAATGCCACTGTTTTGCAGCCTTGTTTGCGGTACATATTTTGTAAATGATTTCTGCCTAAATTTTCCCAAACAAATTTAGTTTGTTGTTTAAATGAGTCTCAGATACTGTCCCAGGCTTTCCTTTAAAGAAGCAGTTGTCTGAAGAAAATATAGTGCTCATAAATATTTGCTGAAAGCAAACAGCTGGGGCAAAATTCTGGGCTTTTAAGTGGCTGAAATGGCTCTGAATGTATTTGTTCTTTGCTCACTGTGATTATTCATCACCCTTCATCTTAAAAGGAGAACGAAGGTGAAATTATATGCAGTGCTGCTAAGTAAGAAAAACAAAGGCTTTGTTAGAGAAACTGGATGTTACATGTCTTTAGGTCAGATCCCCTTCACTGCTTGTATTTTTCACTGGAACAGTAATTTCAGGAAATACATCTTGCTTATCATGTGTGCAAGCTTGTGGGATCTTTTTTTTTCCCTAGTATCACTGTCATAACAATTTACTGATGAGCTAATATCAGAATCCATGGACTTTTGATCTTTTATGTGGCATCTAAGATAAACTGGTACATTATCACATAACCCTGTCACTGATGACAGAATCCAGTAGTTACTAATCACTGAAGGTTGGCTGACATTTACACTGGAGTTTTCATAGCTACTCAAGTGCTGTGTCATCAGAAGGGGGACTTTTGCTGAAGTGACAGCTACTAGTCCTGCTGCATGCAGCTGATCCCACCTTGATTTCCAGCTTATTCTGACCCTGCCTATAACAAGACAAGCATTGCCTGGATAATGCAATGGGTAAATGTACAGTGAGGAAACATACGAAATTAAGGCTTTGATTTTAGCCAGCTGCTTTTATTTCCCATGTGCCAAAGAATAAGATTTGCTTTAATTCATGAATTTATAAATTGGTCTGCTAATTTCTTTTTAAAGCACTGTCTGGTTTCTAGAAGGGAATAGAATATTAACAAGGAGAAATTACTGTGCCATGAACCATCTAGAGTTTCATCAAGAACTCTGTGAAAGCATCATCTGATGGTAAAGTCTGGACACTGAATTGCAGAGGGTATGATTTAAAAAAATAGTTGTACCAATGTGAAGAGAAATTGCCTAGATATCAAACTTTCCAGTGTGTAGCAGATACAGGTATGATCTGTGTGTTGGTGAGTGTCCCAGTATGCTGGAGAAGCTGTGAAAACGGCCTGTTGAAGAGCCTTGGGTTTTCAAAGCCATCATACCACATATTCCCAGAGCCAATGAACACATGGATGGGGTGCATGTGATATGTGACCTTTTCTAGTGCTTTTGAAGAAGAAGAACTCATGTTTGAGTAAAGCCAGTGCAATCAGAAACACTAAATTGCTAGGATTATAATAAAAGTGAATAAATGCTTTGAGTATTTGTCCAACATAAAACTGTTAAGATACATTTTATTATTATTGTATAATATACCCTTTTTTAAGCTTCCTGAAATGAGTGCTTAAACTAGAGTATTTCTTTCCAATGTGAAATAGTCTGAGGAAAAGGGCTGGTAAAGTTAGATAATATATCCTAGTTGTAGGACTTAAGCCCAATAGGCTTTATCCAAATATAGTAAATGATGAAGTATAAACTAAAAGAAAACAATTTTGTTTGAGTGATTGGAGCCTATATAAGAGAAGAAAGCAGGAAAGATTAGTTTCATAAGATTGGTTTGAAGCAACATAAAGCAAGCTAAAGTTTCTGGGTTACAAGCACATAGGGAGATCTTGGGACCCTGGAAGGCTGAAGATGCAGCCTTGTGTGTGTAATGCAGTATTTATAATTAATGTGAAAATGGTTTGCAGCCCCTTTACCTGCCCTTGTTATACAAGTAAGATAAAAATAAATTGTGCATGGCTTAAACTCTTCATTGTCAGGATAAACATTTCTTGGAGCTGTTTAAAGCTCCAGTCTAAAAGTATATCGTCATGGGGCTTGAGCATAAATTGGCAAAATCTGTTCATATGATTAAATTATAAGTCTAAAACTGCCTCTTAAATAGAATGCCTTGTGGAGGAAGCCAGTAAAAATGAAAATAGTTTGTTTTATATTAAAGATATAATGGATGAGAAGCCATAGATTTCTGGGTAGAGAGCACAGAAGTTAAATCACAGTGATTATTTTTGTATTGGAATGCACACATCATATTATGCACAGTCCTTGTTTAAGAGCAGTCTCCTTCTACAAAAAGGTGAGAATTTTAATATAGTTGTGTGTAACTGATGCTCCAAATAGAGCCGATTATTAGCAGCTGCAAATTGGCAACATGTCAGTGTGCAGTGACCCTGTGAGTTCAGCTGTGCAAGTACTGGTCCTGTGCATCTCTGGCACCTGCAGTGTCCAAGGGCTGCTCCTTTCTCAGCTCACAAACGGGAGTTCTGAAGAAGTTCAAATCACTCTTTTGAATCGAGTGTCTTGCAGAAAATGCATTACTTCTGAGCTTTGGTGGTTTTGGTTTTTTGTTTGTTTGGGGAGTTTTTTTGTGTGTTGTCTTTTTTTGTCTACTGCTTTTGTGCTGGTGTCACTTTAGGCCAATATACCCCAAAAACCTGAGCCACAAGCCACCAATATAGAGTCTTTCATTTGACCTCAGACATCTTGAAATTTGTCTATTTTTGCAGGTATAATTTGGCAGTTCCTCAAAAATTCTTTGCTGATCAATAAATTCAGAGAAGTGAAAAGGTGTGCGTGTTTTCTCTTGGCAGGTCTAGTTTACCAGGTGGGGTTTTTCCTTTTTTATTTTTCCATTCCAGTGAGGGATTTGGGAGAAACTGTTTTGTATGTCTGTTTTGTATAAGAATGTTGTAGTCATTAGGCCTGGCCAGTGAGCCCTCTCTGTGGTAGTTCGAAATTCTGACACCAGGCTGGGCATTTTTAACTTTCCTCAGGCCACGGAGAAAGGGCAGAGACTTCCTGCCAAAACCTGCCTGTTACAGCAGCTTAGACTGTTGGTTTGCATGTTTGCTCTTCTTTTTTCTTAAACCTCTTTACTTCCACCTCCAACATAACTGCAAGTTTAGATGGATGTTCAAGGAAATGTTGGTAGGTTATTTCTGGAGTCAAATACAGATTGGCTAGAAAGAGGGATGTAACCTCAGCCTCACCTCACTGATGGAAACAGTGATTAAAACATTATGATAATTACCTGTAACACCCCTGTTTCTCCACAAGTCCAGGCACCATTACATCTCATTTTTCTGGTTAAGGCATCAGAAAATCTCTGCCTAAAGATGTTATGGTTATTTGTAATTCTCAAGGATAAACTCTATATCTGATCTTCTGAAATTATCCTGTGCGGAGTCAGTGATCCCTTGAACTAATTCTGTTGTAATTAATGAAGACACCATCTAATCCCTTTTTACCACAGTCTTCAAGCCAGCTCGTGTCTTCTATGCCACCGACCCAAACCGTCAGACAGCTGCAGCCATTCCCATTGTGACTTTTTAAGGAGATAAACACAGCCCAAGTTTGGAGACAAAGTGTTCCACAATTTAAATGTAAAAATGCCCTTCTGCTGGGGATCACGTGGCAGCAGGAGGGACATGCACAGGAGTCCCACCTCTGGGTGCTGAGGAGAAAAGGTGTTCTGAGCCTCTGCTGGGCTTTTTTGGGCTCCTCTGTAACCAAGAACAAAAACAGAGGAAATTACTGATCTGCTGCTTTGATCTCTTCCTAGAATGGAGGCTATACGAGAGCTTCTGTTTTTGAGAAAGATTTCTTTAGTTAATTTTGGATGCATGCTGGGGTCAGGATTTGGGCTCTTGTCACTTATTTTTTGAAGCATCTGCAGAAAAAAGCAACACATGCTCCACTGTGCTATTCTGAACTTGCTGGCTTTGCTGTCAGGCTAATGAGCCTGTCACATGAGGCTGCATTCCAAATGGTAAGAATTATTTGGATGAAATAGTACCAGAATGTGCAAGAAAAAAAATCCTTTTCTATTTTTAATGTAAAAGGGAAAAATTTACCTGGCAAGATACAGCAGCATCTGCTGCCTTCAGGTTATTGCACAGCCACGGGCCTCTGGGCTTTGTGGCAGAGAAACGGGCCTCAAGGCAATTAGAAGATACTTTCAGGATCTGAAAACCTGGCACTTTCTAGACTCTTTACCTGATGGACTTTGAAGGTCACACTTTCTGGAGCATTTTTTCAAATACATGCCAGCACATTCCTGAAATAACATCCATTCTGGTACTGGGGGCTGCCCGGATGACAGCAGTGATGCTTCCAGCCCTTGTTGCATTTGGCTCGTAATTTGGATATATGGTACAGTGAAAAATGAGAGATTTCTCAGCAGTCTCTGGCCTGAGAACTTAGTTAAAACATGGTTGAACACATTTTGCTTATTAGATAGAATGTAGGGAGCTGCAAATAGATTGTTTTTTTTGGTAAGGAATTTTGAGACTCGATTGCCATTTCAACTTTTATTCCAACTAATAGAGGAGTATGGCTGTTTGTCTGTGCTTCCCAAGATCACACACTCACTCCTGCAGACATAGGTAAAAACGTTTGTTAGTTAGTGTGGCAGTAATTTTAAGGGTCATTTACAGTGTTTTGTTACTGGTTTTAGAGTATTGCAAGGAATTGACTGAAAAGAGATGTCTCTGGTTGAGAGATGAAAAATACAGTGTAATAAATATAAAAGGTCAAATGGTCAGAAGAATAAAGTTTGAAAGCCTCTGAGTTTTCAGCAAGAGAAATTCCCTCTAAGAATAATAAATGTTGATCTTCTGTCATAGGTAACCTTAGGTGAGTTCAGAGTTGACTAGAATCACTCTTGGAACATCTCCTCTGGGACAGCCGGAGGCTCTCCCAGCCACACGCACGTGCAAATGGCAGAGGACTGGTGGTGAAACAAACCAACTTTGCCAGGCAAAGAAAAGTGGATATACATGGTGAGGGAGCAAATAGAACACATAAAAGGGAACGAGACCTTTGCTTGGGATGGAAACCACAGCAACCATCTTAGAGGCAGCCTCAGTAACAGCGGTTTCCAGCGGTCCTCACCAGGACCAGGGTAATTGCTCAGACAGCTTCAGCAGAGCAGTTGATTTCCAGAGGGAATAACCTTTGTCAAAACATCAAAAGAAGCCTTGAGTTAGCTTTGAAGGCAAAAAGAAAGTGAAGGGGCAGCTGAATCTCCAGCCCAGCAAGTTCTGAGACTGACTTGCAATCAGCTTCTCTGCTAAATAGACATTGGCACTCTTTGTCCTCTCTAATAATCAGGAACCTCTGGTCTCTGCAGCTCTGCCTGTTGCAGAGAGTTTTGAGAGTGCAGAGCAGTCTGTGGGTGGGGGCTGTTACAGGCAGTGATTAGTGCTCACCTGGTTGCGATAAGCCTTTCTGCTTCTGAACTTTTAGCTTGCACGCGAGTTTTCTTTGTAACCTTTTCTCAGCATCCTTGAGGGATAAAAACTGGGAAGGAAGGAACTGAATTTCTCAGCTAATTACATCAGTCTCAGTAAAAAGTTTCAACAACTGCCCCAAATATTGTAGGACTCTAGATAAAACTTAAATAACTGAGATGAAATGTTATTAATTTCAATTTTAATACTAATGGTGGACAGTATAAAATCTATAAGGACTTGCATGTAAACAGCTTTATGCAAAGGAACTATGAATAATAGAAAAGGGAAAATAAAATTACATTTAACCCCTTCATTTCCTTTTTACTCATATATCAATGTTTCTAAATTAGGAAATCTCTTTAAATCTATTTGTGGATCTATTGAGTGTCAGCTGGAGGAAGGTTATTTGGGTTCTAAACACTGATGTTCAGATTTTCAGACATTTTCCTGGTGTTTACTTTATTGCACCTGACCTTTAGTATTAATTTTTCTTCATTCAAAATTTCCATGATATTTGTCTGAAAATGCCAGGTTCAGGAACTTAAAAAATCAGTAACTGTTTGCTTTGCTTTTCATCAGTGTTCTGATTGGCAAATCCTATTTTACAGAAGCCCTGCTTATGTAGAAACAATTATACCTGGAGTAGACTCATCAGGAAATAATATTATGTATATTTTAAATATCACAAAGGGGAAGAAATCTGATTATTGGATATTTGAATCTGAGATTTTTTTGCTAGCTACCAGAAAACCATACCTGTGTATGTAAACTATGTTGTCATCTCTTTTCAGCCTACTTTAAAAGTTGTCTCTTCTCCTTTTATGTTTTTATGCTTCAAAGAAACGATTAAAAAAAAAAAAAAAAAAGGAGCTGGTAGTGGTTACTTTGATTTTTGTAGCCCAGACAAGGAGCCCATGTGTATTTCCTTACTGGCCCCATAAATATCTCTGGTGTACTCCAGAGTCCACAGGGGTAGGGATGATTATGAAGAGATGATGATGCTTCATCAGTGTCATTTAAATTATGCACAAGAGGCACAATACTGCAAAGCCCAGGGCTGAATCATTAGTCCAGTTTCCATACAGTTCTACTGTATAAATGTGTGTATAAATATATCACTTTGTACACTGTTAGAGAACCTGGACTCGGTTCCCTCTTGTGCAATAAATGTACTATGTGACCTTGGATGAGAGGTGGGCCATGCTTTTTCCAAAGCAATCTGTTAGTTTTGCATGTCCAGATTATTGCAGCAAATTCATTTTGTTCTCCTTAATTAATTTTTTAGGAATGCTGATAACCTTCAACTCCTAATGATTCAGTGGGGCTTGTGTGTAATTGGTGCTTCTGGTAGATGAGGTCTGTTAGCTCCAGCTGGGCTCTTGAACACAGCAAACACAGGAGCACTGCAAAAATCAGTAGCCAGTTTGGAAACGCTGGTCCTCAGTACTCAGTGCACTTCTTCCCAAAAAATCAAAGCTGGGATAATAATTCCTTTGACAGTGCTTTCAGAGCTAGGACAGAAAAATGCTGCCACAAATGAGTATTGTTTGTTACTGAAGCATTATGAGGGTTTCTGTGCTCAAAATGCTGTTGCAGCTGGTCCATCATTCCCAAGTTTGTTACCAAATCTCACCTATGTTCCTCCTCCACACTCTTTGGAATCAGATCTGAAGTGGGACTGAAGTGGGTCATGACAAACTTCTTTAGTCTGATGGAAGAAACAAAAGTTCCACTTCTGTTGTAGTATTTAACAAGTATTGGTGAGAGGAAAATGGGTTCAAACACAAGAATTTCAGTACTTTCATGCTGCTTCTGGGTGGAAGCTCCTTTCTGAAAGGGTGTGCAGCACTTTGGGAGTGCAGGCTCTGATTCCTCCCTTAAGGTTCAGCAGTGCTGCCTGTGTGTGTCCCTAATTGCGTTCATAAAATGCTTCACTGTTTTCCTTCTGGCATCCAGAAACCACTAGGTGGGCATTATTCCCAGAGATCACATTTCAGAAAAGGAAGAGCAGATTTTTCACAGCACAGAGAGGTTTGGCTTCCTCCTCCCACTGTGGTAGGGGAAAAAAAAACTTTTTAATTCCCACCTCTGTCTCATCAAACTCAGGCATTTACTGGGGTAATGCAGTTGTTCAGAAATTACACTGAAAGTATATCATGAAGAGGGGCTAAGCTTTAATTGAAGTTTTGCTGTTAATCTACAACAAGGGAATAGTGGCATAATTAGCTGGTTTGACACGAGACATTCTGTATGTGCACCTGAAAGAGGCACAGGGAATGTCATCTCCTGATATTCCCATCAGAAAGCAATACTGCTTTAACAAAAAAAAAGTGTCACTTGAGCACAGAAGGATTGCTGGTGCAGGTGAAAAAGACAGGGAGAATTCCAGGAAGCTTCTGTTGGCATGGGCAGGAGGTTAGGGGTTGAAGGGAAGCAAGTCCATGGCTGAGATGTGTTCAGCCCGTTCTTCCCAGCAAACTTCAGTGCCTGTGAGCAGGAACCCCTGGGGCTGGCTCCCGGGGGCATGCAGGTCCTCGGAGAGCAAGGTGGGTTGAGACAGGCCCAGCTGCACATCCCAGGGGATGGAGAGTCTCATATCCCAGGGCTCTGGGCTCCCTGCGGCCCTGGGGATGGGCAGTGCCGACTCCCGGGGACCTGGTGAGGAAAGGGGGGAGGATGTGCAGGGAGCAGCTTTGCAGAATGATATGGAAGCAAGTGTTTGGTAGGTCCATAGCAAAGTTTTAGCTTTTCCATAGAGAAATGAATCGGCCACCTTGAAATTTGCCCCATCTTCTAATGAAGTAAAAACTTCTCTATGTTTCTGTCTCTCCTGTTTGAAATACACACAGAAATGTAGAAAAGTCCTGCAAAATTTAGGGAATTAAAATATCTGTTAAAAGTGCCAGGGATGCAATGGAAAGCAATAGCACAACTGAGGAATGCCTATCTGAATTACCATTTTGTATTTGATATTGAATATATTGTCTGGCTATGGAAGTGATCGACAGACAAGTATCTTAGACTGACAAGCTGATTTTTATATTGTTGATTGCTACTCTCTCTCCTCAGCTGACATTGTATTCCTTAAATGTTTCTAGGACACCAGAGAAAATAAAAAATACATTAACTCCTCTGTTGTTTACAACTGATATAATTGATTTTTGAGCGGGACCTCCACTGGGAAGTGAGCCTTACTGTTTAAAATGTGAAGTATTGCCGTGCAGGTGTTTTTTACTCTCTGGTCAAGGTGGTGAGATGGAATACAGAAGAATCTGTAGTTTGAAAACTAATTATTTTGAGGAAGCTCTGAACAAGGCTGCTTTTCTCAGCAACACCTGTGAACGCATATGAGATAATGGGTGGATCCCCCAAATCAGTATTTCCTGTTGAGAAGTCTTTTGTTGCTGATGACATTGAGATAGCATCACGCTGAGTTATGGTAACAATTAAGAGGTTGTACTACTGAAGCCTGTTTTCATCAGAGTCCCCTTGGATCAAAGCACTTTTATATCTTTCAGCTTCTGCATCCCAGAAGACTTTGATCATAGGGAAGGGATTTAGTGTGATAAATTTAGCAAAGAATGAAAAATGCTGTAAGACTTCTGAACAGCAAGTAATGACTTTAGCCAGGATCTTGTGCAATTTGAAGGATTTCTCCTGCCTACAGGATACAAAGGCCACAAAATCTTTTATTTTCCCATTTATAGCCCCTGTCACTTACTGTCTTGTCCAGATGTGATGATCTGTCCCTTTAAAATATGATTATTTATGAAAGTGAAGCTTTTTCTTTCCTTTTCCAGGAGTTACTTCCTGCAAGTGTGTAACCAAAGGGATGGCTGGTCTGGTGAAGAGACTGTGGCATGGGCACAAAGGGCTGTGATAATGTGGAACATCTTTTTGGTGTTTTGGGTTGGGTTGTTTTTTTCCCCTGGTGGAGGCACTGGAAGAGAGGAAATAAAGCCAATGGAGAGCTCAGGATGTCTCATCCTTTGAAGATCTGAAGAAAAAAAGTTAAAAATCTCTGCCATTCCATATAGTCTGGCAGCAAAAACACTGATCTTCAGAAGTAGCCTGAGATAGGAATAAAAGTCATACCAAAAAGGCTTAGCACTCTCCAGAGAAGGCAGTAAACTTTCCTGGGGTGTGGAAATCTGCATTCTTTCAACTGCCTGGAAAATGCTTTAGGAAGACACCATCTCAGTCTGGTCCTTTGGGATTGTCTGGAGCCTCTTTGCTTTTATCAGCCAGTTACTGCACTATCACTAGAAGAGCAATTTTACTCCTGAAGGTGGATGAGAGGCTGGACATGTGCTGGCAGTGTGTGCTTGCAGCCCAGAAAACCAATCATATCTTGGGCTGCATGAAAAGAACCACGGCCAGCAGGCTGAGGGAGATGCCCCATCCCTGGAAGTGTCCAAGGCCAGGTTGGACAGAGCTTTGAGCAACCTTCCAGTGGAAGGTGTCCCTGGCCATGGCAGAGGGGTTGGAATGAGATGATCTGTAAGGTCTCTTCCAATCCAAACCATTCCATGACTTCATGAAAGCTAAATAAGATCCCCTGCTTTGTTAGGTTTTGAACCAGATTCTCCTCAAAACATGCAATGAGCACAACTGACTGTTTCTAATTTCTGGTGAACCTGCAGAAAGTGCCACAGGTGAAACTGACAAGTCTTGTTGAATCTGAATGTTGTCTTCTCCTGTGATTTGGGTAAATCTTCTCTGTAAACAATTTTTTGCCTCCAGAAATTCACTGTGTTCTGCCTTCGCTTCATTTTTCTTTAAAAAAAGTCCAAGGCTGACGTCTTGCCAGGTGCTGCTGTTTCAGTTATCAGTCTCACTTCCAGTCCCTTATCCAAGACATTTCCCAGAGCCCTGCCATGCACAGTGAAGAAACAATCAAAAGACAAAGCATTTTCCTTCCTCACTTATCATCCAGGGGACTGTGTGTCTGTTAAGTGTTAAGTGAAAGTCAGTGACATCTGTGTCTTAATTAAAGCAGACAGTTGGAGCTGGATATACCCACAAGGCTTTATTATTAGAGAGGCAGCCTGAAGAAGTGGTATCAACAGACTCATTAGTAACCATGGAAAGAAGGTGTTAATTAGGGAATGTGTGATCCTACCGTAAGACCAATTTGGGGCAAAAAAAAAAAAGGTGAATGATATGGAGATGAGCTGCCAGTGATATATTATATCAAAATTATTGTGCACGTTGCACTGGCATTAATGGTAGTGGCACAGCAGAGTGGGATGCTGGTTGATTCACATTAGTGTCAAGTCAGGCAGTTAAAGCCCTGAAAATGAAATGAGGAAGTCCAATTGCCTGTTCAGAATCAAATAACATGCACTTTATTACCAAATTCCACCATTAACAGCCCAGAAAACCAATTGTGGCTGTCAGGAAAAGGGACAGCTGAATGACAAATGTGAGGAGGGAGCCATCTGGCTGGGGATTGGGTACCAGTGGTGGTCCTGGTGCAGCAGCACGGCGGGAGCACAGGGCTCTGGAGAGCAGCTGCTTGGGCTAAACACATCTGATCATATGCTGGAAACCAGGAACAGAAGTCATGTGCAGGTTAAGGATAAACTGCAGCCTCATACAGTCAGTACTTGGTAGAGATTTCCATGGAGATTTGAAACAAAGGCAGAAGCAGTGAAGCTTGGCCTGAGGAGGGTGGAGATCCTGTGACTAAGATGCAGACAGGCAGAGGTTGAATAAATCTTGCCCAAGGAGAGATTTTTCTGCTAACTTTCAAATATTTAGAGCTTGACTTAAAAAGTGGCTTCACAGCATATGTCAAATTGTGTTGATAGAACAAGCTGTAGTTTCTACCCCTGAGAGCTGGGTCCATGCTCTGGGCCCTGTTGATTGACCCCCAGGTAACTGCACTCAGCTCACCTCAAAACAGCAGCCAGCCTGATCAGACTGTCTGTAGGTCTTTCAGGAGGGAATGGGTGTAGAGTCTGTGATCCTTTTACCCTTCACTAATCTTCTTTGCAGCAGCATATTCTGAGGTGGTTTCCCTTTAATGCTATTCAGTTCCAGTGCTCATACCCTGTTAGCCTCTGTGCCAAATGAAGTGCCTCAGTCAAGGCAGTGCTATTTCTAATCAGAGCAGGCATCCCAGGGTAATCCAGTGAGTTCCTTCTGGGCAGTGTGAAGCCATTAGCAGGTTCATACCATTTTGCTCTTATTTAACGACATCCCAAGGAGAGGACTGTGCTGGCAGGATAGCTGAAGGCTGAGGTGACCCAGTAAGGACTCCAGGCATGAAGGTTTTTTTAATATTTCATGCAACATCCTTGCAGCAGCCTATGGCAGAAGGGCCCTTGGTTTCACTCAGTGAACGCGTGCAACATTTCTGTCCACTGCCACAGAAATATTCATTGCTGAGGCTATTATACAGAATCATCAAATGGGTATTAGCTTTTTGGGGTCCAGCAACTCTGCCCACACGAGTTGATTAAACCAGAGAGAGATGATGCTGAGACTTCCCTTTATTCTCCTGGGCAGACAGTGTTTGTCTGTCAGTGAAACCCACAGCAGTAATGAAGTCCATTGTGCTCTGCAGGGATATTTTGGCTCAGCCCCCTGTGCACCTTACCAGCCTTGACTCTGAAGGAGTCTGCAATGATGTCTTGGGGAACGTGTGATTGTAGGATTCATTGCTGATGTACTGTAGCCTTGAGACTTTGGTGGGAGCTCTTTTGATCAGTGCTGAACAGCCATCAGCGACTTGCAGCCATCTGGTTCCACGTTTCACATGGCTGCACACACCTCTGGGTGTGTGTTCATGAGAATGCACACACAAGAAATTAGGTTAAAAGTGACAAAACAATATCCAGAAATTCGAGGTGCTTGATATTTCTCCAGTTAAAGATAATGAGAGAAAAGAAGAAATAGAACTGTAATCACATTTTTTTTAAAAATGCAGAGATAATTTGGACTGTTCTGTTTCTATTGTACACAGAAGCTTAGGTGACTAAAGGCTTTAAAATGTAATTAACATTTTCTACTGATAAGCTTCATACTGTTTTTCCTGTCTTATTTTCATGTGTCTTTTATTTTCTCAGCTTGCTTTCGATTTACCTTTCCAGCAGAGAAAAATAACGACTTGCTGCTAAATTAACACTCACAGATGGGCAATTTTTATAGGAATTCATTCTCCTGGTCTAATTAATGATGCCTAAATTTCCACTGGTGCCTCCAGTAATCCTTTGACAAAGGGTGTCTTCAAAACCTCTGGAAGTTTTAACTTTTCAAGGAGAGAATGAAGTGAAGCTGGAACTACTTAGGGTGGGATTAAGGAGGAGGCAGAATTAATAACAAATGTGCTTTGGAGTGCCTTTTTGATAAGGGAGTCAATCCTATGCTAGCTTCTATGGGAAGTGTTCTTTACTAGACTAGATTCAGATCTCACTGGGATGAATCAGAATATTTCTTTTGATTTCAGTGGCCTCTGGGTCCAGTTCAGGGCTTAAGTTCTGCCTTGAGTTTGCTTTACATGAAAGGAACCATGGCACTTCAGCATCACTGTTAGCCACAAAGAGATGGAGAATGTACAGATCAGGACCACATACCTGCATTATAAAAGGGAACAAAAGGTGAGTCTGGCCAATAACTCTATAAAGAAAAAGCATAAAAAGTTGCAATTCCTGTAAACAGAAATGTGAACCAAATAGGAATGGAAAACGATCACAGATTCTTGGGTTTGTATATAGCCCATCCTGTGTTGTTCTGTTTCCTCCTGGCAAGTGCTCCCCTCCTGATGGTTAAACTGTGCAAACTGGAACCATACAGGCTGATTTATTTTGTTTTATTTTAGTCACTGCTGTTAAGACACAAGAATTGAATGGGAGAGAAAAATGTATTGTTTGGCAAAGGGTCTGTTGACACAACTTCGAGCTCTCTGGCTGCCTTGCTCTCTGGGACACCGGCGTGAATGGCTGAAGGCTGTTAGGGATGTTCCTTTTGCTGAGTGCCTGAATGGATTCAGTCTTAAGCCTTTGATAAATGGTGCTTGTGCAGTGCTGGTATGAGGTGTTCAGCTGCCAGGTTTCACAGAGCTGACCTGTGCCGAGCTGCTCCTCAGGCCAGCACTGCTCAGGCTCTCTGGGCTGGGGCAGCGTCCTCGCCCACATGGATGGGACACATCCCACGGGGTGAGGAGCAGGGCAGGGCTGCTGGTGGCAACCAAAGCTTCTTTCAGCTTTTCTGCACACATCAGTCAGACCCAAAGCTATACAGCTGCACCACATCCAAGCTGGCTTGCAGCACATGCAGCCAAACTCCGGGGAAAGGGAGAGGTTGAAGAGCCCCCATGGCTTGCTCAGTTCCTTGATACTCTGCTCCAGGCTTTCATGACTCTTACAGGTTAGCAGAGTAAAGATGCAACTTCTCTGAAAATTACTGCCCAGGACTAAGGGACCCCAAGTCTCTTCCCTGTAATATTTTTTCTGAGGTGCTCTAGGCTGATGTATGGGTGGACAAAGCACTGGATGAGAGCCTGTCTCCCTTGCTGTCAGGGATTCACTTTCTGACTCAAAATCAGAAAAGACAATACCACATCCTAAGAGCTGAACAGACTGGGAAGGAGAGTCTGGGAAGTGAGAATCACAGTGAGAGAGAAACTTTATCTTGGTTCGCAGGGCAATAGCTCCTGGATTCATGGGCGGAAACAGTAGGAAATAGCTCCATAGAGAGATTAAGGTGGGAGGAGGGACTGGGGAAAATTGTTGACTGAGAAAGGAAAGTAGGAGAGTGAAGAGAGAGAGCAAGAGAGAGCAAAGTTACTGGGGGAGATGTATCAGAGCAGAGGTAGAGCATCCTGCATCCTTTTCCCCTGACATCCCGTGCTGACAAGTGTTTAGTGTAGTAAAGAAGAGGAGCACTCAAAAGTGCAAAGGGAGGCTCAGGTGCACAACTCCCACTCATTTTCATTTACTGGAAATTTGGAAGCTGCTACTGTGGATTTTACAGGGTCTCCCACCATCTTATCAGAGGTAACACATTACTTTATCCAGTGCCTGCTGAAAGCAGGAGTCTCCCCCACTAATGTCAATGTGTCTTCTAGTGAGCTTTAATAAAACGTCAGTGTGCTGTGATAAATTACTCAAATGAAGCTGTCAGTCAGGATTCATAGCACCAGTCTGTATTTCCTGAGCTGGGAGATACATCACCCAGAAAGTCTGAAAGCACAGTTGGCTGAATTGGCTTCTACTACATAATTATGGTAAACCTGTTGATCAATATTGTGTGCATTTTTAATACCTTCATATTGAGGCTTCTGATCTCTCTCTGTTAATGCTGATAATAGTCCTGCTTCTCTCTGCAATCAAAGAGCTTAAGCTTGAGGTTTCTTTCTTCTTGCCTCTTGCTCCCACAGTTAATTACCCTTTTAGCTCAGTAAAGCAAATGGGGATTCTATTATTTTATTATTTTACTAACTTTGAATGAAAAGAAAGTAAAAATGCCCACACCAGGAGATGGACTGATGGAGTGTGGACTCATGAAGACTTTATTAGTGCAGTCCCTAATAATAAGCCTTCATAAATCCTTTAAATATTGAAGGCTAAAAGAGCAGCATTTCACCAATAAGAGCTTATTATTCACCTGTCTTGAAAATGCATTTAGCAGTATAATCCTCTGTGCTAATCCTTCCCCAGAACTTGGTTCCAGTTTTCTGTTTTCTCTGCTTTCCCCTTTGCTTTGCCCCCTGCATTGTGCTGTTCTGTCTCAGCTGTTTCAGCACCATCACACTTGCTCCAGCGCTCAGGCAGGACGCACAGCACAGCTGTTCCTCAGGAAGCACTTCATGTTTCTTTGAGGAACTCTGAGTCTACCTGCCTGCCATGCCCCTCAGTGGGGGTGAAAGGATTTTCAAGGCTATAAATCACTGTCATCAGAATTTAATTTGAAGACTAACACATTTGAGGTCCCAATGTTGAATTCTGTTATGTGCAAGTCAAACTTAAAGATGCCTACAGCCAAGGACTTCAGGGGCCATTTAAGTAGCTTTCATGGTCTATCCAAATATGTAGCAAGCAAATTAATAGATAAAGAGTAGGACTCTTCTCCCATAGATTCTGATTTATTGAGTCACTGATTTAACTGCCTATAACAGAGTGCAGATCACATCTCCACTTTACAGCCTTGCCTGTCATTACAGTGCTGCAACCCCTGCACCTCAGTATGAATTGTATTTTACACAGGGGTTTAGCTTAAGCTCTGATTTGACCCTCAATATATTACGAAAACTTTTAGTTTTCATAACACAGGGTTAGTTTTTACCAAGTACCGTGCAGGGAGTCCCCTACATCAGCTACACCCCATCAGTGTCCTCTGGGAGCAGAGGGTGCATGGAGGAGCAGAGCCCTGCTGGGCAGAACAAGCCACCAGCAGTGTCAAAGTGTGCAACATGTGCAAACCCTACAGCTGCTCATCAGAAAAGGCAGCTTATAATTACCCCTCTCCTATTACCTATAGGACTTCCATGAACTGCACAATACATCATGCTCATGCAAATGCCAGTCTGACTTTGCTAATGAATGCAAATCCTAATAATCCAATACATGTCAGAATATAGCCACAGACTCATAATCCTCTCTGTCTGCTGTTTGATTCACTCCATTCAGATCCTTATTTGTAGTAAATCTTGCATGTGGAAGCTGCTGTGGCTCATACCATTTGTATCAAGGCCAGACTGGTAACAGGACTCCTGTCTGCTGACCAAAAGGTGCAATCAAACCCCTGTATGTAATGTAATGGCTTCTTCAGCAAAAAGGGACTGAAGTCATCACCAGCAGCTCAGCTCCATGCAGTCTTTAAGAGAGGGTGGTCCTGAGCAAAGAAATGTCATTAGAGATTTCAGAGCAGAGGTAGGACACGAAACCTGGTTTTAGTGGTTGACTTTGCTCTGGTTTTAATGTGTAACTCACGGTACACAATAGCAGTAAATGTACAGAAAATGTCTAGGATGGACAGGAGCTTTCTTCCCATTTTCAAAAGTAACACAGGCAATTATCTCAGCTAATTTCAGTAGGATTGGAGTCCTGAATTCCTTTTCAAAATGTTTGCCAGGATGTACAATTTCTTTTCTGTGAAAAATGTCAGCCCCAATTGTTTGAAAAGATTGAAAATTAATGGTTTTTTTTCCCTAATAGAATGAAAACGTTTAAAAATAGATTAGGAAATGGCACTATTTACCATTCAAGGAAAATTTTATTTTATTAAATGAAATTAAAGTTATTCTTAAGTTAGTTTAGTACACAAATTCAGTTGCCCAAAGTACCACATTCCCTGGTGCTCATGTTGGGTCATATTTGCTGTACTTGCTGATCTTGAATTAAGCATATCAGTTCAGTTCAATGACAGGTCACCATCACATTAGCTTCAGGTGAAAAGGCTTAATTTGATTTTCCAAAACAAGATTTTCTTTATGTTGAAGATGTTTATTTTCTGAAAAGCTGTTGATTCAGTGAAAATTAAGTGTTTAGTCAAAAACCGTTCAAACGTCGAGAGGAACTGGACTGGTTTTACTGGTCAAATATGGCACTGCCACAGTCAAAGCAATGCTTTGAGCCCAGTGTGGGTATTGCCAAGCTGGCTTTAAAGTGAAGCTTTTGGGGTGCTGGGCAGGGTGAAATTGCAGCAGCACAGTTGGGGTGTCCTGCTGGGCCTGCTGAGAAGCAAAGCAAACTGCTCCACGCTGAGACGTGGCTCACAGTGCAGCCATAATCCATCCTGCAGGGCTGTATTTGAAAATGTGCAAAATGACCCCAAGGCCCTGGGCTGCATCAGAGGAGCCTGGAGCAGTCTCCATGCTTTGGAAGTCACGTGTCCCACGTTTCCTCCTGGTGCAGTGCCTGCACCTACCCTAAATATCTCTTGCACTGAGTTCCACCAGCAAAAAGGGAACTGTTAATGTTCTCTTGCTTCACAGAGGGTTTTAATCACTTAAACTTCAGGGATAAAGTGATGCTGCATTATTGAAGCAAATAGCCTAAGTACCTAATGCATAATATAGCAACTTGCTAAAATCTCATAAATTTTAGGGTGAATCATGACTGATGAGAAATGAAACAGGATTTGCATTTCACACAGTGACTCATCCTCTGCTAAAATAGCTGACAGCACCTGAAACAAACCAGTAAGGATCATGTCAAGGCACACAATACTGGTTCATTTCTTCCAAGTACGTACAACATGTTTGTGCTTTTAACATCAGGAATATAAAAGTTTATTTTTGGAAATTATTCTCTGAAGATGACTGAGAAGCAAAATATGATTTTGGAGAAGTGCAGAAAAGGAAATCACTTCCAAGCTGAAAACAGAACTTATTTTCTTGAACAATGGTTATTGATTTTCTTTTCTAAAACAAAAATCTCCTGTGGGATGAAAAAAACCCATTGCTGGTAACACACTTGTGGCATAAAAATACTTCACCTAAAATGTATTGACATAAAAATACTTTACTTTAAATATATTGACAAAAAAACTGTATTAAATTTTTTCCACATTTCAGGACTTCCCATTTTCTAAACCTGCTGCCGTGTTTGTGGAGTTCAGATATGTTTGGCTTTGACAACAGAGCTTCATAAAACAAACTCCTAACTTCCTTCCCATCTGAAGTCATTCACTCTTTTAATTCTGGAAAACGAATTGTGCAGCAGTTTCATGGACATAGGCGCTGTCAGGAACTCCAAAATGTTGGTTTTTTTCCCCCAAAGTATGTGTTGTGGGAATGCTGCAGTACCTGTTGTTCCAATTGCTGTACTCTTGCTCCTCATGATCTTGGCTCTTCAGATGTTGTCCTACAAGTGGGACAGGAGAGATGATCATTTAGTCTTACTCTGATAGTCAGTCATTAGTGCTCAATAGCTGTCACCTTATTTAGCTGGTGTTGGTTGCACATTGCTGGCTTATGCTTATGAGTTCTGTTTTTTTAATGGTAAGTAGGTTAATCCCTCTTCCTGGCTGAAAAACATGACGTTAGATGCAAAAGTCCCCAAAGCAAGAAGACTTACTTGGAAAAAATTACAGAAGTGTAAATCAAGAAAGCAATATTGAACTTTAGAAGACAGCATACAATAATATGACACTTTATTCCACTGCTGCCTGAGGTTTATATATACTACTGTCACTTTCTTGCTGTTCTCCACCAGTAGTAATTTTCTTTCAATCTAATTTTTATTTCCCAAGGGTTTGCTAAGGTTAAAAGTGCTAGAAAACCAATGACTATTTACTTGCCAAAGGACAATAAATTAAATTAACCACTGTTGGGAGCCAAGTCGGGTCTGAACTATTTATATGTAAATAGGTGCAAAACCCGATGGCATAGTGCATGATTATTAGCAGCTCATTGCAGACTCCATAGTGAAAATTAAATGCACTGAAAAGCAATGTGTTTCCTTTAAATTCTGCCTGCAAGAAAAACTTCTGAATTTCTCATGTTGTGAGTAGCCTCACTATGCATTGGAAACCTAATTATTCAAGGTCAACCTTGATGGGATCTTTTACTGAGTTGTTTTATTTTAATTATCCTAATAATCATAACCACATAACCGTAGTAGTGATTTCCAGTTGCTGGGGTAGGTTTAATAAGGGTCACATTGCTCTGCTGCTGTCCAGGAAATGACTGCTACTGTAAGAGGTATTCAGTGACCACATCGGCGTGCTGAGGTCGAGCCTCTTGGTGACCCTTTCCCACATCGAGTTTGGTGGCCAGGTAGTAACAATTCCTCTGTTAGTATCACATTTCTGTGACACATCTTTTTCTCACAAGATCCTGTGGATTTCAGGTATGGTATAAATGGTTCATTCTCTCTGGGATAGCAGCTGGGGCTGTACCACATCCAGCTTAACAGCATCAGTGCCCTGGGGGTTACTGATGCCTTAGTGCTCCTAGCACAGTCTCGGAGTTGGTCACCTCTGCATGGCCTGCTCAGGGCACTTGGAGAGCTTTGCTTTGGTGTCAAAAGCAACAACAGATTCTGGGGAAGGAGAATGGACTAAGCCCAGGGGCTCCCATTGCCCCGAGTGAGGAGGGGGCTGTGCTCTTGCTCAAGGCCCAGTTTTAACTTTGTTTGTCCATCTTACCCCGTTATCTCAACTTCTTCCTAAAGCACAGGGCAGAACTTGGCCACTGGTTTTGATGCTGACGATGCCAGGCCCTGAAGGCTGAGCTGTCAGTGCTCACAGTGCTGGTTTACAGCTGCAGGGATGAGCATGGTGGTGATTTACAGCTGTGCTTTGGAATGAAGCAGGGAAGTGTAGTCCTGGAGAAAACCACCTCGAATTGGATGGCTTCTTTCTTGAGTCATCTGACACATTCTGTTTGCACTGAGACTTAACTAGTCTTCATTCTGTTTGCCTGTAATTACAGCGTGCTTGATCAAAGCTGGGGACTGTAAAACCTTTACGTTCCTGCCCTTTACTGTGAGTAGAGAACTGCTTTTTGTGAAGTGTGTTGTGCGGTACTATGCCGATTAAAAAATATTTTTATTGTTGTAACTTAAGGGTGCAAAGAACGGCCCAGGGGAGGATCAGCACTGATTCTGCTGTGAGCAGTAGTGGCATACGAAGTGCTGAGGATGCAGTGAGCTCTGCAGAGCTGCCTCCATTCAGTGCAGTGCAGGCTCTATGTTTAAGCAGTTACTGAGGAAGGATTGTTATTACTATGTGGAATTCTGCAATTACTGCTTTGGATGGACACAAAAATAACAAAGAGCTCTTTTAAAATTAAGACCTTGGGCCACAGGCCAGTTTTCTTCCCCCTTAAGTAGTATTAAACTAAGAGATAATTTAGATGCTGGGTATTGGGTGTTTGCAGTTTGTACCACTTAATCAATTTAATCTGGTTTTGTAAAGAGAAGTTGAGATGAACTGTTAAGCACTCAGGTCCTGACTCACCATTTGCACATGAAGATCAACTCTGAAGCACCTCTAAGGTACATGGCCAGGCATTTGGAAAGTTTTTCTGGAGATCTGTGTTTGTTTCCCAAATAAGATAAACAGTATGGCCACAAGATGTTCCCTGGGATAAAGGCATTCAGACTGAGGAATCGGGACATGCTGAGGATTGGGGCCAAGAGACAGCTATTTTAGGATTTGTGTGCTACTCAGGTTTTCTGCCGGCAATCACTCATTCAGGAAAAAAATTATTACCTTTTTTATGCCTCTGAATAATTCTGAGTTGTTTGGGGGGGTTTTTTCATTTCAAAAGAATCTGGTTATTTGTCTTGATGGGAAATAGGGTGTGGGGAAACATCACAGACAGTGAGACATTGAGAAAAGTGGAAAGGGAAGACAAGACTTAACTGTTCTCCCATGTCAGTGATTATAGCAATGGGAACCTCTACCTGAGCAAAGCTCAGAATTTTGTGAGCTATCCCCAAGCTCCTTACTCTCCTGCACAAATACTGCTTTCATAAAACCCTAACACTACAAGTAGAAATTCCATCATGTCCTGTGTGGTATATATGGATTTCCATCCAACTAGGGAGTTGTCCTTGTCCAGTGATCTCAGTGTTACAATCTACTTTCTTGTTAATTCCTGACAGACATATGTCTGTGTGTACTTGCAAAATTGTTAGAACATGATATTCTGAAGAGAAAAATATCGGTGTCTAGAACTCACCCATTTCTCGAATTAAATAGATTTATGGAGATTGTACATTTCTTTCCAGATGGCCAGCTCTGCTGTTGTTTAATGCAGAATCTTTTCTGAACATTGACATTATAAAATTCCCTTGTTTTTCTCTGTGGCATAAAACTAAGTTTTCATGAATAAAACTAACAAAAATTGGACATGTTATTCAAAGTCTAAGTTTGCTGGTTCTGTTGTAATGTGAATTTAAAAAGTATGTTCAAACATGTGAATACACATTTGAAAAACAATTTTTAAAAGATTCATAATCTGTTACACTGCATTTTTGATCAAACAGATCTATTTGCTTTACAACTGAGTCATTTTAATGATTGGCATATTCAGCTGTGAGAAAATTGTACCTATCAGAATGATCAGAAAAAGTACCAAATATTTAGAAAAATACCTAATTATAATCCTACCAGTTTTGAAATGAAACCGTTACAGGACAATCCCAACATCAATAAAAATATCTCATTTAAAGCAGAAGCTGCAACCATAAAATATTCATTATTCTGTCATTAAAAGACAGTTAAAATGTGTGTGTCTGGTGAAAACTCGTGAATGTTTTGCTCGTTTGAACAAGAAGAGAGAGTTTGCTGGGAGGCCTGTGGGCAAATCCATACAGAAATTGTTTAAACATCCCATCAGTATTGTTAATTATGACTAAGTGTGCCCCAAATAAGCAAATGAGATGGAGAAATAGCAGCACAAGCGCATCTTTGTGATCTGCACTGATCCTCTGTGTTATTTAATACAAAACGTGGAGGTTTATACACATTGAAAAGAGTTGTGGGCAATTCAGGGTTTGCAAAATAGGCTTTCCTCAGTATATCACAGATCTCTTTTTAACACCACCCTTTTCAGGGCACCTGAGAATATTCAGCACCAGCCCCTGTCTCTTTATGAACAAATACGTGTTTGCTTCTACAGCTGTGTAAAAAAAAAAAAAAAAAAAGCTGCATTAATTAATGTCCCGATGGAACATCTGGATCTGTAAGCCTGAGCATTGATCTTCGAATTTGTGCTTAACCTCCTTCAACTTTTTTTTCTGATTTAAGATTGTTCTTCAGTACTGAACTGGGTTTAGCTTATCCTGCAGATCCTTCCTGAAGGCCGTTGAGCACCGAGTTCTTGCATTGGTAAGGGCAGCAGGCTGTGGAGCTCTGAGTGTAAGCTGGTTTTAAACAGCTTTTTGACACTTTCGGTGTTGGCATTTAGCCTTGTAACAACTACTTTTCTCTGAAGTGTTACCGGACAAGCTGTCTTTAGTGGCTTTAGGTGTGGCCCACAATTTACTGAATAGAGGTAAGTAGTAACAAATGGGACAATTAATTATTGCTGCAAAGTCCTTTGTATTCCTCCAGTGCCTGTGTGAGCGGAGGATTTACACTCCAGTGGCTGCAGCACAACAGAGGTGCCAGGTCTCTCACTCCTAATTGGTAGAGGAGTATTGATATAATTCCATCTGTCGGAGGCTGCTGCTCTTGAGACATTGCAGCTTTGAGATTACAAGCCCGTACCTGCAGCATCGTAACACTATTAGTGCAAATATAATCATCTTTCAATAGTATTAGGGCTGCCTGCATGCAGTAAATGGCATTTCCATTAAAACACGTCAGTCTGTACACTAATATTTGAAAAAGGCCGTGTGTACACAACAGGCATTGATTTTACATGAAGTGTCCCTCAGCTCAGCATACCCTGAGGTTAACACTACGACACAATAAACCAGGTTCTTTCATGTTTTTTCTGCTTCTATAAAATAGGTGTGTATTCTTTCTAATTGTGTTTGGGCAAGTAACTATCTGACTCTCCTAAGAAATTTACTGTGTGAGGTGCTGCTATGATTTTTTTTCCACATAAAATTGATATTTCAGTAAATGTGGAAGTTATGGCTAAGCAATTTCTGGAAAAAACAAAACAACAAAGACTAAAACACCACCCTACTAATGAGCAGTAAATCTATACATTTCAGGCATTTCTAATTCATTAATCACAGATAAATCTAGATGCAACTGAGCTACAATGTCCTGGGAGGGAAATGGTCCTGGGAAGGATTCTGGCAGAGACTATTCCTCAGATATATTTCTTTCAAAGCATCTTTGGTTTCCCACAGAACATCTCAGTTACAAAGATTTGTGGGTTTTGCTTTTTCCTGAGTCGTACCATGCTGTGCTTGGGTTGGGGTAGACACAAATGTGTAGAAAGATTGGTAATAAAATAATTCTAAATGGAAAGACAAATCTGATGAGCAGTGACTGAGGGAGCTGGGGGTGTTTATCCTGGAGGAAAGGATTAACCTCTCTCCCCAGCTCCGTGACAGGAGGCTGGAGCCAGGTGGGGTCAGGCTTTGCTGCCAAGGAACAAGCAATAGGATGAGAGCAAACGGCCTCAAGTTGTGCTGGAGTGGGGTGGGGTAGGTGTATGTAGATTGGATTGGGTATTAGGGAAAATTTCTTCCCCAAAGGATTGTCAAGCATTGGAACAGGCTGGGCAGGGCAGTGGTGGAGTCACCATCCCTGGAGGCACTTAAGGGGTCATGGTTTAGTGGTGGATGTGGCAGTTAATGGTTGATTTGATCATCTTAGAGCTCTTTTCAAACTAAATGGTTCTATGCTTCTAAGAACAACAACTCAATTGTTTTGAGATGGAATTCTTTATCTTTGCCATAATAATCTCTGCTATTGCTGCAGGCCAACAACTGGCCTGCAAAAATTTAAAAAATAGGTTAACAGTTGGACTCAACGATCTTGAAAGTCTTTTTCAACCTAGATGATTCTATAATTTCATTTTGTCATTAGTCATAAAGATCTGTCTCTGCAAGGTTCTGTGAAATGCAGTAAAATTCACAGGTAACAGAGGTAGGGGTCTCTCTTCTCTTTTGTAAACCATATTGTTGAGAGTCATATAGATAACAAACACTGCCCTTCTGTACATTTCCCCTTGTTAATATCATACCGTTTGTGACCATACAATAGTTAGCAGATTTTTGCCTAAAAAATTCTTTTAGAAGGGAGACTGTAGACTGAAAAGTCCCCTTAGATGCCTTTTAAGTAACAAAGTGGATAATTGAAAACCACTTTTTAAAGTACTTTCTTGGCTCTGCATTTCTTTGAGCGTATTTCTTCTGTTATCTAACAGAAATCAACAAACTATCCAGGATGTAGGTGATTGATATATCACGATTCCTGTTTTCCATATCATAATATCACACTCTCACAGATCGCAGAGGTTATTCCAGACTCCTGCCATCTCCTGCAAAAACTTACCTTAAGCATCAGGAAATAATTCACTTAAAGGGAGAATAAGTTATTATCCATTGCTCCAAAGGACCTTTGGGCAATTCTGTGAACAATAAAACTGATCAATGTGAAATCTATTAATTTGTCTTTCAACTCTACAATATCCTAGAATTCCTCAATATGAACACTTTGCTATGCAAATTGTTTTTTGTTTTTTGTTTTTTTTTTAATTTTTGGTGAACTACACACTATACATTTTCCTTAATCCTTCAACAGATGCTGGATAAAACATTTTCAGGCATGACTGTGGCTGCTCTTGGTGGGATGCATTAGTGACAAATCAGAACTTGTAGGGACAACATAGGCAGGAGCAGGGGCTGGAATACCTGTGTTAGCTTATAACATAAAAATGTTTGCAAAGAGCAAACTGAGGCTTGCCTGCCTGCTTTGTTATTGCCATGTTAAATGTGAGTTTAATTTTAGCTATTGACAGTACATCAGATGGTACTTTCTGTTAATGGGGAGCTTTAACAACTTGTTCTGGAAAATGATGCAATATTCCTGTGGTGGTTTGGGTTTTTTTCTCCTTTTAAAAAATGAGATGCAGTTGTTCTAACAGCCTCTGGCAATTTGGAGAGGAACATGCAGGTGGAGTTTGCTTTGCACATGTTCCTGCTGTGTGCAGGGGTTGTTTGCTGCTCAGCTGAACAAATTGCTGAGTGTCCTTCTGGAGGTCTTGAGCAGTTTAACAGAAATCAGAAATTATGTTGCAGGGACTGTTGTTCTCGACTACATGCGAAGTCAAACAAATAGTTTGTGAAGGGTCACTGCCTGCTGCTCCCACAGAACCGTGGAGGAAAATCCCTTCTGGCATTATTTCTACAGAGGTCTGTGTTATTTCCTATGCTGATCAAGATGAAGGGCTTTTCTATGTGCATATAGATTTGCTAATAATCAGGCTCCGTAATAGAGCTCTGCAGACTTTTCTTCCCTTTCATATCTGATTTGGTTGAACTGTTTACTTTGGGGTATTTTTATCTTCCCATTACTGTTCTGGTTTGAGTTGTTTTTTAATTAAGAAGTGCCGGTCTTAGGGAGGTTAGAAACAAATAAATTATACTATACTTCCCAGTCAGAGCAGGAGTGATGTCTGGTTCCGTAGTTTTGCTAAGCTTTATGCTACAAGAGAGACACAATTTGAGGATCGTCCTGTCTGCAAATACTGAAATATTTTGCTTTTTTTTTTTTTTAAACAAGGCAACACCCGAAGTTATTTTGGTTGAACATAGCTAAGAGAAATAAAAACAATTTTCTCTTTTCTGTCCTTCTATACAGTTGTTTTAACTATTTCCCCTACACAGTTGAACTCCAGTACCCACAACTGAAAACGTAGGCGGTATCCCAGGAACGCATAGGATGGGACTCCTACCCGCAGGAGTTGAGTGTGTGAGTGAAACATGATGGCACTTTCTGTAGAATGGTGATTAGGCAGAGACACAGTGAATGACTTTCCCGAAGTCACGCTGTCAGTATGGCAGATTTCAGTTTAGGAGAGTGATACTTCACAGCATCCGCCGATCCATTTATTCCTCAGCTGACGGACACAATGATCCGCTGGTATCAGCCCGGCTGTTCTTGGAAAGGAAAGGGGAGCTAGGGAAAAACGGTTCAAGAAAACTCTTGTGAGTACAGCTACAGCATGTGTTTGGAGGATGTTTCAGCCCCAGCCTGAAGAGATTAATCTGTGGGAAGCTCCAAAACCACAGAGAATGAAGGAGGATATAGATTCCCCAGCCTGGAGCTGTGCAGCTGTGGTGACCTAATCAGTAACTTCAGCGTGTCTGCTGATCCCTGTGACAGAAGGGCAGATGGTCCATGTGTCATCCCCTGACACCCATAACTCCAATACAACTGCACTGATAACATCCCTGTTACGCTGCAGTGATGGCCAGGGGGACTTGGCCTTGTGTGGCTGTTGGAGCTGGGCTGGGAGCTGGGTTCTGCGGGATCAGCCTCACACTGCCTGCAAGAACTTGAGAACAACATGTGGGAAAAGTAAACTTCTCATAGGAGAGATCAGGGGTCTGAATCTTTACTTTGAAATAAACCAACTGAATTCTGTTATTGTGATGTGAAAATCCACTGGGTGTGATCAGATATGAGGGCAACTGGTCTGAAGGGTTTGTTACTGAGTTTAGCCATAGTATACATCCTGCTGGAAGCTCTCTCAGGTAGGATGAGTGTGACAGAAAAGCTTGGATGCTGCTTCAGAGGTAGCGAGTTGTAAAGGATTTATTAGATTTATTTCAGAGGTGAGAGGCCCATAGTAAGAACACAAGATAATAATTAACAGGAGTAGAATAAAGTTAATGTACAGAGAGAAAAGCTATTGTGCAGGAAGATGAGGAAGAGAGTGATGTAGTTCTGCAGAGCCTGATAATTAAACCCTTGGTGGGGGCAGATTTAGAGAGCCCCCAAATCTTTGTACAGGGGATAAAGTCCTATCACATTTACTAGAATGCTTCAAAAGTAACATGAGGAAGTGCTGTTTTTTTCTCTTCTTTTTAAACAAGAAAGAAACTTCTGCTCTGTGGTGGTTCTTCTAGACCTGAGAATGGTGTCAAAGAAGTGCCCACGACAGAGGTTTTATTCTTAATTTCCAGGCAGGAGTGTTTATTCTCAGAGACTTTCCAGCCCGTTTGGATGAAGAACAATCTCTCCAGATGGCCACACTCATTTGTTGAAGGGCTGGAAAGCAAATTCCTGTTCTTGAATGTTCCAGCCATATTGTAGATGTATTAATGAGATTAAAAGTAGTGCCTTGTTCAAGTCCTTGATTTCCCTTAGGGGGTTTGTTAGAACATAGACCAAGGCCTGGCTTTCCTGTTCAGCTCTTGTCTTTGCTGGTTGCTGCCACTGCTGTTACCCTCCCCCTCAAAACAGATGGTGTTGCTTTCCTTCTGTTGAGTCTAGTTTGACCATTTTTGTTTATCATACAAACCTCTTGAGGCTTTTATTCAATCTCTAGGGAGCTTTAAGTCTGATCCTGCAGTCTTACACAGTTCATGTATTAAAATTCAGATTAGGAAATTAATATATTTTGCTGTGTCATTTCATTTACCATTAAGCTTTAGTTTTACTTTTTGCTGTCTTGTTTTGGTTGATACACCTTCTAAACAGGTTCTTCTGTTCTTAAAGCTCATTCAGAATCAGGTTACCTTTCTTTTCCCCCAAAAAGAAATATTGGCATCATCATAAAAGTATGGTATTTATGTATGAATGCCATATTTATACCAGTTAATATGAAAATATATTGGCTTGCAAAAAGTATGTGCTTAACCTAAGGCATATAGATTTCTTTCTTTTTTTGCTGAGCTTTTCAAATGGAAAATACTAACTAGCTGCTGGCTCAGTATGAAATATATACATGTGACATTCAACATTAGAGCTGGGTGAAATACATGTAGTAAAAGACTTATTAATTGCTCTAGGGAATCGAAGAATGAGAAGGAAATAGAAAGACAGTGAACTCTTTTACAAAAAGAAATAACAGACCCCATTGTTGTGTATATCTGGCTGAGGAATAAATTCAGTCTCTGCTACAATCTAATATCCTTTATTTATGAATTTATGGGACTCCATATGGAAAATAAAAGGCAGTTATGGATCAACAGGGAGGAATTGTGGGCACAAGAATTTCATTAAAAAGAAATGCTTACAACTTTTCTTTTGCTGTTCTGTTAAAATAAACATGAGCAGACCAGTTGTCTGAAGGAAGATGTCCACTCCTGAGGTACTCTTGACTAAATGTCTGGGAATGGAAGTGTTGATATAGAAATATCTAGATGGAAAACAGAACAGATGTAAGAAGTCTGCTACTTCTGTGCACAAAGGAGGCTGAGAAGGTTCACAGACACTTGCACTTAAATTCATATTTAGATATAGCTTTCTGCTTTTTCTTCATGTGCTTGTCTGTCCAACCATAATTATTCATCCTCCTTTTTCTCCAATTACATGCTGTATAATGTTTAGCAGCTATTCCAAGAAGCAGCTTATTCCTGTGTGACAAGATTTAATTAAACTTCCACTGAAATAATTAGTGAGGGTATCTCAAAAGGCTTTTTAAAATCAATGCAGTACTGAGAACCAAATAGAGTTAACACTGTCATCAAAGATCAAAGTCACCAAAGAATGTGACTGAAAATTAAACCCCCAGCAACAGTGTAATGAAGAAGCATACTGAAGTAGTTGTGATTTTCTGCCTCTTGGGTCCTACCTACAAATTGATTTGACATGGACAATTTCCCTCAGGAAGCTTAAAAATAGTAAATTTCCATTAATTACATAGCAAAGAATGTTCTTTCTATAATTTATAATCCATTAGGAAGTTGGTTTCGGTTTTTTTTTGTTGCCTCTTTCTCCCTTTATCTGGGTTTTGTGCTTTGCCAGTGGAGGTTGGCTGGGGTTGGTTTGGGTGGTTGTTTGGCAGAGGCACAGAAATGGAGCCGAGGAGAGTAAAGTGCCTGAAGCATGAGATTCCTTGGGCACAACAGAAATCCCAGGCTGCAGGCACATTCTTGAGGATCTCAGATCTCAGGAGGCCAAGACAGCAGCTTTTCCCAGTAATGTGTAGCCTGTTGTTTGCTTCAAGCAGGACACTCTTATCCCTTTGTGGGGAGTAATTTGTATGATGAACCAAATCCTCCCTCTGCCTGGGGACTGTGCCTACATAAATTGAATCAGGGATTGATTGAGTTTTGCAGGAGGTGGATGAAGGTGCCTTACTCAGCAACGCAGGGTGCATTGGAATTTCTGCCCTGGCTGCAGTGCTGTGCTGAGCTGCTCTGGGTGCAGCCAGGATCTGCAGAGCTGCAGGAACGAGTGGGGCATGGTTTGTTCTCCCCATGACCGAACAGGAGAGGTTGCTCCAGTGAAGGTAACTCTGCAGAAGGAAATGCTCGAAAACCTTCTCATCTAGATTGCATTATGGGTCATTTTTTTCCTCAGGCATTGACATTTTATGGCTCCCTCTTTTAATTTTAAGCACCATACTACACAGTGAGCTTCTGGAGTTCATGGCTGTACAACACCACCTAGGCCATAAACTTGGTGAGATTTTAAACTGGCCTTTTACACGTGTGTGTGCAAGATTCTTCAGAGCTGCAAGTGTGGAAAACATGAATCTGGCAAATGACGAAAATGCCATAGCCTCAGGTCACGAGACAATGGTTCATGAGGGAGCACTTGCCCACCGGTGGGAAGTGTGAGTGGCTGCTCTGCCCAGTCCCTGTGAGACTGCCAGGAGGGTCAGGGCAAGGCAGGAGCCTGAGCCAGCCTGGCTGGCCTGTGGGAGCATCTCGGATGCTGGGACCTCCTCCTCCTTTGTGCCAACAACTGGAATGACTGCTGAATTTCTGTAGTATTTATGACTGAGCTCTTCTGATTTACACTGCATGATGCTAAGGAGTGCATCCCTGAGTAGAAATGTATTAAAATATCAAGAGCTCACAGAGGGAAGGGGTTTAGTGGGTATGTGCTATATGGCACAGGTTTGTCATCTCTTCTGAGCTGTGCTGTGCTTGGGCCAAACTGTGAAAAGCTGAATAATTTATTCAGAAAGTTATGCTAACTCAGTATGGCACCAAAACACTGAAGATTGATGAATAATTAATAAAAAACATTTATTCTGCAGCCATGTCCTTGTATGAGTCACTCAAGCCTTACTGAATATGCTCAGCACTCAAATGCAATTTTCTGTGCCTGCAGGAGCAGGATTCCTTCAGTGTTTCTGTTCTGCAGAAAATAATTCCTTTAAAGCCTCCTTAAGAATTTCAACTAAATAATTAAAATCAGGAACAATAAGCTATGTTTTTGATATGTAGATAGGTATGTAAATGTGTGAGTTTCTATATCTGTAGGTATATAAATAAATAAAATTGAGGCCAGTCTGTAAGCAGTAGGAGAAAGCTGGGACTAACTACAGTAAAGTACAGTCCAAGTAGATGTGGTAGAAAGTTACTGCAATCTAAAAATGTTTTTCCCCAGTGACATAGCACCTTCAGGGGAAGTCAGTGCTGGAAAATGGCTAAAAGGCTGGGTTTGGGTTTTGAAGTGGGCATGAAACAGCAAAAACTTAAGCTTAAAGTTGTAGCAACATGTTGTTAATGTAGTGTTAAATATTATAGTTATTTTTTACACCCTGCTAAATTCCTTTGACAAGGAAAACCATATTTTATAATAAAGGATAGTAAGTGGAAGGCTTGAACCTCTTAAATTACCGTGTATGTCATGATATTCCAGAGATTAAATTTTGAGGTGCTCTGTCTTCAATATATGTACAAGGGTAAATCAAAGCATTGACTGATAAGTATTCAGCATAACTCCCATGCCATGTGGGATTGGCAGTGGAGGCATGAATTGCTCATTTTTTGAAGGTGAAAACCTGATCCTGTTAAAAAGCCTTTACTGCTGAGAATCCTCATCCACATTCATAAATTTCATTGTATTCAAGCAAGGGAGGCTGTGGTGTGTTCTCTTTGAGAAATAAGGTAGATTTTTAGAATAAAGATCTTAAATATACTTCTGAACTAATCCTACTGAATATGCCTTATGGCTATATGTCTGTGGCACCATAATAAACTATTATTTAAAATACACAGTCAGATATTTCAATATTTTTACTTCTATCCACTTAGAATGATTGTTTTATGGTCTGATTCATCTGCAGTCTCATACTTGAGCAGAAAAATAAGCCTGGTGCTTGGCAATGTATTTTTTTTTCCTAGGTTCTCTGCTGAAATGTTTAGGTATAGGGTCTAAAATGAGTCTTCTGATAGTAATAATTAGACAGGATGAGACCACAGAGGAGAGGAGACCTGGTATTTACAGAATAATGAAAATTACCTCTGCCTAAGTGATGGTGGGAAAAAAAGAGGTTTTAAAGATTTTTTTTTCTCATTTCCTAATTTCTAAAAAATTGTTGGAGAATGTGGCAGTCACCTCTATAATCACACTTGACTGATTTATGGATAACCACAGTGTAGTGCTCATTCATTAGGGCTTACATATATATAACAAAAACATTTTCCTAAATGCCCCTTGGATAATTAAATAAATGTCTTTGCCAAAGCAGGCTTTGAATCACGATAATGTCCTGGGAGGCTATCGTCACTTCCAGCCACCATAATCATCATCTCAGAGAGTGGAAATACACTTAATCAGCAAACCACACTACTCTCTGTGAATGAGCAAGGGAGGTGGCCTGCAGGCCTTTGATCAGGCTGGATGAATAACTCAGTGTTTACAGTGAACTTGTCCCTTTAGTGCTGGGAGTTGAGGATTGCTCACGGAGCTGGAATGCTGGGGTTTGTGGATGGCAACTGCATGCAGTGCTTATCAGCTTGGTTTCCCTGGCTGATGCTGGTCAGTAAATGAATATTCTTATTTAAGGGTATTAGGGCAGTTACAGCTCCATGGGGAAGGACTTGAAGTATTGCACCTGTTTTAAAGTGTAAGAGTGGTTTGAACTGGGTGAGTCACAGCGTCAGGCTGGAGCACCCGGGACATCCCATTTGCTGCAGCTAGGCGTGTCTGCAAATTTTGGAACATTTGAAGCTAAATCTCCGGGTGATTTTCTTTTCTCGTTCTTTAATTTTTTTTTCTCTTTCAAGCTGTTGCTATCAATACTGATTTTGGTATCTGTCGATTTAATTTCTATGCTGCAAGTACCTTACATAATAGCTTACTGTGGTGTGAATGTAATGATTTGTTATATTTTTATACTGCCAGAAATTTACCTGTCTGGGACCACAGGTCTGTTTCATATTGTTTATTAAACCAGTGTCTTCATGACATAAAGCAAAGAGGCACAAGAAATGCAAGAGCTCAGTCGCAGTGCTCCCGGCAAGAGAAAAGGGTGCACACACAGCGGGAGGGGAAGGTCTCCCAGGGAATACTGAGGCAGATCGGGTCACTGAAGCCAGAAGAAGCATTCCAGCTTACAGTGCTTCTGACAGGAACATGCTTGAGATTGTCTCAAACTCACGTCTGGTGTGCAAACTGTTAAGGTATGGGACACAGAGTGTGGGATGCCTGAAGGCACAGAGATGCAAACCAGAACGACCTCGGACCACAATACACCAGGATTTGGGATATTTGCATGAAGTGCTCAGGTTGGGCATGTCATACAGCAATTGTCTAGGCAGTCTGTGGCTGATGAAAGAGCCTGTGCACGTTACAGATGAGCGAGTTAAGCTTTAAAAAATAGAGGTTGAGGTGTGAGCAAATGAAGACAAGACATGGTTAGTGTATATCTTCTTTCAAAAGGTTAGCTGTAGGGAAAATACAAATCGTGGTGGATAAGTTTGAGATGACATAAGGCTGTTGTCAGTCACCTGGTGAGGCTGTTCCCAGAACAGCTGCTGCTGAAGAGCTCCTTCCCTTTGTGTTCCTCTGGAGCAAATCTTTGCACATGCTCCTGATGGCTGCTCTGGAGAGGTTTCTTCTGAACCCATCTGCTGCTGGCAGAGATGGTTGGGAGATGGTGGGGAAGTGGCAGCACTGTTTTAGCAAGCAAAACTTAAACCTTTTTGTTTTTACTAACAAAATGTGTGTGTCTGTATGATGGAACAAAGAGAGAGACCATCTTTTGCTAACTCAGGCATTCCTTTTTTCTCTCCTCCAGCAGCTTTTAGGTCAGTCCAAGAGGGGAAAATATCCACAGGTGAAAAGTGAGACTTCTCAATATTTGGTGACCCCCAAAGCAAGCATGTGTAGGCAAAAGATACATTGCCATAGGTACTATTTAATAAATAAAATGAAACATGAGTGTTTTGATTTGTTTCAAAGGACTTTAGAAGAGTTAATAATTCTGGGGAGGTCATCATCATTGAGTTCTTGATCCATTGCTCTATTTCCTGTTGGAACCAGATGGAAGATGGAAGCTTATCCTAGTGAGTCTGTTTGGTGAGAAGGTTATACTTTGCTACCACCTGGAGACAGGAGCAAGAACAAGGGGCATAGGGCATCTAGAGACAGTTGGTGTCTAAAATATCATTTAAAGAGATGAGATACTGGGCTAACTGTAATACAGAAAAGGAAATGCAGGGTGCCTGAGGGACTGGATGTGATAGGAGTCTGTGTGTATTGGCAGTGTCATGTAAAAGTGGGAGACAATGTACATTTCCAAACTTGGAGAAGCAGATGGGATTGAAAGTGAGATTGTAATTGTTTTAATGTTGTGGATGAAATTTTCATGAATTAGTTTATCCTTAGCAATAAACCTTTTAAAAACACTCTTCTTGGTGAGCCCTGTTTCCAGTATGCAATGGAAGTTACAAAATAAAGCTGAGGGGAAATGCCATGCTGAGCACAACTAATGTTTGCCTGACTGCAGTGATAAACAGCCAGAAAGCTGTGTTTATGCATGAAAATTGTTCTTCTGGCTTTAGTTACTTTAAAGAAAAGTATTTTTCAAAATAGCCTGAGAAGTCTTTTTTCCCAGCGCTCTGTGGAGTTCGTGTTGCAGCTTTGCTCTGGAGATCCAAACCCATAGAGGAGAGCACGTTATGTGAAATAACTGGAAAATGGAGCTTTGTAAAAATGTCTTTTGAAGCAATGTGGAATTGGCTGGTTGCCTTCTATTTGCTTCTAAGTTCTCCAATTGTTTAAATACCACCTTTGTAACAACAGTGCCATTCACTTGACAATTTGTCTTTTTATTCCTGATAATATGCATGTTAGATACAAAAATAGCCATTCTACTTGTGATCATCAAACTTTAGCTGAATTTCAGACAAAGAATTTGGCAGATCTCAGATAAAATATTACAGAGCAGATCAAGCAGGCATTAATATTTGTTGCTTATACACTTTTTGCTTTGAAATCTCTATTGCTTCTGACATGTTAAAAAATAACAAGCTATTGTTCCCCCAAAACACAATCTGAAGTACATCTGAGTGGACTATTGCACTATTTTTGCATGGGGATACGTCTAGTGGAACAACAAAGACTAAATGTTATAGTGCAGGAGGGTTTTACAAAGCACCCCCTGTCCCTGCAGCGCTTTGCAGGGTGCTGGTGTGGCTCCAGCTTGGCCAAGACACAGCCAGGCTGCCCTGTTTCAGTTTGGACAGGAAGGACTGGACTGGCACATGTGTTTCCCTGGGTAGAGCTGTGCCTGTGTGGGACCCAGCTGTGTGTATTACTGAGGGTAAAACACTTCGAGGTTGAGAGACCTGTGCTGCATTTTCCAGTGAAAACCTGGGCACTGACTGACTCGATGGAAAAGTTCTTACCCCAGTCTCATCCCAGGCTGTGGTCAGAGGAGTGAGCTCTGTTCATGTAGATCAATTTGTCTAAAAGTGGTCCTAGTCAAGAACACAGCTGTCTTGTGGCTTTAGTGGGATGAGTTGTGTATTTAAGTTGCTTAGGTGTTGGAGAGGCTGGAAATCTGGTATTTGGAATTTCAGTCTTTTGCTTTTTTGAGACACCCTTGGGTTTTCTGTCTTTGAATGTTACAAAGGTAGTTCCTGATTTATTATCTGTTTCTTGCAGTTAATGAAATTAAAACATTTTGAATAAATAGAATGCAGCAAAACTCTATGGGTAAAGTTTTGCAAAGCTGTGTTGGGTACAGTAATCCTGACTATGAGCCTGGTGAGCAGGACTGCAGAAATAGTCCTAGAACTTCACCACTTATTTTCCAAAAGCACTGGAATATATTGGTTCTTAATCACTCTGAATGTAATTAGCTGTAAAAAATGAATGTACCTGATTTCTGATCATAAATCCATACTTAAATTGTGGGATATTTTAAAGCTGCACATTTGAAGGATTAGAAAGCAGAAGAAAGCAGCATTGTTTCTTTATCTTCAAGCCACATGCAAACGGTGGCATCCAAGGACTGTCTTTTTGATAAGCTCAATATGGCTTATCTCCCAATAGAAGTATACATTATTCTTCCCTTTAAATGTGTTCTGGGATTCAGATTATTTTCAGCTGTTCCCTTTCTCCCCTTCTCAGTCTCCAACTTCGTTTTGTTTTTAACATGCAGAGAAAATGGTTTGCTTCAAAATATGTATCTTTTCATAACATAAATTCAAGGAGTGGATGGGGAAAGATGTATATGCTTGGCTGAGCTAATGAGAAAATGACTCAGTCTGTGTGTCTAACATCTCATATCACATAAAGTGGTTGACAAAGAAAAATGGATTTGCTGTAAATACTGGGAGTTGCCACAATAACTGATCATATTTTGTAGATTACAATGGGCTTAAAGCAGCAATAAACCACGAGCCTCACTGCCTGCTCTCTCTGAAGTTTATAAGTACCAAATGCAGCTCAGTAACAAATCCTCCAGGCTGTGTCAGAGGCCTGCACTGGGCAGGGGGCTGTAGAGCTGTTGGAAGGAAAATACTAAGCAATTGGAAAACTGCATTTTTAATATCTTTAACATTTTGTTGCAGTTGTTTCTTGCCCATCCTACATTCCTCACTTGCAGCAGTGTTCTGGGCAGAGAGCAGGATGGGCTCTCACGCTGTGCCAGAGAGGGGACGAGGGACCTGCCTGTGCTGCTCAGATAGGCAAATGCATGCCTGGGAATGTGGCCACGTTTTGGGAACTCAGTAGCTTTGTGCAGGACATGTTATTGCACTCCTTGCTGCTGGGGAGCTGGTTTGCATACAGCTGCATGTCTTTAAATACCATCAACTGAAATTAATTAGGTAGCTGCTCCTTAATTCTTTTGACTGTAACCCCATATCACAAGAGCACCATATTCAATCTGGCACAGGAGAGGCCCAGACCTAAATTAGCATCTACTCTAAATTAGCTTTAACCACTTGAAGACTGACTCATCTGGACTGGGTTAAAGTCATTAGTGGTGAACTCTGAGAGTGTTGTGCTTTGCTTGTGATGCAAGCATCTCCACAAAGGTTAATCCTGTGTTTCTTTGGTGTTAATCACTTGTAACCGAATGCTTGTAACATTTTGTTGATGTAGTTTAGAAAGGCAGGAGTAGGTGGGATTCCTGAAAACCAGGGTGAGCACGGAAATGCCATGTGTCTAGGATTCAGGGAGCGGGTGTGCTTTCCCCAGAGTGAACCCAGGCTCGCTAATGAAATGACATCTGTTCAATTGCTGTAATTGGCAAATGGTTAGCTTAATAGGAAGGTGATAATTTCCACTTACTAATGGGTGGTTCTGCTGTGAAAACATAAAATATATAGGAGAAATTTTGTTTGGAGAGCATTTTCTCCTTTCCTTGTGGTTAAAGTCATATAGTGGAACAACTTAGACTTTGTGCACTGATGCTTAGATGTAAATACCAATTTTAGGAGCAAAAGAAATGGTTCAAATCAACCCCACATCCATTTGTGATTATAGCAGACCATCATTAGAAGTGGGGCCAGAACAAATAAACCCTTCATAAATAGAAGTATTCCTCTGAGTGAAATAACTGTACTGAGGTCAAAAGGTCTACTTTTATATGTAGTGATTATTTGTATAGTTATGGCTTTAAGCTTCAGCTTGCAAAAATTTACATTGCTTATTACTTATAAAGAACATTGTACTGCTGAAAAAGTTGTTAGTCTGGTGATACTTAGCTCCAAGTATGACTTGAAGTAGGGTGGGTTTATTATTTAAATAGCTATTCAGCTGTGAATCCTTGAGATGTCTCAGTGCATGAACTATTGGCATTTTGCCATTTTTCATTATGATCAATGGGCTGATTTGCAAGGCAAGAGCCCTGCATCCCTCCCAGCACACGGCAGTGTGTACTGTGCCTTTGGATATGGAAATATGCCTTGCAACAGATGGACAAATATTATTGCTAGGCAACTGCACGAAGACAAAATAATCCTTCTTCAGAATTGCTCATGGAGCTTTATGCAGTCAGAGGATGCATTTTGTGTGTGTTTGTGTGCTAGGGAAAAACGATTTTTTGTTTGGTTTGTTGTCCTGTAACAGTGATGCTTTGGTGGTCTATGCCACTGCTTTGTGGCTGGTTTAAGAAATACTGTAGTGATAACTATGAAAATGTAATTTTTTTCCCCCCTCCTTACCTTAACAAACACCAAATGTAGCAACTGGCAGGAGGAAAATTTGGGTTTGTGTCCAGGCTGCTTGTTGCTGTTATGTTTCGTATTGCAGTCGCATCAGAGATCCTCCCTCTGAATTCAGGGCTTCCTGTTGCCTGGCGTTGTGCAGCCACAGAAGGGTCTGCTCACTGCCCTGATGGTTCTGTTGGGTAGATAGATGACAAACACAAAGGCTTGAAAAAAGGGAAAGCAATGATTTTCATCACAGGGGTTAGTAATAACAGCCCAAGAAGAGTGTGATTTAATAGGGTGCCATCAGAAGCCGGACTGTGCATCCCAGACAGACCACAGACCTTTCTGTTTCAGAGCCTGGAGCAGGATAAACCTCTGCCAGAGCCTGAGTGGGGTACAGAAATACAGCGTTGCTTAGGAACTGGATTCCTCCTGGTTTCCCTTATTTGTTTGTCCTTGATAGCAGCCCAAAATCTGGTGAGTGGCCTTGCAGAGGAGAATGAAGTTACCATTCTGAGGTTTCTATTACCATCACTGCTGCCATAGAAGTAAGACTTTCCACTTCTGTGATGTTTATTTTAATCTCTTTTCACAGACATTATGTGTGAATGAGGTGTTAAATATTATGACTTAACTTTGAGAACGTAGACGGATAAGTTGCACAGAGGACAGGTCCTTATTAAGGCTGCTTTCAGATGAGGTCCTTAAATCTACCTGATCACAGTAAAAGAAGGGTGATGGTGGTGTGAACCAGGCCCAAAGAATCAAGATGGGAATGGGCTTCTCTTTCTAGAGACCTCTTAGAAGGGGAAAGGTAGTACTGCCTTATAAGGGTTCTGCAGTTTGATGTTTAGTTCTGCTTTTCTTTTATATATTCCTATCTTAGATGTTGGCCTCATCCACCCAAGGGCTAAATGCTTGGAAAGAATTTTGATCCTTTATGGCTGGTTTAAGAAATACAAACAATTATTGGTATGTTCATTTATTCACTGCTGATTCTCACAGGTTTTATGATGCTTTAGGTGTGTACTGAGAGCTACAAAGCTCAGCTTGCAGAATTTCAGTGTGAATTGTGATTAAGGTTTGTGTGATTTAACTCCTCAAAAATTACTCAGGTGTGGTTTGTGGGCTGATTGTAGTTCTCAGTCTTTAACCATGAGTTAAATGCTTTGTTTGTTGCTCCATTCCCAACTGTTGTAGAAAACAGTTGATTATGATCAGTTTTCTATCATTTGCATTCAAGTGTGGGTTTCTTAAGAATTCCTAATACATTAGAATTGCTTTTTCTGAAATAGCAGCCTCAGGAAAATTTAAAAGTTAATACTACCACCCATGACCACTAGACCTTGGAAGTTTTCCATCTATCTTCCTTATCATACCTGGCTCCTTGCCTGTCACTGTGGCTCTGCTGTAGTTGTTAAACCCTTGGGAATAGCTGGTACCTGTTCCCTAAGACCATTGTTCTTGTGTGTTCCATCATAGCAGCCTCCTCTCCTCTTCTTGGCTCCTTTTTTTGTTCAATAACTTTAAAGCTAAGTCTCTCTCTAGTATGTTTAGGAGGCCAGCACCTTTTTTGACAGGGTGTCATTTGAACCAGAACTGTTCTCTTGTGCATGGGATTTCTGCAGCCTCCTGGTTCAGACTGATTATATCATTACAGATATTTTCATTTGCTGGATGTGACCCTTGCTCTCCCACTCCGTTTAAATGTTCTTCTTTCTGAAGACAGAAGTGTCCAGAGCCATCCTTAGTGCCTGCAAATACTCCCTACCTTTTGTTCATAAATTTTTGAAAATCTCCCTCAGGTTATTTTGCCTGATAGAGACGTGCTCATGTCCAGATGCATTTAGAGTTCACTCACCTAACTGAAACAAATTGAGGAAAAAATGTGTTTTTTTTTTTTTTTATTTTTTCCTTTTAGTTTTACAGACAGATAATGCCTTTTCAAGGTGTGTTCCCACCAGGTGAGTGTGTCCTGGCTGTTCAGGATGTGCAGTCACTGGGCTCTGTGTCCAGTTCCTCGGTGTCACTGAGTTCAGGCAAGGCTGTCTCAGAGCCCCAGGACTGTGTGGGTGCCTCCTCCCTGTGCTGTCCTGTCGAGCTCCAAAGCCTCCAGCTCAGACCCTGGCTGTTGTGTGAGTGGGGCTTTTCCACGCTGGGAGCAGCTCTGTAGTGACCTGGATCGCTCAGAGAAGGGAACTGAGGAAAAACCACTTCAGAGGAGGCAAGGGAGAGGCATAGGGAGATGTCCTGAGCGGGATTATCTTTTAGAAGGAAAAGTCAGAGATCAGAGTAGCCAGTGAAAACAGCAAAGGGCTCCCAGGGCTGGTGTCCGTGGTGGGAGTGAGCAACTGGGCTGGGCACATGGAGCATGTGAAGGTTTTGGGTAGTTTTGCCTTAGATTAGGAGAAAACAGCCAAGCCTGTAAACCCATGTGTTAAGTAGCTGTGCAGCTCCCTGCTGCTCCCAGAGAAGAACAAACTGGGTTGCAGGCAGAGTGTGGTAAATGAAAAGGTTTTTGAAATTATGTGGAGCTAAAAATGAGTTAATTTCTCCAAATGAGTAGTAGGGAAAGGGAAGAGGCAAACACTATTGGAGAGAATTGGGTGAGGGAGGAGGAGAAGGAGCTGTTTCCAGGCTGCTGTGGATAATTCTCAGTGTGAATGAATGACAGACGAGTTTGGCTTCTTCACTTGTGGAGCTGGGCTTACTGAGAGGAGAGATTGCAGCTAGATTGGAAAACTTCTGTCATAACTGAGAAAGCAAAAATACCAGGTAATGATCAGTGATGTCTTTTGTTTCATACACGTCATTTAAGAGGAAAAGCACATAGCAACAGTAGGAGAGACTTTTAATATGTTGTAGGCAGGGAGAGTATGTTATATCAAAGGGATGACATAACACGTGTGCCAGCAGCAAAGTGCCAAAGGTGACATTTTTATTCCTGCAGCACTGTACACAGCATTGCTGAATTTGGTAAATACGAGAAGCTTGGAAGGGAATTAGCTGAGATGAACTTTGGTTGGCTTAAGGGACTTGAGTTTATTTGTGCTTTTTTCATTAGGCCCATCTCAGAGTAGAAAAGGTTATTGCAAAAGGGAGGCTGCAAAAGGAAATGCAGTAGTGGTGGTGCAAGGGTTCGGGCAATTCTGTAATTTTAGCACTTAACAATTGTAGTAATTTCTTTCACATATTAAAATCTGCTCTCTTATGTTCTCTCGAAGACTGCTAATTTAGCTTGCCAAATGCAAAAAAATCTTCTCTAAAAAACCCTATCCAAACCAAAGCACTTTCATTTTTATGTGCATGTTAGTCATTGAGCTGCATGTAAATATATATAAGCTGATATTTTAATATAGTGATTTAATGTGATATTAATATAGTGATTTAATGTGAGAAAACTATGAACATTCAGAGTAGGTTTTTAAAAGAAATATACAATTTTAAGGAGCAGCAATTACATGGTTTTCATTCTGCTTTTGTTTTTATGCTAGTATGGACATTTTTAGAGTTACACATGGCTTTTAGCAAGCTCTCTATTTGTTTGTCATTTCTGAAGATATGGATCACCTACCCAAATTACGTATATTGTTACTCAAGATATCTTTTTTTGGTTTTGTTGTTCATAATCAGTGGAAAATACCTAATAAAATAAAATGCCTTTTAAAATTTTGGTAGATCATTATTTAAAAATAATAGTGAGTTTGATGTAATGAAGGGAGCATGCTGTGGAGCAGGTAAGGGAAAAAGCAAACCATTTGTTCCCAAAAGTGTTGGGAACAAATAATTCAACATTGTGGTGCCAAGAGGAGCTGTGCTTCTCTACGGACTGCTTCTGAAGCAGCTCCAACCCCTTCATATGCTGCTAACACCTCTTTTTCAGTGGGGTCTTAGTGGGCCTTGGGTCCCCTGTACCCCCGACCCCAACATCCTGCAGGTCATCACTGGCTTCTCCAAAGGCCCCTGTTGGGACCATCCCTGGCTGCTGCCCACAGCTTCTTACATCAGCAGCAAAATGAGCTGGGAAAGGACAGTAAGGCATTTTGGCTTCCATTGCATACACACTGGTGACACATCCACTCCCTGACTCGGCAAACTGTTCCTCAGTCACAGTCACAACCACAACTCATGCTGGTACCATGTAATATCTCTCAAATATCAAAATTCTCCAAATGTATCAGCTAAGATTGTAAGAAATGGCAGTTCTGCTTTAGAGATGAGTAAGGAGAAGTAGAGGTAAGAGGAAGCATGAACTGAGCACTGGTGTTTGTGGTTCCAGGTGTGCTGTAACTCTCTGTTACACAGCCCCTCAGTCTCTAACTCAGGCTTTGCTTTTGCACCCATTTAACAGTTGCTAACTAAAGCTTCAGAAATACTTTTTCTTTTCTTATGAATAAGTATTAGGGAGAATCTTGATCTATAACATCAGTGTTCTGTCACCTACTATATAAGTTTATAATTAACCTGTTATTGGAGAAGTGTCATCTTTCTCATGGCCTTCAGAATGATCAGGCACTGAAAGGATGCAGTTGGGTCACTAAAAAGTAAATCAACCTGTGCATGTGGTGGTGACATCTTGTGTAGACAGAAACTTTGCATCTCCTCTGAACTTAATTCACTCCCCTCTGCCTCTCTGGGCTGTGGGCACTGAGATTATTTGGCAGCTGTTTGCTGTAGTAGTAAATTTGGAAATAATTCAGTGAGCTGTAGTAGGAAGCCAAGGCTTCTGACAATTGCCAGAGGCTTCTGCAATCCTCTGGTGCTACAAATCATCACGACCTTGCGATGCTGCCCCGACTCGAGAGTGCCAGAAAGGAGGAGTGCCCGACGCGCTTGGTGTGGGAAGAGACATCAGCCTCTGTCGGTGCCTCCCTCTTTCTGCTGCGACCTCATTGTTTGGGGAATTGGGAGAGCCATAAATAAGAGAGATTAAATTCTGCTGCCAAGACAGAAGTTTGGCTTTAAAAAAATCATGAGTTCAGAATAGTCATGCTTGTGTGCAAGATGGCTGTGTAAATCTGGGTCAGATAATCATAATTTGGAGCCTGGGACTGCTTGTAAATCCTGATTTAAGATGCTGAAGTTCTTCTTTGGTGTGGCTTTGTTTGGGGCTAATGAGTGTTTCCATGACACCTGTTGTAAAATAACACTGTTTCCATGATAGCTGCTGTTCTCGCTTGTTTTTTTAAGCTATATTTGAACAGGCATGTCTGCTGACATGTTTGTTCTTGAATTAACTGAGCTCTCAGGGGATAAGTACCCATTGCAATTATGAGCATTTAAATGTTTTGCAAAGTGTAAAATATTTACACATTCTGAAAGCAAGAGGAATTGGTGTTTCCTTGATATGACTTTCCTTGTCTGAAATGTTTTGACTTTGTAGTTTACACATAACCCATTATTTTAGACTTTTTTTTTCCAGCATTTTTGTTCAAATGCTGCAAACAATAAGACTTAAAGCCCAGAAAGTCGGGAACAGTATCAGTTTTTCTTGATGATAAATGTTTACACTGCAGACCCAGTGTGCTGCTACTGCTGTTTTCTCCCACATTTAAGTCTTCTGATCTGAGACCACCTCGTTGTGTTAGCAGGGATGCCAGCACTGCTGCCTCACAGTCTAACTCATATTAACGAACCTTTCTTCGCAACTACTTGAAATTTTAATGAGATTTGTGTTTCTGAGGCCTTCAGCACTTCCCACAATTACCTTGAGCTTGAAAAGTCTTCAAGAGAATGTTTATATTAACATTATCAAGTAAAAATATATTTTGTGGCACTGGGGATGCTGATGGGCGGGTGAGGATTCTTCAGTTCATTCTGTGATCTTTTAAAATGTTGATTTAAAAGAGTTATGCCTCTTGCCATGATCATATCTGCCCGTCAGTCAGTCCTGGTGACACAGTTCCATTGGAGGTGGCATTCAGCTGGCCAGGAGTCCTGTCAGCTCCACCACCCACACAACGCCCTTGATGAATCCCTTGCTCTGCCTGGCTCCCCTTTGAGATCACCTGTACTCAGAACCTGGGGGATTCTGTAAAGCAAAGCTGGGGTGGATGAGCCACTGATCAAACTAAAACATGCTACTCATTTTTCTGTGCAAAGAACAGACTTGGAGGAAATGGTGAAAAAAGAAAAAAGGCATCTCCTAAAAATGAACGAAGGCAGATTTTCAATGGTGTCTTGCAAGAACGTAGATCCTAACCTTTACATCTGTTATTGAATAGGCTGTAAATTAAGATAGTGCTCTCTCCGAAAGCAAGTGTAATGCTAGGTGTTGGGGAGTACTTTTTAGATGATATAATAAACCTTCAGAGATTTGAGGCTGAGTTATTTTCTAAATTTCAAGTGGAAAACGGAATGCTTGCCATTCTGATTGCATTCCAGGTAGAAGTTCTGTTTTCACCTCCCACTCCTGTTACCCAGGATTAGTCTCTGTCTCTTTTATTGAATACTGCATTATAATGTCAAGACTTATTTTTTTTAGAAAAATGAAAACCAGTTATGTTCACTGATCTACCTGCCCATTTCAGGTGCCTGCCTCACACCACTTTAATTTGAATAGGTTCCATCTGATCATATAAGCCTCTTACTCTACAAGCTCATGAGCACTTGTTTTGTTTCGTGGTGTGACTTGGTTCAGCTGCTGGGAGTGCTGAAAATGCTCATGAGTCATGGTGGGATTTGGCCTTTAAGTTAGATGTATGGAAATTATTACTTTGTTAGGTGCTAGTCTATTACAAAATCTTTTTTAGTCCTTACAGGAAATCCTAGTTCTTCATAATGTTTGGGTTTTTTCTGTGAGTTTCTTCTTTTCTTTTCCCCCCATTTTGCCAGGAGCACTGCATGGCTGAGAATGGAAAGCATTCTAGGAAGTCTGAATTGTTGGATAAATTACAGTAGAATTAATTCTGCCATTTCCTTTGAAGAAACAAAATGCTATTAAATAGAAATTAAATCACTTCTTTGTACCTTGGCATGTACCCGAGAACACAGGTGCTTGTGTCCTTCGGTGGCAAGAATTGGGTAAGCACAGAAACAATTTCCTGTCCATTTTGCATCTCTGCATGTAGCTTTGACAGTGACCACCCAATTCCCAGATTTCAAAATGTTTCTCAAGATTACTTATTTAAGGGTGAAATAATGTAGCACTTATCTGGACTATTTAATAACATGCAAATTCTTTTTGAAGTCTATAGAATCTTTAGTCATTTTATTGATGCAGATTTTTCACAACAAAGAAAACACTTCTACCTTCATAGGACGAAGGCTAAAATCTTTGCTGGGTTAACTACATTATTTTTGAGGTGTTCTGGGAAAAAATGGTCATTTATAGTGTGTATTGTTCTTGACTTAGGTGTTTCTTCATTGAAACTCTTCTTGAGATTGGTAGTGATAAAAAGCATTTGTCATCCAGTGCATGATGAGTGACACATGTAAAATGAGTTTATTTATTAGGTAAAGATTTTCAAAGCTGTACTGCTAGAAAACCAGTATTTTTCTTGCTATTTGCATTTATAGAAGCAATAAAGATCTTGAGATGTGGGTTAGCTAAAATTCTGAGCACATCAAAGGTTTAGAATTGCAAAATTTACACAAGAACTTTATTACTAGAATTCAGTAAACTTGGTAGAAGGTCCTTCTGTGTTATGTGGCGCAAAATTACACTTGGCCACATATAGAGTTTTTAATATCAAAATTTAGTTCAGATTGATCAAGGCCTTTGTAATTTCTTAGATAAAGTTGGTTTCAACTGCAGGTTTACAAGAAAACCTTTACTCAAAGCACTTTCAGGCATTGTTACTACATTTTTTACAGCCTTTTGCTAAAGCCTCTGTGCTTGGGTGCTTGATTGCTCCTGGAGTGAATATTGACTTTCTGCTGAGACAGACATGGCAAGCTGATGTGTTTTGTTTAATGTTTAAAAGCTACTCCAGCAGCCTGAGGTTCACATCCACCCTGGGACAGGAGGGAGAGAACAGAAAAGTAAGATGGAAAAAAAAAAATTCAGGAAAAAAAAGCATTTGTAAAAACAGTTATTGTTCAATAAATTCAAATCTTTCTCTGAATAATAGAAAAGCAGATTTTGAAAAGCTTCTAAATTGTTCCCTGAACTGAGGTCAAGGAAGAAAATAATGCCATTCACAGTAGAACACTGGTCAATAAGAAATCCAAATAGGTTGGTGCTTTTTATTGTGGTTATGTTTGACAGCATGAGTCGATGTGGAGATGCAGACCCTCTCCGTTTAGAAGCCTGAGTCCTTCTGTGTAAGTAAGTGAGAGATGTGCTTCCCACAGGCCATTTGGGACAAAGATAAATGCCTGAAGTGATGCAGCTTCTCTAAGAGACAGCGTTTTGTTTGATTCTGCATCTTGGCATGGCAACACACCCTTGCAAACTTGTGACGCTTTACTCTTAGTATCACATGCCAAAACAATAATTTTTTTCCTGATGTGTTTTTTTTCACCAGATGTGACTAGAGCCTTATCAGCAGAAATTACAGTAGCCAGGACAGCTGTATCCCCCTTGGTCCTGATGTACAAAGTCTCTTCGTCCCAGTTAATCTCAATCTGTAAGTGCAAAGATAATTGTGGTCTAAGTTTTGAAACGGGAGAGTCTTCTGGCACAAGTGATCTGCACTGTGTGCAGTTGCTAAGACAACTTTTGAGACAGTTTCTTTGATCTTCCTACTGCTCTGGATTCAGCTTTCCTTGACTTCTTACCTCTCTTGCACTGAACACTGACCCAGGCTGTCCTTCCACCACACCTCCTTGGCTTCTAAGAGATCCTTCCCTCCGTTCAGCCTTTCTCTCCATCTTCCCAGTGTGTTACTGAGAGCCACCTATTTGAAAATTTTCCATGTTGCCACTTCCACAGAAGCCTATCACACTGTCAGGACTGGAGTGCCTCAAAATATTTCTGCTGGGAAAAAAATGTGGAATGCTTTGCATTAAACCACTAAGCTTTTATAAAGCAGTGCTGCTTCTTCATGCCTCATTCTGTTTGGTCTTTTAATTTTTTTTCATATTTTAATTGGAAGTTATTTTAATTTTGGGTTATTAAAATTCAGTCATAGTAACACTAAATATGGTTAATTCTGTAGGAATTTAAATTAAGTGTTTTGAGCCTGCAGACCAAGTTAGATTAAATAATACTGCCATGTGCTAATAAATTTTTGTCTTCCAGGATTCTACCCACAAAGATACTGCACCAGAAAATTGAGGCAGTTGCTAGGGTTTCAAGCATATAAATTTGGAAGTATTCTAACTTTGAAAGATGTCAAAAAATGAGCCTGAAATGATTCTCTGTGTTCTATTCTCATCAAATTAATTCTGTTTGAGAAGCTGCATCTGTAGAGTTTCATTAGCATTGCTTCCAAACCCAGTTACCACCCTGCTTTCTGGTTCTTGTCTGATGGAGTTACTGAATTCCTCACTGGATGAGGTTATCTGGAGCCCTGAGGATAAAATTCTGAGAGATTTTATTGCTCTGATAGAATTTGTATGGATTACTTACTATCACCTGACTGCTTCTTTGTTATTTTATATATATGTTTATGACATCTCATATAAATTTGCAAATACGAACAGGATAGTACAGGTCACTTATGAAGGGATTTCAGTAGTCACTCGGCTAAAGCTCTATGGCTTGACATGGTCCTTCTGCATCATTTTAGCAAACTGACTAATAAGATGTTAAATGAGCTGTTTGGTGTTCCCATAGTCTTCAAGGTGACTGAAACTTGGATACCGTCTGTATTTTGCATAAACTTTCCTCTTCTTCATCACCTTAGACTGACTCTCCAATGTGTTAATTCTTCTCATTTATGATTTTTGATATAATAAAAACAGCTTACATAGCAGAGAGAGCCTTAATTGCACATTAAACTGCCTTCTTTGCTGAGCTGAGAGAACTCAATATAAAGCAAATTTGAATTAAAGTAGTGCTGGCCATGCTCAGAATTCATTAGCTGTTTAAAAATCTTAGTACTGTTAGCTAAACTGATGTGGCTTTGAATGCTGATAAGGCTGGAGGCATAAATGCTGTACGTGCTGTACTGCTGGGCTGTAGAAAGAATGGCTTAACCTGAACTCTGTCTTTTAATTATGCCTGATTTCAGTGGATTAATGCCTGTAAAGAGAAACGAAGATTTCCCATCAATACAAAAGAACAAAGCTTTCCTTGCTCCTGACAGACTGATTATGCACTGCCTCTGGTGTGCCCATAAAACTGACACCAGCCTGCTCCCAGTAACTGGGAACTTGCTGGGAGCAATATCCTGCTGCCCGTCAGAAAATCACAGCAGCCTTTTAACACTTTCAAGAGCCAAACTTCTCCACTCCTTTACTACTGGATTACGTTATAGAGTACTGATGCCCATTTAGAAGCAGTAAAACAGTTTAACAACACTAAGTTACATATTTTTTTTCTTAGCTAGACACATGGGCACCATCTACTACCCTGTAGCACCTCCTTATTGATCTCTATTGCACTGCATGAAATAGGGCAAGCTGTCATTGAGGGCACCTGGGCTGGCTCCAGGAAGATGAAGAATTGATAGGTTAAATTTAATTGATGTGGTGTGTTATTCTGAATGACTAAACTTGGCCGTATGTTACAGTGGAAGTGTACCTTTTATCTTTGTTTTCCTGGGTCTTACGCTATAAAACTCTAGGCTGCATCCTTTACACAGGCTTACTGTACATTTCTGATACCATAGTGCTCTAATATCTTGCTGTATGTCACTGTCATCTGGGCTGCAAGACTAATGCAAGAATTCATCTTGGCTGTGTTGCTCATATATCCTTTGCACAAGGCAAAAATATTTACCAGACTGGAGATAGAAGCAGCAGTCGCTGAGTAATGTGTGTGCAAAATGATCTATGAATGCAGACCTCGATTGACTGGAAATGAAATACTGTGATAAAAATCCCATTTTTGAAATGTGCAGTTGTGCCAAGGAGTGCATTGCCTGCTCCAGGTTTTTATAGAAGCTGTACAGTTTAAGCATTATTTTTTATATACTAACTGGAACATTGAGAAAGTGTACTAGTGGGTTTGGAAAAACACTTATTGTAAGACTATTGCCAAATTACCCAGTCAGACTTCAATGTATGCACTTTACAGCATTCTGTTTCTCATACCATTCTGGATTAGAAAAGCTTTTAAACAAGGCAGGGAAGGTGTCAAGAGATGCCAGGTTTGAAGAAGTGAAAAAAAAATTAAAAAGTAAAACATTTGTGTTACTTCAAGCCCATGATGTTTGTAGTAAAAGATCTAGTTTTGAGACACTTGCTCTTTAAGCTGGCAACAAAACAGCTCATGGTAAAAATACTGTTTAGCTTTTAGATGTGCCTGTTGTTATGCTCATGGATGGGTAGTCTTAAAGGCATCACACCAGACTTAGAGACTGATACCCATACCAGCTCCCTTCACTTGGACTAAAAATAGGAAACTCTAAGTGTACCTTCTCTAAAAGTAAGCTGAAGTATCCAAAGAACAGAGTGTGTATGAACAGAGGCACGGTATCAATTTGATTTTCACCTGTCATTTGAACAGGTATGGAGGCACCCAACAGCAGCAGCAGTGCAGCATGGAAACCGGGAGAAAACACAAAGAAAGAAGCAAAGGCAGGAGGACTCATGCTCTGGCCCTCAGGGTGTGTGGAGAGCTGTCGGGCTGGCAGCAGGGAAGGTGCTGAACAAGGGCTCCTGTGTGGGGACGGCTGTTGGGAAGTTCAGAGCGGTGCCTCGGAAATGTCTGACAGCTCTTCCTACTCCTGCGCTCGCCTCCCCGCTCTGTGGGCTCGGGGCACAAGAGATGACTCCAGCTGGGGACTTCTGCTCTCTTACACTTTTCCTGAAAGTCGGATTCTGCTCCATGAAGACTCACTCGCTGCATGGAGCACCCGTGGAGCTGCCGAGGATTTGCAGGAACTGGCAGCAAAGGGAGTGGGGCAGGAGCCCGGGGCTGCCAGGTTCGGGCCAGAGCAGTGTGGTGTGATGAGAGCTCTGTGGGTGTGCAGAGCTGCCTTGGTTGAACCTTTGCAGGGATGCTTTGATTCCTGGCATGTTGTGATAAGTTTTGGAAGGTTTTCAAGCTCTAAGTATGGGATGTTTGAGGGATAAAAGCTTGAATTGCTGTGGGTGGTGTTTGGAGACCCTTGGCCCCAGAGGGTGGGAGACCTCTGTGAACCTGTGTGAGAAGGCGGGTGGGCCTTACTGCCGCTTTAAAGAGTTCCAACCCTTGGTGTTTTTTAAAATTTCTGCCAGAAGTTTAGTGTTGCTTTAAGCATGACACATAATGGAGAAAAGCTTGTATCTACGACAATACTTTCTCTTCTAAAGTGACCTGGAGCCCTTCAGATCCAGGCCGCTGTGGTACAACCTGCCCAGCCAGAGGAGCGGCAGGGAAATGGCAACTCTTGCTTCCTCGAAAGGGGAGATTCGTTGAGAGTGACCTTTCAGCCCTTCAGATATTTCATAAATGTGCTCTCCTGAGGTGCTGTTATTTAACTAGAGGCATCAGAACGTGATCTCCTGCTGGCTTTGCAGCTCTTGCTCATTGACAGGTTAGAGCAATCAACGTGATTCCTACCAGGCCATGGCTTTGGAAAGGTCAAGCACACCCCAGCAAAGCCTGTCCCTTGCATTTTAAGAACAGTAGGAATCAAATCTTATCAGTAACTGTGACCAACAGAGCTACAGGAGATACAGTTTAATATTCTATTACAGATTAGAACTGCTGGGGAAACCTCTGAAGTAGAACAAGGAAGAAACAAAAAAACAAATAAAAATGTCCTTAAGGTTGAAGTCTGTCAGTACAGTCTCTTCTGGGTAATGTGTTGTGGATTTCTGAAGAAAACATTTAAGGATTTCACTGAAAATCACTGCATTAACCATATGCATTGTGTAAGGCACAGGTACCGCATGCTTCAGGATGGTGAAAATCTGCAGAAGCAACGCTAAGCACATTAGCTAGTTTAGTATGTCATAAGTAGGTGTGCTCTTAAAACCAGATCCTGTTCTGTTCTGAAAGGACGTGAAGCTGAACTAAATGACTTGCGTGTGTATTCTCAGTCTGAAGAGTCGTGGCTGCATGTAAAAGAATTTGTCACATATCCAAGCAATGGAGAGTTATTCTGATTTGCTTGGTTGGATTTGTCTAAGGTACATTATTAATAATAGGGCATTTTGCTTGACTTGAAAATCATGTTTTAAAGCCATTTCCTAATTCTGGAGAACCTAGTTCATGACTTCTAAAGGTCTGTTTGAATAGCAGTGAAGCTAGGTAGAAGTATAAGCTGCTTCTGAAACTGGTGTTTAACACTTGTAAAATCCTGCTAAAGTGTATAAGCTGAAGCATTCAGAACTGGAGGAAGGTTTTAAATTCAGTTGTCCTATGTTCATTTGTAAAATGAGTATTGGTTTTCATAGAGTATGATGCATATATTCAGTAGTGCTTTGAGGCCCTCTGTCATATGAACAGATATACGTAGAAGGAAGAGGGAAAAGGAGGTTCTTCTGTCTGCTTTGGCATTTGGCTTCAGTTTGATTTTTTTTTGTTTATATGGCCCCAAGGCCAGAGAGTGTGAGATGAGGCTCTGCCACCAAGGTTATGCACGTTAAACTTGATGGAAGGCAGCAGAAAAGGTTGATAGCAATGGTGTCTATTGCCAGCCATAAAGGCCTGCACAGTGTTCTTGCATTACATCTCACTGCCTGTGTTAAAATGCACTTGGTTCCTCATAGTCATTTCTATCTTAATAAAAACGTGCTGCTTTTAAAACTGTAGACAAATTCAAATGGCAGCTTGGTACTTCTGGTAATAAACTGCTGCTACATTCATCCCATAAAGCGGCTACAGCAGAATTCTGGAGTAGTGTCAGCCAGGGCTCTGCACAGCCCTGCCAGGCTGGCTCTCCTCTCTGTGCTGCTGTAGCAGCTATGAGCCAGAAGCAGGAGCTGTAAACTTTAAAATATGACTTTTCAGCTAGAAAGCCTTTTCTTGCAGCACTGAAAGCTTTTCCTGCATTTCAAGTGAGTGGGAGATTGTTTGCCCAGTCATAAGTCTGACTCTGAATACTATAGCAACCAAAATTAGGCCATACATCATCCTAATAGTGGTTTTCAAAGAATTCTTCACAGGATCAGTTCAGACCTTACAAAGCAGTAAGGTTTTGAGCCCAGTCACGGAGAATGGCACCATCATGAATGTATCACAGGATGAAAGGGACTTGGGTGGCAGGAAACAACACCACAAAACTGCAGGAAGAATATGGATAGGGATGTAGCTATGTTTCATCTCTTGATTTGTGTGATAGTGCTTGGCATTGTGGTACCTTTTCCATGGCTTTTATCAGAACTGCATTTGCTGTCTCATTGCCTTTCCTGAGGGAAATCAAAACATGACTGGGGTGGGAAGGGATCTTTCAAGATCGCCAAGTCCACCCTCCCTGTCGTGGAGGAGCTGCTAGGAGAGCAAGGTGTATAAATGTAAGAGGTGTCTGTCTGCCCAGCAGCCTTGCTGGTTACTCTGTGTGTGTTGGGCTCTTATCAGGATGCTGCAAGCCTGGCTGGCCTCAATGGACTTCAGGGCCTTGTATAAAGTGAGGTGAGTGGAGCTCACAGCTCCAAGGAGAAGTAAAAGTTCTTGCCAAAGCAGTGAGGAGGTGTAAATATACTTGATAAGGGTTCTCTGGAAATATTTCTTTACATAAATAGCTGATAGGCAAGTCTGCAGATAGACACGAAGTTAAGGCCAAATTTATCATACCAGTGGCTTTGCTGGGAGTACTAAATTTTGATGTTCATTGTTAGCATGTGCATCACATTATGTGCCATTCATCTCAACATAAATACTGAAGCATCTGACAAGGCATTACTCACCATGTATAACCTCTCAGAGCATGTCACTGTAAATCATTCATACTGTTGCAACCTCGTTAATTAATGGTTAAGGAAAAAATCCCCAACAGATTTTTATTCTATTCTATTATTTTATTTTATTTTATTTGCTCCTCATGCAAATATTATTTTTATTTGCATGAAGAGCAAAGTCATGTTTTATTAAACCAGTCACAGTGTGTTAACATAGTGAAGTTCCTTGACTAGTTTTATTTGTTTCTATGTACATTTATGATCTTTCTTTTGTGTTCAAAGGTGTTTTAGCATTTTCGTAGCTGAAAATAGCATATCTGATAAAAATTAATGAATTCTTAAATCCTTGGGAAAAATCCTTGAGAAAAGTCAATGAAATGCTCTTAGATTTTAAGGACTAGTGCAGCCTGGCAAGGAAAATCTTTAAATATTTTAGATTACAGTGCCACTTACCCTAGATTAATATCCCTAGTGCAAATAACCCTAGATTTTTGGTCCACAGACAACTATTCTGTTAAAGAGTAGAACTTTATATTAAATATCTATGAAATATCTCTTGGATCCTGTTTATAGGCAGGCTTTTTGATGCTGCCTGGGTGATGTGAGTCTTCTCTCTGGTGGAGCTCATGTACCAGGACAGGGGCAGAGCTGCTGTGCTTCACTTGGTTTTAGTGATTTGATACAACTTCTCTTCCTTCCCCAGCTCAGATTTTTGTACACATGAAGCTGAAGTCATTTGGCTATAAAAGGTTATCAAACACTGTCTAATCTATCCAGTATGTATAATTAGAACTTAGAGGAAAGGAACTTGTGGAAGTACTAACAATCCTGGAGAAGATAATTAAACCTGAAATACGAATATAGTAACACCCCTCAGGAGGGGAAAATCCAATCACATTATTACATTAAAAGAAAGATTCTGAACCTTGACTCAGATACCCTTTGTGTTCTGAATCGCACAACCTCCATCTTTTTAGAGTTAAATTAACTAGTAGGAGACTCTCCTAGAATAACAGCTAGTGGATTGTGATTGGTTTTTTTGGGTTTTTTTTTTGTTTTTTTTTTTTTTTAAAGAAGGAAAAAACTTGTTATTTCCACTTGAGATGCAGGAACTGGGAAGCCCAAGTATCAACTCCTTTTTACAGAGGTGCAGCTGGAGTGGATCTACAACATTCACACAGAGTTCCATCAGTGCAAATAAGGGCAGAACAAAGCTTTGGTAGGGTAACTGTTCCCTTGGCAATACCCAGCTCTTGCTGCACGAGAGGCGCCGTGGCCAGGGCCATAACAGTCCCTGGCTCCCTGTGCAGCCCCACACAGGACCTGTGCCACGGGAGGATGTGTAGGGAGCCAGCTCAGTCGCACAGGCCGAGCTTGATCTCATCCAGGTGCATCACCTGCACATCCCATTGCCCCTATGGACACCCCTAGAAACAAGGCAGATGTTACTTCCTGATACTCCAGGGAGTCTGAAGCTAATAATTTTGCTTTGTTTCATTAGCCCAGCTGTAATGTAGCAGAGCTAATGCAGTCATACCCTGGTTAAGGTACCAAGCAGTTTTAGCTGCTTATCTGCCATGGAAAGAACCACATTCACTTTTGCAATGAAAATTAAATGTGGAAATAATTCCCTTTTCCTTTTTGGAATATTACTATGCTATTAAATAGGCTTAAGACCATTAAAGAGTAATGACATGAAGTTCCATGCATCATTATTTTAAAGGAGATTGAATGAAAATATACTGTCTATCTGTTCCAGCCTTTGCCTAATCCTCAGTTTAATAGAGATTTGTAAGGGCCATGATGCACAGCCATTTAGTAATGAAGCAGTCTTCAGTTTCTAAAGCAGGAGGTTTAGCATCTACGCTATGAATGAAGTAAGCATAAAAGACATCAAAGATCCTGTTTTCTCAGTCTCAGTAACTTTAAAAGTTTTTCTATTAAATACTGTAGTCATACCTAGAGAAATGAAATGCAAGGTAATAGTAGAATATCAGATTCTCTGCTCTCAGTTACTTAATGTAGCAGCTGGTTACAACTGATTTCTGTAGTTACCCATAGTCATTAATTGCTTTTGGCTCCACTGCCCTGGTTTGAGCAGACCAGGCTGGTGCAGCATCTGGTGGCTTCCCTGTTACACCAGTGGGGAGGTGAAACAGGAAGGCTGAAGATCAGGTCTTCACTTCTAAATCCCATGTGGTAGCTTGGGGTATTGAACCTGCATCTTCAAGGTGTGTCAGCTGAGCTTGGACCCTTAGCTGTGGTTCTGAAAATTAAGCTTTTATATATATTTGTCACTGCTGAATGAATGACAAGATTAGAGCATGGGTCATCATCTCTTACCTCTGCTGTACTTGCCTAAGCTTGGAAGTTGTGTCTGTGTTTGTGGGAATCAACCAGCTTCTTTATTCCATGGAAGGAAAAAAATAACCCAAAGATCCTTTAATGCAAGACTAATTTTATGTGAAGGAAGCCTGACATACACCATTGTTCACCTTACTGTACGAGAGCTGCCTTTTGTCACAGAACAAAGAAGTTGGTGGGGCTGAGGGAATCGCGGCCCCTTGGCCCTGCAGATCTGCTGCCTCTCCTGTGCCCTGGCTCACACAGCTCGTCACTGCCTGCCAGGCTTTGGGCCACAGCTGTTCACAAGGGGAACACGAGGGGAACGTGGTGGGACATATGTCCACAAAAGTTTATAATCTTCCTTTTTGGACATCTACATTGCTTGGCATTGTTATAGATGAATTACTGAGAGTTGGCTTTCACCATATGTTGTATGAATTATGGGTTATGAGTTATGAGTTGTGATGTTGGATATTATGATATTTTCCCAGGGGAAATATCAAGGTGATAGGATATGTTGAAATGTTCAATGGTTGCTGGGGTGCTCTGGCTGTGGGTTGGTTTTTACAGGGGCTGGATGATCTGCTGTGCTGTAACATCAGTTCTCTGGGGTGTGCAAAGGGCCGGGCTGTTGCCAGCCAGACTTGGAAGGCACCACCACAAAAGGAATGGGACTCCAACCAGTGAGGACCCTGAGGGCCACAGCACCAGAACAGGGCGGGCTCCCAAAAGATTGACAAGGGGGTGAGACTATGCAAAGCTGTAAATAAATATGCATCAGGCTGATGCAGTCACAGGGGTATAAAAGGCAGGATGGCCATTCTGTGGGCGAGCCTCTGGCACCCAGACATGCTCCCAGTGCTGTCCCTCTTTGCTTTGCCATTTTTATTGAGTTCTCAGTAAATTTTAATAACTCATTTCCATATCGGATCGGGGTCATTTATAACAGCCTGGTTCATATTTTGATGAATCTCTCTGGAGTCTTGGGTAAAGCCTTCACTTAGAAAATAGTGCAGTTTCCCTAGGGTGGCTGAAAACTTGGTAGAGGTTCCTTCTCTGCTGCTGTTCTGAGAGAAGATGATGCACATGTACACACAGCTGCAGAGAGAGCTCTCCCAAGGGCTGCAGATCAACTCACTGCCGCGCAAAAACGTTCAGCAATGTGATGTTCTGTGCTGGCAGCAATTCTGCAAACCATGGCAAGGCAGGTCCTGCCCTGTGACTTACAGGGGTCTGGGAAGATGCATCCAGGGCCTGAAGTGCTTGCAGTTCCCCCAGCCTGCGGGTCTGAGGCCTGGAGAGAGTTGGGAGGATTTGGGTTTTTTTAAGACATCACACTTCAAATTTATTTTGATTTAGAAGTAGAACTAGATTACATCAATAAGAAATCTTCACATCTGAGTTTCCTTCTTTCAGAATAAGGGCTGAAATTGAATAGGAGATATTGCCAAATAACTGGAACATGTATTCAGAATAAAATATTCATACAAGGAGGAAATGGGATCTGTGCTTAATAAAAAAAAAGAGATTGTATGCTGTGATAGCAATTATGTATGTTCAAATATTGTGCTTTTTTTTCAAATCTTGGTTATAATTCCAAAATATATAATTAATGATCCTGTCAATAATGCATTTCTAATCTTAAGGTATGAAATAAAATCCCCTTGCTTATTTGTATAGGCTGGCCCTTTAAGAAAAGTCTTTCTTGGCATTGGGTCTTATCATGAGACACATAGAAAAGATCAAGAGGCTGAAATCTATGATAAATTGACAGGGAAGTTCCTGTTTGGAGAATGCAATATGTTTGAAGTTTTACAGATCCCAACTTTCCTTTTACCACAAAGGAAAAAAAGTGATTGCAAGATGAAAGGACCTCGTTGGCTCTGCAGACCCATGATGGAATGCAATTTTATCTCTTTCAGTCACCATTTCTGCTCTGAACAGGTTGGAACAGAAACCCATTAATGTTTGATTGCGGCATGAAATAAATTGGTGGGTTCAGACTCACTGAGAGTAACCAGCTGCCCATTTTATGAAAACTATCCTTACAGGTGATTAAACTGATACTTTTGTGAGCTGTCTCAGCTCGACAGTGAGTCTAAGGCAGATGAGAAGTGAAGGTTGCCTTTATCAGGGGGCTATTTCTGTCTCTGTTGTGTTGGTTTCATGGAGCTCATTGCTCTCCACTGGTGTCCTAATTTGCTGTGACACATCTGGGGCAATGCTGTCCTGCAGGGTCCGGTGTGAAGTGTAACAGTGGGCACCAGGAGGAATTTCAATGGACGCTCATCCGTAAAAGGTGCAACTTCAATGAGTTGCCATAGTTTGAAAAGCCTTGTTCATGTTGTTCTTGAGATAGATTGACAAGTGGTCTAGCTTGAGAAAAACATTACAGTCAGTGTAAGGCAAAACCAAAATAGAGAGTGTCCTCTCTTTTTTTCTTTGCCCTATTGCCTCCCTCCTTTCCCTTACTGTTTAGATGTTGTTCAGCCCCTTTTCCTTTTCCAAAGCCTCTGCTGCATTTAGAACAAGTAGTTTGTCCTTTATATTATCAGTTGGCACTTGTAGCAGCACCTTCAGCCATGTAAGCCAGTTACATTTATTAATCTTTCCAGGCTCTCAAACTTGCAAAAGTGGCCCGATAGCGTTTCTGGAAGTCCATCATCCCCGCCCGTCATATGTTTGTGAAAGTTAACATTATTGCATTCTGTAAAGTTAACTTTCTCAGGTTTGCTCCTCAACTTACACATTTCTCAGTGCATGTTGGGAATTTCTTTCCTATTTAGCAGGATTTCCAGCAGTAATATGTCAAAAAAAGGGTACAAATTCAGAGTTCGTAAGTCTTAAATCTCGCAGATTCCTCTACTGCCTCACATCATTTGTTATTAATAAATAACTGCCCAGTTTTGTAGGAGGGTGGTACAGTTTATCTAAAGATTTTAATCTGCCTTCCAACACCAGTTAGCACTAAGCCATTATGAGGCAGAACTATGAAATGAAAGTGGCCATGCCAATTATCAGTACAAAAATGATGGAGGAGCAAAAAAGGCAGAAGAGGAGGTGGGTTTACAGGTGGCCCTGGCAAACACTGCACAGCTTCTTCCAGCCCTGCTGGAGAGAATCACCTGTTCCTCCCTGTGACGGAGGAAAGGTGGGTGCTGCTGGAGCTTGGCTCTCTGGGGGTTTGCTGCTGCAGTGGAGCTGCTCCTGGGGGTTTTTGTTAGACAAAAACAGGTCTCCAAGCCTAGAAACACAAGCAGGGCTTAAGTCACTTTGTTAACAAAAAACTGTGATGAGACAAAGCACAGTCTAGGTGCATCTGGGAGTCAACCTGCCTAAGAATGCTTCATATAAAGAGACACAAAGGTGAAATGCTGCAGACATGCTCACTCTTTAGAACAACATCTCACTTCTAACAGTAAGTAAGTTTGGAATCTTGATCACTGGCAGCTCAGGAAGACATCTCTTCAAAGGTGCAAAGCAAAGAGACTGGAATTCACAGATGAAGTGCTCTCTAAGAATTTCACTTGAGTTCAACTCATCACTCAAAGTGAATTTGAACAAATGCCTCTCTTAGAGGAAAAAAGAAAGTCTTTAGCTGAAATTATGTGTGAAGTGAACACAAGCAAGAATGTAGCTGCTGAGGAAAACAATTTCTTGTTTCTCTCTTACCTAGCAAGGGGATTCTTGCTGAGGTGAACAACTAACCAACAGGAGATCTGATCAGTAAAGCTTTTGCCTACCAGGAAAGTAGAAGACTAAACACAAACTGTTTATTGTGTGATTATAAAAGGAAATGGGTGTTGAACTTGTCATTAAGAACTGCTTGGAGAACAGAGCCCCATTGTGCTAGAGCACTGTACAAACAAATACTGCAGGAGACAGTGCCTTCTTTGAAATGTTTATCCTCTCATAGGGAGCCAAGAGGATGGAAATATGTTTTGAGAGGTTAGTCTTCAAAAACCTAACATGCAGGCCATATAATGAAACACCCACTGGGTTATTCATTGATTGTTAGTCATTCACAGTTGACTCTCAATGACAAACAAACTTATTTTCATCGTATCCCTTCATTTGTATTCATGGATGTTGGGCATCTGTGAGATAACTGTGAAAGGCGCGTTGTGCTGCCGGCCATCCTGCTCTCCCGGTGGGATCAGCATGGGATCATGCCTGCTGCTGGAGCGTGGCAGCCAGGAACCTCCCAGTCCCACGGCCAGCGAGCAACTTTGGCAGCACAGCCTGCCCCTCTCTGCATTCAGATTGTCACCAGGTCACCAGTCACTCCTAACATACAGGAGAGAAGTTAATTTTTCAGTTCAAGCCTAAAAATGTTTTGCTGTGTTGTGATAGTGTGATGACAGTAGGAAGAAGCTCAGTTTTTCATTCTATAGAAATCAAATTGAAAGAAAATGTCATCAGTGTGGAGGTCTTCAGTATAATTTTTCTGATCCTTACCTGAGGTTGTGAATTACATGGATGTAAAATGAGTGTAAAATAAAATAGAAAATAGAGAAATATCTGCTGCAAAAATGGAGAGGATGGAGGAAGGCAAAGGAGTAGGTAAAAAAAGAATAATAAGCATTACTACCCAGAGAAAGCTTTGGTTTTGAGACAGGGCATTGGGCTATGGATGACTTGACCTTAGTTGTCAAAAGAAAATGAAATACAATAATATCTGGCCATGAATTATGCTTATGTCTACATTTACTCCAGCTAAAAATAAGAAATTGCTATAGCTGAGGACTCAAGTCTGTAATGGTGTTTACCAAGGAGGGCAGGTTACAGATTGAGAGTAAAACATGTTTTGATGTTTCCAGCTATTCATATTGCATCACAAGATTTGGAACAAAATTTGGCAGCCCAGGAACCAATGAATTCATTTCTTCTGTTAAAGTTGTTCAAGTCACACAACATGTCTTTAGAGCCGAAGTATATCTGGAATTGTATCTTTATTTTGAATCTTTACATTTCTTTTTAGGTTCATCTTTCCATCAGTCTTCTCCCTGAAGTCAGTGGAAGTGGTGACTGCACACAGCCTTCAGGATGGGCCTCAAAGGAGTCCTCATATTTTACCTGTCAGAAGTGCATGGCATAACTTTGCATTTAGGCCAGGGGCTTTTTTCCAGAATTTCTTTGGAGGACTGGAATTTCTGAGACTCAAGCAGACCTGAAGAAACATAATCAAGAACAGAAGACCAAGCAGTTTGAAAAATGATGCTTTAGTGCATTATGTTGCATATTTTTATGAGGTTATATAAAGTATTGTGATCTTCATCCAGCCTTGGGTCCCTGAGCGTGCCAACAGATGAGAAAATACTGTATTAATGTTGTCAGTGGTATGGCTGTCTCAGTGATGAAGTGGATTTCCCTAGACTTTGTACCAGGGGTTTGGCCAAATAAAGTGCTAGGGATAGGCCTAAAAGCTTTTTTGTTACTTCTGGATGTAAAGAAGAAAGAGTTAAGGTACAAGGAAAGTCTTAGCTGAAGAATGTGTGTATGTACATCTAAATTTTTGTGTAAGATGCTGAGATCATGAGTTAAGTTTTACATAGTTTAATGCACCAAAATTCTTGTATATCTTTATCAATTTAGAAGAAGCCTGTTCCCCAAAGCAGTATTTGATGCAGGCAAATGTTTCTATGTGCTTCCATGAACGTGGGCCAGCGAATCCGTGCCTCTCTGCTGCCACCGGTGCAAGTGACCTTGAGTTTCTCTTCGGTGTGTTCTGGCTGCTCACGGTGGGGCAGGTAAAGGCTGGGCTGTGTCCGAGAGCAGGGAATTCCTGCTGGGTGGGATGTGACCTGACCCTCCACTTATCCTCACCAGGTTTGTGTATGGCTCCCTTTTTTCTCACAGGACTGTTTCTAATTGACACGTGGTCGCTCGAGTGACCTCCCAGCACCGTTAAGATTTGTAAAATGTCATAGAGTTAAGGAAATCTCACAAAACCTGATGCCTCCACTTGGGAACAAGACATTCCTGTCTGCCTTCATGCTGCTGGAAAGAGGCAAAAGCTGTTGCAGATGATGTGGGGAGAAAGGGCACCTCTTGAGCACTGGTAACATCCTCTGTGTCCCCATCTTTCTGGCTCTGCTGAGTGGTTTCACAGTGAGACTGAGTTATTCTCTTGACAGAGTTATTTATATACCCTGTGACTCAGCTGTCTTCTGAGGGATGGCAGCTTGCCTGCCTGAGAAACAAACTTTGTGCTGCCACTTGTGTTGTTTTTTCTGTAAAATATTCATTCCATGATGTTAGATCAGTGACGGAAATGCTAAGAGCACCAAAAGAGTGATGGAAAAAAAAAAAGGATGTGTAAATTGTTTTATGTTAATCATAAACTGAAAAGATGGACAAAAGTGATTTGCTGTTTTTGTTTTCCTACCTTGTGTTAATAACAAAAGACCTTCTGCTGCAGGAGGATTAAAAAATAGGGAGTCAGTATTTGCTCTCGAGCCTGAACTTCATTTTACATCTGCAGAGTTTCTGTCTCAGTACAGTAATTCAGTGGGTTCTGTGAAATAGTTCCTACTTTATAATAACAATGAAAAATCAGAATCAGTGCTTCCTTTGTTGCCATGCATTATGAAATTATTTTCTTTTGTGTGAGGCACAGGTAGAGAGCATCATGAGATGTTCCTTGGATTTTTGCATGGGCTGCTAGCTTGAGTGGGCAAAACTTAAGCTGGGAAGAATATTCCTTTTTTTTTTCTTGGGAACACTCAGTCTTTGTATTACACCACTTCACCTTGGGTTTTGTGATGTCATTTTGCTGTGTGTTTTCATTCATTTGTATGCAGCAAGGTTGTTTTTGTATTTTGGTTTTTTTTTTTTCGGGGGGGGGGGTGGTATTCTTCCCCATATCCTATGGTCTTTTTTTATTCTGTAACAGGAGTTGTTTTGCATTTCCTTGAGGCAATGAGCCATTCCACTGGTGGGAGATAATATTTTTTTCTTTGCAGTGAGTTATGTGTATGAAAAGGCAGAGTATGTGGAATGGGTTTTAACCTTCATTGCTGTTGGTTTTCACCTTTTTCGACCTTCTTTTCACACTGTCTTTTTTAACCTAATTTCTAGTGGTTTTGTGCTGTTGCCTTTGTTTTTGCTGCAAGATAACTGAAGCTTAGCTTTGTCAGATGTTTACATGCCTATTGCTTTAATCCAAGTAAATTCATCTTTATGAATTCAAAATCATCTTTATTCATATTGTCCTTGTTGTTAATTTAAAATAGAAATCCCTTACCAGTGTAGCAGTGCATTCAAATAAGAATTTAGAATACTTACAGCCGGATTATTTTGGTGTTATAGTGGGCTCATATACCAATGCCTGGAGCCTCTTGGCTATAATACCTGTTACTGGGAGGGAAAATTGTAGTAAGTGCTGAGGATATGTTCACCTCTGACTGCAGCTAAACATGCCAATCTATTTGGTCTTCAGCTCAAATTTTTTTTTCAAGTAGATGCCTTGGTGAGAAGGAGCTAATTGCAGGCCAAGGCTGCTCTTTTAGCTTGCTTCAAGCTTCTGCCTAGCACGGGTCTGTTGCAGGTTCTTTGTGCTGGCTGGATCCAAATAGTCACACGTGTACTGAAAGTAGAATGTGTTGGAGTGGAAATCCCGTGCAGAGGGGGATGGATGCTGGTCACTCACATGTGAGTGATGACCTTATGTCCTAGAGGGGGGACTCTCTTAACCTTTATTTTACCTTAGAATTGGGTAAATACTGCTGCTTGTAATCAGGTTTCCTCTACGGCACAGGAAATGCTGAGAAACATGAGAAACATGTTTCTCTCTTTTCTGGATCTGGTGTACTGATTGTGCCTCATGTCCTTGAGAAGGACGTTTGCTTCTCATGAGGACACTGTAGGTGGCTGTGGGTGGCTGCAAACAATACCTAAAGCCAAGAAGATCAGAAGGGACATTTCACTTGGGCTAGATTAAAGTGGAAAAGTCAGGCTAATTCTAATGTTTCACAGGTGGAAAAGCACAAAATATTTGACAATCTGAAAGCTCAATGTGATTTCAGTTACACAGACACTAATGTCAAATAAGCAATTATACAGAAGTCAAATTTCTCCTGTAAATTTGTAGCACAGTAAAACATTATGCATAATTGCGTTACATATCGTTTTAAGGACGAAACTCATATTCCAGGCTCCATTAGCTTTCAGAGTCTTTGTAATATATCTGTTGAACACATCCTAAAAAGTTAGAGACAAGATTATCATTGATTTTTATTCACAGCAAGACGTTTAGTGGAGAATTGATGCTGCAGTTTCAGTTCTATTTCTTTAAATACCTGTTGTCTTAAATTTTGATATCTCTATCCTCAAGATCCTCACTTTACACCAGTCATGATTCTGGGTATAGGTTTTGACCCAGTTAACAGTGACTCAGCCATTGCTGCTCCTGGGTTCCAGCTCTGCCCTGTTGCCAGAGGTTACAGCCTCTGCAGCAGAGATGCTGGAGGCAAATCTCTGAATCTGTCTTGCCCCTACAATTCACAGTCTGACATTTTAATGTGAATGGCAGTTTAAATATCCTAGGCCATGAGCTGGAGTGACTGAGGAAAGGGCCCTTGGGATAGAGATATAAATGTGAAAGTAGCTTAAAATCAATTTAGTCATCTGGAATCTCATTATCCCTTTTCTCCTGGCAGCTTTGGACCAAACACTGAGCTTGTTCTGTCCTTATCTGCACTAAATGTCCACTGTTTCTACACACATAATGATTATTATCTACAGCCAGAAAGTTGCCTTGGAGATGTATCTATCTCAGAGGTGTTGTGAAGGAGATGACTCTTGGAAAAGACTCTAAAGATCAGCTGATCATCTGACACCATATTACATATAAGGTTATTATTCTTCTCTATCATGAGGTGTGTGGTCTCAGCTGTCTTAGGCCTAAAGCTGGAAAGTTTTTTGTACTGTTTGGAGATGGGGGTGGTGGCTCTGTTTCCTGGTATTCATTGTCCTTAATGTAATGGTGTTTCCATCAGATGTGTAAATTCTAAAGTAGGAAGAGTCTTATTTCTAGATAGAGTTAAATGCACACAATGCTGCTCTGAATCAATAGGATTAATCAATTATTTCTGTCTGTTATGTTTTCTAATTTCTGTTCTGAATTGTTTTGTTTTGCTAACATACTGTGTCAATTTAGGTTTGTGCTTCTGGGTTAGAAATGGGGCTCCCTCTGTTCCCATCAGCTCTTCAGCTTTTGGAAACTGAAAGCCTTTGATATTGCTCTCTTTTCAAGCCTATTCTGTAATAAGAATAATACAATATAAATTGCTAGCAAAAATAACCTTCTGAAATGTGGTTCAGAAGCAGAAATTCAGTTCTGAAAGTTGAAGTGCTGATAGGAAAACCAGAAGATTCGGAGCAGAAAAGTTACTAATCCTATTTCAATGCAGAATTATGGTTTAATGAGAGACATTCCACAAATGTTGGATAATACAAAAGAAATAAATATAAAAGAAAGACTAGTATTCCTACTTACCTTTATAGAGATGTATACCTGCCTTTCAAACAAGGTCATGACCAGCCTATGGAAGCTGTAACAGAGCTGGAATAGTACCACAGAAATTGCCTGATACCCATGGATTGATGTTTTTAGTGCCGTGAAGCCTTGCCCTGCCTCCCTTCTGGTCCAGTGGGGCAGGTGATAATGGGAGATACATGGTAACATAATGTTTTCTAGTGCTTTATCATATTCATAATTTCTGTGCTGTTGTAGTACCCGTTTTGTTGATCCGTGCTGTGAGCACTGACCTGATATTTTGCCTTCTTTGTCTCAATCACACTGTAAATAGAGGAACCACAGTAATTTTCAGGAATGGATATGACTCAATAGCAGCAAAAGCATGTTCTTCATTTGCTCTGTGATGAAATCTGTATAAGAATCCCTCTGTAGCAGGCTATTGACCCTTATAAAATGCCTTTGTACAGATATATTCATTATCAGCCACTGTCAAAGAAACAAATTCTTTCTTTCCTCTTGAGGTGAAGTGCTCTGAATGACAAGTGTAAGAGAAATGATACAGTAATTTGCCGATTTAAGGTGTGGGAAGTTGATTCACAGTTTACAGAAACAGCAGTGATGTCAGTCTACCAATAAAGGATTTTTAGACTTCAGATAAAGAGATGCTTTTGACTGTATTTTGGACTAGACTTTATTAAATAAAGAATTTATATAAATAAATAAAAAAGAACACCTAGTTTGTGTTGTTGAAAGTCAGTGTTTGCATATACAGCTGTAATATTTGAAATGCCTCTTTATTCTAAAGATAGACAAATTTACAGATCCTGCTGGTGACCACTATCCTGTGATGGTAACAACTGCTGGCAATATTACACCAAGCTACTGAATGCTTCCCCTCTACTTGCATTGTTTTCTGCAAAATTATCACATGTATTCTGCAAGGGCCAGGTTGACTCATATAATTCATCTCTTTTGACTCCTTTATTAGTATTTTTGCCCTTTCAGACAGGTTGAACAGCCCTGTTGACAGCATTTGGAATTCTCCTGGAAGCTCATTCTCGAAGTGTAATTCTTGTAGGAGTTGTGTTTGTAGGGCTACCCTAAGACTGGGAGATTTTGGGTTGCATCCTTCAACCTCCTGTTCTGGACAGGGTACAAAGTAATGAGACAATGGATCTGGAGGGAAAGGGAGACTGAGAAGAAACAAATACTCTTTCCTGTGTGGCAGCTCTCTGACTTTGCTGCTGGGCCTACGGGAAGATGTGAGGAGTGCGTGGTTTCTGCAGTCACAAAGCACAGCTTTTGGAAATGTCAGGTGCTCGCTCCTGGCTCCTGCTGAGCACCGACCATGGCAGGCAGCCCCTGGAATCGGCTTCTCTTGAGTCCCCAGCTGAACCAGACACTGTGAGCATCCCTCCCAGGCACAGCACTGAATGCACGCAAGTGGAGGTGTGTGTTTCTTGAAGAGGTGAAGACTTGATAGAAAAGGTTTGCTTTGTTTCAGATAGTGCAGAGATAGCACTTCACTCGCATCTTAAAACTGCCCTTAAGGAAAGGTATAAGTCAATATTATTTCAGGCAGAACAAAAGGTAGAGCGTGTTCATAGAATAATAATGGTAGAAGCACAAAAGGCTGCCTTATTGCCTGAGATGACTTTGTTGCAGCAAGGCAGGATTAGCATTCAATCAAATCATTAACTTCTTGTTTTTGAAGGTGGTCTCTGTGCCCGTGTGCTCTTGTGTGGGTACCTCCCTCACCTGCCCAGTCCCACAGCTGGTGGCCACGCTGGCCAGTCGAGCTGTGCAGGTCCTGCGTCCCCGACAGGAGCTGGGGCTGAGCTGCCAAGCCCTTGCAGTGACACTGAGTACCTGAACGCTGGGGAGGCTCTGCTGTCGGGTGGCCTGGCTGCAGCTACCCCTTGTTACTGACAAGCTCTGCACAGGTTTGTTACCACAACCTGGAACAGGAGTTAAATGCACTGCTTAGTGTGTGGCAATGAGGTAAAAGACTGAAAGATTCTCAAACTTGCCATAAATTGTGTCTCAAAGTCCTGCCTCTTGAATTTTACATTCAAGAGCTGTAAAGTAATGACAGAAGGAGAAATTTCAGTATGGATAGCTCTGCTAATTGAACTAATAACACCTTCTAGGGAAGATGACAGATAAAAGCACAACAGGATTGGACTTCTGCTGGCTCCTAGAACAAAATTCAAAGAGCAGATTTTTTTTCTGGGAAGCATATTCATTTCTGTCTTTGTGTTTTCCCATTCTTTGTTCTGTACTTAAAATAGTAATGCCAGGAGATGTAGGAAAAAGTGAGATTGTGATAGAAATCCTGGACTGCTTTTCAGAGAGTGCTAATCAGCAATCAGGTTTCAAGCAGATCAGTCAGTAGTTTCAGATATTTCCAACATGAGGTATGTGTGTGTGTTCCTAAATGTTTGGTGGTCGCATGAAGGAGGATCTTGACAGTTTTTCAGATAAATAGAGAAAGTAAAAATATAAATCCTGTAAACCAGAAGTGGTTTAGCCATTGAAGCTATCACAACTGCCTTGATGGTGATGGGTGGGGGGGACTCCCCCAGGCAGGAGTGGGAATGGAGCTGCAGGAAGGGTGAGCAAACTCCCCAGCAGGTGCATCTTGGCATTTTCCTGTGAGGGCAGAGCCCTGATTATTTCTGTGATGGGACACTTTACATGATGATCTGCATGCACAGAGCTGCCTCTGAGCTGTCTCTGCCTGCATGCCATTATTCCAGATTAATTGCTGCTCTTTCCTAAATGCTCTGGCTTGGTGTACTGAGCCAGTGCTGGCATTACAGGAAAAGCAAGGGGCTGGTGGGTTTCTTATCACTGCGTTGGTCCTTTACAGCGTGAGAGGTGCTCTTGCTCCTCCCTTTTGAATTTTCCAAGGACAAGCATTTGTGGTGTCAGGACTGCTTTATGGGTCTCCATGGTCTGGCCAGAGACCTCCTGGGATGGCAGGAGCGCTGGCCTCGGAGCAGGCGCGGCCGCAGTGCTGCAGGGGAAACTCCAGGAGCAGGCAACACGCAGGGCATGAGCTCGGGGCACAGCTGGCAATGGGAGAAGGGAAATGGGATTGCTGCAGGCAGACAAGGTCTGGAGTGGCCTAAAGAGACGTGAGTGGGGGAGTCACAGTTTTTTGTGTTGAAAGCAAAGCGGGAAGGAAGGGCAACTTTGCAAGGACACAGTGGTGGGAAGGGAGGCAGGATTTGTTTTCAAATCAGAAGATTTGTGTTTTGTATTCAGAGAGTTGTGTTTTTCTTGTTTAGGATTTTGTGTTCTATTTAAACAGCTTTGGGGACTGTCTGCTCGTGGCATAGTCTCCCTGAAGGCTGCTCCCCGCCGTGGGTGCCCTCCGGCTGGCTCCAGGGCTGCCTGCCAGGCTGCTGTGTCCTCTCCCTGGCTTCCCAGCTCCTCACCTGCATCCCCAGTGGAGTTTGTTCCTAATCTGGCACCAGCAAAACCATTACTAGAGCTTGCCATGCCCCTTACACTCAGTCCTTATGAGATGAGGGTCTATGGATGCACCCAGGCTGCTGCAATTTCCCAAGTGGACAGTAGGTCCTGGTCTTTTCTTCAGGAAACCCAAGCAATTTCCTGCCTGGGTTTATTACTGTCAATGCCCAGCATTTCTAGGGAAACCATCAGTTATTTGAATGTCCTAAGAAATAATTTTAGCCCTGAAATGTTTTTATTCATGTTCATTTTCTTTGACTTAGCTGGACCAGATAATGTGCACATCTAACTAACTGTTTCTTTCTTACAGCTAAATGGGGAGTTGCTAGAGATTGAGAGAGAATAAATATTCATGTAACTCTTAACTAAAGATTTCAGTAGTTACTGCAACCAAAAAAAATGCTTTTCTTATATCTTATGTAACTTCTTACGCATTTCTTTTGTTACTGTGGCAGGATTCACAAATTCGTGTTACTCCACAAACTATGTACATCAACGGACTGCTTCCTGATGGGTGCTTCCCTGCCCCTGGTTGGTCCTGTCACTGCACACAGCTGCCTGTGAGGATGCTGTGACACCAGAACTGACCTCAGGCCCTGCTCTTCCAGGGCCTGCTCAGTCCTGCAGAGCAGGAGTGGTATTGCTGCAGAGGAGAATGGGCTTTGGAGGCAACTGAGACACAGACTGGGTTTGGAGCATTGGAAGAGGCCGTGTCAGTGCTGGGTGATGTGTCCTGAGAAATCAGGTGTTTCAAAGCAGCTTTGGGTCCTCCTTCTGTCCTCGGCTCTTCAAGTTCTTGTTGTGACTTACTGAGGTCTATTATTCGTGCACTTCACAGGGTTGCTATGGAATTTATTAGGCTGAGTTGTGAATGCAGGGAGTAGTTGCTTTCAAAAGAGAAAGAAATATGGTTTGCAGGGCTGCCTACAGATTTAAGATATGCAAATTTTTTTTCTTGGAACCTTTAAAAAATGGGTTTTTTGCCCACATTTCCTCTCTGTACTTTGAGTTTGGAGAATTTTGCTTTCTAATTATTTCTTTTGGGGAGGGTTATGTGAGAATAACAAGAAGAGAGAAACTCATGTCTGACAACTCTCCCAGATTCCTCTTCAATGTATGCAAGAGGCACCTCCTAAAAGCAGCAGCATCCTCCACATGTGTAAATTAATTTTTCAGTAATGCAGGAAGACTTTGAATTTTTTTGGGGAGGGATTTATTCAAATATACAAAAACAAATAGAAGTTTGCTGTTTGAGGTATATTACGGTGAGCAGAAGGGACAGCAGAAGCTTACCTGGAGCAGGATCTATGAACCTTGCAGGGATTTTAGGCAGGTCAGATTTCAGAGAACCAGACAGAGCAGCAAGGTCATGTTTGGGGCTTACACGTGGACATCTTGGTTCCTGTCTTTGAAACTGGGAATGTAGGAAGCTGCTGCCAGAATCCGGGAAGTCCTGGATCAGTAAAGTGCCTAGCAGGGAGCAAGACACCTGTGAAGGTGGGAGGTGGAGGAATTGCTCACTGGGAAATAAGGTCAGGCTTGGGTTTTTGCATAACAACCCAGCAACACAAGTTCATGGTTTCTGATTGTAGAAGATACCTTTACTAATTTGATCTGTGTGATGGGACAAGAAATAAGCCAGGGCTGGGGTAGTTTTAGGTTTAGTTTTACCAAGGAAGACTTAGTTACAGAACTGAAAAGACTGGAAAAGGAAAATGGGTGGAAAAGCAATATTTCTAGATTGCTTAGCTAAAGCATAGTCTTAGTGCAGTTGGATAACAGTTACAGATGGAATTTGATACATGAAAAGAAACACATTTCTGGATGATGACCAAGCAATGTTCTTCAGAGTCTCATAAAAGCAACGTAAAAATAGGATTGTTAGAAGAGGACTTGATCTCAAAAATATTGGAAAGTATTTTTCTAACAGAACACCTTAAGGAAAGTGAAAAAGGAAGCTACCCAGGGACTAGCTGTGTTGAGGTCTTTCTGCAAACAGATAGTAGAGTTATCACTTCTTAACTAGAGGAACTTTGTAAATTCCTTGGGGATAGTTTTCACCTGTATCCGAAGGAGGAAGCCAAGTTCAAGACATTGAAATATCGTAATGCAAAAAGGCAAGCTGAAAGATAGTGACAGATAAACCAGAAATCCAATAGATCTTCATACTATGTTTTGATGAATTCTCAATGTGAAAGATTTATCTTTTGATGTGCCCCTGGGTACTTTCAGCCATCCCTGGATCTGCTTACCAAGGCTGCGACATTTTCCAAATGACCTCTCTACTTCTTGTAATCTTAAATCCTGTTCAAAAGCATGTTATTGTTATGTCTGAATATTAAGCTTTAAGCAAGGTAATGGATTACCTTTTGAAGAGCTGCATGATCACTCTCATTTTATCTGTGCTAGTTAAACCTTGATTTTTACCTTGGCTGGGTTAGTTTCAAACTGACAAAACAGCTCTTGCTTGAGCTGGAGGAGGATCTCAGTCCTGCAAGCAATGCAAAGTCACAGCCAGCTGGAAGATGTCTCAGCTTCAATGTCAGTGTTGCAGGGGCTTTATATTCCTTTATTTCACACTTCCTTCCAAGTCAACCCAAAAGCTTACACCTTCACAAAGTAATGCTGTAATGAGGTATTTCTGGTTCTGAGCATTATAAATGTGTCAGCTTTCCAGCCTGGGCAGTAGCTGTAACTCTCTTTTGTAAATGTGGGCATGGAAGCATGAGGGGACACAAGGGTTGCCTGGTGCTCACATTGTCATCAGCAGTGGGAGCAAGAACAGGGCCCAGCACTCCTGGTCTGGGGTCTGCTGTAAACTCCCGGAGCCACTCATGGAGGGGCAATAAGTGGTGGATTCGTTTGGAAAAACCCAGCCAAGAAGCAAAATTAAGACAAAATTATGCTATTTCCTGGCAACTAGCAAAGCTAAATTAAGCCGGCCAATTCCTGATAAAATCACAGCAGGGAAAGCAGAACAAGCAAACCAGAACTCTGTTTTGCAGTTAGATCCTGTGCTATTTTTAAGTCATCCTGACAGCTTGTTAAATGCCAGTCTGGAGAGCAGCTCGAAGTACTGACTCTCACTTCAGACATGTTCCACGGGAGGCTGTGCCCTGAGAAGATGCCTTGCAGCAGAGTGCCCTTTCCATATGGGAGTCAGACCCTGCAGCAGCCGGGGACTCAGGCTGTGTGTCTTTAAACCTTTGCTGTTAGTTCTCCATATGGTCTCACCACTGTTACACGCTCAGATTGTGCTGCATAATTTTCAGTGACACATTTTGATGTTTCCAGACCTGTGTGCTCTCTGTAGAACACACTTTGCAGTAAATACAGGTTACACAGGCACCCTGAGAGGTCTTGGCTGGCCCTCTAAGGGACTGTTGGGCATCCTCGTGGCCAGCCATTGCCAGTGCTCCAGTTGAAGGGGTAAGAGAATGCATTTTCTGAATATCCAAATATATTTACAATTCTGGGAAAAGGAAAAAAAAAAGGTTGAAGCAGTTGTCCTAACTTCTTGGGAGGGATGTGGTATTCACACCTCCTAAGCTGCTATCACACTTAGGTGCTTGTGTTAGGAGGAGGAGTTACCAGTCTCTGCCAGTGGAAGATAGCACAGCCTGTCTCTTCTCTCCATCCATGGGTGCATTGCACTGTCTGTAAAAATTTTTGTGACAGACTTTGAATAAGCTGGAAATGTCAGTGGCAGAGCTGGATTGAGAATGCAGAAGACCATTTACAAAGGATCATAGGAAAGGAGTGTTTCCATTTTCCTCTATGAGGCTTTGTGGTGTTGCTGCCTCTCATTTTCTATTAGTGATGTGTTCTGCAGAGTGAAGCAAAGCTTTCTTGTACTTAATTCAGAGTAGCATCCCTGATGCCTTGTAAATCTGGTAAGAATTGAGCACAGGAGCACAGACTCCCAAGCATGATAATTCTGCAGATTTCTTTTTTGTATTGAAAATTTTTTAGTATCAGAAGTTACATTTGGATAACAGAATCCTATCACCATATATTTTAATATGGTGTAAGTGAAACCACATAGTAACTAATTTCTTTTTGAATACAGAATTCTTTTGTTAAATCTAAATACTTTCCTAGTCCTACTTTAGGCAGTATTTTAAGGGCTGGAGTTTGGTTTAGTCCCATGGGAGTTCCATTACAGACCTCTGAGCATTTCCCTCGATTGCTAAAGTTGATGTCTATTTATGGTGCCATTTATTAGCATCCAAGTACATGTTGTTATTATGTTGTTTTTAACATCCTGAAGTTGTACAGCTGAAGGTTTCATTTAACACACTTGAGTGCACAGTAGGCAGTACAGGATAGGATAATGGAACTCCATCTTTCTAGTTTTATTGGCCTAATCATCTTTATCTCTTTATTAGTTTACTAAAACCTTCCTTCCCTCCCAGCCTAATGCACAGAGTGAGTTACCTTTACTTTAGTGTCAGTGAGTGTGAGGTGTTTGGGGCTTTTTAAATGAAATCTTTGTATTTTGGGAAGTTCATTTTCCTTATCAAATTCCATCATTTATGACTCACTAACTCCTGATGACAATGTGTTGAAGTGGACCCTTTCCCATTACGTGGTACCTACATGCTTAACCAAAACTCAGACCTGAATCAGATTTTATCTTCCTTGCTATAGCTCTTAACTTCTGTTCTGTACCCACAGACTGCTTTCAATTTCCACTTAGAGCATCTTATATCCTTGCTGTTACATCCTATATCCCTTGCATAGGTATAACCACAGAGAAGGGCTTGGCATCAAAGAAATAAAACAATTTCATACATTCCTGCATTGAAAGGCAGTTTATCTACATGTCCGATTAAAGTTTCTTTCCCCAAAATGCATTACCCCAGGGTAGGAGGGTTCAGAGACCTACCAACAGCTGGTGCCTTGCTCCCTCTTTAGAGGAAACATCACCTTTTACCAGTTATATATTTGCAAGAGGCACTAACATGACATTATTCTACTCCTTTTTGAAATCCTGAAATGTGTTAGAGAGACGCTGCTACTGTGTTAGAAATGTATCCAGTAATAATAGCTCAATATTTTTACAGCTGTCTGTGAATAGGTGTCATATTCGTGGCTTCATTATTTTCTTATTTCTTCCATTACAGCTCTGTTGTTTTCTCAGAACAGTTCCAGGGGCTTTAGGAGCTGTGTTTTGAGAAAAAGACTTCACTGGAGTTTTGCAGTGCTGAGCCTAAACTGGTCCTTTCCTGGAGTCACCTATCAGTGTCACAGGAGTGCATTTCTTGGAGCCTCATGTCCTGGCTGGCCACTAAAAAGAGCCTCCAAAGTGCACACATTGCCAGGGGAGTTTTCACATTTACCCTTGCACACACATTTGGGAGTAGATTCCCAAGTGGTTGCATCAAGATCTTTTTAAGTACTCAGATATGAGTGTGCTTTGCATAGTAATTATACACAGATGTAATTGCTGAAGTGTTGAAAATATGAATGTCTCAATAGATGATTCAGTTAATTCATGGTAGGTGCAATAGCAGACCCTGATGTGTTTCAGATCCACCTCCCTGAAAAATGTTTTTTTTTATTTAACAAAAAGTTCATATTTATGCACAACTCTATTTGTGCTTGTGGAGTAAAAGCAGGAGAAACACTCAAATGGGACAAGTTAACATCTCATTCATTACAGTTACAGTGAGCAGCGGGGCAAAGTCGATACCAGCATTGGTATTGTCCAGTGTGACAAATGGTACTGTGAGCTCCTGCAACACACTTGCTGTAAAATGACTTTTTGAAGCAGGTAATAAAAAAAGAATCTGTTCACAGAATTCAGTATTTGTACAGAAGTTCTTTGTTTCTTTTTGAAGGCAAAACTTCAGTTTCACTGAATTTTTTCTGCTGGTGTTTGTGAGGCTGTCAGGACCAAAACAACCCCTAGACAAAAAAAGACTGTCTGGCCCCGAAACTCGATCCCTTGATTCATCTTAAACTGCAATTTCTGTTTTGTTTCCACTGCCTTTATCAGTCTCTCTCAGAAGCACTGTGTAAGGTGTTGGGAACCATGGCTACACCAAGACATGGCTCTGAAATGAGCTCTTTGAGTAGCAGAAGAGATTTTGTGCTTCTGGAGAACAACTGGAGAGAAACAGAGCCTGGGGCATCCCCTCTCCTTGAGGGGAGGTTTTGCAGACCTGTGGTCTGTGCAGGGTTTTAAAAGCAATGCATTTAGTAACATAGGATTCAGTGAAAAACGCTGTCTTATTATGATTTTATAGTATGTTTCTGTTTTCAAATGTAATGTAAATGCCAAGAAATGATATTTTGAGATTGTTTTAAATTATGAAAACGTGAGATTCTACTCCATAAATGCTTTAAAATACTGAAGACTTTAACCTATGAACTTGCACAACTATTTTGCAAGGCATTTCTGATTTCTCAGTGTCATCTGTGCAGGGCAGCTTGAGTTGAAAGAGGGAAGGACACTTGGGTAACTGTAAAGGTGTATGTTATACACAGCTGTGTGGGGTAACTGCAGCTGCACTGACCATAGCGATGGTGTTTTATAAATCGCTTTCCTAACGTCCCAATGTTCCTGGCAGTTTAGTACCAATAGTGAGGGAAAAGATACGAAAGGATGCCCAAAGTTATGTTGGAGTTCTTTTGGTGTGAAATAATACAGAACTGCAACTGCCATGCTTTCATTCAAGTCTCACCTCTCTTGTGACCTTTTGGTTGAGGGTAGCAAATCTTACGCAAAGCTTTGTATTTTGTTGTGTTTTAGTCACATCCTGTTCCCCTTGGTCAGGTTCAAATGCAGCCTCACAGCTTTAAACCTACCCAAGCAGGTCTTCCAGGTTTGGAGTTTGAATCCCATCAGCTGTGGGACAGGAGTCCTAAAGAAACCCAGAGACCTCACAGGGAGCTCTGGAGGTTCCCCTCCATCCTGAACCCCCACTTGGAGGGTTTGTGTGCTGGCCATAGGTCGTGGTGCGTTTCAGAGATGTGACACAGGGTCCTGGGTAGGAGTGGGCCATCAAGGGCTCTGGGCTCTTAGCTGATCACCAGTTCTGGCCAGACATTGCTGGAGGTTTCTACAGGGCAGGGGGATAAATGGTGCTTCCATTTGTGCTCAGTTCTCATCACGATGTTTGTATGAAATTTCCCCTTTCTGTGAAGCAGCTGCTCAGCATCATCCGCATGGAAATGAGGGGATCTCCTCACCTGTCTCATTGTGTTAGCTGCAGTTAAATACTTCTTGCAAAGCCCTGTATGAATTTCATGACCAATAGTATATAGTGAAGAAAAAGTCATTAAAATCTTCCCAAAATATAGGAAGTGTCACCTGTGTGCACTGTGTTTTTTCCAGCTTGGTCTCTTACGTAAAACAGTGGCAAAATGTCATCTGGAAGTAAATCTCTGTGCTCAGGCCTGTCACACAAGCAGAGACATCTCAAGCGTGAGTGCTTCAAGCACTCTTTCATTGGGAGTCTTGAAAGTTTCCTTTAAACCTTGGAGTGACTCAGGCACACTGTCCCTGTCCAAATCCAAGCTGGCTGGATGCCAGGGAGACCAAACCTTCTGCTCAGTACTGAATTACAATTCTTTTAGCTAAAAAACCGATACTGTTTACATCTATAAGTCATTAGCTTTTATTGAACAGAGGCATCAGAAGAACATGATCAGTTACTGTACCCTGTGGAAAAGATGGGTGTATAATATCCCCATCCCAGGATTTGATCTTTTTCCTGCAAGCAGAAATAGTCTCAAAAGGGAAACTGTTGCCTTGAGAATTCACAGCAGCCAAGGTTCAAAGAGGTAAAGGCAAGTTTGTTGCAGGACAGATTTTTTCCTTTTCTTTGAAAAACACAGAACTCATTTATTGGTCACACTGTACCAGAGATGTACACGGGGGAAATTGGATATTTGCTTGGCTGCTTTTCTTGTTTCTAGTGGAAATACAAATGAAAACTATAAACTATTAATCTTCAGTTTAGTTTTGCAAAGTATTGAGCAGCATTTAAAAGCAATTAGTTTGCTTCACAGCAGAAGTCGTTAGAGGAGAGGGATTTAGCAGCTGCTTCAGCTCGGGATTTGTACAGGAGAAGGCTTATTTCTTGGTTATATGGTAGGAGTTACAAAACAGGTAAAATTATTTACTTAGGCCTTCTATTTAAAGCTCAGCTAGAGCGTGGCTCCTCCTCAAAACAAACACAATGTTCTGGGGATAACCAGCCCCTCTTGGTTGCTAGGAGATGCTTGAATCCCAGTACTGCCAGTGTGCTGCTGGCACCCAAACACTTTAATGCTCCCTCCATTTCTGGAATGCTCCAGTGTGGAACAAAGACAGTGAAATCACTGTTAGGTCAAGGGAGAGAGAAGTAATGTTGCTGAAATTTCCAGGGTTTTTAAAGAATGAGCAAAGTCATTGGCTCTTTCAGCATTTAAAGGTGTGGTTTTTTCAAAGTTATCAACATTTCTTTAATGTTGAGCTTCCAGAGACTTTCTTCCCTTTGGGACATTGATTTGGTCTTCATGCTGAAGAGCCCTTATCAAGCCAGCAGTAAGGTCCTGCTCAGTGGAACTGTGTTCCTGTGGGATCAGGCACGTTCATGGCCTCCCCTGCACATTACAGACTTCCTACGGGATAAAATGCAGCTTATGATGCCCATGGTTCCGGCCAGTGTATCAGAAGAGTCTAAGGTCTTGATGTGTCCAACAGCTCACCAGTCTCTGGCCTCAGCTGCCTCCACTCACCCTCAGTGCTCACAAGAAAGATGTAAAGCCAAATAAAGATATGTAATAAATAGGACCTGACTAATTTATTCACTCAATAAAGCATCAATAGCCTAAAGTTAACTGAGCAAAAACAGACTCACACTAAAATGCTAAATTAATACCTCCCTGCAGCACAGAATCCATTGCTTGAGTGCATTTTGCAGAAGTTGAAAAAAGTGACATTGTATGAATGTGTTTTAAAGATTATTAGAAAGGGCACTCCTTGTAAGTCAGTTTTCCATTATTTTTAGCATTATATTTAGAATATTTAAAAATAAACTGTATTGGCAACTCCTGAACTGCACTGCCTAGCCACAGCTATCTATAAAGATGTTAAAACCCAAGAGTTTTGATCTCTTTTTTCGCCAGCTAACCAACAGTTGGAAATTTTTTGCCATCTGATATTTATTACCTCCTTCTCTCTCCTGTGTTGTTTCTAGCTTTCAGCCCTAACTCACAGCAGCTCTGTGACAGTGCTGCATTTTGTCTGGCTCCAGCACCTGCAGGTCTGAAATGTCCTTGTGCTCCCCATCTCCCTGGCACGGGATGGAGAGCAAACACAGGACAGGCACCTCCCAACAAACCCGACCAGCTTCCACAGCCCCCTGACCTGTCACAGAGAGTTCTGTGCGTGGAGAGAGCACAGGATTCAATTTATGTTCTGACAGTAGGACTTCAGTTTAAATGGTTTGCATCTAGACTCTGTCCCCCTCTTTGCTTTGAGTAGTGCCACACTCTGCAGGCAGCCCTGTGGTGTCCCAGAGAAGCTGGGGCTGGTTGTGACTTCCTTGCACTCCTCCAAGGAAGAGTTACCCTGCTCTTTATGTGATAATGCCTGTTGCCAGTCAGGCTCTTGGGAGCTTGTCCTTTATCTCTGTAGGATGGTTAGACCCCCTTATCAGCAATGCTCATCACCCTGAGCTGGCTTTCTGTGGCAAAAGTTCCAGCTACAGATCCCAGACTGCCTATTCAAAGGGCAGGCAATGTTGTCTGTACCTCTCGATGGCCTGAAAAATGAGGGAATCTCAAATAATTGCTAAAAATAGGGAAGGTTAGAAATTAGATAACTTGGAAGTAAAGTGAATTTTAAAATGTGAATGTTCGATGGGCAATACAGCAGAGAAGGGAATGACGAAACTACCCCCATCCCTGAGCCTGAGGTAATTCTGAGCTAACTGTGATGCCTGTGCCTGCAGATCTCAGCTGTGTGGCCTTTGCAAGCTGACGAATGGCTCTTTCTAGCCTTGTACTATTTTTATTGCTTGCAACATTTGTTTTAGCCACAACAGGGAAGCATCCCTCTAAAAGTAAAATGCTGACACGTGTGAAGGAAACCCACAATCCATAACATCATTTAGCAGAAAGAGATTTTTATGTTGTTTTCTAGTCTCCATCTCTGTAATGCATTTCAGTGATGGATGATGTTGTGAAGGATCCTGCCCAGCTCCTGGTGCTCTGCAATCCACAAGGGGTGCAGCTGGAGTGGGATTGCATTCACCTGCAGTAGCAGAGTGGCTCCCCTGGGCTGCTCCTTCCCAGCACCACTGTTCAATCCTGACTCCTGCCTGCATGAGGGTGCAGGCAGGGAAAGTAGGAAAACTGATGTCTTCCTCTGTGTGGTGGATCCTCTTACAGGATATGGGTGTTAAACACGCTCCTGACGTGTGAACCTTGGGTTTCAATATAATAATTCTTGTCTAGACTATTTCTCTAAGCTTCATGTAAATTTTGCTTATAAATTATAAATGTTTCTATAATATGCCAGGTAATTTAATACTCCCTAGAAATGAAGCCATCAATCCAATCTCCATCAGACATTTTTGTGCTTTTTCCTATAATAATGCACAAGAAAGCTCTCCTAAAAGCCAACAAAATACTACATTGTCCTTTTTCAAATCTCTCCTTGACTTTTGCCACTAGTGCAGTGCCAATAAAATACTCAGCAACAGCTTGGCAGCTACTCTTCTCTAACCACTGCTTGTTGCATTAGTCACAATTATCTCTCTTTATATCCTCCTGCTGTTATTCCTACTCTTGTGGCCTTTTCCAGTTGTGCAAATACATACACATGCTCTTGAATTCATTAATAGGATGAATAATCACTTTGGAGTCTTTGGAACAACCTACCTCCTTCAAGATAAGGATGTGAACAAGTGTTCAATCACAGCTTTAAATTGTAAAGTCTTTGGAGCAGGAATTGGTTTCTGGTAGGTCTGTATAATACATTTTGCACTAGAGGACCACAACTGGACTTCTGTCCTACTGTGAATAAAATGCAAAGGTTCAGAGGTTTAATGCTCTTTATAATACAGCCAGGTAAATATGAAGTTGGTACTTTTGAAACCACTAATTAATCACAGCCAAATAATTGCCAGCTAAGGCAAGGTGGTAACCCCTGAAGAAGTAATCAGGAATTAAAGCCAGCTAGGGTGGTGGTGTTTAGTAAAAATTACGACGTGGTCCCTCTGCACTTGGTGGCACAAATCCCGTTCCTTGGGAGGAGCCCGTGCTCTGGAAGGGAACCACCAGCCTGGTTCCTCCTTGCCTGCAGAGGTGTGCTTGGAGGGCAGGACTCCCACCAGTGAACTCTGTGTCTGCAGGGTCCCCAGGATCTCTGGACAAGTCAGACTCACTAAGGCGGGTGTTCTTGCCAGAGGGGCCACTGCCAGCTCCTTTTGCAGCCCGCTGCAAGCATGCTGCCAGGGGAGAGCGGATGCTGCTGTTGCACAGCCCCCACTAAGAGGAGTTGTTCTTTGCATTCTTAGCTTTCCCCAGTGTTTCATGGATGGTTTTTCTGTTTCCCCTTCCCTGCAGCCCAAGTAGTGGTGTTGGCCCCTGCTTGCACACAGCTCTGGCGATGTCTTGCTGGGGTGTGTAAGTGAATTCCTCACAGGAATTGCCCGTACGGGTTGCCTTGGGAGATGAGCAGGGATGGGTGACAACTCGCAGGCAGTTACTCCCTCACTCCTGATGTATGATTTTGCTCCCTGCAATTGTGTTCCTGCCAGGAGTAGTGGCAATCCTCAGCCTCACCATTGTCCTTGGTGTCTGTGACCCATAAAGGGACCTCACAGATCAGTGACTGGCTGTCAGGGTTTAAGGACAGTGCTTCCATATGAAAGCCTGGTATTGCCAAATCTTCCTGGGGTTAAATCTAAGTTCACACAGTCAGTGGAAGACTCTCATTGATTTTAGTGGGCTTTGGATTCTTAGCTATATCGTTACAAGGCAGTAAGTGCCTGGAAAGACAGGCTTTAAAATACCAAGGTGTTGGAAGTATTGAGCTGCAAATGGAAGACGTGTCTTCAGGTGAGCTTCTGCTGAGCAGAGGGAACCGGGGTCAGTAGTGGGAGTGTACACATTGCTTCACACCAGGAGTGTTTGAATCAGCCCTCGCAACATTTTGGTGAGCAACTAAATGCCCTCACATTAGTGGAAATCCAGATACTTTCTTCCCAATGATGTTTTAGTGCATGAAAAAAAAATTAGGTGTAGGAAAGTTTTGGATTTCAGCCCACAGGGTGGAAGTGAATGATCACGGTACTTGAGCCATCCTTCACTGTGCTGTCATCATCTATTGGAAAGTTGGAGGTTGTAAGCAGCAGCTGTCCAGGGAGACAAATCAGTTGAAAAAAATTATGTCTTACAGGTTTCCAGATACTGACCCTGGGAAGATAATCAATTATAAAATCAATGTAATACATGGAACTTGGGATCTCATTCTGAGCATGCTGGGCTTTGAAAGATTCTGGCTGTGTTGAAAAATATGAATGCTGTAGGAGTCATCCTCCTGTCTTTATAAAAGATGATTTTATAAACTGAAACAATCCTAATTCACACATGCCAGCACGTTGTCCTCCTCTGAGCACACTGACTGCAGGGTTTCAGTGTTCCCCTTGTACACTGCTTTTAACACATGTTGTGAAATAGGTGCAAATGTTGTGATACTGCATTGGATGGAGCAGGTTTAGGGACTGGATACAGGATCCATGTGTGTTTAATGCAGAAATCTTGAATGCAGTAAAGTCAAGGCAAAACTCCCATTGACTTTGGAGGGGCTATGTGTTCTTCCTACCTTCTCTTTTGGAGTTATCTGGTTTTCCTACCTGGACTTTTAAATATGCTATTTGATTCCTAAAGCAGTCTTTCTTACCCTTTAAAGTGTATAACAATTGTACCAGCACAATGGCCTCTTCCCATATGTGCCTATTAAGTATTTCCTGATCAGAGTGTTACGCCTGCTGTAGGAGAGAAGAAAGACACATTTAGTGGCCCACAGCTAAAAACAAAGCTGGTGGCAGATTTGGGAAGTGAGCCAAGACAGAGTGCTGACCACAGGGCTGCCCTTCCTGAGTTGCTGTTTTGTTTGTCTTTCTGTGCTTTTTTTATTTTCAAAAATGGCAGACAGAGACAGGATTATAAATGTAATTAAAAGTCCTTAGGATTTTTGTCCCTCACTATCTTGAGCAGTTTTCTAAAAGCAAGGTCTCTACGAGAAAATAGCTAATGGAAATTTTATGTCTGTTTTCAGGTATCTGCCTAAAAACACTTTAATGTTTTATGTTCGGGAATACAATGCAACTGCACTACAAAAATCAATATTCTTAAATATTCCATTTGAGAACCCCAAAACAGAATATCTAGTATCTATTAGGTTTCTCTGAAATCTTTTCTACTGAGTTCATAAATGGCATGAAAAGGATGCCATTGCTAGAGAGCAAATGAATTCTGTTTCTGGGAAAGTAATTTACAGCTTCACATGAAAAGGATTGTGCATGGCATCTGCTAAATTTTGCTGCCCATTTTCCCCAAATACAGAGAGCAGCTCGAGGTTGCTTTTCTTTAGGGATAGTTTTTGACCCTGGACAGCTCAGCAAAATAGTAAGGTTTGTAATTTGGCTATTAGTATGTTATTAATTAAATAATATATCTAGAAGCAGAAAAGACTAAATGTGAGGTACAAGATGCAATAGGTTAAAAGAATTGTTCCTCTTCTGGAGCTCTGTGTGAGTTCAGTTCAGATGCTGGCTGTATCTGCACCTCAGTCAGTGTGTGCTGCAGAGGGGAGGGCTGTGTGTGACAGCTCCACGCTTCCAGCAGTGCTGGAATGCTGTTAACATTCGTGCCACGCTCCCCCTCTGTGCCACGGGGATAAATTCTTTCCATTGGTGGTGTTGGCATTTTGCTCATCAAAGCCACAGATCCTGGACTATGATCTTTTTCTCCAGATGTGGGAGAGTTTCTTCAGTCTGAGGCTTCCTCTGGCAGCTCTGCAGTAGTTGCTTCTGGGGAGTGCAGAAGTGCAGGGGGATTTCTGGTGCTGCCCAGCTGAAATGGGGTGGGATTCCCAGTGCACAATGCCAGATCTGTGGGCTGGGCTGAGTGCATAAATGGGAGTGAGTTTTCTGGTGTTCTGTGCCCATTCACAGAAACCAACTCTGCATAAACTAGGGAGCAGGAATTTGTTGAACTTTATAGCTTTTTTGCCTGTTTTATTTGTTTATAAATCTCGATTTCTATCACAGAGAGGGAGCACTTCACCAGCCATTCTAAGCCAATATATGGGCCCACTGTGAATGCTATGACTTGCTCGATGCTTTAAAGACATGCTGAGCTTTGTAAAGAAAACATTAATAAAAAAGAGCTTATAAGGGGCATAAAGTTCAGACATACTGTGCTTTCTTGTTTATAACAAGATTTGTGTTCTTATTTTTGACATGCATTTTATTAAAACTTTCATCAACTTATTAAAAGTTCCACAATTTTATTCTCTCTTTTCAATTACATGTTACTTAATCTCAAGCACCATTATAACCCATCTCCAAGAAATGGTGTACCATGAAGCCCTTCCTTGACAATGTGAGGTGTTTGGAAGCAGGTAGTGGCCGTAGGTTTCTCTGCCACCTGGCAGCTCTCCCAGGACGTGCTGCCAGAGCAAGGCTGATGGAGCTACATGATCATCAATGCACATTTCACTCATTTAGGGCAATATGAAACCTTTCCTGTTCCGTGCAAATTTCATGCCAGGGTGCTGCTTGCTCCAGAAGGTAAGAGACAGACTCTGCTCTTGCTCTTTAGCAGTTTCCAGAAATTTAAGACAAATTTCATTTAACTTGAGATCCATATGTTCATCATAGCATGATCAATGATAAGTAGTTTTGAGTTATGACTGGTGTTTTGAACATATGACATTCCTCATTGAATTCTTTCGGACACTCTTATTCCAGGCAATGGAGCAGTTTTGATTCAAGGCAAACTACATCAGTCACCAAAATTAGGTGGTTATTGGTAGAGGAAGAAATTCCTTCTTCTTCCCCTAGAAGTCAGCAGTGTATGCCAGAATGTATTTTTACAATATTGGTTTTATAAGAACAGTTTCTCACTTTTACTCATTTGAGAATTGAATTAGTTTTTGCTGCTGCTTCACTGACTTCACAGAACATTTCCCCACAATCATTTAACATGCTATTAAATTCTAGAGTATGTTGTCTGAACATCTGATAATTTGATTTTGAATGATGTTTGTGTCATTACAAAGTATTTTAGTCAGCAACAACAGTGTTGGTAATATGAAGTGATGCTTTTAACAATGAGCTCAAAAAGAGAGGCAGAAGCCCTGGTGTAAAGCTGGCAGCAGCCAGAATGGATGACTCCTGAAGCCATTATCTTCCAACAGCTTCTGAGGTTCAATGCACTTAAACTTGCTGCTTTTGCATTTTCATCAGCTTCTTCATTTCCTTCCATTTAGTCAAACCTGTGCAACACTGGATTTCATAAAGCTATTTTTAAACAGTTTGGAGCTTCCAATCTACAAAACATGAAGTACTCTGAGGATTGCATTTCTCTCTAAATGTCTTTATGTTGCATGTTGTTATTCAGGGGCTACCAAAGCCAGAGAAGACCTAACAGATTATTAACTGTGGCCAGCTATTGGTTCTCCAGTTCTGGGCCTTGTTGCACAGTGCAGCCCATTGCACTGGAAATGAATCCTGTTGAAGCTGTGCCAGTTTGAAAGTACCAAGCATGAGAGAATATTTGGTGTGTCCAAGTACCACATTTGCCAGAGCAGTTACCTTGGCTTAAGCAATTGGTCATGTGGAGGATTTGTACCAAAGGGAAGAAAAAGGAAAATCCTGGTTGCTCAACAGTGCAGATTTATCTTTTTTGCCCATAAACATCCATGTTAAGGCAAAATGTGTTTGTGTTTTGCTCCAGCCTGAAGGGATGGGAACATGGAGTAGCTGGTGCCTCTTCTACCATTTGGTCTTCAGGCCCAGGATCACTCCCTGGCACTCTTCCTTAGCAGGAAGCAGCTAATAGAGACTGTATCATTTGCTTTGCTTTCTCTTGGGGTTCTGGGGATGGCTTGATTGTTTTTCTGGGGATGGGAGAAGTGATACACTGTGATTAGTACAAAACCTCTTAATTTGCTGCTTATTGGGGTTTATGTGTTTTTGGTTTTTCCCTAAAAGTCTTGTCCTAGAGAATTCTCCTGCGGCTTGTGAATGTTTTGCTTTGTGAACATTTAATCCAGCGTGGGCTTCAGCAGTAATTAGTAACATGGATATTTATGGAGACATTCTAACCTGCTTTGTTCATGAATATTCCACCATGGTGGAAATTTCACACCCAATAAATCACTAATGAAAATGTCTTTTCCCAGCTGCATTTACCTGATGTGCTGTTAATCTTGCTGTACCCACTGGAGGCAGAATTACTGTCAGATTTGCAACACAGAAAGGAATTGATTTTTAATTAGTGACCCCAATAGTGTAGGTTAAAAATTATTTTTTAAATGGTGATTTAATAGCCCTTTTCATATAATGGCATCAGCTTCATTGCCTGTACTGATGTTTTCTAGGCTGCCATTCGAGCAGATGCTTTGAAGGACAGCATAACAACCATTGGGATCAAAGGGATCCAGGAGAGCAATGGTGTGGGGAAGGTGGCTCTGAAAGCACAAAGTGTCAGAGAAACCCCATGAAACCCAGCACCCTGTGTATTGACAAATCTCACAAGCCAGAAGTGTCAGTCTGCTTGCATTTGGTCTCTTCCCAAAGCGGTCCTGAACTGGGCCATCCAACTCTTGGATGACATTTCATGAAGGAAATTATTACAAGATAAATCATTGTGTTTGGAAAGATCATAAATTATTTTGCCTGATTGATGAGCTTTACCCATTTTCCCAAAGTAATTTACATCATGGCCAGCATTCCTGTGGTCAGACATCTCTAATTTAAGGGAAAGCAGAATGGCACAGCACAAAAAGAGTGTGGCTTCCCTGAGATTGTCACTGCAGGTTAATTGACTAAATGAAGAATGTTAATGAAATACTAGAATAGGAAGGTCACTATTAAAAATTATCAGGGAAAAGATATGGATCGTGCCATAGGAGGGAGCTATAGCATTCTCCTTTCCTGAAAGTCAGGCTGCATTTTATTATCCTGCATATTGCTGACTGCAGGTGCTCACAATCAAAAAAAAATTATTAAGCACTGGTCAGTGTCAGTGAAGCTGTCAGCTCATTAGATTCTGTCAAAATCTGGATTTGCAGAAATCAAGCCCTGCTTCTGAACTTGCAGGTCTGTGTGCCCCTGTGTAAATGTTACAGTGAGACCTCTGCAGAGAGGCTGGGACTGGGGAACAACACCACCTTGGGATTTTCACCTGGGTTCTGAATGCTGCAGAAGTAAGGCTTGTCTGCATCTGTGTTGATTAAGCTCTTGATAAGGCCATATGTTTCTCATGTGTCTACTGCTGTGACTTTTCCTTCAGGAAGGATAACCCAGACTATCTGTGGGCTAAATTTTGAGGTCTCTTTGTCTTGAATGTTGAACACACAAGTTGAGCAAATATCCAATACGTCTGAAATAAAGCTTTTTTTAATAACTGTTGCTAAAATAGGAATTTTGAACCACTCAGAGTCCACCAAAATCAAACCCAGTTTTTCTATCCACATTGCTAGGTTTTGGAGCAAATCTTAATTCCTGAATTTAGAGCACTTACTGTCTTTCATGACTAACAACTGCATCATGTTGGAGACCATGGAGCTGTGGCATGACTGAACACTCCTCTCCCAGACTGCAGGCTCCTTTATATTTTATAGAGGCTCATAACCATGGCATTGAGATAACTCCTCTCTCTGAGGTGCTTTGTCTGAATCAACACTCCTGCAGCAACTGACTCTCACACGAGTTGTCCTTGCCTTCAGCAGAAACACAGGGCCCTCTGCATTGAGAAGGGAAGGCAAGAGTCTCTTTGAGAAACAGATTAACCATAAGTTACTATGGATGTCTTGAACTGGGTGTAGGGTGGGGGCTGTAAGCTCTCTCAGAGGGAATGCACCAAGTAAGAAAAGCAGCCTCCTCTCTACATCAAATCATGCCACAGGGAGTTGTAGGGTAACATAAAAATGATACAATGCCTCTTTGAGGGCTTGTTCATTTGTATTCTGTCTTAGTGTGCGTTTGCACCGTGGTTTGGTGTTTGCAAAAGCAGTGCTGATTCGGGACTATGTGCTTTCCAAGTCCCCATGCTCCCATGCTGGTGGGACAAACCCACCAGTTCCTTCCTGCTTCCCACAACTTTGAAGGGCACCCCTGCTGTACCTCTGCTTTTAGCCCACTTTTTTTAAAACTAGAGTTAACTATTCTGTGTTGGTGCAGTTTGCCAGCAGATTTGTTCCCCCTGTGCTGATGAGAGAGCTCCGAGCAGCCTGTCTGTGAACTCACCTGAGCAGGCCCTGCAAGGCAAGTGGGGTCTGCAGGAATGGATCCCCAAGCTCACATTGTCAAATGCTTGACAAAATGGCAGATGAAATTCATTGTTGATAAATGTGCAGTGATGCACATGGGAGGAAAAACACACTCGGTGATGGTCTCTGAACTAGCTATTAACTCCAAGATCTCTTTCCTGAGTGGTTTTATAGGACTATCCATTATATTGTCAATTCAGCAGCAAAGCAAAACAAAACAAACCAAAGCCCCACTAGAATGGGAGTAATTACTAGGAAAAGGCTGGAGAATAAAACAGAAAGCATTGCTGTGCAGCTGTATAAATCTGTTGTGTGCCCACATTTTAAACACTTTATCCAGTTTTGATATCCTACAGACCTCCCTCTCCCCTTTCAGAAAGGGATGATACAGCTGGGAACAAGCCACCTTCAGGTAAGATGGTCACATGTAAGATTTACATCAACCAAAAGGAGGTGCTTCTTCACACAGCTGTTCTGAGCTGTGAATCTGCCATTTATCGTCGTGGAGATGGAAGGAGCAGGTAGGTAAATTCTCAGAGCAATGAATTCATGGAAGAGGTCTGTGTGTGCTGCCTCTGGCTCTGCAAGGATCTGAGCTGCTGCTCAGCCCCGAGGTACAGCAGGGAGCCCTGCCTGTATGTGATATATCAGGCACTCTACCCTTGGCACAGGAACCTGGACCTTTGAATGATCCCATATGACTTGTTTTTTGTCTCTGTCAAGCCTAAATCCTTGCTGGACTCTTGAGCAGTGTGGGAGAGATCATCAGCAGGCATTCCTAGAAAGAAGTCTCAGTAATGTCATTCACCCAGGTTTAAGGAGACTGCGTAGCCTGACATCTGTCAGATGCCCTCAGAGCTCAGTACAGGAGCTCATTCTCCAAATATGTCTGCTTTTTAAAAGTTATGAACACAGGGGACTTGGAGCCCAGCGTAATTCGAAGTTTCAGGAAGATATGACTGGTTCCAAGACAAGTATTTGCAAAGACTGTTCCTTTGGAAGCAAGATGGCTTGCTGCTTCACCTTCCCAAGCTGTGAGCTCTCAGCAGTTACTGCTGGAGCATTAATTTTTTACTGTGAAATGCAGTGTCTCATCTTTCATTAATAAATTTTCTCAGGAGAAGAGGTGATGGCATTTAACTGTCAGGACAAACAAGGAAAGCCTTGTGGAAGCTGAAGATTCTGCATGTTCACCACCAAAGACACTGCAAGGGCAACTGAGCTCTCAGATCCCTGTAGAGGTGCAGTCAAATTCAAAAGATCTTTCCCTGAAGGTCTGAACCTTTTCAGAGAACAAAACCAAACCAACAACCAGAGCACTCTGCTTGTGAAAGTTCCTCTGGGATCCCCAGCTGTCCTGGCTCTGCACTGAAACTTCCAGAAGGAAACAAAACAGGCACATCACCTAGTTTGAACTGAAATTGTTGCCTCTCATCTTCAAAACTTTCTACTCTAAAGCCACAGAAAAAAGCTTCTGTGAACCTGAAGTGTCCTCCAAGTCCTGCTCACTTCATAGCTGGGTCTGAGTATGATGGGCTGGGAAATACCCTTGGCCAGGTCATGCTGTCTCCCTGGCTGGGAGACATCTGCATTTGATCCAGAGGGAACCTGGTCCAGGTGCTGGGGCTGGGGGACGTGGGAGGTCTCTCTGACACTGCACACTGCCATGGCTGATGCTCTTCATGTGGGAGAACAGTCAGTTACAGAGAGAGAAGGACTGATCCTAAAATACAGCTTTGCAAATAAAAAGCCTTGAGACACCTGTTTAAGTCTTGGTTATATCACAAGCTAATACAGATATCCTAGACAGAAATCAGATTTTCTGTCTGCTGAGTTAATGAATTATTTTTAAAACAATGTTACTCTTTCAAAAGGGCAGAAGGACACTGTTTTTAAAAGCTATCTTGCATACTAAGAAAAAAAACAAACCAAACCAGACCTTGAAAATAAACTCATTGGCCAAAGTCAATAATGAACTAGAGGTAAAAGGGTTGTTAGGTTGTACACAAGAGGAACTTTCTCACACGGCTGTGCAAGGACTTCTTTGAAAAATTGCAGAGTTTTATTCTTAACTGAGAACTTGGGTGACAGCAATAGGAAGAAAAGATGGCAGTGGCTCCACTGCACGAGGGGCTGAGAACAGCACACAGATTATAATGAATTTTTCCAAGATACTTTTCTTCACACCTCATTGCAGACAGATCTCTGAAAGTTCAGTGGACCAGCCAGTCTCAGCCAGTACTGAGAGAAAAGCAAAATCTTCAGAAAAACAATCTGAGGTTTAAAACTGACGTCAGGGGGTATTTAGCCCTACTTCAACACAAGTGATTCACTGTGCTGCTGCTTGGTTTGTAAGTCCTTACACTGCCCAGAGGAGCTGTGGCTGCCCCAGCCTGGAAGTGTTGGGGGCTGGACGGGGCTTGGAGCAGCCTGGGATAGCGGGAGGTGTCCCTGCCATGGCAGGGGTGGAACAAGATGACCTTTAAGGTCCCTTCCAACCCAAACCATGCTGTGATCCATGATTTTCTACCCTTCTATCTAAATTATTACCTGTCTGGAAGCCACAGTTTTTTCATCTCAGCTTGTGCCCTCTTCTACAGCCAGTCCCACCTTGACTCCAGAGACACACACCTTTGTCCAGGAGGGCAAATCCTCCATCCCTGCCCACAGGATGGCTGCTGCAGCATTTTGCCATTTTTGTAGAGGAAAGTGTTATCTTAAATGTGATCTGGTTTTCTCAGGCATTGACCAGTTTTATTCTATGCTTTTTCCCAAGTCTGATGCAGAGAATTCTGCAGAAGTTTAGCTGTGGGCTAAGCATTTGATCCCTGCCTAAAACAGAATGGAGAAACTGTTGCAGGCATTACCCTTGGTCTTGGTAATCTGAGCTGAGCTTAATTTGTCAGCAAAACAAGCAGGGGAAATGCAGTGTGCCTGAACTGCATGAATGGAGCAGGAGAAAATCACGGCCTTGTGATTTAAATTAATATTGATCCCACTAATAGGAATCAGAGGACCAAAATGAATTACATAAATGGAGTAATCAAGACGAAAAATTTCTAAAGAGTAACCTTGTGTTAATGGAGCTGATTTTTCTGATGTCAGGTAAAGACATAGAGAAGGATAACACACCATTTGTTTGGAAAGATAGTGGGCACTGCTGTCTCCTGCTCTGACTGCCCAGGACTGCTGACATAGGAAATTATTTCTGAGGACCCAAGACAGACTTGAAAAAACTATTTTTTCCTGTTTTGCCTGACTCTCTGTGAAAATACCCAAAAGCCTGAGGCTGCCAACACGTTTTCTGTGTCTGACTGACAGCCCTATTTCCCTTCATTTGGGGAGTGTCCCCAGCTGGCAGGTGTAAGTAACCTTTGCTGGCAGTGCCTGGGAGCTCTGTGCTCCTACAGAGGGGCAGAGCAGCAGTGCAGGTGGAGATGAGCGGGAGCTGGGGCCGAGGGAATCGGTTCAAAGCTTCTTGGCAATGGATGGACAGAGCAGGTAACATTGAAATGCTGCTACTGCTGTGCTCCTCCACCAGCCCTTGCTGCACGAGACAGTGCCAAGCAGATGTTGCTTAACCTGTAACTCCAGCTGCTGAGCTTCAATCCACTGGGGAGGAAGGAAGGGAATGATTGTGGGGAGCACATCCTGGGCACCCTGGCCTGGGACAGGGTCTTCTCACAAGGACCTCATGGACATGTTTTGCCTCAGGGTGTTCTGCAGGTAGCACAGAACAGCAGTGTCTCTCGTAGGATTTGTGCAGGACAGTTTGTGAGCATCTTTGCTCTCTGTGGGCAGCCTCCTACAGAAATAGGGCCCTGTCACTTGTAGGCAGGGCCGAGGAGACAGCTGGTCAGGTCTCTGTTTGCCAGGTGCTGTCTGCTTTGGGAGTCTTTCAGGAAACTTCTCTTGCTGAGGAACTGATCTGCAGAGTGGAAGTGGGACTCAGGCAAACCTGGTCTGCTGTGGGAGAAAATATCATGGTAGAAACACTCAGTCCTGCCCATGCTCACCCCGACGTCTAACACAGCCAGGCACCAGAAGCACTTGGCATATTGTACCCCAGGGTGTTCAGAGTGGGTGTGGCAAGCCCAGGGTTCAAAATGGCAATGGTGCCTAATGAGGTGCTTATTTCAAACTGCTCAAAGCCTGGTTGGAGATGTTCTGTCCCTTCTCCAGCTCAGCAGATCAAGAATTTGTTCCCACTCTGTCACCTGGAGTTCAGAGGTTCACTCGAGGGCTTTCAGTGATATGCTCATCCAGTGTATGTCACTGGGGTTTGCCCAAGAGCAAAGTGGGAATATGGCATCTCCACCTCACCCGTCTGATCTGTGCCCTTCCTTACTGAAATGTTCTGTCACCTTCTCCCACTGCTGTTACCTCTGACAGCAACCATGGTGAAAAACTTTCAGAAAGAGATTGTGGTAAGAAAAAACTTTTAAACAAAGTTTGACATTCACTTAAGTTGCTTCTGGAGACTTTGAAAAAGCTCAGGGAATTTGGATGTGTCATTTTCATTCTTTCTGGTTCTGTTCAATTTTTATTATATAGACTTTATTTAAATGTCTCAGACTGCATCAAACATTGTTATTACTGGATGTGGAACTGTGCTGAATTGTGTCAAATGTATTACACACTGCTGCTTGTTTTTGAAATTTAACATTTTTTCTTGACATTTTTTTGACATTGTAACTTTAGTCATTCAAACTCATGTTACATTAGTACTTTCTTGCATATTTAATACATTTCAGTTCTATCTCTGCAGCAGTTGCCAAAGTTTTCAGACAAAGCTTTCAAAAAATATAGTAAGTATAAATCTTCATTAAAAAGTTTTAAGAAGATTATTCCAGCTATTTTCCCATGGAGATGATCTCCGTGTGTTTGGTAGAGAGCTCGTGTGCTGTGGTGCTCTAGGATGCTGCACACACAAATTCAAGGGACATAAAAGAAAGACTGAGCCAGTGAATCTTTAAAACAATATGGCTTCATAATAGCTGAAAAGCTGCATTATGCCAAATACTCAGAAAATAATCTTTCCTATCCATTAACTGTATTGTTACTAGAAGAATATTTGCTATCAAAAAGAAATACAAACAGTCAATATGGAAAAATATTAGCTGGAGGAATGCCAGGGAGTGCAGAGTGTGCACATATGCAATGTGCAGATGTTCTCTGCTGCATTATGTGGCCAACAGAAGTGTGCAAAGACAGTTCTGTTTATCATCCCATCAAGTCAGTAATTTGCACTTAACACTCAGCAGATCTTCCATCATCCTTCTCTTCCTTCCTCATTTCCATGGAAAACCCTTCCAACCTGAAAATAATTCCTTCCAGCTTTGAAGTAATGTATGTGCCAAATGCCTGCTTGAGGGCAGTGCAAAACGCCACCACCCAATAAAGAAATGAAGTCTCCAGCAGAAGGAATCCGTGTTGCCTGCTCTGAGGGGCCTCTGCCTGTGCATGTGCTGGGAAAACCTCTGCTCTCTGCCACTGCAAAGGCCCTGGTGCTGCTGCACCTCTGTCTCCTTTTGGTGCACGGATGCTTGATCTGTGTGCAACTCCAGCACTGCAGTGCCCCTGTCACTGAGCTCAGCTGAGGGGTAAATATAAAGTGTTTATTGTTTGTGTGTCACAGAGGGCAGCAGCAGGAGGAGGACAGACACATTTGATCAGCAAATTATGTCTTCTGAATTTTAAGTTCTAGAAAATCATTTGGGCTGTCCTAAGAGCTCAGACACTTGAGAAACTCACACAGTAAAAGCAGAATGGATATCTGATCATTCCCCTTCACAGTAAAATCAAGAATTACCAGTTGGAAGAAGAAGACCAGGGTAATTTTTTAGAACTTGACAAAGGAAAACAAAGAAGGGAAAAAAAGGAGAAATATCACAGGTATTTCTTGGGTTTTTAATTACAGAGGAAATCTTTGTGTTCCAGTATTTATGCTTTTGTCCCTCCAGATGAGGCAATCAATTGATCCAGGTTTGTGAGAGGAAGGAGTGTAGAAATTTCTGAGTGAAAGGCAAAGTGAACAGGAACACATTTAGGCTTTGATGTATAATCAGTGGTCCTCACTCTTTGCTGGCACATCTTGTGCCAGCCTTTTTTACCAGTATAAAGAAAGGACAAAATACATTTCTCCTTTGACTCAGAACCTCTTCTGATGCAGCAGCAGAAGGCGAGTGAGAATCAGGATCATCACAAAAACACAGAACATTTAAAATTCTGGCTGTGTCTTACATCCCCTTGTACCAGACCAGCTCAAAGTCTCAGTTATCACAACACTGCCAAGTCTGGAGCCTCTGGTTTTGAGCAGGGACGTGTGGCAGAGCTTTGCCTCCAGTCCTGCAGGCACCAGGTGGCTGCAACAGGACTGGGACCCCAGATCCCTGAGCTCTGGGCCCCTTCTCCTGCCAGACCAGCTCTCTTCCCTTCTTTTTTTATAGGAGGCAGCAGAATAGCTTGACTGAAAGGATGATGTATGAATGTGGGGAGTATTGAGCACATGGCATGAAAAAATAATGTTTCTAGAATTGCTAAATTGACTTAACTGAAACTGTGCCTATAGAATTGCCAGAATATGGAATATTGTAATTAATTGCAATTAATAATTAATGGCAGACATTTAATGAATTGTCATTTGTAGTGAAGTACAGAACAACGATCCACAGCGTCAGAGGCTTGTTAGTTTGGCCAGCTCTTTTAGCCAACTGTGTCACTGTCACAAGGGCTCCAACATACAACAGGCAGGGTCATTACGTGGCAGATACCTGGCAGAGGGTGTGTGGAGGTGTCTGACAGCCAGAAAAAACTTCCTTCAGCTCACTTCACCCTTCCTTTTCACACAGAAAAAGCTAATTATACGAAATTCAAGTATTTGACTTGGCAAGTATTTGAAATGCCTAATCACCTGACATTATGGGGGAGGAAGGAATGATAGAAGTTTCTCCAGACCTGATGTGTTCATGGATATGGACTTGCTGGTCTGAATTTCCACACTAAATATCATAGAAAACTTGACTACAGAAAGGCAAGAAAACATTAATGTTGAAAGCCAAGCCATTCAAAGGGTTATAAAACCTTTCCTTAACCCATAAGTAGGAAGGAACAGTACCCAATGACCTCAGAGCTCACAGCTGCCATGTCCTTCATTTCATTCATACCCTTCACTCTTTTTGGAATCATTTCTATGAGCAGAGGGTTTTTGCTGAATTGAAGATTAGGCTTCTCTTAATTGTATCCCATTATTGTGCATTCAGCACGTGCCTGCCTCGTGTTTGCACGAGCACATCCAGGGAATGCTGCACCAGGGATGCTGATTAGCACCCTGAGCAGCACCTTCTTCCTGCCTCCTGTCACTGCCTGTGTGATGCTGCTGGTGGGAGAAGTGGAATGCAGGGGAGGATTTCATGCCTGAATTTTGAGCTGTGTCAAAGATGAGCTGCCTGCGGTCTGAGGCATCGTTTTCCAGCTATCTGAGCTTTGCTTGACTGAGTGTGGGACTGGCCTAAGCCCCCTTTAGCACTCCCAGCTCTGGTTAAAGGAAAGCTGGCCTGCACTCCCTTCCTTGTTCGTGTGTGTTTGCTGACCAAGGCGTGTTTCCTGGGATGCTGGATGGCAGGGCCAAAGCAGGAAAGTGGGAAGTCAGCACAAAGTCATGGGAAAATTGTGCAAAAATGTGTGGACACATGGGGAAGGAGGTGTGAAGGAAACCAGGATGCTCTGGTGGAGAAGAGGGAATGCAGGGATGGAGCAGCTGGGAGGATCTGGAGGGTGGCCACTGTTGGGAGACAGCGACTGGACATCTGGGTAGGGTCTAAAGAGTTTGCAGAGGTAGAGATGGGCCTGAGGGATATTGAGGGAGATGGAGAAAGCATAAAGGGCAAGAAGCAGTAAGTCCTATGAAAATCTTTACAGAAATATTTGAATATCTTATATAGGAGTCTGTGTGAAAGTCTATATTGCCTGTAACAATAATATATTCATCCTGGGGCCAATAATAATGTTTTAAGGAAAATAAACTCACACTGATTTAATTTCTTCTTCATGCTTCTTAAGGGCAAGTATTCTTTGGTAAATTTTCTGAACAGGTTTTAGAGCTGGACTGCAATTGCTCAATAGTTTGTATTAAAGCTATTGCTAAAATTCAGAATCAATTAATGAGAATGGTGTTAGCTCACTGAATGTTGGAAAAGCAAAAAGGGAGCACAGATAGAAACTGCCTTGCTGTCCTTTTCACTGAGTTTGTGTCTTTTATGTCATAAAGCTGAAAGGCCAAAGCAGCACTGGGGAAATTCTCTGGTGAAGGAGGAAGTCGTTCTTCCCTCCTTAATTAAAGATAATGAACAATTTAAACTCACAGTTGATTGTTAGAGAACCAAAGCCAGACTCATGAACTTTCCAAATGTACTGAAGTTCCCTAAAGTCTGCATCAGGGAACTGGCAGTGGCTCCATGTGTAATTGCTCAGCTGGATTATTTGGTCTATTTTTCTTTCCTCTTCATGTCTGACTCTGGCAAATAACCTCCAGCAGAAGGACCTATTTTTGCTTTTTCTGAGCATGGTCCTATGGCTCAGCAACAATTTCAGTACCCCAGGCAGCACACGCAGCCTGTGCTGGGATTGAGGTGGCACTGGGGCAGCATCAGCATCAGCCCTGGGGTCTGTCCCTGGGGAGGGGCCCCATCCCATGACTGCAGTGAAAGAGTCCTTTGCTGCAGTGTCTCCTGCCTCCCACAGCAAGGGTGGAAAGCTCCTGCAGTCTTTAGCCCTGCTGCCAGCCAGGCTGTTGCACAGCTCTGTGGCCCAGCTGCTCACAAGGAGAACACCACCAGACTGTCAGCAGTGACTGTCAGCAGTGACTGTCAGCAGGGGAAACCCCTCGTGGTCTTGTGAGCCCCAGGTGCTGTGTTAAGGGATACCAGAGACATTTTAGGTATTTCTGATGGGACTGTAATGATTGGAAAATGCCCCAGACCCAAGGAACTCTGTTGTTCTGAGCCATTCTTTAGCTCACATGAGTTCTTCTTTAAAAAAAAAGTAATATTTTAAAAGCTCCCTGACATGCAGTGGAGCTGAATTCAGCAGGTTCAGATTTACTGACTTGAATTCACTGTGCCAGCTTTTGCTGGAGAACAAAGTTGTGTGTTTTTAAATAAAGTTTTTGTGCAAATGCTGTTTAGAAGACCTTTAAATAAATAATAAATATCTTCTATTTAATCTGTGCATATAAATTTACATTAATCTGCAGCTAAGTTAACAAATGCTACTTTTTGCTTTAAATACTGAGTTTGATGAAAACAGTATTTTGTGCCAAACTGGTTATAATGATCGTGTAATTGGGGAAATATATGAGACATTAAAACTCTGTGACATCTCTTTCCCATGCTAAAGACTGTAAGAGGGATTGATGGGACCAATCAATCCTTTCCCATAGGGAAGAATGTAGAAAAAACAGGAAGCAGTACAAAATATAGCCCACCTGGTAGTTTTATGGCCCTATCTGAATGCTGTAATCATTTTAAAGAGATGTTGATTAGTACCAGCAACAGGAGTTGAATTGGCAGCATCAGAAGCATCAATTTCAACAGCAGTACTGGAGGTCCTTAAGTTCCCATTTTGTGGCTTGGATGCAAATGATTCATCCAGTCAGCAGGTGCTGTTCAATCCATACTAAATATATGGAGCTAACAGATGAAGGAATGCCGAATTTGCACTTAGAGAAATAATTGAATGCCTCAAATGTCACTAAAATTCATTTATTTGAGAAGACATTTTACAGTGCAGACAGAAAAGATACGGGCCCAGCTCTTCACAAGAGTGAATGTGGACAGGCCAGTTTATCCTAACCAGGAGTCTGGCATGGAGATGGTTCTTTCCCTTTTGTCATGAGTTTCCATAGTGTTCACATCTGAACCTCTTCCTGCTAAAACCCAGTCAAGCAGCAGTGGTTGGCTCCAGCCAGATCATCAGGATTCATCTGGCTGAGCCTGAAGGAGGAGAGGCAAACCACTGCAACTCAGAGAATTGGGAACACCTTTCCAGAGCTGCATAAATGCTCTTCGTGAACCTGAAAACCAGCAAGATGGCATGATGCCATCGGCAACAAGCGTCAGTGATTATGTTTCGCAAGCAGTTCCTGTCTTTCCATTCAAATCTTGTTGTTGGGGTTTATGTGTTTCAGTTTCTTCCTGCTTGTGGTGTCTGAGGCACACAATTAGAATGAGAATTGGAAGTACACAAGCAGCAGAGTGTGCAGTGTTGTTAATCCAAGGTTCCCTGTTGGTGTTTCGCTTTCCTGCTGGTAAAGGGCTGGCAGATGAACTGCACTGAGGCTCGTTGTCCCCAGCATTTTGACATTCAAGCTGTCCATCAACATTTTTTAAAATGTCAGTTCTATCACATATGAGAAGTAAATTGAGTCTGTAAGCGTTGTGCAGGGCCATCTCTGAACAGTGGGTGTGGAATTCAGAGGGCTCAGCAGCATTTGCAACCACCCTCACCTGGGACAGGCAGGGAAGGTGTGGCCCTTGGACTGAACCAGCCACATTTTCACCTGCAGCAGGCGAAACGAGAGCTGCTGGTCTGCCAGTGTGCACAGGGTCCCAGCACAGTGAAATCCACTTATCCACAGAGTATAAAACATATATTTTTCTCCTCAAAGCCCTTTGATGCTCCAGTGATGTTGTACCATGAATACAACTTTTGCTGTACCTATTAGCCTGGCGCTTTCTTTTTGCACTCTTTTCCGTGGAACCAGTTTCTGCAGAATTTAATGACAAATTGGACTTAGATCAGCAAAGCCTTGAGCGAGCTGGCCATTGATCTTGTGGCAGAATATATCGCTCTGTTATTCCTGGTGGTTCAGTTCCTATCACCATTTCTTTGTTTTGTTTCCTTGTTAATAAAAGAAGGGTGGCAAATACCTACTGTGCTCATTATCTTTTCTACACCCCAATTTTTTCGGCTAATTTCCTGATATATTAATTTCTTTCTTTCTTATTTTAGTACATTTTCCTTTAAGGCATTGTAATTAATAGACTGTACTAATTTCCTTCGAGACAACATTCTTAATTGCTGTAATTCTCACTTATGTCTTTTAGGCATCCCTGCTGGCATTGATTCATTTCAATTTGCATTCCCAAATGCTGTAACTATAAATACCCAATACATGTAGGAGCTAGTCTCTCGTCCTCTGAATGTTATATAGGTTTTTCTTTGCTTTTTTTTTGGTAGCAAAACTAAATGGTGAAGTATGGTGTAGCCTTATCTTGAAAGCTGTCATGTGTGTGCCTTTATCATGTTTGTGCTTTTGGGTTGGTGGCAAAATGCCAGGGTGATGTGTTCCACTATGCACACCTGCCATTTTTGAGTTATTTTGAGAATTATAACCTTTAGGGGTTTTTTAATACCAAATTGTCCAAACAAATGAGTTTTCCAGGGATAGAAGTGACAAGTTATGAATAGGACTTGCAAATCTAGAAAAAAATAACATCTGCTGGTGACACAAGATTTCTTTGTATAGGAGAAGTGTGAACGAGATCATCTGAAGCTGAAGGTCTCCAGCTTGGTGAGGGCAGCAGGAGCAGCAGGAGCAGGCCCCTATGCAGGAACATTTTACCTCTGTGCTCACCCCAGTGCCAGGGATGATCCTGCCCCAGGTCCAGGCTCTCCTGCCACTGCCCCCACCTCACGCTGGCTTTGAACCGAACTCTGGGTAGATATTTTGCTACTTTCTACTCATTTCTTGCAGGCCATCAGAAAAGCCACAGGGAAAGAGATGTTAGTCTGAGCTGTAAATAAAATAGAGCAAAGCAAAGCAGCTCTGTGTCCTGTTCCCAAACTCTGCCTCACTTGGACCTCCAGGTTTCTCATTTGACTTGCACTCTGGTACTTCTTGCAGGCACAGAACTTCAAAATTTGATGAAAATTACTTGGTTACACTTTAGAATAAGTGTATCGAGATTGCTCCAAATGCAGTAAAAATATCCTCCACAGAGAAGTCCTATTTATAGATCAAAGAAATGCAACAAATAATCCACTACTTTGTTAGTATCCCTACAAACACCTTCCCATGGAAGGGAACATGAAATGTGGCTCTGCAATCAGCTGAAGCAGTTGAAGTTTCTGTATTGATGGCAGAGAGTTGCAATGGGAAAAGATTGCTGGATTGCAGGAAAATGGGAAAGGATTAAATAATTGTCTTCTCACCAATTAAGATGATTAATCAATGAATTATGACAAGAATTGAAAGCCTAATGCACTAAAATAACATTGATACTGGTGATTTAAACTGCTTTTATAGATTACTTCTGTTTAAATTTGTGTCCACTGCACATCATCCACAAACAGGTGACGGGCAGCACACGGAGCAGGCAGGAGGCAGAAAGGAGAGAGATTCTCCACTGAAAGGGTGGCCAGGCACTGGAAGGGGCTCCCCAGGGAGGCAGGGGGGTCACCACCCCTGGAAGTGTTCAAGGAATGGCTCAATGTGGCATTTAGGGCCACGGTTCAGCTGATATGGTGGTGTTTTATCAAAGGCTGGACTCAATGGTCTTGGAGGTCTTTTCCAGCCTTAATGATTCTATGATTCTTTGATTTGTGCTAATGTGCAGTTCCAGGGCAACCACTGGCAAATATTTGTTGCATCTTTTTCTTTTTCCACATGTGTTTATTTGGAAGTTTTAACTTGTTTTTCAGTACTCTAATGTCTTTTTATTTAACAGGAAGTATTTCTGAACTGTCATCATGTTCAGCAGAGAATCCCATTTTCCCCTCCCTCATTTGTTATTGTTGTAAATTTTCCATTCACTGACAAAAATGAGTTCTGTTTCCCTTGTTCTTTATGAAGTATAGAGTAAAGGGGTTTCATTGCAATGTCTTCAATGCCAATTAGAATGAAATGCAGCATTGGCTGGCAGGAAGGCTCACCAGCCAGGCAGCCTTAGAGTCCAGATAAGGCTGTAATGTGAGCTGAGAACAGGTTGTGCTGCTTTCACACCTTTTGTTGTCATTGCTCCTAAATGATGGGCTTTTACACTGCCCTGGGCTCCTGGTGCACAGCACCTTTCCCAAGAGGGCTGTCCCTGTGCAGAACTTTGTGTCCCCAGGTCACTTACCTTCAAGTCAGTATTAGCACCAAGCTGGGCACACTGTGATGTGCTGAGTGGACCAGGCTTTCTCTGCACATTTGGTTTGGTTTTAAGTAATAATAACTTGGCTCATTCTCTTTGTGTCTGGGTTTAAAACAGAGATAGATGATTTAAGATGAGAGTGAATTAAAATTCAAGATGTGTTGGGAGCTTGAACAGGCTGGGCTGGGTTCCAGGCTGCTTCACGAAGAGACAAAGACAGGAGGGGAGACAGCAGAAGTGGTGAGAGCAGACAAGAAAAAGTAAAGTGGTGGCTGGCAAGGAGCAGGGAGGGAGTGATTCCCCCCATGCTGAATGGGAAGTGATGTGAAGGAGGTGCTGCTGGGCCTGTGCTCTGTGTAGAGCCAACTTTTGCTTTAAATTGTTTTTAAGTTAATCAAACAAGGAGGAAAATGGTTTAAAAACATTGCCCCTTTTCCCTTTCACTCCTTCTTCCTACAGCTGATGCTACTTCTGTCTTTGCCATTTTCTAATTTTTCTCGTTTCTGCTGGCTCTGTGCAAAATGAAGGAAAATACTCCTTTTTCCTTGATTCCTTCTCCTCCCAAGCAGTCCTCTCTAGGACAAAAATCTGAAAACAGCTGTACATCCCTGGAAGTGTTCAAGGCCAGGTTGGATGGGGCTCTGAGCAACCTGTTCTCATGGAAGGAGAACCTGCCCGAGGCAGGGGGTTGGAACAAGATGATCTTTCAGGTCCCTTCCAACCCAACCCATTCTGTGATTCTGTGACATGGAAAAGGATGCTTCCCTCAGGACAAGCCCAATGTCAGGGAGGTTACTGATGGCCTGTGGGAGCCCTGAGGGCTCACAGCCAGCATGAGGAGCAGGCTGAAAAAGTATCTTTTTTCCCAATTATCTTTTTTTAAAAAGTGTCAATTCTTTTTTTTTTTTTTCTTTATTCCTTCTTTTGTAATTAGTTGGCATTCATTGGTATTTTCTTATGGAGAAAATGATGAATGGCTCTTAGGTTAACACTACTTTGCTTGCAAATGAACTTAAAATAAGTCCATTTAATAAATGATAACAAATGTAATAGAGCTGAAGGGAGGACCAAGTTATGCATAGATCTTTTTTTCCAAATTAATACATAAAATAAATTTGAGCAATATAATTTTCAACTGGCTTCATAAAAATAAATAAGCATATTTTGCAAAGCACTACTAAAGCAGGAAGAGATGTAAACAAGACAACATTGTGCTCTGACTGGGATTCCATTTTTGCAAAAGAATGGTGTACTTTGTCAAGGAAAATTAATAATTAATGATCTCATCCTCTGAAATGTCGAGAGATATGAAAGATGTTCTGTTATTATGCAGGATTTCCATTGGGGAAAGCCTGTGCAAAAGGTAGCCAACCTGCTGCAGCACTGCTCCTCCAGCAGCTCTTGTCTATAAGTTCACAGGACTAACTGTAGTCTGCTGTGCTCCTCGTACCCTGTTAATGCGAACTCGTGTGCCTCAGTTTGTGCCCTGCACTCCGGGAGCCCTGTGAGCTCATTGCTGGATTTGCATGGTGCTGTTGAACAGACCAGAAGCCAGTCTGACCCAGAGGTGGAGGGTGGTTACACTGCTGTCCTCAAGGAACACAAAGAATTAAACCAAATATTGACAACTGCATCCTGGGCTGCATCTCTGGCAGGAGAAATCCACCTCTTCTTCCTTTCCTGAATTCAGCATCTGCCTCATAAATTCTCCTTCCTGGGACTGCCTGACATAGGAGCACACTTATTTAAGGTCAGAGCTAGCTTTTTGATAGCTTCCATAATGGTGACTGCCATTCCTAAGAATATATACTGTAAGAAATATAAATCGACTGGCCTTTGCTGCCTGCTGCTGTTTGTCAGAGTTCTCAGCTCTAAGGAATAAATATGATTGTGCTCCTGCCATCGCTGACTGGAGCTGTGGGCTGAGCAGGGAGTGGGAAATGGGTCTGTTCTGAGCAGCCTGGCTGCTGCCAGGGGGCTGCTGAAGCCATTTGCTTGGGAAGGGAGCTGCTGTCACTTGAGTCTCAGCAAGCACCAGCTTTCCTCAGAAATAGCTGGAAATCTGTATTAAAATCACACAGTAGTTTGCACCAAAGTAACACTGTGGAGCTTTACTGGGCTCTAGAAACCTGCTCCTTCCCCAGCTCTGCTTCTGCCTGGGTATTCTCTTCATGTTAACCTGCACAAGTGGGAGAAGTTAAATAGGGCTTTCTAGATTACACTTCACCAAGGGAAAAAGAAAGCCAGAACCAGTAACTTCAGCAGCTTTTGAGAGCAGCTGAAGAGTCTGAGAGAGTGATGTAATGTGCAAAACACAGTAGAAGTCCACCACGGAGAAAATCATCTGAAGTGCTGGCAAGGAGATCACCCTGTTCTTATGCTAAAGCACCATAGAGATCCACAAAGGTATTTATATGGCTGACAAAATTCAGCCTTCTGTGGGGATATTCCTTCCTTGGCCTTCAGGAGCTGCAGCAAAGATGATGACTGAGACTTGCTCGGGTTCCCTGGAGTGCAGAGCACAGGGTCCTTCCTCTGGCAGCATGGACCTCTCTGGACATGCCACTTCTTCAGCACTTGTTTTTTTGTCCTTTGTGCCCAAACTCTACTCCTGGAATAAGACCAGGATTATAGTAAAGGATGCTGATGCTATGCAGTAAGTGTTCTCGTGTGCTGTGCAAAGTTACTTCTCCAGAAGATTTAGCTGTGCTGGCACAGCAAAACTCTGGATATCTGTGCATGTCCCTCTTGTCCCAGCTGAGTGTAAAGACCAAACTCTGAGATGTGCTGTTGATCCTTACAGACTGATAAAAATGCCTAAGTGACTCATGGATCTTGATTCAGTTGTTCAGAGAAAATTGTTACAGCAAAGGTTGAGATGTACAGATAGTTTAGTCATGTCTTAAATGCAGATGCAGCACCACAGTTAGACATAGCCTGTAGCATTTAAGATTCATCCATGATATGCAGAGCAGCTCAGTAACACATCTCCAGCCCTTGTTCTCCTAAGGAACAGTGAAGATAAGCTTGTGGAAATATCTGTGGGGGGAAAAGCAAAAAATCTGCACATCTGGTCCAAAATTCAAAGTGAATTCAAATTAAAACATCTGGGGCATTTTGGAAAGGTTTGTTAACTTCTGTAAAAATTATTTTCAGGTTTGAAGTTATCTTACATGTAGCTCTTGACAGAAATCTACTCAAGTTGCAGTCTGGATCACTTCGGTCTTCTCACATTCCTCCATCCATACTTGTGTGACACCATGTTCAGATCTGTTGAAGACTCTGCAACTTGGCCACTGATTGCATGAGTAGGTTTTTCTCGAAGTCTCTAGGACAGCTGCCATGCAGAGAGCTCAGCTGTAAAATTCAGTGGCTGAAAGGTGAACTTGGAAACACACCAGTGTGAGGAACACTCCACATCTTTCTGCTGTTGCATTTTATGGTGTACACTTCGTATTCAGCTCCTCAGTGTAGAAGATCGTATGAGGACAAAGCTGTGGGTTTTTTCTATCACAGCTCTTCAGCATGACAACACCCTTATTTTCTTCAAAGCTTCTGACTGCAGCTTAACATAAAGGTTAAGTGAGCTCCGCTGACGGTGTTCCCGTGCCTCCACTCAGAGATGCCGCCCCGTCCCACCGTTCAGGTGTGACTTTTCCCCGGCCGGGCACAGGGTTTGGCTGGGCAGAGAGTGCTGAGATGATGCTGTAGGCAAACTCCAGCTCTGCTGCCGCAGCCGAGGGCGGCTTCAGGAGAGGTTCTTCTCGCGGAAATAGCGCCATGGCTTGTAGGTGTTATAACTACAGCCTGTCTTTTTCGGAGCACCAGGCTCTCCAAGCTCGAGTGGCAGCTCCGTGCTCCCTTCGCGGTCCGTGCCGGAGCCTGCGAGCGGGGCCGCGCCGCCAGCGGGGCTCGCTGCCGAGTGCGCTGAGCTGGGATCCTGCTGGCTGCTGTCCCAGCTGCTGGCCGGGAGGAAGAAACAGGAGGAGGAGGAGGAGGAGGCTGCAGCCAGCAAAGGCGTTTCTGAGCAGCACGGCGGGTGTGAAGCAGGAGCACCGAGGGTGGCTCTCAGCAAGCTGCTCTGGAGCTGGTGGCTTCCCACAGCAAGGCTCCCTGTCTAGCACCAGGTCTGACACCACACCCCGGGTTTCAGGCGCCAGCAGCTTCAGCTGCCCCTCATGGGGACAGATTCCTTTAGTGGGAATGAGGAGGGGCTTTGCTCTTTGCTGGGGTACGGGGCAGTTTCAGGAAAAAATCCCTAATGGGGAAGGAAGCAGTTTATTTCTTGAAGTGAAGAATACAGGGAAGTCTCAGACAGCAAGGTGAGAGCTCTACAAAGACAAGAGGAGCTCTCTGTCAAACTCAATGCAACATCCTCTTGTGAAGACCAGCAGGTGTAAACTCTGCACACTGCAAACCACTGGGAAAGTATTCTTTCCAATTCTGTTGAAAATTTGGAAAGGTTTCAGCTCATGCCTCCATTGCACTCTTATTCATGCAACACACATTGCATTAAAATCACAGTGAAAACACTTAAAGACAAAGAGCAGAGAGAGGAAGGAAGAAAAATCTTGGTGAAGGCTGAAACAGATTTGCTGCATCTGCCCCTCGTTACCCTGTCACCAAGGGGTGCTTTTTGACAGCCTTTATCTGCTTGCATTTCTGCCAAGATGCTTGAGGAAATGCATCTTATTCTGTCCTTTCCTGTGCATCTCTTTGCCTTTATGGTTTCTCAGTATCAGGTGATTGTCAAGGAAACACAAACCCACTCTATTTAGGAAGGAGGGTTTTTAACCTTAGTGTAGGTAAAGCACTGCTTTTGTTAACAGCCAATGGGAAGATCCCAAACCTTTAGAATATTTGTGAAACTTCACAAGTTTTTTCCTAATGACTTAAAATATTTTTTGAGAACTAAAGCTTATTTCTGTCCTCCTTGCTTTGATGTCTTTATAAATGCTGGAAGACTGTCTCCCTGTCTGCTGTGGCTCTACATTTATAGCATGCTTACAGCAAAATCCTGTTTCTGTTTGTAGTTGTAAGAACTCCCAAGCTGATCCTTAAGTAAATCTGATTGCTCTGTAGTCCTTACTGCCTCAATTTGCCTAAAAATATTGGTCTATTCTTTCTAGTTAATAAATGTGTGCCCCTCTGTCTGCCACCAAGGATTTCATTGGTGTAAGTAGTGCAGAATATTTCATATTTTCCACACATGGATTAGAACAGGCTTAATGAGATGTATTTTTATTATTTGAATAAACCAGTTTCTGCTTTTTTTTCTGCTTGTTAATTTTGCTTTTTAATTTTGCTTATTTATTTTGAGTGTTTTGTTCTGCCTAACAGACCTGCCACAGGGATCAGTGAGACCTGACATCAATAATTGCTGGGAGCAAAAGGCTAGAGGCAAGCTGTGGCTACAACAGGTTTTCCAGATCTGATTGGGAATGCTGAAGGGCAGTGCTGGCCTCTTATGTGACAGCTTTTCCTGACATCCTTTGCAGCTCAGGGGAGGTTTCCCTGCTGGAAGGGTCAATGTCACATCTCTGTCACTCCTGCAGGGATGAACCATGAGCTGTAATCGCTTTGGTGCCATTATAAGGTACATTAAATGTACCTTCTCTTCCTTTGTGGTGCAAATTATTACTAATAGGTGTGTTTGGAAAACGGTATTTATACTAAAGAAATTGTTGGCACTTTTCTGCTACTTAAAGCTTTCTTGGTTACTTTCCTTGTGCTCTTTATACTTCTCTCTTAACTCACACTTAGGGCTGAGTGGTTGGGAAAAGGCTCTGGCAGAGTGAACTGAGATCTTTGGGATTACTGGGGAGTTTTGTGTCAGCAAATTATTCAGAATAAAGCTTAAGGAGTACATCTGTCAGATGACTTGAAGAAACTTGAAAGAGTGGAGGGTGCTGGTGAGAAATCAGGTGCTGTTGCAGATAAGACATTTTATTCAAACAAGGACAAATAATCAGGTGTTGAGATCTGTTTTTGTAGAGGCTTTTCTGTCTCGAAGAGAAGAGGGATGCATCTGAGGCCCTGTATTGCTGTGGACTTTACAGATCTGGCCAGGGGAAGCATTGTTTTAGGAGCTGTCACTGTAGATCTTGTGGCCCCTCCAAAGACATCCCCAAAATGTGAGCCCTCCTTCACGAGCAAACCCTGTGGCACCTGCAGTGGCAGCCATTGGGAGTGTGTGTCACCTTTGATACATCTGTTTATGTCACAAACCCCACTGGTTTTTAATAGAAATGCTGTGTGGAATAAAACTCATTAGTTTCTTCTTTTTTAGCTTTTTAATCAGAAATTCTGATTAAAAGGGAGCAATTTGATCCCTGCAGGGTCTCTAGTTGAGGTTCAGTGTCACAGCCCAGGGACGGCTGCAGTTCTCCCAGTACAAGAGCTCCCAGATTATCCAAGGTAGTTCACACCTTGTGTATAACCTTCACCTCTCCCTCTTAAAGAAACAGCTGAAAATATATTTGCATTCACATTTTCTTCCTCTGAGATATTTAAAGCTCAAGCCCTGTGCAGTGTTTTAATATAATTGTTATGTACAGTTTTCCCTGCATACTTGCTCACTTCAGCAAACAAAGAATTGCACATCATTGATGTTCAGAGTCTGCAAAATTTATTCCCCAGGGTTGTTTATGTACTATGCTTGTTTTATTTTTCTCTCCCGATGCTCCTATCTGCCAGATGACAGCTGGGAAATTCAAGATGTGGCTATATGAGATGAGAAACCATTTTCTGTTGGTTTAGTAGACAAGGCAGCAGTTCTAGGAAGGAGGCACCACCTTAAGGCCTGAAAATACACAAATATTTATTTCCTGCTCTGCCCTGAAGTGAGGTTCCTGTGCAGGCAGCAGTGGGATCAGTCCTGGGAGCCCAGGTGGAGCGAGGCCAGTGCCCAGAGGTTTTAGGTAGCAAGCAGAATAATTGTGACACTGAGTGTCTGCTGAAGGCTGGCTCTGAGCCCTGCACCGAACCAGGGACCACATGGAAGATATTTCACACCTGTGCAGGTGATAATGACACACGTGAAGGGTAACACTGTTTTCTGCCAGTCAAGCTGGGTAGGAAATGCTCGGGTCTGCATCCGTGCTGCCCATTCCTGGAGTCGCTAAGGCTGCAGTTCCAGGGCCTGGGCTGTTCCTTATGTGCAGAGGGAATCACTCACACGGTGCACACCACACACCGCCCACGGCACAAGCCACGCACCGACACAGAGTGTGCTCCCATCCGGGGTGACTGCTTCACATGCAGGGCAAACAGAGAGGAGTAAGGCCCATGCAGTGGGCAGCAGCCCAGGAGCCTGGCTGTGCTCTTCTACAAGGCTGTCCTCTCGCTGAGGAAACCCTCCTGGCATGGCCAGAGCTGGCCCCAAGCACAGGGTGTCCCTTTGCCAGCCTGCTTTTGCCTCTTGCATTGTGCTCTTGGGCAATGCAGAGATGTGGCACTGAAACATCCTCATCTGCAGAGGAAAGATAACAACACTTTTCTTCCAAACAGGGATTTTGCTAGGATTAGGCAGTTAATATTGCTGTGTGTCCTTAAAGTGTAAAGTGATGAATGTCCCCGTTAAACACCAGGGACATCAGTTTATTGTATAAATAGCAAGCGATAATAAAAATATTAAATTGAGTAGGCTTCTTAAGTAGTTATTTCTCCAGGCTGCCAGTAACTTCATTTTTAAATCACTCAGAAGCAAATTAGCATGCAAATGTTTCTGCCTCCATTAACAGATGATTTTGACAGTTTTAAGTTTAAAAGACAAACAATGCAAGATGAGAAGTTAGAACCTGTTGTTCTCTGGCTGACAATGGAAAGCAGCTGTCAGAATCATGAGATTTCTGCTTCTAGTTAAAAAATGCCACTGTTGCTTAAAGGAAGTATAAAGGAAAGGGGGAATGTCATCCGGGATCTGGTAACATCAAAGGTGGAAATAGCTAAATACAGAATTGTGTAAAAGCTCACCTACACCCATCATGGGGAGGCAGAGTATCTGGTCATTTCTTTGCATCTGATCTGCCTTTTGAATTTTGCAAGGTTATGTGTGTTCGATCTCACACAAGCACAAAAGTCAATGAAACCCAGCAGAGTTTTTGGGTGGGCTATGAGATTTTGAACAAATCCTAACCAAGTTCAGAACAATGTGAGTGAGGCAGACAGATTTTGCTTGATATGAGCTAAAGGAAAATCAGATTTTTTGCTTGGAATCAGAGTGTATTAATGGATCTCTCTGCTATTTTGAATGCCTTTTCCTGCTTATCTCCAATTTTCACTCTCTTCCTCAGGATTGTTTCTGACTTTCAGATGATATAAACAAACATCCTGTCTGTCCCCATAAGGTGTAGTCTGGTGTTACACCTACTTAATGACAGCTGCTGACAGAAACGCTCCCAGCTCTACTCTTGGCTGTGTGTTCCTGCTGTCCCTTCTGCACTGAATCTTTCAGAGGTGGTTGGCCAAATTTTGTGGAAAACTATCTCAGGAAAAACCCCCACAAAATCCCATACCCTGCCTGTTCCCTCTGACAGCCCAGTTATTGGTTTCAGCATGGGCAAGGGGACAGGGCCCTGGAGCAGGGACAGACTGCGGCAGGGAATGCAAACTGCTGGTTCTGACAGCAGCACCAGGAAAAATATAAGGTGAAGTTCCTGTGGTGACACTCCTTGAGTGGGAAAGGTGTGATGTGAACATGGGTTCAGGCAGATAAACTCACACTTTGACTGAGAGAACACAGCCCCTGCCCTCTCTCAAGTGGAAGATCTCACAGATGTTTTCATTTGTAGTGTCTTAGAGATGTCCTGATTAAAAAATAATCTGTTGATATGAGTTTTTACTTTTGTTAATATTGGGAACTGAGCTCTTGTGTAATATGACTCCTGAAGTTTTCTAAGGTGTACAAAATGCTAGTACTCCTCTAGTAACAGCTACTAACAGCTTGATTGACTGAAGAAGAGCTGTGCAACTTTGTCTTGCAGCAAAGTGTTGGGACTCTCTATGCACTATGTGGTTTCTGTAAATGGCATCAGAGGAAGGAATGAGTTAATCTTTTCCAGTTGAAACCTCTGATACCTGCAAATTGAATGGAGTTTGATGTACTTTTAATTCTTGGCTCCACACAGAGACAAGGTTTGGGATGGTCAGTGGGTGAGAAAGGGATACTATTTTTGAGCTTAGCATAAATCATTCTATTTGCCTTTTTTTCCTGTCAGACTTAAAACTTTACTATTTTCTGCATGCTTTTCATGTCACTTCCTGCACCAGGATGAAATAAAATAATTTCATGCATGATAATGAAATCCCTGGTCAGTTCTGTTCTGCAAGACCACTGTTGGAAGCTTTAGAGTGAGATATGTAAAAGGACAACGTAACTTTTCAATATCTATTTCAAAGACTTTTTTTCCCTGCTTAATCTTCAAAGGCTTTTATTCTGTCACAGCTGACATAGTTTGATCACTAATGTATCCACAGTGCTCTCTGTACAGACTGTGGGCATTCCAAGATGATGGGGGTGGTGTCTGCCGTCACTGACTGGGTTGGAGGCCCCGGGCTCCTGCAAGGAAAACTGTCATCTCTGGTAATTGCAACATCCTCTTATGCACAGGTAAAGCAACAGGAGCTTGGCATTCAGCATAAGCCTGACAACAGTCAGCAAAAAAATCCATACAAGTAACCCCTTCCAACTCCTCAGGAGGCATTAGACTGAAAGCAACTGGTTTGGAGATGAATTTCTTAGAAATTTCTAAATGCAGAAAAATCTTCATGCCTTTCAGTACTAATTGGATGCAAAGCTCACGATTTATGCATTTGTGACCGGCAGTGAGTGACTGCTGAAGGATGTGCCTGGCTGCCGTGTGCCCTCTGGGCTGGCTCTGGGCTCAGGAGATGGGTTTGGTGTCTGCTGGCTGCTCACCCCTCCTGGGCACGGTGCTGGCTCTGGCTGCAGGTCACTGGGACTGTGCCACACTGTCCTGCTCTGGCTGGTGTTTCAGGAACTCCTGTTACACCTGCCAGCAGAGAATTGCAGTGCTTCCCTGAGCTGTGTCTACACAAGTTTCCCAGTCCCATGACACAGGGGGATTCCCAGTGCTCAAATCCTGCCCAGCCTCGGCCCGTGTGTGGCCTGCGGCCGGGAAGGCACGCGCTGGTGCAGGACACCAGGAGCACTGGGCACACCAAGTGACCCCACTGCTCTCTCTCGGAGGTTGATCATTCTCTGCCATAAGCAAGCTCAGGTTCAATCTGTCTTTGAGAGTGAGCAGAGCCTACTCAGCCTTCCTTACAGCTATCCATCAAAACCTCAGCTAGTAATGTTTCCCTGCAAAGTAGGGGCACAGCCTGGCCTCTCCTTTTCCCTTCCTATGTAAAGCAGTAAATCTTCATTTTCTCAGAGCTCTAGGAGCAATTTCTCATCTCCATATATCCCTGTTTATAAAGATGTTACTTATGCAGACATTTCTTCTGCAAAATGTTTTCTGCCTCAAAACACTGAGTACCCTTCGAGCATTCCATTCCCCTTTTAACACACATCTTGTTTCCAGCCCAGCACCCTGCCCAGCCTTCTGCTGTGGCTTTGGCCTTCTACTGACAGCAGGTAATTTGCAACTCATCCCCCTCCATGTGAAAGCAAAGCTGATCATCAGCTTCTTCCAACCCAGCGCCTCTTCCCTGAGATAAAAGGCTGTCCTTCCTCACAAGGCAGCAGGGGAAGCGAGTCAGGAGAGCAGAGGATCACATAGCCACGCTTGTCACATTAGAGGGGAGTCTGGTCCCCTCCTTGGGGACCTGTCATCCCCTGTTACAGACCACCCGAGCAGCTCCAGGACTCTCTCATTAGCATTCCCTGTACTTAATGTGGAATTGTAAAACACTGAACTCAAGGAAAACAGCCTGCCTTAAGCCCGTGGCCAACTGCAAGCTATCATAGCAAGCCATGCTCTTCCTGGGGTGCTGGGGCAGCATTAGGCCAAATCTAAATGCCTGTGCCAACCCCATCTGGGTTTTATTCAGAGATAATTTGGCACTACTCATGGCACTGCAGAAATGAATATCCATGTACCCGCTGGTGTTTGCTGTGGGTATTTTTGGCACACTCTGAAGAGGCTGCTCCAGGACACAGTGGGACAGAGGAGAGAGCTCGGGGTGCCGAGTGCTCCTGGGGTCTGAGTGCCCTCAGCCCCACAGCTCTGCCGGGCGCCTGCTGACCTGCTGTGACTCCACCTTGCACCAGTCTGAGTTCAGTGGCTTCACCAAGGAGGTTTCTTAAGTTACAAAGGTAAGGAAGAGGAAGATTTGAGCCCAGCCATGATCACAGAAGGAATAGCAGAGCAATAAGCCGGCTGCTTACGGGCGGGAGCAGAGCAAGGCCTGCCAGCCGTGCTGTTTGCAGGCTGGCCCTGGTAGCTCCAGTGCTGGCCAAGCCAGGCAGGAAGGAGCTGGAGCTGGCTCAGAGCTGGAGCCCTCCCGGCAGCAGGGAGGCACCGCAGGACGTGCTGGACTCTGCTGGGCTCACCTTGCCCACTGTGTGCTTTCCTGGGGCACGGCGCCTTTGTGTCCCTGCCCTGCCACTCTGCAGAGCCCAGCGGCCCAAGGGAAGCAGAGCAGAGCCACTCCAGCCCCAGCTCAGGGCACAGGCAAGGCTGTGTGGGACTGAGCTTTGCTCTCCCTGCTCAGCTCCTGCTGTGACACCTCCAGCTTTGCAGAGCCTGCCAGCATCCCCAGCTCCTGGACACATTAAACGCCACCACGCTGCAAGTGCACCGAGTTCCCTGGGGCTCAGCTACGCCTGTGAATGGCACGGCTGGTAATTCATCCTGTCGACAAGTGGGTGTGTTAATCAAGGGGAAAATTTGTGCAATTGGCTGATCCTGATTCCAATTAATTTCCCATTAACAGATTTCCGAAATCACTAGCAGAATGCCTAGTTACAGATGATGCCAATAACTCTTGGCACATATGGCCTTCTTGCCATTGTGGGAGGGAGTGGGCTGGTGCAGTCAAAAGGAAGAACTTGGAGCATCCTGGCACCTTTCTTAAAGTAAGGATTGTTACCTGAATATTTTTATAAAGGGGCTTCCTGCTGAAAGATGTGTGTCTTGGTCAAGATTGATCCCTTTGTAAAGTGAAATTAGTTTTGTGTGATAAGAAGCAAAGTTTGCAATAGCATGTGTACTGTGAATTTTGATAATTTTGATTTCTGTCCCAAATGATCACGGCTCTGAGTTAAGATTGTGGCTTCTGATTTAGAAGGCTTTTTACAGGCTCTGATCACTAAAACATGCAGTATTGTGTGTTAGAGAAGGAAGAAACAATTAGCATACGTGGGTATTGTAGAGGGTTTGTAGTGCTTCAGGTTCCTGCTGCTTTGCACTGCTCCACTGTTAAGAGCTGCCTTAACATCACTCTACCAAGGGGACTCTTCCAGCAGAGTGCAAGTTTAGGGAGCTGGGACTTTCTGGATGGGAGCTGCGTGTTTAGACCCTGAGCAGGCTGGTGTAGTAAAAAAGTTAATTTTCATAGAGATCTTTAAGTAGTTCTGGATATTTTTTTAAATCCCTTCTTTAGTACGCTAGGTTTCAGTTGGCAGAAAGAAGGCATTTTTTTCTTCCATGAGGGAGTTCCTGGTGCCTCTGAAGTCAGTGGGAGTCCTGCTGTGACTATAGCTGCTGACCTGTGATTTTATCCTTCAGCTCTGTGGTTTGCAGTGAGCCACCTGAGTTGCCCTCGCTCCTGGACAGTGTGATTTGGGCTGCTCTTGGCTTCTGGCTGTGCCATCGACCCTTGAGTAAGGGCTCTGCTATTGGAAAAGATCCTTAGGGCGAACTCAGTGGAGTTAACAAAGGTATCTTCAGTGGTGGGCACTTCATTCAGTGCTGGTCTCAAAGGAGCTTGATGTCATCTCTCATTTAGGGTTGGCTCTGGCAAGAGTTACTACCCCTATTTGCTACAGGTTTGTTGTTCCTTTCTCCCTGGAAATGTCTGAGCTTTCCTGCTTTTTGGGTATATGGCAGCCCCCACTGTGCTGTACAGGGGCTGGGTGTACACAGAACACCACCAGTCAGCATGCAGTAACTGAAATAATCCTTTGCCTCTGTTAGGAATGGCAGGCCTTAGCTTGGACATGGTTGTCAGCCCCTCTCAGCCCCAGGTGGGGACAAGTGCAGTTTAGGACCATGCAGAGCCTGCGTCCCCTAAGGGACGCTGCGTTACCCACCAGCCCTGGGAGCAGCCACTGAAGTAGGACCCAGAGGATCAGTTACTCAGCCCTGGAATTTAAACAGCAGCATGGGGAAGGAAAAAAAAAAGAAAAATGCAGAGCAAATAGTCTGGCTGGGGGGAAGGAAAATAATTTTATTTTATAATTAAGCTACAAAGCAGGATGACAGACTTCATAAACTGAGTTCTGTTTCCCCAGACAAGCCAATTAATGTACATGGTTGGAATGATATGTGTTTTAACAAGCAGCATGAAGAATAGTGTGTTTCAAGTTAGGAAAGTCACAGTTGAAGCCTTTAACATGCACAGTCAGCTAGATACAAAACACCAACAAATCTATCTTAACAAGCTTTTAAAATGTATTTGGAGTAATGAGGAGAAAATATAGGAAGACTTATAAACACACATGAAAGTAATTTCAGCAGTTATAGATTGCATAGCATAGTGAAAGCATTTTAGTTACTGAGCAGCAGTAAAATGTGTTGACTGTTTAATTTGTACACAGTTTTTTTAATAGCATTTTAAAAGTTGCCTTTTGGCAGAGAGAATACATAAGGATGTCGACTTATTGTAAGGCAGATGGCTGACAAGAGAGCTCAAGCTATGCTCAAGGTTAGAACAATTGTGTGAGAATACTGCTCCCAAGGATCTGGGATGTACGTGGCTGTGGCTGGGATCCCACCAGCAAAGGCAGTCTTGGATTAGCAGCTGGATTTCACATGTTCTGCCAGGGCCTGGTCCTGGCCTCATGCTGGTCAACCTGCTCTTCATTCCATGGCCCATAGAAAGGGCCTAATGAGAAACTGTCTTTTCACCAATGGTGATAATCAAAGAGAACAGGGCCCTCATCACTGTTTGTGAAATGACTGAGATTTCCTGCACATTCTTCTTTTATCCAACAACCATGCAGGAGTCCTACCATCGTTATGAGGCCTGGAAACTTCATCACAGATATTTTTACAGTTGGTATTTTCCGTCATAATTCAGTTTAAAAGTGCTGCACTTTGAATAGTAAGTCTATAGTAGTTCTTCACCCTGGCCAAGAGGTTTGGTTTCTGTGCTTCCATCTGAGAGTCAAATGCTTTCCAGTCCTAAGGGCAGTAGTTAGCATGACAAGAACAAATCGTCCATACGTCTTGGCCATGTACAGAGTCCCCGTAGCAGGGTGGGCAGCAGTTACACCTACTGCACACCAGCAAAGGGAAAGGCAGCGGCAACGCTGGAGCAACTGCAAGTCCCAGGAGAGAAGGAATTGGTCTGTAAGGACTAAACAGCAACATGAATGTGCAAGAGCAGACCCTGCACTGAGCATGGTGCTCTCTCTGCGTGCTGCAAGGCTCCTTCCTGATGATCTGTCTCCTCCCCTACCCTGGCAGTGCCTGAGGAGCATATCTGACTGTAAGGCAGCCTGGCTCAGGCTGAGGGCGGAGCTGAGCTCCTCTGACTCCAGCTGCCCTGGAAGTGCTGTGCTGTACAAGTGCCTCTGACTGTTGTTTTCCCTAAGGAATGCACAGCGGTTTGGACTGATGTCAACTGAATACAGCCATAGGTGTTTGAGTTTGGAAATTGTTAGTTCAGGAGTCACAAATCTCATGCCCTTGTTCCTTGTGTTAGGCTGTTGTTTCTTGACTGCCCATCAATGTGTTTGAATGCACAGGATCAGCAGCAGTGATTTTTATGCTGCTTGGGTGGGGTTCATGTGTGACTCCCAGATTCTGTAGGCACAAGCCAAGGAGTCCTGGAGGAGCTCTGTACTACCAAACCCATGAAAGAATCCATTCAGTTGTGTCATTGCTGCTGAGCTGAGGGCTGGTGAAAAGCTCTGCTACGCTGAAGGCTAATAAGACCTCTCAAAAGAAAGCCCAAAATTTACCTCTTTGTGGCTTGGTGCAATATCCAGTGAATCAGCGGCGGTCAAGGCTTGTTTCCATCTATTTTTTCCCCTCTGTGAGATGAAAGAGCAGGGCCCCACCCTTGACTAATAAAGTTTCACCAGCAGTTCCTGCTGCTCGTGGATGGCCCAACTGCCTTCCCTGAGCAGAGAGCCAGCTCCAGCCGTGTCTGGGCCAAGTTACACTGCACCATCTGCTTGGCATTACACAGGAGCGACTAGCCCTGGTTTTCCATCTCTCTTACACATTAATATAGTACTGCTGCACTCCAAAGTGTGGAGGGAGGCTCTTTGCAGAGGTGGATTGTGCACAGTGCAGCTGAGGAAGTGGCATCAGCGCTCCCGTTCCTCCCAGGGGTTAACCTGCTGCTGCAGCCATAAGCCTGCCTTGGACCCCACAGAAAACACTCCACTGTTACTGTTTGCACGGAGCAGCAGCAGCCTTTCAGGAAAACTACTGAGGAGGAGAGCCACTGCCATGGAGCTGCTCACCCTCATCCCCTGGTCTCTGGGTGTGCAGTGTCCTGAACCTCCTGCAACACAGCTCAGAGGCTTCCCCGCAGCACAGGTGCCCCTCTTTGTCCATGTCATGCCTCGTTTGCTTTCTCCACGGCCTCAAGTATCAAAGAAGCACCAAACCAAACTGCCACAGCCTCCATTCTGTTCTCCTTAAGCCCTAATCCCATAAAACAGCTCTGCATGTGTTTAATGCTCAGCATGGTCTGGTCATCTCACTGGACTCAAAAACCTGCTGTTCAGCCTTGTGCAGGGCTTGTATGGGAATATCAGCATGGAGAGAGTGGTGTAGGCACAAGTGCCACCCACAAAGCCAAATCCAGGAGCTGTCCTCTCTCTTCCCAGCACTTAGCATCCATTGACATCTCCTGCCTATGTCGCTTTTGGAACCACAATGCATTGTGTGCTTTCCGTTACATGAAAGGTAAAATATGGATGTGAGCTCAACTTCCAGGATACAGAGCAGCCTTAAATGTAACCTGGCATCCCTTGACAACAGTCCCTTAAATGCACCCTGAAAAACGAATAGTTTAGATTAAGCTGTAGCTTCATTGCTCTTACTTTCCATGTGTTTAATTTATCTCTACGTTCAGAATCCTTCATGAAAATTATCACTGACTGTTTAACTCTGCTTAACTAATTGGTACTTGTATATGCAAGATTGGTGATCACCTATACTAATATTATTGGCCCCTGTTTGCCCTTTAGTGCTGTTTTTCCCAGGTGAATGCAATTAGAGTGTAATTAATTATCAAATAGCTATGTTCCTTTTATTCCGAACACTGTAACAATTACTGAGATCGGCACAAAATCCTGAATGCATAACACATTGTTTTGTGCCTTCCCTATAGAATCCATTGGAGCGTTCCTGGACAGCAAGCACAAGTAGCGGATACATAATGTATTTGAAGACCTATAAAAGTTTCATACTTGATGGCCCACTGGGAGGAGGATGCTTGAATTTAACTTTTAATTGTAGAGCTGAGAAATGAAATACAGATAAGGGATGGTTACTGTAACTGGCACCAGACCAAAACAAATGTTGGAGCCAGCTATCCGTATCCATGAATACATAAGTAACTTTATGCTCTTGGGTTGTTTAATTGGATTCTGTGGGGCTGTGAATTTGAGTAAACTTATTCATGCGTGGGTGTTTTCTGAGGATGAGGCTGTTGCGAGTACTTTCGGCTGTGGCACAGAGGAAGGATGTCGCGGTGACCGTAGCTGGGGCGGTGGCCGGCCCTGGCGGTGCGGCTCTGCGCACCGCGGCCGCGCTCCCGCACACAGCCCCGCACACAGCCCCGCACACAGCCCCGCACACAGCCCCGCACACAGCCCCGGGCAGCGCTGGGCACTGCGGCCCCGGCAGCGCGAGCAATCGCTTCCCAAGGAAACCGCGGCGCTGCGCCCCGACGGGCGGGCGGGCGGGCTGCGGGCCCTGGGCGGCTCCCCGATCCCGCTCCCGGTCCCCGCTCCCCGGTCCCCGCTCCCCGGTCCCGCTCCCGCTCCCGGTCCCGCTCCCGGTCCCGCTCCCGGTCCCGCTCCCGGTCCCGCTCCCGGTCCCGCTCCCGGTCCCGCTCCCGGTCCCGCTCCCGGTCCCGCTCCCGGGGCTCCGCGCGCCCCCTGAGCCGGTGCTGCGGCGCCACCTGGCGGCGGGCGGGGGCGGAGGCGCGGCAGGAGCTCAGGTGAGCTCCGGCGGCCTCGGGTGGGTTTAGACGAGCTCAGGTGGGCACCGGCCGCCCCTCAGGCCCGGCGCACCCGCACGTGCTGTGGCCGGGGCACCGCCCTCGCCCGCCCACCCCGTGCCTTTGCCCGCCCCGTGCCTTTGCCCACCCCGTGCCTTTGCCCACCCCGTGCCTTTGCCCGCCCCACGCCTTTGCCCGCCCTTCTGGTCTCGGTTAAACACCAGCCGGGAGCGCTGCCCCTCCACAGCACGGGCCCTCCCTGCGCTCCGGCCACAGCATTCTGTCCGTTCGTACTCTCCTGGTATTCCTAACAGCCGGGAATTGGTATTCAAGAGAGAAGAGTGCTACGTGTTTTAATAATTTTCCAAGAGATTTTCCAAGAGCGGTGCTCTAATGCTGAGCTCAGCTTTCCATGGCAGGTTTTACTGGTTTGAGATGGAAAATAGCTGTTAAAAATGAGAAGGTGGAGAGGGAGGAAAAAGAAAACACCCCAAAGTCTAGTGATGACAGGTTAGAATACAATTAGCTGAGCTTCTCCTGGCTGGAAAGCCCTGAAATACTGAGGGCTGCAGGAGACTCTGGTAACGATATTGCAAGAAGCTTGAAAAATACGTTATGTATTGTCCCTCAGTTTTAAGTGGCAGGATGAAAAAACCAAATTTCATTGGTAGAACACATCAGGGAGTTCCTTATGTAATTCTCCTCTCTCATCATGGTATTTTTATGTATGTTTTCTAACAGAAGCACTTACCTGATTATGCCATGGGCATTCTAAAGTATCGCCGTGTACCTGTGGGGGTGCCTGACACAAATTAGGCCAGAGGATTTCAAAACTTCCTTAGGTTACCACTCTTCTTGCCAGCTTATGCAGCTCAGAAATGCTGAACCATGAAGTCCAGCTTTCTAATATCCACAAATGTATCCTGGGGCAGAGAGGCTCATTCCATGTCCATCAGCTGTGAGTCTGGCTTTAATGATTCCTATCAGTTTCCTCTGTCAGAACCTCGACTGAGCAGAGCAAAGAGCCAGTCCATTTTTAACTCCTCCCTCTGATTAACAAAAATAGTAGCATGTGAAGGTAAAGCTTCTTCCCCTAAATCAGGATTTACTCCTTGGCTGCTATGTAAAAATAACTCCAGAACAATATCTGGAGACACCAGACCTCTCCTCTTTCAGTTGTATCACTTGGAAATGGCTCATTTGCTAAATGAAGGTTGTTCCAAATCTTAGTTTGATGCAAGGCTTGGATTACACAGGCTGCTTTTCAGTGAGATTTACATGAGAAAAGACAACGTTCTCCACCCTCACATACTTTCATTTCTGCTTTTCAGAGCTTTTCTTAGCCTCCTGCAATACGGAGAATTGCTTTTCTCTTCATTGAGGGAAGGCTGGTGACTTTGACAGCTGCTGGGGTATCCGTAGTCTGTCACTCACAACAGCAAGTCACAAGAGCTGAAATTCTGCCTGCATCTCTCAAAATAGGTTAGGTAGTTAGCAGAAACATTAACAGAGCCATTCCTTATACATTATGATTAATTGAGCATGAATTATGAATTATAGTTCACATTTGGTGCTCAGCATGCTGCTTAGGAACACTTGTCACATGTGGTACTCTTCCATTTTCCAGAAAGAATTAAAGGATGTTTATAGAGGAGAAGGAAGTATTTTGTTGTTACTGTGGCATAAATTGGAATAGCTTCACTGTTCAGTGATTTTAGTCTGGATTTCATCCAGCATTACTCAAGGGATAATTTTACCCAATTTTTATTGCATTTCTGTCTTCAGATGTTTTGTTGTTTGTGGGTTGTGTGCTCTCTCTCCACACCCATTTCAAAGGAGTTCCCGATACTCTGGTTTGTGACTTCACCTTTGTTCCTGGTCCAGGTGCTGAAGGGCAGGCCAACAATAGCCTGCCTTTGGGGCAAAAATCAGATTGCAGGCTTTTCATCCGCTTGGAGTTTTTTTTAACAAGGCAGAAAATGAGTTTTAAAATCAATGTTCTTTCACTACATCATTAACATGATAGTGGGGATGAAAGAGCTGTACTGAGCACAGAAGAAATATTAAAAATTTAATACACTGCATTACATGTAAATCCAGACAGGTATTTATTGAAAAAGCAGGAAAACATAACTACATACTGGGACTGAAGAGGTTGCTCTGTTCTGGTATTATGCTAACATTAGATTTTTCAGTTGAGTTCTAAACAGAACAATTCTGGTTAAACGCCCCAAAATTGTGGTCATTTCACCAAATTCACCCCAGCCTCTGAATCTTCTAATCCCCCCCAGTTTGTCCTTCCAGCACATTTCTCTGTCATACCTCTTTTCTCTCTGCCCCACCTGTGACCTTCTGCTCCCAAGGAAGCTCCTTATTGCATGTAGAATCCTGGCGGCAGAAATGGGATTGTTTGGGCTGGAGAAAAAAGCAGATTTACATCCAGGGACCTTTACTGGGCAGGTCCTGGGGAGGGCTCTCAGACCAACACAAACATCTTGACTGTGACACAGCAACAGCAGCTTCTACCAGCCTGAAGAGCTCGTCCAGGCCCTTCTTTCACTCTCACAGATTTACACTGCATTGCACATTACAGACGACTTAAATCTTCTCTGGGGTTTCTTCATTTTTGTTGTTATTAAAAGAATCATCCACACTTACAGGTCCACAATGGGATGAAGTGGGGGGAAAAGAGTTCTTCAAGTCTTTGACTTCTTTTGAAAGTAATGCTGCCCTGTGCTTATTTACACAGATAAATCCATTGTTCTAAATAAACCGGCTACAACTGCATGTGCCCATGTAAATGGCTTTTTGCTTTGGCTTTGAAGGTGCTCATACACATGTCTTGAAACTTCTTTGTGAGCCTCACAGCTCTCCCATGGGATGTTCTCCCATAGGCCAACCACAACGCGGGTATTCAATTGTAAAGCACAAATTCTGGCAGTGAAACATCCATTTTTTAAATAACTGTGAAGATCAAATTGAGAAGAGGATGTAGTTTGTCCGTAGGAAACTCCCAAACAGAGAAAGTGATTATGGTTTGGAATTTAGGATTTGTTGAAAAATCTGGGTTTACCCAGTCTTAGAGACCTTATTTTTACAAGCTCTAGTATTTTTGTTTTTGAGAAAGATGTTGCAAAACAAGATCCCCCTACATGTAATCGCCGGAATTTATTTAGAGGCAAATATCTGCCAGACGAATAGAGGATGTAGACCAGAAAATGTAGAATCACAGTGAAATCTGAATGAAATGACTCTGTCAGCAATGAATATGGCATGAAGAATATGGTATCCTTCTTATTCAAGGAAGATGTAAGGAAGGGTCATCCACAGAGCCTCCTAGAGACATGCCTTGACAAGCCTACAAAACTAATGCCATTTATTATCTAATGGTCAAGGGTACTATAGCAGAGGAAACAGTACATATTACATCAAACCTAAATATTTTAGCAGTAGTTATTGTATACAGAGTACAAATATACATTAATAGAATTCCTGAATGGGTGGAACTGGATTGCTCTGAAAATTCTCAGTGTTCCCAGTTCCTACAGACTGCTAACCCATCCCACTTGGTACTCAGTGCCATGTGTTAACTTGTCCTACCTCATAGTTCAATCAATATTTGTTTCTGTAACACTAATTTTAATAGTGCAGCTTTAAGCATATGAACTAATCCAAAATTCTTTATAACTGAAGTAGAACATATCACTAAAAATGGTAATCTTTCCAGAACAACCTTTTTCCTACATTTATAAATTGGGGGGGGAAAAAAAAAATCACAGGGACCATTTTTGTAATCTTCTCTCAGCTTGCACAGACATGAATTAGTTATGTCTTGGACCTTTTAAGGGGAAATTTTTTTTTCTAAACCTGCCTTGATTTGACCTTTAAACTAGAGATGATGACTATTATTCCCTGGGAGTCCAGGGTGAGATGTTCTATCGGCGGTTTCGATCCCAGCCCTTCCTTACAGTGCCCAGCTGCGGAGTCAGCCAGCCCGTTTTGCTGACCTCTGCCGTGCTAAACAACCCAGCCTCAGTTTTTTGGTCTGAATCTTAATTCTCTTTTCTTTTAACAAACGTTTTCAACCCCTAGAGCTCCTCAGCAGAAACGGTGTTCCTCCTATCCCCTGCCCTTTCATTACTGTTTTGGTTTTGACGCCTTTCAGTTTGTTACCTCCCCCCACTGTGGATCTGGTGCTGGATTTAGTATTCTGACAATGCCTGAGACAATATAGAGTCTCTGTAGCTTATTCTTTAAATGCTGAGGCACATCAGGATTGTATTTTGGCCACGAGGAAAGAGGAAGATGCCCATGCCCACAGGATTTCTGCAGTTTCTGTGTCTACTGAGTTTGTCTGAGCCTATATTGTACCTCTGCTGCTGGTACATTTTCTTGCAGAGGGAGGATATACTACAGTACTTATCTTCTCCGTGCTTGTGCTGGCTCTCAGGGGAAATTTGGCCTTTTTAGTATGCAGTTCGAACACTGTCTGAAAAGGAGTCATGGTTTGGATAATAATTTTTCAAACAAATTTAATACACTGATTTCCTTGGGATGAAGATAAAGTACTGTTCCATCCCAGATGCCCCTAAAGGGCAAGTTGTTTGAGTTAAGTTTACTGAAACAGAAGTGACAGAATATAAATTTTTTTCCTTCATGTCATATCTGAGAATCAAATAAGCAATTACACAAGAGTAAATTGGATTTATTTCAGTATCAGATTTGCAGTTCACTTGTTGGTTTATTTGACTGAGATAAAATAGCCCTTCATTTTACAGTAAACATGCTTAAGTATTACATTTCTTTCTTGGCTCCTTCAAGAGCTTGTAGTTTTTGAGCCTAGAATTGAAAACACTCCTGATACATAACATGTGACTGACTTACTTAACACCAGAAGCCCTCCCTGTAGTAAGGTGATGAACAGTCCTAAATATCTCTTGCTTTTCAATGAGGTGACTTTTAAACTGGTGCCAATTTATTCATGTCAACTTCTTCCATCATTTGCATTTACCAAAACACAAAAATTAAGTGCAAAAATAAGACCTCATACATATGTATTTGCTCAGTCTAAGGCGTCAGCCAAGTGTATATACAGATCCAAGTTACATGACCCAAAAAGTGTACAATTTTAACTTTTGTTTTAGAAATATGGCATTTTAAGATTCTTCCTAGATTTTTCCAAGTGTTCAGATGCCTTTAAATAATCCAAATTGTCCTACTAAAAGGAAGCAGATTTCAGCAGGCTTCCCCTTTCTGTTTACCAAAGAGCTCTTACTGTAATTTGCTTTGTTACTAGTTATGATTTACACAAACGTTGCTGCTCCCTAACACCACCTAAGGCTCCCAGACAGCTCCAAGGATTACTGCAAGGAACTGTACGTGCTCACCTCTTGGCCTCCTGCTCAAGGTGTTGGAATTGCTTCCTTCCCCTGCACTCACCCACAATGTATTTTGCAAAATGTGTCAAATCAGACCCCTCCAGTTCCAGTTTCTCAATCTGAATTAATTCCCATGGTGAAGAGGCAAAGATCATGTTGCTTTTGTTTCAGTTCATCTTTTATACAGAATTATTTTGGAACATTTTATTACAAATTACTTCTGTATTAAAAAGCACATTTTTTATCTAGAATTGTAACGCCTCTCTAGGCCAAACAGAATTTCGATGAAATATGTGAAGCTCTTTGCCAAATCCCTGAGCCACTGAGAGTCATTCTATTCTACACAAATCAAATTCGTGCATTTATAGTAAGTGTTAAAGAAAATCCAAACATGACAATTGAGGTTTTACAAGCCTGAAAATTATAGCCCAGCCATGGTAAGTGACGTTCTGACAGCAATGAAACTGAAATTTGGCTGCCAAAAGCTGTATTTAGCTGTTTGCTCTAATGGTTGTGCTCACCATGAATTCTGAAGGAGAGGAGCAGTCTCGGCCCCGTAGCTGCAGTGCATGCAACGTGCAGCAGACAGGGATCTACAGCAGAATAACAACTGCCAGCCAAAGGGATGAGCTCAGTCAATTAAAAGCCATATTAGACTCTAAATGAAGGACACCGAGGAGCTGCCCACACAGGCCTCTGCTGGAGCTCACGAGCACTGCTGGACCTCGTGCTGCCGCTGCCCCTGGGGTGGGAAATGCAGCACTTGCTTCTTGGGTGCTGCCAGCCTTTCACAAACACTGCATTCACATCTCCTGTTTCTGCTGGCTAAATAATGCTCTTTGCAAACATTTCTTAAGCCATGATTGGATCTTCCTATTGCAATTGTTTCTGTAGATCCTTTCAATAAAATAATACTATATATTAATATGTATGGCTGTGTGTATTTTTCTAGCATCCTAACACGTTCATTTGTGTTTCCATGTGGAACTGGCAGGGCTCCTGCCCCTTTGGGTCACCTGCTAGTGTGGGAGGGAAGGGATCCTGAAAATTCATGTTGACCTCAGGGTAAATCAGAAGCACTTAAGCCATTCCGACAGCTTATTCATCTGAACTGTTTTTTGGAGACTTCACGACTTCCCCAAATGATCTTCTCAGTGCTTAGAAAGTTTTATTAATGTCTTTCTAAATCTTTTCCTGTTGTAATTGCAGTCAGAACATTTAATTGCTTTTCTCTTGGTGACAGTCTTATGTATATTTGAAGGCCATAAGCATATCTACTAATATTGTCCCAAGATATATAATACATATTTTCATTTACCTTTTTTTTTCCCTTAAGACACAGCACAGATAGGCTGTGTCGTAGAATTTACCGCCTCCAGTGTTACCCCATGCTGGGTTAAGGACTTGGATAAAGAGTTTGCTCATTTACTTTTAGCAGGGGGTGGTAAAGAGTACAGGGCTTTCTCCTCCACAAGGTTTTTAATCATTCCTGTGACACTTGTGCTCAGTCAAAACTAATATTTTGCAGCTTAGTCCAGAAGAGGAAGCAAATGGCAATGTGAGACCCAGAGCAGCAGAGCCAGAAGTGTTCCTCCTTGTTCAGGGTGCCCACTTTCATTTCTCCATAGTAAGACTAAGCATTTTTTAGCCCTTTTGCACAATTACTTAGAAACCCGGGGAGGGGTTGCTCTTCTCACTCCTTTCCACTTCCTTTCCAGTCCAGCTGTGTCAGAGGACAAGATCACCATGCTCAAATAGTCTTGACTACTGCTCTGAAGGAGAGCAGTGTGTGAGAGTGCTGCCTAATAGGCTTCTGACAGAGCCAGCTGGGTAAGTTTAAAGTTTATAAATGGATAGTCTGTGCTATGTCAGACAAATTTGCTTGAGGAACTGTAGGAGTGTTCCTGTAAATGTTTTCAGTAGAGTTATCTCCACCAGGGAATGGTGACAAGTACTAGCAAGCCCTGGAGGACATAAGAAAAATAAGCTGGACATGTGATTCAAAAATACTGAAGGCTCAGAGCTTGCCACAATACCATTTTTAGGGGAATGTCCAAAAGCCAAGATACTAAGAATAGGCAGCCTTGTTTTGCAAAGGAAGGGTTTGAAATGTTATGCCAGTGTGAAGTTAAGAGCTGGTGCCCCTGAAGCCAGAGACCAGGGTAGGTATGGTACAAGCTGCTGACTGCTCTGGGTCACTTGCATTGCTGTAAGCCAGGAGCCAGCATGGTGAATTCCAAAGATGTGCTGCTGTAAGAGCAAAATCAGGCATCACTTCCATGTGCTGGGATTTATTTGCTGTTCAGGATTTACAGTCATCTCTGGCAATTGCTTCTTGCAGCCACAAAACCAAGTATATCTTATACTGAAGCACAGCAATAACAAGATTTGAATGTCATTAGGGGCTGCTCCTACACATCTTGTATTAAAGCAGCTAAGTGTTTAACCCATGAATAGAACTCCTATTATCTTTGCTTTTGAAACCTCAGTATAGATCACTTAACCACTCTGCAAGAAATCCCGTGAGAGACCAACAACAGCAGGGAACAAAGTCGGGCAAGAAATAGCAGATTGTATCTGCTAGAGCTTTTTAAATACGTTTTTCATATGAGTGCAGTCAACTTGAATATTATTCCTAATATAGATTAACTTAAGACAGATTTTTGCAGAGCATGAGGCTTTGAGAATTTGGCCAGATAGTTTTTTCACTGAAAGGCTCTGCCAATTATTTACAGCACAAAGGAGAGAATAATGCATGAAATGCATAATATGCCTTCTTCTTCACTACATGGGGCTTAAAAATAAATGATACAGATCCTCTTTGCATTTTTCATCTGCGCTCAGGTAAATCTAAGTCTGAGGTAAGATTCTGTTTCAGTGGAGTTCATCTAGCAGAATGAGTGACCAAATTTGTTGGTTCAGTTTCCAGGAAAGAATGTGGCCATTTGAGAAGTTTCAGTGTTGCACAGGATCAGCTAGAGTCTCATCCACAGTTGTGTAAATCTGGAGGATCAGGAGCAGAACGTTCTCCAGGCAAACAAGTTGTCAGATGTGTGTCATACCCACAACTTAATAATAAAATAGGTGGAAAGAACCAGTAATTTCAGCACTGAGCTGTCATGGCAGGGACTGTACTATTCAGAAGGTAGAACTGCAGTCATGTAAGTATCTCCATCTCACAAGTCAGACCTGAATGAAGTAGAAGCAACAGGATTTGGTATCTCCCTCAGTGAGACCACAGAGCAAACAAGCCTCTACCTCCAGCAGCCCTCACTGGAGAGTCAGCACATCCACAGTGCTTCTATGTGAGATGAATATCAATTTTCAAAACTGATGGAGCCACGATGGTGGGCACCAAACCACGCCTTTACCTTAAAAGTGGTCGCAACAGTATGTGCTGTACTGTGGTGTAACGTGGCCATCTCCCTGCACACCTAACCTGTGCAGACAAACCACTGATCCCAAGTGTGTGCAGGTGGGCACTGCGGAGTAGCCTCTGCTCAGGCACAGTCAGCAACACAGCTCTGCAAATTGCAGGGAGCTGGTACGCTTTGTGTGAGGTTGTTGATGTGGTCAGATAGGTTTACCAGCTCTTTTTCCTCCCAGTCCTCAAGTTCATCAAAGCAGAAATCATTATGAAGCCCAAACCATACAGACCAACATTGGGATTAGCTCGGTTGGTTGGAGCATGGTGCTGATAGCATCAAGGTTGTGGCTTGGATCTCTGTATGGGTATGGGCCATTCACTTCAGAATGGACTCGATGATCCTTGTGGGTCCCTTCTAGCTCAGAAGATTCTGTGCTTCTGTGAACAACCAGATGTAGAAGAGCACTTCAAGGTACAGTTCTGTCTGCTCCTGCAAAACTGCTCTTAGTTACCTACCCCACGAGGACTCTTCTCTGGCTCCTCAGTCTCCATACAGCTTCAAGAACCTTCCTATTTGTCTTGCCAAGACAGGAACTTGTTCCTGAGAGGAGCATGTTTGCTAGATTCACATGGAATCTCACATCTTTATGGAGGATTTTCCATTGGGATGGAAGAACCAGGACATGGATAAAGTCAGCGCTGTCAAGAATGGGACTAATTCTCAAAGACTGTAAAGGAGGTGTCAGCTTTACCAAAATCTTCCCTGACTTAGTAACAGGTGTTTACAATATGTTACCACTTCTATGAATTCAAAAGCTGTTAAAATGAGAGATCACACAATGTATGACATAGCCATCTTTGTCATACATGGACTAATGCCTTACTCTTCCAAAAACTGTTTCTTTTAAGGCAAATATCTTGTCTGAAAACTTCCTTTTCTTGTAGCATTCAAATTACAGCCAAACAGGTTTTTGCACCAGCTTTTGCTAGTGACTTTCTAAATACAGAAAGATTAATGATTGTTATCAAGTTTGTTTGCTTAAATTTGTATGGTTGTCTTTGCTCTGTAATATCCTACATAGCCCATGGTGTTGGCAGACCAATGTCAGAGGGAAGCTGAGACATTCCTTTGCCAAAGCTGTTAGGAACTGCAGCAGGAAATCAGGCTACCTGGTCAGCTCCCCTCTCCCAGGGGAAAATGGCACAAATGCACTTCCCCCACTCCCTGCCCTGGGAAACTTTGTCCAAGGGTTTGGAGACTTTATGCAGAAGCTCAGGAAAATGTCACCGTCACACACTGGCAAATAGTCCCAGCTCCACCTGGCATGCTGTGCTGTGTGGGACTGCCCAGCATGGACAAGGGACACGAGTGCATCAGTGGTAGCAAATGATCTGTGAAGGCTGCCAATACTGGGTTTGGCATACCATCATAAACAATGTTTCCTGACAGAAAAGCTTGGATTAGATCAACTACCACAGAATGGCTCTGTTTATGAAGAACAGCCATGCTATTTCATCAGATATGTTTTCAGAGCAAGCTTTCATACAGATGAACTTGTATCATATCTTAGAATCGTAGAAGCTTAAAAATAAAACTTTGTCTTTAAAATATTGTATTTCCAGTGTTAGGCAAAATGAAAGACTACTGAAATCTTTAAAAAGCTGTTACTGTTCCTGCAGCAAGTGATAGTGACATCTCAGTAGAAGTTTAGACGCATAGAACATGTTGTAGGTGACTACTGGGATAAATCTCTACATATACTTTGCACTGGTATGTCATCATAGGAAATACAGTCTAAAAACTATTGGGTGTTCTGAAAAACTGGCTAATCATGTAAACACAACCTACAGTGCGACTCTTTTTTCCTTCTCTTCTCCTTTGATGACCCTTTTTTGTGTAACACTTGTCTTTTTCCATCAAGTGGACAGACAGAAAAAGAAGCAAAACCTAGAATGAAAGCCCAAGCCAAAGAAACCTTCTGCATCTAAACAAAGTGCTATTTGCAACAGGCAGTGGCTGGTTCTAATTTAGATAATCCAAAGTAGGTCACCAGCAGGAATCTTCCAGACCTTCCAACTTAGTAACTCAGATGGATAATAAAATAATTTTTAGTTAATGAGAGACCATCAGAAAAAAAGAACTGCAGGAAGCTGTGAACTGCAGTATCTCCTTACTGAAGACAGAATGACACATGGCAAGAACAGATGGGTAATGCTTCCGTGATTATCCTCGACCACTGGCTGTAAGAAAAAGCTGTCACAACACGGAGGGCTGTACACAGAGTACATATCCCCTCATTGATAGTAAAAGGTTTTATATGCTAAGAGATTATAAAGAAAAAGGGATGCTTTAATGTGATGGTGAAGGGAATAATTCTTCCATTTTCCTTTACATCCTGAAGTGGAGCATACGCCAAGGTCCTGAACTAAATTTATCTCTCAGAAGGAAGGTGTAATATGCATTTCACGTACATATTACATATTTCATACAGACTGAACATAGAACCTGCTTTTATTGTCTTTGGGTCCTGACACGGTATGTTCAGTTGATGATTTATAGACAGTGTCACCAGAATGAAATGTTGGTGTCAAAAATTTGGCTTTTGCATATTCATTGACACCAGAGTTTGCATTTGTGCATTTGTGAAGTATGAAGTGGCAAAATGAAACCAGAGTGGATTAAGAAACGTTTGCTGGGATCTCATGTTTTACAAAACCACCAGAATGAAAGGCATTTCTTGCATGCAGTGGCCACATCTCCATTGACTTTAGTTCCGCCCCCGCACATAAGAGAGAACCTGAATTTTATAACCCACTTGGAGAGTAGCCTGATGTAAAATGAGTACCTGGCAAAGAATCTTGGTTTTGTTTATGAAAAGAAAAAAATGGAAGGGTGAAAATCCATGGTACATTATACCCAAGTGGTGAAGAACATACATGTAAACCATAAAAATGATTGAATTGCAGAACATGAAGTTAATGGTGGTTCTGTGGTTCCAAAAAAATCAAAATACACTTCCTCTACCTTGTAAGTCTAGCAATATACCAGCGTTTAAAACCAAAAAGCAATGTTTTGGGAACTTGTTGCAGAGCAGACAGTGACCTGTAGTCTGAGATAGTGAAATTTTCAAGGAGTAATTCCCTACCCTGTTTTGCTCTTTCAGATTTGATGCTCAGACCAGTAAGACAGCCAGACTCCCAGGGAAAAGGTCTATGTCCTCCATATGCACTGAAATGATTAGGAGTGGTGTGTTGTTCTGCCTAGTGATGGAAGGAAAAGAAAAGAAAGAATTTGTTACTTCAGGGAAGGAGCCCAAACTTCAGAAGACATTGCTACTGCTGCTGCAGATTACTCATTGAACACTGCTCATGGCCTATTTCCAATCTTTTCTATTCCTAAGGCACATTCCTTAGGTGCTATGATTTTTTTGATTTCATAGGAATATACACAAATTCGCTATTTGTTCTGTATTCTTCACAGATTTTCCTTTAAGACTGAGTATATTAGAGATACCCATTCTTAGGCAAATCAGTTCATTCACCTTTTTCCCCTTCAACCTGATAACATATATCCGAAATCTAAATTTTGATGTGATAAGGACATGACTGTTTTTAAGAAAAATGCAAATCTTCACTCTGAAATAACTTAGTCTTCCACTGATTACAGAATGTGCTTCTAAACCGCCTATGAGTCAGGCTGTGAGTTGGAGTTCAGATAAGCCTGCAGTGTTTGTTCACCAGATGGACCATAAGCTCTGCAAAGTAGAGCAAAGGATATTGCTTATTAACACTGCTCTCAACTTCACTTATTTCTTTGTGCAGTCTGGTTACTTGATGCAATTTTAGACTGTATTTACACTGTTAGGAGGAGGAAACAATTTTTTTTTGTAACAGGATAGGTAAATCTAGCAAAGTAGATCAGACTAAAATGGAACTGAGTATGGTTCTTTTTTTACATCATTTTAAGTAGGCAAGATTGATACCCTCCATCTCTCAAACACACCCACACTGAATTTACATACCTGTGCAGTAGCAAAAAATATTTAAATCAATTATCTCTTGGGATTTTAGAGCAAATTAGCCAAGTCACAGTTGTTACCCTCTTTGACAGTTACGTGCAACCAACATAATACTTATGTAAGAACAAATCTGTTTTTTCTCTTATATACTTTGTGTTAGATACTAATTCTCACCTAACACGGGCAACATGGGGAATTTTCAGTGGTAACTCTCTTAAGTGTCCTCTGTGTAACCTGATTAGATATCTTCTGATGCAACACAGCTCAATCAAGCTGCCATTATTCATAAATGTTATAATAAGAAAATTAATTTAACGGTTTTAACTTTTATGCAATTTCTGATTTAGTTTGTTCTTTGGATTGGTACAGTTCACTTCTTCAGTTTCTGTGATTTTTTTTTCATATTCTCAAGATGCTCAGCCTTGCCCTTTTTACTTTTTTGTTTGAATCACACAAGAAAAAAAAGATGTTATTTGCTAAATTCCTTCTATCTGGCTGTTTTCTTTAGCACAGAAGATGGATGTTTTGAGCAGTTAGTGGTAACTGGTTACATCACAGTTTTAAAAGTGAATGCCATACCTACTGCACTGTCCTTTCCAGATTTTACATCTCTAAATATGGGGAAAGGAGGAGGTTGAAGGAGAAGAAGTCTGCTCCTCTGTCTGCTCTTCTTTTTCTGTCAGTGCAGAAGTGTCTCATGCTGGGGCTCCCACCCATACACAGGGCTGACTTTACACTGAAGGCTCAGATCTTTATGGCCTATAAATTATTGTGGTTTGGATACAAATCTTCACTCCAGAAGGGCTTTCAGTAGGACACGTGTGAGACTGAGCATGCACTGCTGTTCCTCACTGCCCTATCAGTCACAGTAATTATATTACAGAGATTAGCAATATCCAGAGACATTTTCCAGCATAAAAATTTCCCCATAAAATCTGGAGGAAATTTTCCAATCGGTCATAAAAATTTTAAGAACCATGGATCACAAGTTCATCACAACTACTGCTGTGCTCCTTTTATAGAAAGCAGTGTTGCCCTGTGCTAAAGTATTGCCTGCCTTGGATGTTGCTGTTAGGGCTTGTAGCCATTTTAGGGTATCCATGGGAATGTGTCTCCCATTTCCCAGTGAGGTATGCAGGATCAGAATCAGGTCCTGAGGCTCTTCAGAGCTCTTGGTCATTTGGCCTGTTCAGAGTCTGTTTCTTTTCTGGCACCATGAGCACTTCCTGCCATCTACAAGCCCAAGGGAAGGCTGCAGAGAGCAACCACTTGCTAAGACCACAACTTCCTTTTGAAGAGAAAAGCATTTAATCCCAAGTGGAAGATGCTTTTATCTTGTATTTGTCAGCAAATTTGCCTGACTGTGTTTATAATGCCCAATTATCTGACAGTTTGGAATACAAAATTATCCATCATCTTCCTGAGCTGTGCAGAGTCTGTCAGAATATTCAGGAACACTTTGAGTCTTTTTCATTTCTTTGTTCTAACAGCTCACTTCACTGTATTGTGGGACCAGCAAATCTGACGCATGTGCAACTGGTGTGGAAGCCTGACACTGTCAAAATTTGTTATCACAGGCTCTCTGCCATCACCCCAGCTGGCAAAAATGGGACACGGTTCCAGTGCATGAACAGGAGGTCAGCCAGACGATGCTCTGCTGTCACACACAGAGGAGCCTTTCCGGGCTGACTTTCCTGGAAGTTACTAAGGATGTGTTCTGACCTCTCTGTTTTAGAGACACACCTCGCAGTGAATGATAGGCAGTGTGGCACTCTTTGAAACTGACACTTTATACTTCATCTGCTTGTGAAATGTTGCAACGAAGGATAGCTCCTGTAAAATTTTATTTCTAGCCTCATTGGATCATGAGGAAAATTCCTTTAATAAAGGATGCTTTGGAATCTTACTACTTGTTTCATTTTCTTCAGATAAGAAACTAAAGCACTTCCAATGGAAACAAAATCTCCCTGGTCTGTGCAAATCCAACCTGGCTGTCATTTAAAAAAGCAACTGTTCTTACTAGGAGATAATATTTTTTTACCTTTGGATTTGGTTTTTAAAGTGGAATTAGGCTTAGAAAAAGAGGCACTGTGCAGGCAGATTAAAAAAACAAAAAACTGCCGACATCAGTCCTATCATCAGATAATGAGATCTTTCAGATTAGAAAGCCAATACCAGTATGGGAGAAAAAGGCAACTGAACTCGTCCATTATATTCAGTTTTTGAGACATTGGGCATGTAGTTACGGTCGCCTTGTGCCTGGTCCCTGCAAACCTGTGCAGGTGTTACACCTTGCTCTCGATCTCATTCCGCTGAAGAGAAATGCTGCCAGGGACCCTTTTGCTTCAGGAAAAAACCCCATCATCTCAGCCTCGGGGAATTTGGGCCCGTTCCGCCCGTGGCCGGTCCGCACGCGGGGGTCGCCGCCCGCCAGGTGCGGCCCGGCCCGGCCCGGCCGTGAGGCCGCGTTCCCTCAGAAGATGGCAGTCGCCGCCCGCCCCGCCGCCGCCGCCCCCTCCCCTCCGTTCCCCTCCTCTCCCCTCCGTTCCCCTCCTCTCCCCTTCCCTCCCCTCCTCTCCCCTCCCCTCCCCTCCCCGCTGCCTCTGCCCGCCCGCGGGAGCCGCCGCCCGCCCCGCTCCGCTCCGGCCCCTTCCCCTAGCGCAGGGCCGGGGCTCGCCCGCCCGCCCGCCGCCGGCAGCAGCCCCCGCCACCGCTCCTCCTCCGCCTCCAGCCCACCCTCCTCCTCCTCCTCCTCCTCCTCCTCCTCCTTCCTCTTCCTCCGCCAACCCCACCCTGGCCCCGGGCTGGCCCGGCCGCGGGCTGCCGCGCCGCCAGGGCTCCCCGCCGGCTTCCCCCATCCCCACGCGCCGCGAACACCTCCTCCTCCTTCCCCCCCCCCTCCTTCCCCACCTCCGCCCTCCTCCTGCTGACGTCTGGCTCTGCCCGGCTGAAAACTCGGTGCCGCGGCGGATGCGGCGGCTCTCGGGAGCGCGGCGGCGGCAGCAGCGAAGATGGTGGCGGCTCCGTGCGCCCGGCGGCTGGCGCGGCGCTCCCGCTCGGCGCTGGTGGCGGCGCTCACCGTGCTGCTCCTGCAGACCCTCCTCGTCTGGAATTTCACCTCCCTCGACGCCGGCGAGGAGCAGCGCGGCGGCCGCGAGAAGCGAGACCGCGGCGGAGAGCAGCGGGGGCAGCCGCAGCGCCGCGGACCCGCCGCCCCGCACGGCAAGGCGATGGTAGGCGGGGGAGCGGGAGCGGCGGCGTCTCACGGCGTCTGGCGGTGCCTCGCTCGTGCCGGGACTGCGGCGCGGGGAAGTTGGGGCGAGCGAGGCGCGGTCGCCCCGGGGCTCGCGTTCCCCGCGTGGGCGCCTCCCGCAGGTGCCGCGCTGCGGGGCCGGTCCTGCCCCGGTCCGGCGGGAGCGCCCGCGGTGCGCAGCCAGAAAATGCATCCGCGGCATCCTCTCCCTTCCCCGAGAGCGGCGTCTCCCGTCCCATTCCCGGCACTGCCTGCCGCGGGATCCCCTGGCATCCCAGCATCCCCGAACTTCGCGGGAGAGCCGCCTGCCCCACACTGTCCTAGGGGTTTGTTTTAGTGCTGCTTGGCTTTTTTCCACCCTGAAAAGCGCACAGGCGCTATTCTTTACTGCACAGCTCTAACAGGCCCAGGAGGTGACGGGCAGTGAAATGTAATGCAATCATTTTATTAACCGCTGACAACTCAGGAACACTGAAACTGTGCCCACACAGGATGAGGACCTTGTCTCTTACCACGTTCTTTTGCAAACTCCCCAGTTTTTATTCAAATGACTCGGGCCTGAAACCACAAGGGGTTGCAAATCTGGCTCTATTGACAGTAGAATTTTCTATTTTTGAATTTTCTATTAGGCATGTGAAAAAGCAAATTAATAGTGTTCTTGCAAACCTCAGATGTATAGCACTAGTATTTTTCAGCTCAAGAGAAGCTTCCTTTGGTTTTTACTTTATTCTTTTAGCAGTAGGCTTATGTTAAGTAAGTGATGCCTCTCAAAGTGCATACTTAGTTTTGTCAGTTTCTGTATTTTTGTTTACATCCTTGAGAGAGAAGGCAAGAACTTGGGGCTCAGAGATGACTTACCCTTGTAAATTACAGTGAGTGGTTTGGCCTCGAAAGGCTGCAAAGAGCTGAGCTCCCAGCACACAAGTACTTTGTCACTAACGTTTGGGACAGCTTGTAGTATGTACCCACCCACTGTGTGCAGATCCTGCTCTACTTTCTAGATGTGAAAATTAAAATTCTAGTTTACTGAATTCAGATTTTGTCTGTACACATAATCTTGTCTTGGTATTTGCTGTGTTCATAAATGTAGCTATTTAGGCTCCACTATTTTTCCTCCAGCACCTTGCCCTCTGCCTCTTTTCCTGTCCATCTAGTCTTTTGTTCTTTCATCTCTCAGTCTTCTCCAGCTTTTTTCCTTGATCTCTCTGCTGTGGGTTATCGAGGTTGGTGGATGCTGGTACCTGGGCAGGCAGGGGGCCGGGAGAGGGCAGGCTGCACCTGGAGCTTCAGCCCTGCTTCCCAGCTCCCCAGACTTTCTAGGAAATGATCCTGTTCTGTGGGCTCTATGCCGTGTTGGAACAGGTACCCTTAGCAGTTGTCCTGGCCGTGTATCCAGTTTGCACCCGATGTGCTGGAGCGAGTGCCGAGTTCGGGGTCGAGAGCTCATTGTTTCCATGCTGGCCACACGCAGACACAGAATATGAGTATTTTGATGCTGGCAGTTATGAATCATGCCTTTTGCATACAGTTTTGATCAAAGACCTAAAGATGGAGCACTGGGGTTCTGAATAGAAAACATGCTTTAAAACACATGCTGAGTGCACCAATTTTCCCCTCGTTATCTAAATGATTGGTATGGATCACACTGGGCTGTGCCACAATGCCTGACTTTGATATCAAAAACAAAAAAGGCAACAATGCTCAAGGCAAGTGGCAGCGTACTTAACGAAGTGCTTTGTCAAGAGGTGATTTGGCAATGCTTCTTCAAGATGACTTTGTGGTACTTGTGGCTTTGCTTGACCTGCACACTGGGAAGTGGCCGCCATCCTTAAAATTACTTTGTCAGAATACAAAACCTCACACTTAAGTATCCATCTGTTGATGGCAATGTGTGCTTGGTTGGAACAGTGATAGGGAAATTGGCTTTGTGCAGCCTTCTGCCTTAAAAACTTGGCACCTGTCCTAAATTGGTAGGTGAAGTTACCAGTCTTAATTTCAGACTGTTCACAAGGAAAATCTCTGATAAACGGAATTGTATATAATCTATATGAAAAAAGATTTATTTTTCCTGTTGCTTTGTTTCCGCATTACAGTGCAATTTATGTAATAGCCAAGCCAAGTTAGCATCCTTCTCAATCCAAGTTTCCCATAGTTTTTGTATGTCAAATTGTTTTGCAACTGTTAGAGGAGCTGGCTGGTGTGAATACAGTAGTTCCATTATACCCACATGGCTTGGGTTAAGTGCATCTGAGGGGCCCCCCAAGGATTTTTCAAAGGCTTCTCAGGCTTGCATTTTAACCAAAAAATAGTATTAATTTCAATTCATCTTTGGTCTGTGAATGGGATGGTGTGTTTTAATACATTTTGAGGAGTATATTTTTTGAAAGGTTGCTAAATGTTTTTCTGGGATGTAGTACTTGATCATGCTTTTTTCACTTTTTTTTCACTTGTCCTGCTAACTACCCTTCTAAGAACCTTTATACTAAATAGTTGTACAAACCAGATTTTGGACACTTGGCAGAAGACACCGCTTTTCAAAGCTATGTCTGAAAGTTGCCATATGAGGCTACAGTGCTTTTATTTATCTTGGTTTTAATTTGTCTCAGCCCTGTGTACAACACTGAAATGGGGGTGCCTCTTTTACTTTACTGAGTTGGACGTAAGTGGTGTGAGGATTTGGTAATTTGTGTCTGCGGGAAGAGAAACACAGTCCTTTGAACCAGGTGTTTAAAAGATATTTAGATTTTTATTAAATGGGATCAGATACATGTAATAAGCACTATCATTTGGTAGATAAAATAACATTGTACCATAGTAAAAGGGTTGCCACTGTACCTGTGCATAATTGAACGGGAATTGCCAACTTGGCAGGAAGAAACAATTTTGAATTGAGCAATTTTGCAACTGAAAACACTTACTGTGCTAGCTCCCCTGACCAGTCACATCTGGGGCTTTCATTAGTCATAAGCAGTTTCCTGCAGTTGTTCCATATTTAATTAAACCAGCTTATAGATACTTCTAAAGAAATATCAACTGTGTCATTAGCAGTGATTTCAGTGGGTACTTGCAACCGTTCTTGCAGCTGCACCCTTTGCACGAGCTTTATTCATGCAGCCTAACTCAAGTGTCAAAAGCACAGAAGAATTACCCTCCCTTCTGAGAATGGGTTGATTTTCATGCAAGGGTCTTTATCTTTGAAAAGCATGCTACAGCTTTTTGTGCAAATACTGCAAGCATACTGCTCAGTCTCGGGCTTCCTTAATGCAGCCTGCTAGCGATGCTGGAAGGGGCTTGTGGATGATGTGTGTTGGGAGCTCAAAGGGAGGAAAATGGGATGCAAATCCCTGCTTTGGGGCTGCTGAGGATGAGAGGGATGTGACAGCAAAGCATGTGCTGCTGTGGTGTTGCACTGACAGGCAGATGTGTGTGCAGGGGTGTGCTTGTGCTGCCCAGCTGCGGCCCTGCCGTGGAATTGGGTGTTGAAGGCCCTGACTGTGGGTACGTGCTGCTCCTTTGTGCCTCCTGCTAGCCTTGGGTTTTCACTGCTGCCTGTTTTGCCATAAAGCAGAAATGCCAGTGCCTGTTACTGTGTAAGTTCGGTGAAATACAGCTCTTGCCTGCTGGTGTGGGATCAAAGCGTTTCTTCAGCCTGAAATTTTGTGTGTTCTTTTAAAGAAATGGTATGTTTCTTTCAGCATGAAGCTGTCAGAGGAACCAAACATATCGACAGCTCAAAATGTTGAGAACTGTAGAATGAAAAGAAAGTCTGTTTGGGGTCAGTGAGCAGTTTTAATTCCAAGCAAAAGTTAAGCTAGGGAGGGCACTCCTGAGGATCACCAATGTTGCTCCTTAATTTCATATCTGTAGGGGGAAATGTGGTATTTCATCTTCTTCTGGCAATGTGGACAGCGAGGCTGGGTCCTCCATGGGTTGATCAGCTGAATGTACTCAAGCCCAGTTTTTCTTGCTTGTTCCTTCCTTGTCACCTCCTGGTGATGCACGCTGAGCTCCGCCAGGTTAAAGGTGCAAAAAGTAATTACAATGTGTGCCTAAACTCTGTAATCCCTGTTGGTTACTGAAGCTAGGAAAGGCATCCAGGGGCTGCTCTGCTCCGCGCTAAGGATTATAAAAACTGTGGTCAGTTGTTGTAACTAAAAGCAAAGAAGCAGCAACTCTAAAGCTGGAAAACACCAGGGGAATCATACAGCAAAGAAAACCCAGGAGGCTTTACTCCACCTCCTCTAAGGTTCATCCATCAGTTATTTCCCCCAGCGTTGTCCAAATGCTTCCCCAAACTACAACCAGTGCAGAATTCACCTTGTGTACCATATAAAAGCTTGGGATTCTTTAAGGTTTGGAAATGAGAGTTTTCTTTTGAAGTGTATTTGCCCCTGGAATGTTTAGATTCTGCAAGTGGATTCCCAGCACTGTTTTGCCAGAAGCAAACACACAGCCCAGACCTACCCTCTGCTGAACATCGTGTGGGAGGTGCAGGACAAGTGAGTTTCTGGATGGAGCACAGCTTTGAGTGCAGCACCAGCACTGCAGCACAGCTCTGCACTGGGGTGGCTGCAGGTGTGCCTCTGCCGTGGGCAAGGAGTTGTGCTGCTGCTGGACGAGTCACTGTGGTCCCTGGGAGTTCACTCTACAGAGTTGCACTTAAGTGTAAAATAAGCTGTTAAGCTCCATAAAACAAATGAGTTTTCAAGAAAAAAGGAACTATTCCACCCCTGATTTATCCTTTTGCTTGAATCAGTAAATGTATAGGTTCCGTATAGGTTCCATATAGGTAAACACAACCAAATAGTACCTATTTAAATATCTTCCCCTCCAAGCAGCTTGTTGATGTAGAACTGTGGCCTCAGCAATTTAATCTGAAGACAAGAAATGAGGGAAAACTAGTTTTCAAAAAAATTTCCAGACCTGAGAGGTGCAAAGAAGCTTAATATGAGCTAATCATTTGTGTGTTAAACTTCAGTCCAGAGTGAATCAATCTCTGGAAATTAAGTCTCTCTTGTTTTAGTACACGGGGCTTAGTGAAACACCTTAGTTAAGGTACCCTGTGTTGTGAATAAAATTATTAGCATCGAGCTACTATGTGGTCAGAAATGATATATTTGTAAGAGAATGGGTCCATAGTACTGACTTGACTGTTAAGTACAGTTCTACTTATTATCAGGAGCTTAATCGTACTGCACTACAGTTTTAATAACAATTGAGAAGGAGAATGGAGACAACTCATCATTTAGTAATGGCAAAGGGGGAGACAATACATCTGCAGCTGGAAGCTGCATAATGATTTTTACAAAGTCTTAGCACTTAACAAGGCACCCGTTAATAAAACAAACAAATCTTTGCAGTAAGAGAACTAATGTATGCATCATTTAAGGGGAGGGTTAGAGCCAGAGTAGATTGTTGGTCTCCTGCAGCAGTTCCCTTGTTCAGCATCTTCTCTGCAGGAATGTGGGAACGTATGATATGAAATGCATCGGAAGCCTTTTTCAGGCCACTGGTGTATCTTTTGTTTTTCATTCCTTAATGTGTGATGGGATTTTGCAGATGTTCCCTTTGAAATAGAAGCGTTTTAATTTTTTAGCAAGAGAAGACCAGCTGTTGTACAGGGGATGTACAAATCCCATTTACTTCCCATCAGCTATTGCAAAATGGGTACTTTTTGGTGTAAAAGGCCTTCATTACCTGCCACATGTTTTGGCTCTATGCAGAAATATTTTTCAAAATATTTCTTCTTTTAAGCATTGGAAGTCTGTGATCTGTGATATGGCATCGTATTAGTGCTTGCTGAAGGACCAGGAGTACAATGAAAGCATGAAGTGATCTTAATTTGTAGGAACAGTCAAATTTTATAACCTCAAGGATTAATTTCAATCAAATACTTCCTAATTTTTCTTTACATTGTTAAAATTAAATCTGGCACTTTCCTGAGGCTTTTGCAGTGACTCTTTAATTGGAATACAATGTCCTGTATTTTTGTCTTTTGGCTATGGCTGATGGGATGTCTGATTCGAGCAGATGCAGGAGCATCCCTGTGCAGACACTCAGAGGGCACACGGGTTCTGGTGGTTATGACTGCTCACATGACTGGAGTTTCAGGACTTGCAGTTTCAAGTGTTTGAGTCTGATTTTTAGACTGGGAACCTCAGTCCTTCAGTTTTTCTAAGTAATGGTAGGCCTTTGATGCTGTTCTACAGAGCACATGTTGAATGGGAGACTGCTCTGTGGGACCGGGGAAAGTCCTGGTTGCCTACTCTCATTAGTAACCTCTTGACATCTTTAGCAGAGTGTTTAAGGCCACATAGCTAAGGGTGACATATAGTTTTGGGTTTTTCAGTTATTGGTGCTCCATACTAGTCCTCTTTGGTCTGATAATTGTGTGTTTTATCTCTTTCCTCCAGAGGAGCCAGGCCCTGGCAGGTCCCAACTTTATTCTTTGCTTTCATATTTGGTGCTGCTGATTATGGCTGTCCCCTTTGGGGTGCTTAAGCCTGGGATCAATCTCACAAGCATGTGGGGTCTGAGGCCTTCTCATGAATAGAGATGAGTGTGTCCAGAAGGCAGTTCAGCTCTTTTGAAGTGTGCATCTGTACAAAAGCCTGCTCCTCTGGGCCGGCAAGGCAGGGGGCCGTGGCAGTGATGCTCAGGTACCTGCCATGCATGTGGGAATCCATTCCTTCAGAGGCCAAGTCTGCAAAGTGTGCTTGATTAACATCCCATCCTTCATGGAAGCAGTGTGGGTTTGAAGGAAGCTGTTCTTGTGAAGCAGTTGAGATCTTCAGCAAGGACCAGGAGCTTGTCAGCTGCCATGCATTGGTATAACTCCATTAAAGTCAGTACAGACCAGCTGGGGATTCTGGACCCACAAATGTAATTATTGTTATAATACTAGCATCAAAGAAGTAATCATTATTTTTACTCTCTCTTTTCATTTCGAAATGAGAAAATTATTTCCTCTTGGATCAGTGAAAGTAATTTACATCATGCACAATAATGGTCTACATGAAAATATAATTATTGTTCATTTGTATGGCACCATCTGGGCACTAGAAGCTTCGCAGACACGTGAGGAAAGGTCCCTGTCTTGAAGAGTTTACAGGCTGAATAGCAAGTTATAGCTGCTAGCAGTTAACAAGAGTCACAAATGGAACTTTGCAGTATCACCTGTTCAGCCCAGGACTTCCACAAACCCTTCCTCAGTGACTTCCAATCAGAATTCCTCTGTGATGGGCACTGTGCAGCCTAAGGATGGGATGAGTCTAAGGATCATTAGCGTGGATGGATCAAGAAAGAATGCAGCAAGAGGCTAGCATTATACATTGACTGCCCAGCTGGTTTTGACCAAGTATACTTGGAAGCATAAAATGGTTTTGATGCCTTGTGGACATGTGCTTCCTGTGGAGTTATTCCCAAGTTTTACATCAAATACAGCTTTATGAATGCTTTACTGAGTGTGAGTATGCACTAAAAGTGAAGAGACCAGGCTTTTATAACTGTATGGATATAAAAATTGAGCAACATTACCTAAACATATATAGTGTAACCTTGCTGAGTACTGAAAGGGTCTGTACAGTACACTGAAATCATGTGACTTCTTATTTTTAGAGATTATTAGAGAATTTCTCCAAGGGACAAACTATTTATAACATGTCTATAATTTGCTGCTTTTCTTTTTTTTTTTTTTGTGATGAAATTAAGCCAATAAATGAATAGTGGTTAATTAAAAAAGTTAGCTAAAAAAGATTTCACACTAGTGTGTGGCTGACTCTGAGGTCAGATCGTGAATGCTTCCCACATACATTTTGTTTTCAAGCTACTGTTCTGTTGCTGTTCTATTATTAGAGAGTAAGTGGGATGCTTATTTAAAACAATTCTACAAAGCTGAATGACACTGCAGACTTCAGTTTAACTTGGATTTGGTTGAATGAGTCATGGACACTCATTCCTGCTTCATGCTGCAGCCTTTGCTTGCCCTTCAGATGTGCTTTTTTGGTTCAGTTATACTGGTGGAATCTGAGTATTTTTCTTCAAGTTGATGCTGTTCACTGACTTTTTGTGGTGGTCAATTTTGGATTTTGTGCTGTCTGAATTTCTGAGAGGTCTCTCATTTTGTTCTTAAAACTCAGCCTGTTTCTAGTTATCTTTGTTCTTTATAATTGCACTCTTTCTGATTCAGGAGCACACACGGTTCAGTTAAAATGTCTTCTTTGAAAGAAAACGCGTTTGAGGTCGTGAGTGTGTTGACTAAAGTGAAGCAAGCTCCCTGAAACTACATCCAGCTGTTGACCCTTACCTGGGAGAGGGTCATGAAAAATGACATTTCCATGGGAATTTTTTTGTTCTTTAGAATTGCACAAGTGCATGTCACAGAGGCAGGTAGAGTCCTACATGCTCTACCTGTGAGCTCAGCGGGGTGACAGCTGCCCCCCACCCTTGATGAGGAGTCCCACAGCTGCCAGTGTCATTAGTTGTTTAAACTAAGGAGCTTTTTTTCTCAGTGTGGCAGTGTACCTGGAGCTGTAACTAAATAAATGGCCATCTGCTAATTATGAAAATGTAAACTGGACTTCTCTGTAGAAATGGAGCGTTACCAGAGATCTGGATTGGAGTCATCTTGAACAAGCATGTAAATAAAAAATAATCTGTTATCAAGCTAATACTGCCTTAGAGAAAAAAATACTCTCACGAAAGGTAGCAACTTGTCTGCAGAGATGCACATTTGGCTAGCTGGAGATAAATCTAGGCACCTAACTATATTGAGTTAGATGCTTACAGGCTTGCTTATGCACTTAAAACTTGCTGTGGGTGCCTGACAGCTGTTTAAATATGTAAATAAGAATTCAGGTGGCTACCTTATGGCTTCTAAGTTCAGCAACTTGGCCTACAGTGTGTAAAACCAAGCAAACAAGCAGAAGAGGAGTGAATGTAGTAAACAAAGCTGTTAGTGTGTATACACTAGGAGAATAATAATACTTTGCACAGCTACTGTGCCTCAAATTGCTTACGTTTTGGCATTCACTTGAATTGAGTTTAGTCACTCAGTGGCATAAATAGAAACTTGGAGGTGCTGCCTGCTAGCAGAGTACATGGAGCAGTACCTCAGCAATGAACTGCCTTTTTGGCAGTCTTACAACAAAAGATGTGCAAGTCTTCAGCGCAATATTTTGATAAGTCATTGGTTCTTATTAAAATAATAATTATAGCAATAATTATAACTGTAGTTGGCTCTGACTGAGCTGCTGAGTAGAGGACAGGGGGAGGAGGATTATGAAACATCTGAGCAAAGCCATCTGAGTCCTGCTCCTTCAGCTCTGTGCACACAAATGAGGTGTTTGTCTGTATTTTTGGCATGTCGTGTGCCAGTACATGGCACTGCCCATGTGCTGGGTGGCTCCCCCCAGAAGAGAGCTGGAGACTCCTGTGCAGCCTGCCCTACAGGCAGCTCATCATCCCTGTGTTCATGTCTCTTATTAGAGATGTGATCAAAATAGGTGGTAGTGTTTTACAGCAGTATGGTGATAAAATGCTGCAATGAGCTCAGGGCCATCTGGCTTTCTGTTGTTAGCTCTGACGTTTGCTGTGTCTCACCTTCATAGCAAGATCACATCATCTCATCCCCAAAGCCCAGGCCAGGTCTCAGTGGTGCTGAAACCAAAGGAAAGTTGGGTGGGTTTTGCAGGTGGCACTGTAGCTATGATGACACTGTCCTGAGCCTCTCTAATGCAATTCAGTATTAAACATTTACACTGGCCAGGCTGCCCCTGCGTGACCTGTGCTACGTGACTGCAAGTGATTAATGACTATTTATTAGGAGACGATGGTCTCAAACCTGCTCACTTCACAGACAGTGTAAACAGTGATTTCACCCTCCAGCCCCAGTTTAAAAATACAGTAGTTTTTCTCCTTGCTTTCTTTTGAAGTTTTTTTTTTTTTCATCCCTGGATGTGTAAGAAAAGCAGACTGCACTGTCCTTTTCCTGCTCCCACTGTGTGAAGCTGCAGTGGGCATCCAGAGTGTGAGTTTTGGGGTGCTTGCTCCCCTTGGTTAGGGCTCCAGTGAAATGCCTCATGAAATGCTCTAGATGCTCTCTGTTTGTGGAGCGGGTGTCACCTGGAAGGGATCAGTGAAGGGAACCCCTTGAATTTCATACTCTCCTGGGTTTGACCTCAGGGGTGTGTTTCCAGTTTAGTTACCAGAACCAGCCAGGCTTTGCTCTGAGTTCTGCCACCTCAGCTTCAGTGCTGTCAAGCCTTTGGTAGGCAATGAACGAGGTGCTGTGTGTTTTGTTTGCTTGTAAATGTTTGTATATTGTTCTTAGTTTTAACACAGTCTCGTGTACTCACTTCCTCCTCGTCCTTGAACAATTCCCTCCTGTTTCTGGGGCTTTTGTCAGTGGTTGCTCCAGCTGGAAGTCCCTGGGAGTTACGGCAGTGACTCCAGTAGCTCAGCTGGGACTGTGTTGGTTAGGAGGTAGATTAATGTAACTGGTGAGGAAAGTACTTCAGGTCTCTATCCCACACTTGGTAAATAGTAACTCCATTATGAAATACTGTTTCACTGTTGAATAAATTGGTGTGGTTTTGTTTTCCTTGCTTGCTGTCATTGGTAAGTTGCTTTCTTCCTAGCTTGTGTTGTCCAGTTTGAAATACTGTTTTCTGTTGGCTTGAAATAACCTGTTCTGCAGCATTTGCCTGTTTTATGTTGCCTACAGAGAGCAAAATATATCCTCAAATGTTTGAATCTGTTGCTAAGGTTAGGATGGTAGTTTCGTAGCAACACAGAGATACCACAGGTGTTAGAATCATTTCTTTAGTAGAGAGTTGGTGGTTTGGTGGTTTCTGTGTTTCTCCCCTTCCTGTTTACTGGAGTAAAACGTGTTCAGGACTCAGTTTTGCAACTCGCCTGCAAACAGAGGCATGCACGCATACCTGTATTCCATAGTGGTCAAATATTTGTGGTCAAATATAAGCAAGAGTTGCTCAGGATAGAATTTCCCAGACTGAGTGTTGCTTAAAAATATTTTTCTTTACAGCATGCAGTTTAAACAAGTCTAGGATGTGGCAAGTCATCACTTCATCAAGTTCGTGCTCTTTTAGTGGCAGATTCTTTTAGAAAATCTTCATGTTTAGGGTTAGTTCCACCTTTGATAATTATCCTGTGTAAGCATAACGTGTGAGAGGTTTTTGTACAGGACTGATTTTGAGACACCTTTGTCAACTAAATTTCACCTTTTTCAGTGTGCTCAGTTGTTTGCTGTAGGATGAAGATGCAGATGTGTAAGAACTCAAGTGAAACAGCACACTGAGAATAACCTGTGGCTCTTCAGAGCCACTGATTGTCTTCATTAGGACGTGGAGAGCAGACATGGGTGTAAAATCAGTCAAGAATAGTCTTACGAATATGATTGTGTTAGGGTGGGTTTTTTATACAGCCTTTGTATTTTCATCTAAATTGTTAAAGTAAAAAGGGTCTTAAAATAAAGGTTATTCTATTGTCCTAAAGTGTTCCATGTCGCTAGAAAAAAAAAGAAAAAAGAAAGTATTTGATAGCAGTACTTCTTTAAGTGGGTTTTATAAATATTGGTTCTTTAAAACTAATATATAATGTTATTTTAATTTGTGTTCTGAATGGAATTACCTGTGATAGGAGAGAGTGATGGTGCTGGGCAGTTACAGCTTGAGTCCCTGCATATTTCTCTTGGCAGTGGTAGAATTATTGAACAATCACTCTCCATTTTTAGTGTTTTTACGAGTGCAAGAACTTAAAATTCAGCTTTTTTTTTTTTTTTTTTTTTTTTTTTCTTTAAGGGCTCTTCATATTCTGCTGGCCTTCTTTGGTCTTGGTGAAATTCGTGCAGTGTTAATAATTTCATCCCATGCTGAATTACTAAGGATGCTCATGCAGGAGGACTGCACTCTTGAGTTTTGCATTATGGAAATAATATGTTGATGGCAAGTGTGTTGAATCCATCTCTGTTACGTTTTGCTTTAGCTCTGATTCTCTCAGTCAGCTTTTTAGAGGTCGTGTGTGTAACTGGTGGACTTCCTTGGGCCAGATTTGGAGGGAATGGGTGGGGTTTCTGAATGGGCTTAAAATGCCTGCTTTGTATTCAAGTGGATTACCTGTGTTAGAATTTAATTTAAATGTATTGATCCCTGCCTAAGGAGATATCCAAATTACCCATAAGTGATGATCAGCCCAGGGATCAGCCAGTGTGAGGCTAAACTGCAAACATTTATGTTGTTGTCTTGTGTTCAGATCAGCTTGTACAGTGTGCCAGCTTCAGTGGCTGGTTTATGGTGTTTTTAACAGTTGGGCTCAAAGATCCTACTGTCTTTTCCAACCTAAATGATGCTATGATTGTATGAACCTAACTTTGATGAAAAATTAAACAAAGCCTCAGGGTCTAGAAGAAAGGTGCTCTGTCTGTGGATGTAGATTCAACTCCCAGCTTTATAGAATGCTGCTTGTGTGGCCTCCTCCTGGAGGAGGAAAACACGGGGCTGGCTGTCTCCGCTTCCCAGTCAAACAGAAGCACTGAGGCACTGGATAGGGACCAGGTTTGTGTGTACCACTGCCTGGCAGACAACAAACACATGTATTGAAGCTGCACTGAGAAGCGACGTTTGCCACACGTCCATGTCTGTTTGTGGTTTGGGGATTTTTTAGTGACAGGGTGACTATCCTGGGTAGACCAGTCACCCAAAGGAGTTTGAAGGTTTAAAGGGCATTCATAACTTGGTAAGTGACTCACTGAGGAATACAGAAGAGAAGGTGTATTTGAAGAAAAGCATGAGATGTTTTTTTGCCTCAATATCTGTTGGGGAGTAAGGAGACTAAGGGGAGTTGTGACTAAGGAGATGGCGTAAATGTACTTTGCTGTGACAAATTCTTATTGCAATGGCAGTGCAAAAAGTGGCTGTTGTGTACAGCTTTTATGTGTAAGTCATGTGCCTGGCATCACCCTGTGCAGGGTTCCCAGAAGCAGGCAGCTCTTCTCTCTGTTTCTGTTTCAGAGTCTTGAATTCGTTTGAGCCCAACCTAAAACTGTCGCCTGCCAGTTCTGACAGAACAGTTGCCAGCCCTTGAGGTACCCAGGTTGGTTGTACAGGGACCTTTCCTGCTACAAGAGAAGAGACCTTCCTGCTTCAGCTGTCTGAAAGGCCGTGATTTGGTGGGATGGATGGTCCAGGTCTGGACAGTGATGGTTAGATTCTGTTACCAGTGCTATGGGCTGGGGTTGTGCCTGGCTTGCTTTGCAGCAGCTGGTTCTGTTTTGGAGCAGTTGGTGGATGGAACCTGTTCTATCTTCTTTCTGCTACATCAGTAATCGGGATAATTTTTCTGTGAGCTGCCACATCTGTGGCCCAAAACCTGTGCTCAGCCCGGGGGAAGTCAGTGAAAGGTGACGTTTCCCACAGCTCAGCGCTCGCTTGCCAGCAGTGGAAGCAGCTTATGCTGCTTCAATTCTGTGCATTTTAAGGATTTAACACAGATATTTATGAAGTCCTTTGGTTTGCATGTATCAGCATAAAGAAAAGTATCTTCTGAACATACCTAGTTGCAAGCCTAATATTTCTTTTAAGATTACCAATCTCCTTAAGTAGTCCTTCTGTGTGTGTATGAAGGGAGAAAAAAAAAACAAACCCCCAAACCTTTGGCCATTCCAGCTGCTGATTGTGAGCATAAGTCCTTGAGAAGAAGCTTTTCTATTATCTCTAATGCTCTAAAGCTTGCTGAATAAACAAAATGAACACAGATGTTTCCTTGCTGGCGATACAATTAAGAAGAAGACGTTACTCAAGGCATTGCTCAGCTGCAACTTAAACTCCTGTGTGCAGAAATCTGTGGACCAAACAACTCAGTCCTCCCCGAGGAAACTTCCTGTGAAGTTGAACAGGCTTGCTGAGTAATACCTTTTGTGTTAAGAGTTTATTAACCACTTAATGAATTACCCAGATACGTTTAAATTAGCCAAAAGCTCATTTCTTGCCATATGGAAATGCTGTGAGGATGCTGCAATGTGCTGCTGAGGACAAGTCCCATCCTTGGAGGAACGACCACGTGAACAGGCATTTGCCTGCAGTTCTGGGGGACAGTTATGTGGCTCATAGTTGGGCAAAACCAGAATCAAAATCAGTACTGTACAGAAACACTTTACAGGTGTTTTAATTCCGGGTAAATACAGGTTGTGCTAGTTTTAACAGTTTTGTAAGAAACTTTCCTCACACGATGAAAGAGGAATAACTGTGAATTGGTTGCAGTCTGTATTTAGTGACAAAGCAACTCTTTGCTATTACTCTGGTCAAGTTGCCTCTCTGCTTACTCTTCTTGCAATTCTTTCCTTGTTTAGGCAATTTCTTGTGAGACTAAGATTTTTAGGTTGATAGAGCAGAGTTTGACCATGTAGGTGTGAAGGGGAAGCCAGAAACGATGTCCAGATCTTCAGTGAAGCTGCGCCACAGCGGTGGATGTGCCCTGGGAGCAGAGGGTGCTTCCAGGATGCCCTGATCTTAGACAGCTTTCACAGCTTGCCTGCAGATGAGGTCATGGTTTGTGGAGGAGAGCAGGAGTACGTTAAGGCTTTAGAGCAAGCTTGAGGAATTTGACCACTTAGACTCTGTCTGTCACTGCAGGACCTGCTGTTGAGTTTAAAAAAAATAAAAAAAGAAAGACTTGGCATATGTTTGCAAGGACTCGTGTTTTAATAATGATTTCAGACTGCGTGTTTCATGGATTTTAGAGGTATCAGTTGCTACTGGAAGGTAACTTTAGTCACTTTGCTCATGAGAAGTTTGAAGCAATTTGTGTAGGATTAAATTATTAAATTAAATTATTAAATAAAGCTGATTTCTGTTACTATGCTACTAGCTGCTGACTTCCTGGTAACTCTGTTGCTGTGCTTATCCTCCAATCCCTTTGTGTTGAAAGCGTGCTGGTTCGTTCCCGGGCAGGCTGAGCTGCAGTGGCCGCTGGCCCCAGGCGGGCTCCGTGCTCGCCCTGCCCCGCAGCTGGCGCAGCTGTGTCGGGAATGCTGCACCTTCAGCCACCCCTCGTCCCGCACAGCGGGGCCGATTCACCTGCGGGACAGCTCATCACTGGTGCACAGATGAACTTGCTGCTTGGGTTCTCCCTTAGCATGCCATGGAAACTTGCTTTCATATCCACGTCTGTGCTCCCTCTCTGCTTGCACCTTTCTTCTTTCTAAAGAGCAGATTTTCTTGTTCTCCCTTTCATTTTTTATTCTCACTGATGTGTATCTCTACTTCTGTTCTTCCGTCCCTTTTCTGAACAGAGATAATTTATTGTTTCTGAGCATTTGAGTAAGTTTTGCCACCTTTTTGCAGAGATAGACCAACTTTGATCAATAGCAAAAGAAAGTGGTTGTAGAAATTCACACTGTGCACTTGCATACTCTGTAGTGTCTTTGTAGCTGGTGCTTAGCATATTGCCTCTGGAAACGGGTTTCTAGCATGTAGCTTTTATTTGTGCAGCAAGGGACCCTGGCAAATGCTTCATGTTTGATATGAACTCACAGTCCTTTCAGATAGTGAATAATATGAATGAGAGTTTATCAACATCGTCTCAAAGAGCACGCAGTTTGTGCCCTACAACGGTGGCACAATATGATTTGGCATAATGGGAAGGTTGCAAACAGCATTTGAAATACTATAAACTGTATTAACAGTAAAAGCAATTCAGTGGGGAAGGAATTTCTTAGGAAAATGGTGAATTTTCTGATGCTGAATTCTCTTAAATGAAGACTAGAGTCTCTAGGGGAACTGGAAGTTAGTACAGGTATCACAGGGTAATATTCTGGCCTTAGTGGGACATGTCTGTGCTTGTGATGTGTTGGAATATCAAAGGGCAGACAGGTAGTTGGAGGCTTTAGGTGAAGTACTGTTCTTGACACATTGTATGTGATTCATCCACATCACTGTGCAGGAGCTTTATATGGTGCTAATATTTCTGTTAGCTGGGCTCAGGGATGCTGTGCTTGATATTTCTAATTTCTATCTTTTCAAGATCACTTATGAATTAAAATAAAATGACAATGTCTGTTATCCTTTAATATGTAGCATCCAATATGTAGCAAATTCTCAACTCCTCTGAAGCTGGTGGAAAATTCCCAATTACAAAATCACAGAATTAACTAGGTTGGAAAGGACCTTTGAGATCATCAAGTCCAACTTATTACTTTGAAGGAGTTAAGATTTCACCTTAAGGCTTGTTTGCTCCAGCATTTGTCCTTTGAGTTATAAAGTCCTGGCACAGCTGTAAGACCTGAAATATTTAGCAGTGATTGGTAGTGACTGACTGCAGTCAAAGTCACCTGGAGCCTTTCACCAAGTTGACATTCTGTTCTCTAAGCTCAGGTTGATGTTTCCTTTAACATTTCTTGCTCGAAATCAAGTTCAGTTTTGGTTCACATCGCCAAAGAGGCAGTACAAGCTCTGCCCTGAGCTAAGGCAGTGCAGTGTGCTGTGCTGTGACATTTATACCATGGCAGATCATCCTGAGCTGATGTTTAGGCTTCTTTTGCCAATGCAAAGCATTTATGGATTTTTCTCCCTGCTTATGAAATGCACTTGTCTCCAGTATGGTATAAACAAATGCACTCAGAATAAATGCTTTTCCCCTGCACCCCATTTGCTGACAAATCAACCACCCTTACTCAAATCTGCATATCTACATATATGCATATACGTACACAGATATGCTTATGTATATATATATATATATGCATATCTGTATGGTGGAGGAGATTTCTTGACGTGTGAAAATCAGAGATCAAGGGGTGAATGCTCTCCCTGAAAGGCAGCAGGGTGCCAGCCCCTCCCAGTTGCTGTATAAAAAGATTGATGTACGACTTTGATGCTGCATGAAGCAGCTTTAGATTCCCAGTGAACATCGTTTTGTTGCACAGAGGAAGACAAGGACACTAAATCTGTGGAGAGTGAATCTTGGGGAAAAAGAACTTCAGCAAATAACAAGATGAAATTTGTATTCATACACAGCTCAGGTGTTTGGAGATACAGGCTGTGTGCAGAGCTGTGCTGCTGTGACAAACCAGCTTTTTATTCTTAACAAAACTGTTGCTATTAGTCTCTTGCAGCACATCCAACAGCTCTTGTCACATTTGATTTCAGGTTAAAACTGTGTAAAGCCTTCAGTTTTTTTTAAAGGAACTTTACATTTTCTTCTGTTAGTTGAGAAGTGGTGTCTGCCTTTTCTTTCTTTCTACTTCATTTTTTTTCCTTTTTGAAAATTTTTTCCTTGGTATTTATAACAAAAACTGCCAGCTAAGTTTTGTTTCAGGTTCACTTCATGACAAAGTATGTAATTGGCACAAATTTTTCTTTTATAGCTGAAAGAGAAAGCACAGTAAAGTAAAGATTTGGAAAGGGAAGTAGTCTGTCTTTATCTAAAACAAATGTTGGTAATCTGGTGACCTTTCTAACAGCATAAAAGTGGAGTATCTTGTATTTATTTGCAGTCTCCTTGGTTATAGAGGTTGTAGTGGGATCCTGCTCATCTCTTGCCAATTTCTGTGTTTTTCCCGCCAGTGCTTGTTTGTGTCATCAGGAGTTTGGAGGATAAACAGTTCGGTTTCTGCAAAGGAGAATGAACTTTTGCTGGTCTGCTAGAAGTTATCAGCAAAATAGATGATAAAGAGGTGAGGAATTATGGGTCTGCAGGATAGTAATGAGCAATTCCATTCCAGAGCTGCTGACAGGACACTGCTAGAGAAAGCTGTCAGAAAGTGAGCAGCAGCATCCTGCCATGACTGGGCATTGCCTGAAAGATTATAAATAAATATTAAAAATAAATTGCCCATTTTTATTGTTGCAGTGCATTTGTTGAGAGTTTCCCCTGAGGTTCTGAAATCTGGAATAAGATTGGTAGCACTTCTTAGTATCACCAAGATGATAGCTTTGTTTAAAAGCTGTTTTAAAAATCTTTGTCAGATAAACAGCTGATCCTCCTTTCTTGGCTTGCTTTTGTTGCTCTACTTTTAAGAGATACTGAAGAAGTGTTTTCCCTGTATGTATGAGTCGGTTTTCAGTAGCAGACAGGGCATGTCTTCATGAAGAAAGGATTGAGTGTGCTCTTGGTAAGGAGTGACTGGAGCATCTTATGGTTGAGTGATACTGGGCAGAACTTTGAAACCTCAGCTGAGGTTACTTACCAGAAGTACCATGTTGGATGGAGGGGGTGATGCCAGTTAAAACCTGATGCACAAAGAAACTCTTAGTTACTTTTTTGGCACCTGTATTTCCGGTTGCCTGTTGGCATCTTTCTAGCTTGAAAAAATTGAAAGGACAGATGGGACAGCAAAATGTAGCATGCAATGGCCTCTGAGCCTTCTCTCAGAAAGCAGAACATGTTTGCAGTTAGAAAAGTATGTTACTTTATGCTCCAGATTAAGTCCTGTAGTAAACTTGGAGAAATACAAGATGACATAGCAAGTGAGGTGCTGACCTTGTTAGTTTTTCTTTGTCATCTGGCAGTTTTTCAGAAACTATCACTGTATTCATTATTTGTTCTCTATTTAAATTAGTTCTTGCTGCCACGTTTCAGTTGGTAATGCCATCTTTAGAATTTTAAACCATATTTAAAATGTATCTTAGGGTAAGAATATATAATGAACCAATCACTATTCATGATAAAGCAGCCAAAGACGGATAAATTAATACTGTGTGAAGAGTCTGTAGTTTTATAATTTCAAATTAACTCATAGCCTGAATTATCTTTTGATTACGAAAGCATTGATAATTTAATAAACCTTGAATTTCTGAGTTCTAGCAAGAATTTCAAATTAATGTTACAAGTTGCACTTCAGGTCTCAGTGAAGTTGTCCAGCACCTCTGCAGTAACTTCACCTCAGTTAAATTAAATATAGAGTGATCTTTGTCTTGGTTCCTGTAGAGAAGTGAACTCGACACTTCAGCCTTGTGAGGCAGACCCTGTATGGATGAGTTTTGTTCTGCACAGTGCAAGAGTAGCTTCTCTCATTGTCCTGTGTCTCCTCCTGACTTCAGAGGATGTTACAGTTTATTACTGGGAGTGGGAGAAAGGATCAGTCGGTGCTGGGAGACCTCTTGACTCTGCAGGGGTAATATGGGATTCAAGGGGACAGAACTCAGAAGTTTTACTCTTGCTGACCTTTTTTTGTGACCTTTGGTGGCCTCTGTGCCTCATTTTCTTTCTGGATTGAGTCTTTTGTCTCTTTGGATCTTGTAAGTTTTCTTTGAAGCAGGAATGTTACTTTACTGTATGTTCAGCACAGAGAGGCCCCCACTCCCAGTGGGGTTATTCAGGGGCTTTTGTGCAACGTGTAATGATGGTGTGTATTGTAAAAAAGGCAAAGCAAACAAACCCAGAGAGGAGAATGTGCTTCTGGTTTGAAGGCAGCTTTGTGCATAAATATCTCTTTGACTTTAGGAAACTGCAGTTTGTTAGAAAAGAAATGTTTAGTTGCAGCTTTCCAAACACTTCCAGATTTTCATTTTTTCTCCCCTTCCTCCCTGTGTTTAAATGGTTCAGGAAAGTGCCTCTTCCAGATGACAGTTCTGCTGTTTTAACAAAGGTAATTGGTCCTAGGACTTTTATGGAGCTAACATCAGAGGCAGGCTGCTCGCTTTCTATTCAAACATCTTGGATTTGACTGCAAGACTCTTAGAGCTTTATTGTTACCTCCTGAAATCGTGCTTAGTGCGGTTTACCTTTACATTGCTCTACCAGTTTGTCTTCAGAGCCCTGTTACTCTATTTGCATCCATCTTTGAAGAGATATTCTACAGCATACTATTTACCAGGAGTTTTGATTCATCTAGCCCTTCTTGTCTCCCAGCAGGTTGATTTGCAGACGTGGGTTGTACATGTTGCTGTTTGCTGCTTTCAGAAATGCAGAGTCATGTTGGCAACAAAATGCTGCGGTTTCCTAACTATGGGAGTTAAACCAAGCCATGAACTGCAGGGATGGTAAACCTTTTAAAAATTGAATTTTATCTCATAGAGGCATATTACTCCGGGAGGAATAAATTACTTCTTTGTAACATTTTCTGCTAAGATGTTCTTCCTTTAGCTTTCTGATTATTCATCAGCTTGTCAAACTTTTCCCGTTGCCTTTTATCCTTTTGTTTTAAATACCTCAAAAGTTCTGATCGAGTTGCCAAATTTTCCTAGTTTGGAAGAGAACAAGTTTGGGAGCTCTGAAACAGTTGCTACAATACCATGAGAAAATGCTGTGGTTTTGAATACAGATTCAAATAAAAATTGGTTGCGAACATTAATTTTCTGTTAAATGCTGTTACATAAAATTCTCAGGGATCTCACCTAAATGCTTAATTCCTACAAACAAAGCCCCGAGAAGACACTTTATCTGACTCATTCAAAGTTAAGAAAAGAGTTAGTGCTCTCTTTGGAGTGAACCTGCAGGAGTTTGGAAAGTTGCAGTGTTAATGTGATTGATTTTTATGTCAAGGGTAAATTTTTCCTTCAACATCCAAGTGCAAAGGTTCACACGCCTGCATGGAATAACTAATAAGTGTGCGTGATTTCAAAGCCTTCAGGAGGCAAAGGAGCAGAGTGTTTCCATACAAAAATGCCTGTTTTGTTTCTCTGGAGAGCAAGATGGCTGGTGTGGACTCTGTCAGGGAGAAACTTGTGTTAGGCTTTATTTCAAGCTCCTGTCAGATGGGTTTGTGTGATGGAGCTGCACAGCTTTCCCCCTTCCAGGATCTCTGGCCTCTGTGGCCTGATCTGCATTCGGACGGTCCTTTACAGGCACTGCTTGGGATGTGCCACTTCAGTCATCGTGTAAAACCAGAGTTATCAATGTTGGCTCGCTCACAGTGTCTCAAAAGCAGCCAGCCTTGTTAAAATTGTACATTGCAAAGCCTGGCACTGCAGAGGCGTGGTGGGGAGCCCATCAGAACTCCACCTGTGTGCACCTGCCTTGGGCAGGCTGTGCCAGTGGGCTCTCAGTGCTCCCAGGGTGCTGCTCCGGGAGCTCCAGCAGCAGCAGGAGCGGGACACCCGCCCCAGAGGGCCAGGGCAGCTGAGCATCGCATCCCTCAGCAGCTCTGCTCAGGCAGGGGGCTCCTTGGAGCGTGTGCAGGCATTAAACACTGTCTCATCTGCATGTGTGTGAGCAGAGAGAACAAAAGCTTTGGAAAAACAAATAAATTTGCTTTTTTTCTGCCCAAACATTCTAGGCATGATGAACAGAAAAATAAATTAACTGGGCTTTGATAACTCTGTCTTCATCTGTGTATTTTTTCTGCCACATCTGAAGTTAACTTCATCTGAAGTTAACAGGCTGTGTGTCCTGCACACCTGCGGGTTTCATTTGTACTCTCCTGCACACGTACCCTGCTCATTGCAAGCACTTTTCTGTTTTACAGCAATGAGTTGGTATGAGCTATCATTGTATTGGTGTTGATGTCTCAGTTGCAGCAGGCTTGTATGTAAGGTGATGATCCCAAGCCCCAAATTAGGATGTACTACTCTTGCTCCTTACTTTGTTATTTGGAAATACTTTCAACATTGCTTACCTGCTTAAAACCTCTGTTTCACATGGTATGGGTTAGTGTGACAGAAGCCTTCCATGCTGCTGCTTAGGTAACAGAAAGATGAACACTTAAATGTGAGTAAATGACAAGGCAAGAGTTTTATTGGGTATAGGGGAGCTGTTCTGTGCTAGAACATTGCTGTTTCACCTGCCTGTTGAGAAAAGGATGGGTTTCTCATGCAGTTTTTCACTGCAAATCTAATTCATGCATGGCTGAAAGTCTTGTGCGGAGGGATTCTAAATGTTATGCAGAGGATTCCCTGAGGAAGTTCGATAAACAAAGCAGCAATATAGGTTATTGCATGCTCATTATGTGTTTGTACGTCTTTTTTTTAAAGGGAGTTTAGATGTGTCCTACATTGCAGATTTTGAGATTCTGATCCTTTGGATAAGGTAGCAGAGGTATTGTTAATGAGAACTGTGTTGGGTACAGCAAGGACTGTGGGTTTCCTAGTGCTCGAAATGATTGATGGAAGGAGACGAGCAGAAAAGCAAACAGCACAGGATTATGTTTCAGGGCAGAGCTTAAGCTTTCAGGAAGAGAAAGATTTTATTTTTGCTGAAGTGCCTGTCATGGAGATGATGCTAGTGTTGGGTGCCTCACTGTGTTCTGCCAGCCCCTGCAGACAGGTAGATGCTCAAGAAGACGAGCTCCCATCTGTGCTTCCTGTAAAAATCTTTCTCAGCTTCCCACTTTTAAACTTACTATCTTATGTCATAGCTCTACCTCTTCCTCCCTTTCCCTGGCTGTTAGCACTGTTCCTCGTCTTCTGACCACTCTTGGTTTTAGTTTTTCTCTTTCTCCCCGTGAATGCCAGCCGTGTGTGCTGCACTCTCGCTGCTGCAGCGCTTCCTCCTTGGGGTTTCTGTGAGGAGCCTCAGCCCAGCTTTGCTGGGTGCTCGTGGCACCCTGCCCCCGAGGCCAGGCCTTGGCTGAGCCAGTTCCTCTTTGCTCCGAGTGCTGCGTGCTGGCCACAAAACAGCACAAAATGGCCCAGCTGTGGAGCCGCCCAGCTCCGGCTCCTGTCACCTTCTGTAGCGGGGGAAATTGGACCAGCAGCACACAGAGTTGGGAGTGTTAAGGGTTAATGTGCCAGGCAAGTTACTGTTGTGGACCCCTAAATGGTCACTCTCAAAAGTGCTGCTTCTGCCTTTCAGAGGGGCAGAGTTGTCTCTGGGGAAGTTTCCTAATGTTTGTTGGCAAATAGAGTGAATTCTTGAAACTGGTAATACTTGCATAAAGTAACTGCCTGAATTTTCAGGGCAGTAAAATCAACCTTAGCCTGTGTCTCAGCCAGAGTATTGAGGAATTTCACATACAGACTGGGCTGTCAGTGTAGAATATCAGACTTACTTATTTATTAACAGAGCAGTTAACATTGGAAAATGCTGTTTTGCTGAGAATAGCACATGTTCACGTGTGAAAACTCACGGTGAGATTTTAAAGAACTCGAGACCAGAAGAGGCACTACTGCACTGCCACTATCCTGGCATTGTTGTCATCTTCTGTTCTACCCTACCACTTACAATATAGTCTGAATATACAGTACCTGGTAATGACTGTACATGTGGGATAATGTGGGCATTAGAGTAAATTCTTTATGTCCTAAAGTGAAAACACAGAAAATGTTCAAGAAATTTTATCTAGAATTTTCATAGAACTAAATTCGAATTTTTCAACTTCATTTGATATTAAGAATTATGGTTAATGTCAGAGCATCAGATTTTCTTTGTGCTGCAAGATCCATTTTCTGTCCTTGTCTGCAACAGTAGCTGAGCAGATACTTACTCGAACTCTAACAGTAGTGTCTGGAGTTTTGTTTTACTGTTTTAGTGTGTGGAAAGGTGTAAGACAATGTCTGTGTTTTTACCAAACGGAAAGAATTTCATCAGGAAATGTCTCCACTCCAAATACGTCCAGGTATTCTTTACTGCAATCAATACAGTTATTCATGGATTTCTGCTCCCCACTCTCTCGTGGCTATATTTAACATGTGTCATTGTACTGGGCGACATCGTTGTAAGAAAGCTGTGATTGTTGTAGAGATGTGTGCTGCAGTGAGGCCAGGGCTGAGCGCAGCCAGGGTGCTGTAGGAACGTCTCCTGCTCCTGTAAACATGAGTGGGGCTGCTCTGTGTGTTGGGTTTCGCTGAGGGCTGGTTTACATTCCTGTAGTGGCTGAAGTTGGCCAGCTCAGCACATCGTCCGTGGTGTACGTTCAGCACCTCACAGCTTTGCATAAATAATTGCTCAGATAATCTGTGTAGTTTGTGTAGTGCTGAAAACAATTTGCTGCTGCTTATGGCATTATGTATCTGCTTGTTGTGATGACATGTCCTCTGTTGACAGAGCAGATTTTATTTTTCAGGAATTTTGAGTATTCTGAAATGAAGTGACTTTATCTTTTAAAGGTCAGTTGTTACACAGACACAATTAGGAGCATCTTGGCTGTTTTTATTGACAGGGATGAGCCCATATCACGTGTGAGAAGCAAATAGTATATTTTATTTTATTTTTCTCTCACTCTTCTGTTGTCTCCAATTGATTTTCTGTTGAAATGTGATGCTAGGCAGTCAAGATACAAGATTTAAAGTGAAGACTGCTCCCAAGCTGAGCTTTGGGATTTTTGGGGTACATATGTGGAGCTCACTTCATTATGGGTGCAGTTACCCACAGTTTTCAAGAACTTCAGTAGAGTGCAGATCTCTGGCACCATCCAGAGGGCATTTGCCACTTTTTAGGTAAGTCCCAGCTGAATATTTGTCAACACTTGTAATTCTGAAGAGTGTTTGACACTTAAGCATACAGATGCCATTAGTTTTGAGTGAAGTTGGCTCCTTTCAAAAACCTCAGCTGTGTGTCCTTCAGTGAGATCCCTTCAGGACAGATCCCTTCACTGGGATCACCATTGCTTCCCACTTACATCATGTTGGGGATGCCCTTCATTCCCTCATGCATTTTCCCACTTAGTGGCCTGCCAGCATTACCTGCAAGAAGTTTTATTGCTCCATTCTACAAACACAGCATTTAAACAACATCAAGTCTGATGTATTGCAGATTTACTCAGGAAATGCTGCCGTGCATGGGATCTGGGGTCAATGCCTGACTTAGCAGTTTGGGTTTGGGATAGGTGTCAGTGTTGTGGTGCCTGTGTGGCTGTGCTTCCTGGGGCAAGGCAGGCGATGAGAGCATGGGCCAGGCACCCTGCAGTGGGTATCAGCTGCAGAGAGCTGGGGCTGGGACATGTCTGACAGGCAGCAGTGCTAGAGCTTGGTTATTTCCACAGTGTTGTTCTAGTAGGATGCAGTTTACTATGGCAGAGAGCAAGGGATGGCTGAAAACTGACTTCAGTTAATACAGTGAAATTTCTACCCAGCTTCAGGTATGAATTAAGTTAATTTTTTATTGCTAACTTTTATCTCCCTACATTTTTGATTTAATAGGCCAATGAGGAGTTGTGATTATATTCATTTCAGGTGTCATCCCTTTAGGGTAAAGCCATATTACATGATTTTAAAAAAGAAGATAAATCTTCTTGCAGAGATTATCACAAAAGTAATGTTTGTCATTTCAGTTGCTCTATTGCAGACAACAGATTGCAACTTGACAAGAAAATGGGGTTGCAGCCTTTTCTGAAATGCTGTCACACCTGTTTTTCTGGTAAGCATTTGAACTCTGAAAGGGCAAAAGCCCTCAGGCAAAGGAGGTACCTCTATGATATTTTGCTGAGATTGGGCTGTGATATGAATTTGAAATATCTGGGGTTTTTTTTCCCATCAAATTGTTTTAAATTGGATTAGGTTAGAGTAATCCACTTCATAGTAATGCTGGAAATCTGTAAAACTATCTGGTAAAAAGATTCCTGATTTTCTTTGACCTCACCACAAGTGTAATGCCTTGTAAATGTGTATGAATATGCTGCCACATCTGATGAGGAAACAAAAGGTATGCCCGAGGCCTCACAAAGGCTTGGTGGCAGATCTGCAATAAGAAATCAAGACCTCATCTCTTGGCTGCCTGAATCTGCCCTCATTTTTCTGGATCCATGCAAAGAGGAGCAGGCCTACTTTGTAGGAGCAACTCGGTTCCTCATGTTTTCAACTTGATCACCTAAACACTATTAACACTATTGTCTTAACCCTCCCCTCCTTTTTTTTAGATGAGCTGACTAAGCCTGAAAGTGGAAGTACAACTTTCACGCTTGAAGTGACAAGGTTATTGCAACAAGGATTTTACTAAATTCACAGCTGGCTGTGGTTTGCATAGTGAGCATAAATTAAACTCAGTGAGCTCTGCTGTGTTACCTCACTGACATAAAAGCTACGTCAGGCAGAAATACTTAAATACACCCTGCAGAAATCCCAAACAAGTCCTCTCCTGCTAAGCACTCTGTGGAGGTTGGTTTAAGTTATTAATAAGTTGCTTATCCTTGTTATTTTCTGATACGTGGGCAGGCAGTTGTGATTTTGTGAGCTACACAATTCAAATTGCTCTTGGCCACAGTTTTTAATGACAGCATGTAGAATATTTTAAGGAGCATGTGTGTGACCCTGAGCTGGCTTCATGGTTAAATGGCCATGGTGTGCCAGGTCATCTGTGACAAGTGGTACCACTGGCTTCCAGCTGTTGGCTGTTGTGGGGAAGGTATGAATAAGAACACATTAATTGATAGTCTGTGAGTGATCAACTTAGCTCTGTTATTTTTGTATGAAGCAAAGTAGAGAGCTTTTGCATTACATATTGAGGTGTAGGAGGGCTTTGCTTCTTTTTAGCTGGAGATCTTTTATCACTTTCAGATTACTCTGTGATGGCATACTTCAGACTCCTTCTCATACTGATATTCATACCTGACAGTAAAAAAGACTTGTAAATTAGGTTGCTTCTCTAACACCACAGTTTTGCTTTGCATTTGTTTATATTTTTGAGCACTAGACCAAGCAGGATGGGGTTAACTCTTGGTCTGCTGACTAGACTGGCCTTGCCTTTGGTTCCTTGGGGAGTGGAGCAGTGCAGAATGTCTCTCCTTCCCCATGCTCCTGCATTAGTGCAGATTGCTTCCACTCCTGCCCTGAGCGTGTCTAGTTACCTTCCACTGCTCTTTGCAACTTGCTCTTGATACAGAAGTTGCCCAGAGGTTTGAGATGTGGGTATCTGCATGGAATTAAGCAGTGTCTGATGTCAGCTCAGAAATAATTTAAATATACTATGGTGCAAAATTTTAGATCTGGTGTACATTGCATATGCGTCTGTTTCATATTGTGAATTTCAATGGGCTGTTTGTGTCTCTGTGTCCATTAAAAAGAACTTGGAAAATACTATTCAAAATGTTATGGTTACACTAAAACTGTTGGTGGCCTCCTAAAAACTGAAAAGCAAATACCTCCGTTGTTTCGTGTAGTGAAAAGTTGTGGCTAGTATTTTGCAAGCACTACAGACAAAATGGTGTGTAAGCAGAGACAATGTGGCAGACGTTCAGCTGGTGTCTCCGGTTAGCTCTGTCTCAGCTGCGTTTTGAGGGTTGGCTCTCTTGGGTAGCTGCTAATTTCAAGAGTCAGTCCCGGCTTCCTTTGGGGTTCAGTCAAGTAACTTTCTGTCCAAGGAAAAGAAAAGCAAGGCCCGGTAACATTCATGACTGCTTTTAAAGCCTCATAATCATCATTTGTTTAACTTGGCCGGCTCCCTGTGCGCTAATGCCGAGTGCTGGCGTCCCCGGGTGTCGCAGGCGAGAGCAGCCGGGCAGGGAGCCCCGTCCGCGCCGCTGTCCCCGCGCTGCTGCCGGGCTCCGGTGCCGCTGGCAGCCGCGGCCGGCGGCCTCCTTTCGCCGGAGCGCAGAACCTGCCTGCGAGGCGCCTTTGGAAGGACACGCTGCCTTGCTGCTGCAGAGAGAATTGCTGCTCCTCGGGGGAATAACAAAGTTAGAGCCCTGGTGCTGATGTTTTGGGATGCCGGCACAGCGAGTGCTTGCATCGTCAGAGCTCTCTGCCTTGCCATTAACAAGGACTGATTGTGCAGGACGGAAGGATTTGCCTTCAAGACCTGTTCTTGAATTGCCATTAGAGTTTATTCATTGCCTGATGCTTGTTCTTTTCCTAAGACACCATCAGCTGCCATACTTGGCTTTAAATTGGAAGGAATTAGTTTGTAGTACGTTGCTGTAAAGTGATACAACAATCTCCCTGTTCAGTAAAAGTCTGATTTATATGGCATTGTTTTCCTCCCAGGATGTACCTGTGAAAGAGCATTCTAATTGCTCTTACATCCCATGCAGTAAGAAAGTGGATTTTGGAGAAGTTAATACAAAAGGCAAAGTTACTGAATAGTTAAAGGGATTTATAAAGTGTTAAGCATTTTTAAAATTACACTTTTTTGGCTCCAAAGGTGATCAACCCACGTTACTGAATGTAGAGGTCTCTCTTAAAATTTAATTTTTAGTTTTTCATGAGAAATTTAGACTTAAGTCTTTTTTACAGCCTTAACAAAGTTATTGACGGCATAAAGGGCTTGCTCTGGTAAATTCAGAGACAGGTTTTCAAAGCTGTTGTGATGCAGAATAGGAAGGAAAATAATCCAGTCCATCTGAAGTTTTGTGAGAGCATTGGTCAAAAAAACTTTGCAGTGTGTCTCCAGGTGGGAAGGGTGTGGACATCTTTAATAGTCACTTACTGCGAGTAATGCTCTGGAGACTTTCATATCTGTGGTGAAGGATTAAAACCTCTTAATGGTAAAGAGGCATTTTGGTTGTATCAGGGTAGCGCTGAGCACATCAGTGTTTGAATGAATGAGTCCCAGTGTCCATGAAGAGTAATGCTTCCTTTCTTCTGCAGTGAAGTACTTATTAATTACATGTTTCAAACCTTACTTTATGGTACTTTTATCTCTTCATCGGTGATCTTCTTATCTGGATGTTTCATTACTTCCAGAAAAGCACGGCCAGGATTGATGTGAGCCGGACCACCCTGGCCTCTGCTCCTGTCCTCCTGAGGGCTGTCTGCAGGTTTTAGCTCTTAATTGCAGTACTCTGAGTCATCTCACTTCAGCATTGTAACTCCTTCTTTTTCGGGCTTTGTGTATTACTTTTCCTCAGCTAGCAATCAAAAATTCACAGGCTCATTTCCTTGCTTCCTTTTTCGGAAATGAGCTGTCTTTTTTAGCAGAACTTGAGGATAAGGCCCATGCATTACTATTTAAAGATCCTGATTAGCATATGTTGAAGAAGGTAATGAAGTTTCTTAACCTTCAGTCCATTAAAACTGATCAGGACATTAATTAAATTGCTGCTTACCTTAGAACAATGGTATTTCTTGCTTACTGAGAAAGCCCTGTCTGCAGATAGTATGAGCTCTGCTTCAGGGGGGGACAGGCATTCTCCTGGCCATTAAGGGATGAATGAATGGAGAGGATGTGTTTGGTTGCTTTCGAAGAGAGCTGTTTAAAAAGCCAGTGATTGCTATTTTGATGATCCTTTTTTTTTACAAACCTACCCCTTATATCCTTTCCAGAGCTGGATCTGGTGACTTGCTCTTTTTAAATTCAGATTAAAAACATAGCCAAAGTCAAATTCTGGTATGATACGTGATAGGCATGAGCAGTGTCAGCTCATACATACATACATACATGCATGATAGGGCAGGAGCAGTGTTGGCTCATATTCAAGTGGACTTATGGTTTATTTCCCCTGAAATGTCCAGTTTATTTTCAATCAGAATAGTACCAATACATGTAATGTTTTCTTTTAAAGGCTTATTAGTAGACCCTTTAAAACAAATAAAGCCATTGCCTTAGACAGAACTGAACCCTGTTGATAATCACATTGACAGATTTTGCTGTGGAAATTTTGTATTTTAAAACTTTTTACCTCTCTAAAAATATAATTACTCTAGGAGGGAGATAATGCTGAAAAATGGTGTTATTTTTCAAATATGGGAATCTTGTTATTTATAGTTTGAGAGGTGTTTGATATGCATTGACTTGACTTAAAGGAACTGTTGCTCTCGGAAGCTACCAGAAGAATGAGCTGGGGTGTGTTTCCTCTCAGATAAAACTGAATTTCCTATCTGCTGCCCAGCAGTCACCTGTCAGTTGCAGAATTGTTAGAATGAGAAATAGTTCAGATTTTTATTTTTTTTTGTCTGAAACACTTGTGTCTTGTGTAATATTGCCATTAGCAATGTAATGTTCAGTCAATTATCTGCCTCTGACAGAGCAACTGTTTATTTACGCTTTAGATCAGTGACGGTATCTTCAAGAAAAGAGATGTTGTACATGTAGCAATCTTTTTATTATTATTTTTTTTACTAAGCCTGGATGATCAGTCTGCACTCTTCTCAGAAGTGTTGGTTTGTTCCAGCAAGTAGGAAACTTTTCCTTATGCTTGGTTGAGAACTTGCCTGCAACTTCCCACTAGTTTACAGTTTCCATGTTGATTTACTTGAAGGTATCATGTCAGAAACTGAGTATGTACTTCTCAGTTTTAGTTTAAAATCAAATAAGCAAACGAACAAAACCCACAGTCATAAAGAAACAAACAATAAACCCAAACCTCTCCTCTGGGTGTTTGGGATGAACTGGCTTCATCCATTCTGCCTGTAGTTCTAGGGGAGTTTTTCTGTGCAGCTGGGGACTCAAGATGCTGGGAAGCACCCTTGAAATCTGTAAAAGTCATTCCTGTCTTGTCATATTTTTAATTTCCACCATAGTAACTCACTGTCCCAGATCTCAGCACTGACTTGCTGACAGAAGGTGCCCATGGTCCGTTTTTGTGGCCAGAGGCAGCCTGAGTGCAGGGAAGTGAGGGCTCTGAGCGATCCCACCTCAGCGATTCCTTGGTGATGGAGGAATTCCTCCCTGAGACAATGATGTGTCTGCATCCCCTCTGTCTGCATGCTCTCACGAATGCTCTGTGTTTTCTTCCACTAACTGAAAGGAAGTTGTAGTTTCACAAGGACCTACTTGGCTTTCATTGCATAAGGAAGATAATTTGCTTTGTTTTGTTCTGTTCTCTTGACAGGGTCAGCAATTATATCATAAAAAGGATACGGCAGTGATTCAAATGAATTAGTCAAAACATTTATCAAGATACTGAAGCCACAAAATCACACAATTAGTGGCGAAGCAGTAACAGCAGATGAAAGTTTGCCTTTCATCTCAATACTGTACAGGTTTTTGATTCAGAGAAGTAGAATAGAGAGTTAAATTCTTGAGCATAGGGGTAATTCTGTAACAAAAACCTCAAGTGACCTGTGTATTTGTAAAATATATATTTTACAAATACTCTGCATCTGCACAGTTGTAGTGAGATGTGCAAACGAGCGCTGTCCAGGCTTGGTAACTTTCTGCTGCAGTGCTCAGCCCAAGACAGACTTAGAAAGGAGCTTCTTCCTATGGAATGTTATGCTTGTATTGTGTTTGTATTCCACAAAGCTACAGCCCTTAAAAATGCAGTCAAGGAGTCAGTAGGAGACGAAAAAGAAATAGACTGATTTCAAATAGGAAAGTTTTAAGTGCTTCTGCTCCAGTGATGTCCCTCGGTCTCTTCTAATGTGTGTTATGCAGGAGCTCTGCGTCTTGAAGCAGGGTACTCTGAGGTCTGACTACTGTAGATTCAGGCCAAAGGCTGAGCCTTTATGGCTGAATTTAAATGCCTGTTTTTGTCTCAGCCATGACTGTTACATGGAGGTTATATGCCTCTGTGCCACAATATGTTGATATCCTTGTAGCCTGTCTTCTGCTCTAACCTGGGAACAGTGTAACTCGGGTCTCCTTAAGCAGCTATTGCACTTATTTAGATGCTTTATTACAGGTTGTACAGAGAGCCTGTATTAGCCTGTAAGTTCAGCCTTCAGCCTCCAGCAAATAAGATACTTTCGGCCCTGGGTTCTAGATGCAACAATAAGGTACTTGTTTATATGGTTTTTCAGGCTGCATTCAGAGATGCTAAAAGTGTAGACAGATTTCAAATGATGATTTAATTGTTTACAAGTGAGTGTTTTCTGCAGCATACAAAAGAGATGAACTAATCCCCAAAGGCTTTTTGATATAACTTGAACAGATGATTTCCTGACATTGTTATATATCCTGGTTTAAGGCGATGAATAATTAGCTATTTAGGTTTAAAAAAAAAAAATACCTTGAGAACTAGATGTCAGCTGAAAAGCTGTCAGTAAATTGGGAACAGCTTTGCATGTCAAGTTGATTATAGCAATGAATAAAAGGAATTACAGGAAAATGAACCATGCAGTGTGCAGTTTTTAACTTCAGTCTCCCCACAGTTTCTCCCGTCTCATTCTCCAGATTCCTAGGGTGCTTGTGATACTATCAAGCTGTGGAGTTCACTTTCACAAAATCTTTTACTGTGGGCAACTTTTTCTTATTATTTACTCCTCTTCATCAATGTGCAGAGACTTGAAACTTTACATTCGAGGATTTCCCCCTCCAGCCCCAAGTGCCATTAATAGCATCTTTTGTCTGAGTTCCTGAAATCTGGAAGGCCACTTAGAGCACAGCTTCAGTTCCAGGCAGCTGCCTGGGATCAGGCAGGCGGCTCGGCCTCCCCTGCACATCCTGCAAGCTGCCAGGTTTGTCCTGCAGTAGCAGAGATCATTTTATGTTTTCCAGAGTGGATTGGATGTAACAGAGCAGTTGCTAGGTCTGAGCTGAGTGTTTGTGAGATGGTACTGAGTGAGTTGCAGTAAAGATTTGTGGGGCCTTTTATTCACAGCCAAATCCAACCCAATGCTCTTGGTAGAAAGGGTCTATGGACATACAAGCTGATTAGGATCTTACAAATCTGTTTCATTTAAGCAGATGGGAGTGAATTAATGTTCTTTGAATTATTCAGCTTGAAAATAAAATTGTGCATCTCTATTAAGGTTATGAATTTAGATGGGCTGAAATCCTCTGACACCTCCACGTGTGGAAGCAGCACTGACTGCAGGGCAGGGAACGGAGATGCTTTGGCAGGAACTGAAGGACTTGTGTTTGTGTTCTTGCATGAGCAATTGCCACCGTGGCATGTGAAGGCCAGTGCAAAGTGAAGCTGCTGTAGGGCCATCTGGATGACAATTGCTGTTTACCAACACACAATACCCGTCTGATGAGTAGACGTGGCAGATTTTGTCTCTCTGTCATCATGGTGACTGTAGTGAACCAAAGCAGTGCTGGGAGTTCCAGGAGAGAGGGGCTTGGAGCCTCTCCTGGCAGAGGCAGATGTGCTGTTCATGCAGAGGTGGCTTATTGAAAATAGATTGCAGATGGTGTGACAGCAGTGCTGCACAGAAGAGGGGTTAGAGGGAAGGAAAAGAAGAAAAACTGGAAATTAAGGATGGGGATGAGAGGTTCCTCACTGACTGCTTTCCCATTCAAGCAATGAGCAGCAGTTGCTTTGCACTGGATATTACTGTAACCCTTTCTTTTGCCTGTGCACATTTCTGCTCATATTATCAAATGTGTGATGTGGAGCAAGGCTTGAGTAAGAATGGCTTGAAATCATGGGGATTGGGTGCTGTTACCGTGTCCCATCTCAGTACAGCGTGTGGACTTCAGCTCGTCACTTGGTCGTGTTGGAAATAAATGATGCTTTGGGGCTGCAGTGATTTTCATAGTGGTGCAACACAAATCCAGTAGCAGTGTGCACTAGTATGGGGATTCAAACCTGAGCTCCTACAGTGTATTATGGAGTACTTGGCTGTTTATGAGGGGCTTAATAGCATCACATGAATGGATTGGTAGCTAAATGAAGGATTGACGAAGCTAATCTCTGTGAGAATCCTCTTTAATGAGTTAATGAGGTGTTCTTATGGGCTCCCTACACACACAGATGCTAATGAGAGTTTTTCTAACTTACCAAGTGATGAAACTTGGATCTGCATCCAGGCTGATAATAAAAATGATGGATAGGTTCTGTTATTTGGGAAAAATATGTTTTAGTTCTGGCATGAAAACTGCAGAAGGGAGCCAAAACTGCTGTTCTATCTGCATATTCTTCATCTTTTCCTGTAGCTTATTGATAAAACTCAAAGTCTAGTGCTAAACCCTCAGTACTTCCAAAGCTGAAAATCAGCAGCTGTACTTAAAAAAAAAAAAAAAAAAGTATCTATTTCATCCTTCAGAGATCAGTGTTACTAAATTCTGTGTCTAAAAATTTCATTCAAAATTTTTCAAAAAGTTGTTTGTTTGTTTGGGGTATTTTTGTCATGTCTGTTGTTTGTCTGTTGGGAGTTTTTGTTTGTTTCTTTCTTTTCTTTTCTCCTCCCCTGTCATAAAGATTGGAATGTACTAAGTTCATGCAGAGGAAGTGTCTGGTCCTAAATGGATTTATCAGGGACTTTAATCCATAAACCCACAATTTTTTAAGCTGTATCAGGGAGATCATGAAAACACAGCTTGGTGGGATTTAAGGCATTGTGTTATTTTTAGTAGTGGGATTTTTTTTTCCTGGCTGTGCTTGAATGGGAGGTCTCAGCCTTCCTCTTGTCAGTGCACTCCTGCATTCCTGGCATGTGCCAAGGGCTGTGTTGCTGCCACACATCTCGTTTGGCTCTCGGGCAGCACAAAGTTCTGTTTATTTTCAGGGTGGCCAGTGAGGGGGAGGAGATGAGCAGTGTGTGGGGCTGTGGGTCGGGGTCAGGGCGATGGATGACAGGCAGCTGTGGCTGGAGCATCTCGGACCTGCCTGCCAAGGATCTGGGAGCAGGATCCTGGTGCTGGACGTGTCTCTTCACCTCACGGCAGCCTTGCATCCATCAGACACAATCGAGCTTTAGTGCAATCATCAGATTTTGTTGGTGTGCTCTTTAATCCTCGTTTCAGCTCATTAATGAATTTGTTCAATATGACCTCCCCTCAGCTCAATACAGTGCCGTTTATCATTATCATTTGTTTACAGTCCTGCAGCCAGCTCTCAATTCCAGAGCTGTGCTTGCCCCTTCCCAAGTCTTTCTGAATTAATTTTTCAATTAGGATTTCGTGAGACACAGATGCTGTCCTAAAATCTGGAAAATATGACCTCTGCTGTGTATCTACTCCCTCTGTAACTCTATCAAAGAACAAATAAAGCAATTAAATTTGTCTGGCAGGCTTTATTCTGTATGAAGCTATACAGGCTTCTTCTCATTCTATTACCCTCAAGATTTTTAGCTGGATTTTCTTAACAAAGCTGATTTTCCCTTGTCTTTTCCCTTTCCCTCTGGAAAGACCCAGGGCTGTGTTCCTAGCCTCTTGGTGTCCTCAGTTTTTTCTTTTGAAAGATCCTTCTCATAAGAATAGCAGGATGGAAAGGCTCAGGGCATGACCCCGGCTCTGTGCCAGGCTGTCCCTCTCTGGAAGGGCCCTGGGTGGTTGCAGAAGGGTTCAGGAGGGTGAAGACCTGAAGCTACTGCTCACAGCAGCATTTGATGACTCCCCAGTGTGGCTGCCACTGGACAGTGGTGCTTTGCTCTGCTTTGAGGGCAGGGACTGCATGGGTGTCTTTTTCTGTGTGCAGTGCAAAATCTGGTGAAAATGTGCTTCCTTTTTGTTGTTGTTATTGGGGTTATGCCAACACCAGTTAAACTGGCCCACCAGCATCTCTCTCTCTCTTTTCCAAGTGCTTTGACATGGATTTCCAGCTCGATTACCTGCGGTAGCTGCAAGTGCAGCTTGTGCTGACCGGCTGACTTCTGCTCACAGCCTAGCAGCGCCCCACTCAACTTTGAAGCTGGCCCTGCCCTCTTCTCTTCAGCTGCTCCTTTAACTTTGGAACATGTTCCTTACTGTGCAGGCTTTAATTTTCTTCTGCTAACTTGTCTGGCAACTTCAGATGAGCCTGATCTTTGATTTTTTTACAGTGTCCTGTTTCAGATAATATTCAGACAGATTGTTCTCATAACGGATGACAACTGGAGTGGTTGTCAGACAGGACATTTTTTCCCCTATAAATGCAATGCTTATGCTCTCAAGTGAATTAGTGTCTCCTTCCATGTGGTTTTTTTATGTAGATGTTTAAGACACTTGGTAACTCTATAAATATAGACTCCTCCAGCTCTATTAAAATGTTGCATAAGGACATGTGTCATTTTTTTTTCCTCCTTTCTGCCACTAGAGCTACAAATAACCCACATCCATGAGTGTAATTACACTCAAAATCATACCCAGGCTGTACCTCCTGGGGTGCCCTCTTGGAGGCTTCCATAGCAGCATCCGCTGGGGAAGTGGGCATGAAGCTGTGGTTCACAGCAGCGAGGGCGTGTGGGGCTTTCAGAGATGAGCTGGGGCACGGGGGAAAAAGATCTTTGTCAGTAGCATCCGGTACGCTTTGCCATCTCTAAACAACCCAATTATATTGATCCATTAGATTAGAGTTCCTTGTCCTGTTACACATTAGCATTTCATGCTGAAATTCATTTGCTGCCTGAAACAAACTGTGCAGTTTGTTAGAACAACTGAACAATGCAGCAAAGCTGTGGCTCCTGCCAGCTCTTAATAAATTATTAAGGAAAGCAGGACAGTTGGCCCTTGCTGTGAGTTGGTCAGATGTATCATTCTTAAGCGCAGATTTGGAAAGTGGTGTTGGAGCAGCTGTGCTGCATTGAGGTGCCAAGGCTGGAAGATAAGTGAGCCTGGAGTTAATAAGTTAAAGCATTAACTGTCTGTCACTCGTACCTGTGAGACAGCTTGTCTGGCCTGGGGAGCTGACATACTCAAAATGTCAAAGCAGTGCTTGGACAGCAGCATCTCAGTGGCCAGACATATTTTACAGACGTCTGGGAAAGCTCCCTGCTGCTATCAATGTGCTGCAGTTGCTGGCCCTGGATATGTTCACAGGTCTGTGCTGAGCTGGCTGCAGCAGATACTTTTCAGGTGGTAAAAGACACCGAAGATAGGAATAATTCCAGCTTCATGTGTAACTGGAACAGTATTTAATAGACAGAAGCTTCAGTGTATGGCTTAAACGTTCAGTAAGATAGTATGGATTAATTTCGGGTAATGGTTTTTATGGAGGTATTAGGGAGTTCTGGGCTGTTTCTGGGCACTGACTGTTATTGCAAGGTAAGGAGTAGTAGGTGTTGCTGCTGCTTAGGTTCTGTAAATGGCTACATTCTTCTGTACAACTCCTGCAGACAAGAAAACAGTTTTATCTTTACTGAAAAGCAAGGAATTAGCAGGTCTTAGATTTAACTGAGCTGCTCTTCCACTGCTGGAGAAGCACGCGATTGTTCATTTGTTACTGCTGCTTGCCTTCTTATCCCGTCCCTTACTGCTGTCTCTTCCTTCCTATCCTCCTTCTCCTGGCATTGCTGGGCACCTCCCTGCTGTGCCAGCACAGCTCTCTTTGCTTAGTGGCATGAGCTGACTGAAAGGACTGATTCAGCTGTAAAGTGACATAGAACAAATCAATAAAACTATAAAAGAACTTTACAAGCCAGTGCCCCTGTGTGTCTCAGGGTCCAGCTGCACAAAAGATGGAAAACCTGCTGCAGTGCAAGTGCTGAGGTTCTGGGGTGAGGGCACCTGTGACTGGCACTGCTGCTGGGGGCCACTGCCTTGTGCCAAGCCACACACAGAGCCGTGCTGCCTCCAGGGATGGAGAGAGGGGACTACAAATGAGTGAAAATTGTCCATCAAGTATAAAAAAATCATTTGAAGTTCCTGGCTCACTGGCCAAAGCTGAACAGAGCTGTGTGGGAGCTAAAGGTGAGCAGTCCAGAGGTGATGGGAGGGGCAGTGAGCAGGAGGTTTGTCTGCAGGAACAAGTCCAGTGCAGCCAGCAGCACTCAGAGTCTGAGCCCTGGGCTTTCCTGCAGTCAGGCTTAGGTCATGTGTGATTGCATTGAAGCAATTCAAACCTGGTGTCTCTTGAAGCCGATGGAAAAACATCTTTTGTGGCATGGGGGAGAGACCTGTCTTGTGGTCAAGGTCCTAGACTTTGCAGGTTTCTCTCCTATTTTCCATGTGACTTTGGAATACTTGGTTTATTCGTCTGTATCTCAGTTCCTCCGAGCCTTCCTGTCCTTTAGTTTTGTTTTGGGAAGGTTGCAAAGTGTTTGAAAACATGTCTGTTTCCTTTATGGGAGTGAGATGTTAACCCATCATGAAAAACACAGTAGCCAAACCCCAGAGCAGAGTTGCTGTTCTCAGTGTCACCTTTCAATAGTAAACAGTCTTACCCTGATCAGTCTTTAAAGGTGATCAATGTGTCAGGCTGTTTATACAGCACTGTCATAGTGTTTACTCTCCAATTCCACTACAGATTTCATTTCATCACAAGTACTGGAGATTAATGATTCATAGCACTTGAAAAATGGCAGTCTGAAATTTCAGATGGGATGATTGCTGACGTCCCCTGAGGTTTAGTTGTCATAACTCTTGTGGTTCTGTGTCAGGCTGCTGAAACCTGCTAGAATTAAAGTGGAACATACACAGACCAACCAAAACTTTGCTTGGAATGCTGCCAGTTATTCTGCTGGTTTTTCCTAAGTGTTTCCATGTGATAATTTGCTCTCTTACCTTTTGTTAGCAGCTAATAGTCAGTGAGAGCCGGCAGGTTGGACAAAGCAGAGGTTGTACCTTTAAAAAAACCAGTGTGTACCCTCATCCCTCACATGTGGGCTATTGCTGTGCACATTGTCATCCATAACCGTGCACAGGAGCTGGAGGAGAGCTCTGGGATTTACCCAAATGTGACATTTACTTGGCACTAGTGATAGGCAGATGATTTTAAGAACGTGCCTCTTTCTGCAGTAAGAGTGAGTCTTTCTTTTAAGTTGCTGACTTTGAGCTTGAATTTTAAAACTATTTTTTGCAGGTGAAAATCCACTTTGACTATATTTATGTCCTCCCACCTTCTCTGCCCTCCTCAGCTTCCTTATTGCCTTGCTTAAAGAGGAGAATTGGGATGGATTTGCTGCAGCTGTGTTTTGGGGACCCTCAGGTCAGCTCCAAGAGCTGTGCTGAGTGTGGTACCTGTAACTGCACGAGTGAAGCAGGAAAGTAGAGTGGGCAGTCGGGAATGGGATGAAAGAAAACACCTCTGTGCAAGGCAGAGGTGGCATCCAGAGGCAACCCAGCCAAGTTTCACAGTCAGTGGAGTGCAGGCTGAGGCAGCAATGTTGTCCTGTGTGAACTGCAGTTGGGAGAAAGCTTTGGGTTTTTCCTCTCACCATCTCTAGCAATTGTGCAAAAAAGTGTGAGCTGGGGGAGGAGCTTACCTGGTTTGTTCCTACTCTTGCCCCTAAAAGCCAAGCTTCATTTTCTTCTCAGGTAATTTGTAAGTGGAGGTGACATTTGAGTTGTGTTCTAATGACGGGGCAGAACAGTCCCCCTTGCAGTGCTGCACAGTGGTGGCAGCACAAGTGAATACCACTTACCACAGCCAAAATGAGGGGGAAAATATACAGGAAAAACTGTAGGTCACAGGCCCATGCTGATACATCATGTTCCACATGGTGAAATAATGCCATTCAAAACCTGGTGTCATAGGTTAGCAAGCGTAGTCCCGGAAGGGATATCCTTGCTAAGGGGTGCTTACAGCTTCCTCTGGGACCTGATAGAACCTATCAGCTGGCCAGTTTGAATATGGACAATTCTTTAAGCCACTTAAAGTTGTGACCGCCTCTGTGATACACACTTAAGAATAGACAAACTCCCCCCCCAAGCTCTCTCTCGTTTCCGGCGCTGGCACAGGTGGCTGCAGGCCCCGTGCAGGGGCCAGTGGGCCCGGCCAGGCCCTGCTTGGGCCAGGCCGGGCCGGGCCACGGCCAGCCTGGAGCCATGGGCCTGTTCCAGCTGTGGAACCCCCCCCCCCACTGCCTTGCCGTGGGCAGCCGGAGCGGCTCGGAATCCCCCCCTCCACTGCGGCCGAGATTCAGCAAAGCGGCGCCTCTGTCCGGCAGAGGTCAGTGACCAACTGCGATAAGCCACATTCCAGCTGTAAGGCCGAGGTGAGATTAACCCTTTTATTGCTGTGAAGAGCTGAAAACCTGAGGGAAGAGAGAGAGGAGATGCTTAAAGCTGAAAGTCTGTTGTGAAGCTATGATATATCAGAGTATCCTGTTGTAATTTCATGAAGATATGGGGGGTGGAGTGTTCAACTCATAAGCAGAAGCACCTGCGCTGAGATAGGCAGATGCTGACGCAGCTGTAATTTCATGAGAAGTTTGGACAGAGAGAGATGAACCAGATGAACCAGATGAGGACTTTTGCTCCAAAGAGGAAAGGAGAAAAACCTCAATTCCTAGAGATGCTTCCAGAGATAGTTTTAAAGATGAAGATGACCCTTTGCTCCCAGGGAAGGAGAAGGGCCTCTGTTTTTCTTTGTTTCTGAACAGCTCAACCTTAAAATTGTACCCCAGAAAACTTTCAAGAGTGGACCCTCGAAAGCAGTTGCGGGAAAAGCTGCAAGTCGGGGGAAGGGACTCACATCGCAAGCAGAGAGACTCCTCTTCCTGAATGGACTGAACAATATTTGGAAGTGGGTGGCTGTCTCGGTGTGATACTGTTTTCATAGCATGAGCAAAGAGACTTCTCTTTCTAAATGGACTGAACAAGGTTATTATGGAAGTGGTAAACAGACTGAACATCTTAAGGGTTGTCTTTACATTGTCAGTGGGAGAAGGGAGGAAGGTGGGAGGAGGAGGAGAGTTCTAAAGGTGGTATAATTTTTTTCTTTTCTTCTTTTAGGTCTGTTAATAAACTTCTTTATATTCATTCAAGTTGGTGCCTGCTTTGCATTTCTCCTAATTCTTATCTCACAGAAGATAAACAGTAATGAGTATTTTAGACCAAACCACTACACTAAATTGGTGTTTCCGCCCGGTTACAAACCCAACCCGCGACACCTGGTTTATATTTACAGCTTTCATTGGGCCAGGAAGCTTTGGAAATTAGTAAATACCATAAGAAGTCCGTTCTATTCAGGAGATACTGGACTGAGTTTGTCTAGCTTTTAAGGAGTCTGAAGCCTTATCTGTTACAGGAATCCCCTGATCTTTCCAGGATGTTTTATACATTCAGTAGTAGCTACTTCCTCTTATGGAAATATTGCCATTTGGAAGGGAACAGTACATGTTGAAAAAGCTTTTGTCTGCAATCAAATTGGCACTGACTGAGAAAATCCAGATGATCTCCCAAGGGGGAGCCTGTGCAGCTGAGCTGTTCTTTGTTACAGCAGTATTCTGCTTGTTGTATTTAAACACACTCTGTATTCTATCTGCCCCACACACCTGCTAATGTTGTGAGCCTCCTGCTATGATATAAATGTTGTGACCAGACTAGCACTGCTTAAGAGTCCAGCTGCAAAATGGATGTGTTTGTCCCTGCTAAGTCCATATGAGAAGAGCTGCAAGTGTTGCCATCATTTGTTTTAGAGTAAGGCTGCCCAAGGACAAGAGTCCTCTCACCTTCAGATGATTTTTCCCTCTTCTAGCTTAGCTGATGACATGATATTTGGATTTCATTGAGGTTTCTCAGTTTCCTTCCAGTCTTGGTGTCAGATAATATCTACTACATCTGTGTCCTAATGGTACTCTGGTGCTAAATGCAACCTTTCATCAGCCTGTTCTAAGCTAGCAGTGGGACAGAGGTAATCATGGGCTTCTTCACCTGTGCACACTGTGCTGCCTGACCCATGACTTGCTGAGTGGGGAAAAGGTGTGTCAAGGCTTTCAAGGCCAATTTCCTCCTTAACCTTTTTTTCCTGGATTGATAGCTTGTTTCTTCATTAGTATATTTATGGTGATTGTTAAAACAAAAGCTGCTTTATAGGCATAATTAAAAGTAAAAGGAATATATTGTTTCTTGGAGGAAGCCCACTTTTTTTTTTTCATTCTATTCTGTGATTTAGCCAAAATGAGAATCACAATGGCTCAAAACTCAAAATTAGTCTCAGGAGCCTGATAATCTCATAAACAAGAATTTTCTAAACTAAAAGTGTCTAATTGAGACAGATGTGATGGATTTAAGAGAGAGCACCATTGACCTGGTTCTGCTCTGTTAGGCTTTCCAATTAAACAGGATGTGGAGAGCAAGACCTTGCAGAGTAATACCTGGACCAGCAGGACTGAGGTTTTAAATGTTCCTTATACTTTAAAAGATGTGCTTTTAAAGATTTTGCTTGAGTGCTAATCCCAGAACACTAATGATGGGATTTCCTACAGGGATGCTATCTCTTGCTAACCTTTTAATTAACAGGCTAAATAGACGATTTTGTGCTTTTGTGTTTATAAGTTCTTTAATGAGGTTTGAATCCTCTTGCCAAGCTAAGCTAAGAGTTCAGGTTTTGACACCAAGGAAGATGCTAGATTGCAGAAAATGTACAGTGCACATGCATTATAATGTGCAGAGCTGGAGAGGAGTGTTCCTTAGGAAGAAATTTAATGGAAAACAAAATAACCACAGCTAACTGCAGCTGTTGGGAGGAAAAATTTTGCCAAGGATGTGGCCAACCTTTTCACCATCAAGTCTTTATCAGCTTTCTGAAAAAGTCCTAATGCCTTGAAATTACAGGAGCACCAGTCAAATATTGATCTGATCCAAAACCAGTCAGCTGCAATCTAAGAATTGTAAAAGAGCATCAAATCAAAGATGTGAGGGCCTGCACATGGCCCTTTGGTATACTCCTGTTACTGCAACTTTTTTTGCTCATCCAAATATTGTAGAGATTCTGTAAATTCTGTGTGATTTCCAGATGTCTGGAAAAGTGGTAAATCTTGAAAGAAAATGAAAAAATAATCCTGCCATCCTTGTTGAAGCAGGTGTGTTTGTCCTTGATATCACTACTTTAGACCACTAACAGCTCAGAACACTTCTCTTCCGCTGTTCCAGAGTAATGGCTGTTTCTGTCTGCTCTCTTTGTAGATTGAACCTCCTAGTCCCTACACCAGCTTGGAGACTCAGGTTAGTACTACCCTCCATCCCACTTCTTTCTGAAAGAGAGGGCTGGGCTGGTGCTGCCCACCATATTTATGGTATCTGCCCCTGCTGGTGTTCCTGGAGAGGGTGCAGGTGTAGCAGCCATAGCAATAACTCCTGGCATGACTGGCTGGGCAAGGAGAGAACCAGATTCCTGACAGGAAACAGTAGGTGCAGATGGTGAGGAAGGACCTGGTGTGAAGCTGGACGACAGCAGAACTGACTTGTATGTGTTGGAAGAGAGGACACAGTCTTCCAGGCAGAGTGAGCATCCTTTCACGGTGTTCTCATTTCTTTTTGTACACTTTTTGTACACTCCCAGCATTTTCCCAATCCCTGCTGCTGGTTTGTTACGCTCAAACATTTGTGCTGCTGATTTTTTCTTTAGACATTACAATGAACGGTAATGAATCTGTGGAGCTGCCTGGCACCAGAAGGTCAAAGTGACAGAAGGGATTTTACAAAGTCACTGATGCTTTGATTTGTGTTTTCTAACAAGGCAGCATCATTGATTTCCATTCTCGCTGATCTTTGGGAGACAGCAAGGGCTATGGAACTTGCATACTGAAGATGAGTGTTTATTCAGGACACATTGCCAATGCCCCTGAGTTACGGCATAAATATTTCTACCTTTGTCTTCTGCTGGCCTTTCTCTGGGGAAAGCTTTTGACTGTTTTGTTATTTGTTTCAACAAGCCTACTACATCTATTTTATGGACCTCTCTTCAGAGCCAAGTCCTTGTGAGTCAAAACTGGCAAGGAAGGATCACACAGAGTTTGTTATACACAGCGGCATTGTAAAGTGGTATCAAAACACAGCACATATAATAAAGTACTGATCTGTGCATGACGTAGAAATAGAAATATACAGTAATAATGAAGACTTACTTGTGATGCTGCTTTTTTCCCCCAACACCCCCCTGCAATTTTCTCTTCCTCAGGTTATGCTGGGAATAGACCTCAATGGCATAAATAGCTTTTGTATAGCAAAGTGATATAAAGTGTTAATTCCCTTTCTGGGATGGAGAAGCATAGCACAGAAAACAAAAATGCACAAAGAATTTCTTAAAAACAGTCAGATAATTGGATAAATACACACGTGCACAGCTGTGTTTTACATGCAGCAGTTTCCAGGTCTAGTTACAGTAATTTTGTAGCCAGGGCAGCTTTGAAGTGGCTATGCCCACCTCCATGTAACACACTGAGAGTTGTGTCTGTTTCTGTAGTTGCCTACTCCCTTGTGTCCTGGAGCCCCCAGCACAAGCAGAACCTACTCCTGGAACTGTTGTTCCCCACGCACAGAGTGGGACGAGTTATGTGTAAGATTCACCTGCCTGGTGATCACGGGCATTGCTCACACTCACCTTGCTCCTCCTCTGACTGCCCTGTGTGACAGCCTTGTTGCAGCTGTGCAGTCCCTGGAGTGTGGCTCCCTGTCAGCATTCCCAGCATCACTCGAGGAGGAATTAATGGGGCTGTAAGCTGACAGTAAAAGTGTAGCAGTAGCTGGTAAATCCCATGGAGATACGGAGGTCTGTGTCACCTGCTCCCGTGTTCTGGCTTCTGGTTGGGAAAATGACTGCAACTGGATGGATTGTAGTGCTGAAGCCAAAGCAAGATTTAAAAGAAAAAGACACCAATGTTTGACTGTCTTGCCTTACAGCAGCGTTTATTGCCACAGTTGATGATGATGCTGAGGCAGTGGGCAGTCTGTCAGCTCCCACTCCCAGAGCTGCTAGCTGGACATTTGTGGAAGTGGTAGAATTTGTCTGGAAACATGTTCCTGTGGGAAATTAAGGAAGGAAGCTAATAGTCTTGGATTACTTGAAATGTTCCCTGTATTTCCTCGTCAGGAAAAAGAAACCAAAATTGTGACTTGCTGGTATGGGCCCTTGTTGGTACTGGTGGGAAATGTGTGGTTCAGTGTCATGTCCAGGGCTGAAAATCCTGTGCTGGCCCAGGGCGAACAGGTGCCTTTGGCCATGCAAATGGTGTGTCCCAGATGCACCAGCTCCTCCCCCTTCCCTCCAGCACCTTTTTGTGGCATCCCAGTCACGGTGACAGGGACAGCCTGTAGATGCTAAGAGAGGTGGCAGAGAATTTTTCCTATTTTTACAGCCGCCTGTGAAAGTCTCCTTTCTCACGCTAACCAGCTGGGAAAGCGGTCTGTGTTTTTGTAAACTATCTCACAGGTGCACAAGCTGTTTGTGCCTTTGTTTCCACACTGGGAAAAATATTTAGAAAATGGGTGTTAGGCCGTTCAGCCAATCCCTCTGGGAGGCGGATGGTCAAGCATCCAATGGTTTTATGCCACCCTTGCGAATAAAGCTATAAAAGCTGAATCATATAATTAAATAGGGCCATTCTCTGGACTTTGAACCCCATCCTGAATTCGTATCGTTCTTTGTGCCGTCTTGGTACAACAGCGACAGCAGCCCTGGCTGTGAACTGTCCCATGCAGTCACACAGGCAGCCTTGCACTCCTCTATCAGTTCTGTTTCCAGCCACAGCAGGCCGTGCATTAGGCAAGGCTGTATGAGGAGTGAGCTTTTGGAGGCTGTGTCCAGTGAGCGACAGAGCATCTGAATGTGAGGTTTGCCTTTCAAAGCTCCAGCCAGAGCCTGCCTTACTGCCCGAGCTCAGTGCACTCTGTGTGTGTGTAGAGAGCTGTCAGCCTCAGAACAGGATTAGCAAAACCTGTCATGCAGCAAAAGCACCGAGGCTGTGAGTTCTGCTGCTCACACCCGCACAGCCCTGGGGCAGAGCCAGAGTGTGCCTCTCTGCTGTTTGGCACTCACAGCCCGTCACCCCAAAGCGTTGCTTGTGCCCATCCCCGAAGCAAAACAAAGCCAAACACAGCACCCTGCCAAGGCTGCTTCTTTCTATGAAAGGGATGGGGTTTTCTCCCATGGGGAGCCCTTGTCTGAGAGGTGGGAGCCGCAGAGGGACCCTCTCCTTAGGCTGGGATGGCACAACCCCTCTGTGACCACATCCCAGGGTGGCCTGGCCACGCTGCCCTGTGCGTCACAAGTGGGCACTGACACTTTGGAGAGTGCAAGCTGTGCTGTCCCTTGCAGGACAGGTCAGTTCCCTGCTCCTTGTTGCAGGACTGTTTCTCTACTTTATATGTGCTGCAAAACTGGAGGAAAAAATCAGCAGTTTTAAGATTGAAATCATGGCTGGAGCCTGTGGTGCTGGCTTCTGTTAGGTAGCAGGTGCCAGGTGCTGCCATTGGTGATGGGTTAGTAATTTGCATTACAGTAAGACCAGGCTTGAAGTGGAGCCTCCAAGAAAGGTTTTTGCTACAAGTGGCAGGTTTGATGAGCTCCTTGCTCTACTTAGAGTGTCATCTTTAAAACAATTGTAAACCTAAAATAGTTTTCATCTTGCTGCTTATGCACAATACAATTTATTATACATGTTATTCCATGACTCCACAGGAATCAGAAAGAATTATTATTATTATTATTATTATTATTATTATTATTATTATTATTATTACTATTTCTTTGTTCCCGTGTCTTTTAGCATTTAATTTTGCATTATCCTGTGTAGTAAATGTTACCTGCATTTCTAATTGCTTTTCACCGTCTTCTAATGTCTGAGTTTACGTACAGCAAACAAAATATTTTTAATAAATGCTGATAATTAAATCATGATATTAGAAGAGCAAGCACTTAGTGCCTATGAAATGACACTAAGTTAATTATTTACAAATTATCTCGATGCTAATTTGGCTGTGGTCTTCGGCAGTGTTTGGTTTCTTGGCAGGAAACATGCAACATTTGATCGCTGCTTACAGAGCACCTTTCTGGCAGCTCAGCTTTGAACCTGTGTTGGCACTGTTATCACAGTGCTTGCTAGCTGAGCATGGTGTCTTACAAAGGTCAAAAAAGTTAGTCTTGACTAATAGCTGGTTTGTTGTTTTTTTTAAGGGCAAAAAAGCAAAAGACAATTTGAATAACAAATGAGGCACCAAATCAGCCTTTTCTCAAGGTGTGCTGCCTGTTCCTTTGCCTATGAGAACACAGAAATGTTGTGTAAATGGAGGTCATTACCATTTTATTTTAGACATCAAACTGACATATTCTTCACGTTCATTTTTTTTCTGTTGTTGAATAACTTTGTGTTCTTTATAGCCCAGCCTTTCAAAACTGACACACATAAAACTGTTGATGTTTTTATCCTGTCTTTAAATTTCTGATGCAGAGCCTAAGTTAAAACATGGTCCCTGCTCCAGATTTCTTGTGTTGCCCTGTGCAGGAGTCCCCTTCTGTCTCTCCTGGCAGTTGGGTAGCCTGGCACAGAAAGTGCTGGTGATGTGCCAGCTCCTGTCAGTGAATTGGCGTTTGTGTGGCAGGCTTAGCACACGTAAAACTTGGCCATTCATAAGGAAATTATTTAGTTCAGCATTTTTATTTAAAAGGTCCCTGACAGATGCAGGTTGTGCCATGCAGGAGGAGCTGCCCTGGCTGCAGCTGGGGAGGTCGGTGTGGTTTCAGTGGGTGCATGGTTGCTGGGCAGAGCTCCTCTGGCTTTCCTGCAGGAAGGCTGCAAATCCCAGCATGGCTCCAGCTGGCCTGAGGCAAACTGATGGACTTGGAAAGCCCAAAAGCTTCAGAGAAGCTAAAACTCAAGTGAAACTCTTGTTGGGGATCATACTCTGCAGCAGTGACCATGAGGATCTCTCTACAAGAGATATGTGTGAGTACCTGCATTTTTGATGGAGTCACTGGCTTCCATCTCCACAGCAAACAGGGTTCTGGCATGTTTCTGTTTCTTGTGCCAGAGGGTGGAAATCCAGGTTGTGTCCATTGCCTGTAAGATGCCTGAGGTCACAGCAAAATGCTGAGTAGCTTCTGCAGAGTTGGTGGAGCTGGTGTGGTGCCTGTGAAATCCCGGGGTGTGCAGATCTCATTCATGTTAAAGACATTCAGAGATTTTGTCTGGGTATGTACTATATTTAAAAATATCTTAAATATAAATATTTAGAAAGATCTTTAATATAAATATCCCACTGTTCCAGCTTGTACTAAACATTGATGTTTTGGGTAAATTGTGGTTCCAGCTTAGAAGTAACCATTTTTCCTTGTAGACCCCTCACCATGATGCACTGGTTTGGAAGCTGTTCCTTTACTGTGCAATGAAAGAAGTTAGTAAAGACCTGTTTTGATTTATTGTTACACAAAGTGCCAGCATCATGACTGATCCATAGGTCTGTGCCACTTCTGACCATTACTTGAAAATTCACTCTGAAGTCCATGCTGTTCAAATATGAGAACATCACTTCAAATTGCATTTGCTGCAGAGTGGATTGGGAGGCTTTGGCATAGTGCCTAGTTTACACTAAGCCTGCCAGCAAAGGAAGTTAATCAGGAATTGTTGGTCCAAGGTGAATTCTTGCTCTGTTATAGCTTAAATGACTTTCCACAGTAGACAGTCCTACATCTTGAGCTAATCCATTCAGCTCCAGGATTAGGTTGTGTATTTTCAAAAGCATGATTTCCTTGAAGAGGCTCCTGAAACAGCTATCTGAGGCTGTGTGCTCTCTCCAACACCAGTTCAAATATTGGCGTAATTCAGAAAATGTCATTCATCCATTTGTTGAATAGGAGTGTGGGCATTACAGTCAGTCAAGGACCACAGGTGTCTCAGCTGGTAATTTTCATTTTCATTGGGATCATCAAATCCTCTCCTGCCCCTCACCCCCATGATCTCAGCTGGTCATGAAAATGCAGCGTTAGAAAGCTGGGGAAGGTAATCCTGGAAATTGAAACTGTAGAGGGTCAGCAGGGCTCGCCTGTGTGGCAAGGTGGGCTGCCAGACACATGTGCTGTCTGGCAGAGATGCTCTGCTCCCAAAACAGTGTTTATTGTTTCTCTAAGTGTTTACTATTTCTCTAAATGTCCCTGTTCCTCTTCAGATTTTCCTTCTCTCCCTTGTCACCTCCGGATGTAACTGCTGTGGCTCTGACAGCATATGCTTTTCCTCCTAGGTTTCACGTTCTTAATTAGAATTTAACTTGTAGTTTGATGTGTCCCATTTTCTGAATGTTTTTCAGACTGAGATTCCTTGTGCCTAATGTCTGTGTTCCCTCTGTGGCAGTTGATTTTGTTCCAGTAATATTTGTAAATATGCTGCCTGGAGTAGAACACTTTCTTGATGTCCTTATTTCCATTATTGTCTGCCTTTGTGATATTGTATGTATCTGAATAACTTAAGTATTTTGATGTCTGAAAAAATACAGTGGAGGCTAAATTCTGTCAGTACTATTTGTTTTTTCTATCCAGATTCAAAATTGTAGGACTTAGGCTGAAATCAGACTTGTCTTTTCAGTTATGAAACTGTTGTTTTTGCTAGATATTTTGAAATCTTGAATAACTGTATGTTTCCACAAGAGAAAGTAATTTGCAGAGCTGAGTAATAGCCCTTACTCAGTAAAACACAAGACTTCCAAGTCAGGCAGTTGCATCAATGTGAATGCTCACATGCTTTGGATTGAAGGTGCTGTTTAAGTGTTTTCCCAAGTCTGGGCCCTGCTGCAAAAATATTTGCTTATAATTTCAGTGAATTGGCTTTTACTGTCTTAATAGGCTTTTTAATTATTTATTGGCAGTAATGCTGAAAGGCAGTGGATTTCCAGGATGTGTGCACTTCGAGTCAACGCATGCGAACAACTGCATTTAAAATGCCTGCTTCAGCATTCAGTAAGAAAGAAGGATCCATTAGGCTGGTCACAATCACAGGAGTGCAAATGCTGTGCAAAGATAGAGTGAAATTCCTAAAAATGCTGAAGGGTGTGTGCCAGAGTGCTTGAAGGCATCCAGCTGTCCTTGCCTGTGAAGGAGAGTCCCATAGAGCTGAGTAGGAAAAGCTTTTCTTAGCAGTTATAGTGTTTAGAGATTTGAGGTGGTTTTTCACTTCAAAACAAAACCAAACCTTTAGATATTTTCATAAAAGGTGAGCAGAAGATACTCCTTAAGCCCAGGGCTGTGTTATGTGTGCACATAGCAGAGGAATCCTAGAGGTTCGGGGGTTCTCCCTGCTGACCTGCTGCTGAGCAGGAGTGAATTAGGCAGTCGCCAGCTGATACAAATTTCAGAGGTTTTTTTCTTTACCAGTGTTTGGAGCATAGTGGAAATGTGTGCTATTGAGAAGTAGCATGTGTGCTGCAAACTGCTGGTCTTAAACATCCATGTACTCCCCCAGCGAAATTCCTTGTTAAAAAAGGAGAGATTAGAGCAGGAGTTTTATTTTCTCAGTCTCCTAGTTGTAATATGTTTCTGATGAACCTCAGCCATGCAGTAGCAAGGTGCAGTGTCTGCCCAAAGCACCAGTCTGCCTCAGCCTGAGCAGTACCAGAAATGCCCATGGCTCGGGGTCCAGCTGAGGCTGGGCAGTGCTGCCTGGTGAGTGGTGCCTCTGGAAGTGGAAGTGCCAGGTTCTGTGACCAATAGCCAGAGGCAAAGTCTTACACTGCAGCTTTAATTAAAGCATCTCGGGGAATTTGCATCGTCTAAACATTATAACGCTCAGCAGGAACTTTGAGTCAAAGCCAAAGGATAATAAGAATTAAACCACATTTTACCCATGTACATTACAAGGATTTATATTCTTTGCTGGCACTGAATAATGCATTACTGTGGTGTCATAACTGGTGTTACACATGACCTTATAAAATGCTGTGATCCTTTCAAGCATTTATTATTAAGTAAAAAATGAAGTATTTTTTTTTTTTCCCAGCTGTCTCACTTTCATGTTTTTTTCAAGTTTAAAATTGGTTTTGGAACATAGCCTAGAAAGAACAGTTACACTTGCATCATTATTTTTAGAAAAATTTGCATGGCTTGCTTTTACACAGGTATATAAAGACATAATGGTACTAGATGTAGAAGGATAGCTGTGAAATGCTTTGCTTTTCTTTGCCAAAATTTCATTTAAGCATGAGATACCATCTCAGGGATTGAGAACAAACTCGTAATTTCAGAGAAAAAATATGAAAGCTGCCTCTCCAGAATAAACTTCTGTTATGTGTTACCAGGGACTAACAAAAGCAATAGGAGATAACAAATAGCTTAAAATAAAGAATATCTTGTGTATTATGTAATAAAGCATATGTGCATCTAAGCAAGAAAGTGGACAAAAAAGAATCAGCACAGTCATTGTCAGTCACTGTTTGATCAGGTGGAGGAGAAGCCTTCAAGACCACACTGCAAGTCGCCAGCAAGGCCACTAAGTTTCTTTACTTGGCTTTTTGGTTCTCTTCTCCTGTTACTGGTGTTCAACAGCCACTTCTCCTTGCAGCCCTTTGTAAGGGTGATGTCTTCTTTTACTGCTTGCTGGTGTTGATTTCCAGGCAGTGCAGGCTGCTAAAATGATTTTTGAAGTTTGTCTTAGGCAAATAAGGTTAATGAAATGGAGGGAAATGCAAAAATTACTCTGTCTGAGGTAATGAAGAGAGTAAAAGGTGGCAGTTCAGGCCGACTCTGGGTGAAATAGAAGTGAAGCCTCAGTGGAATCTCTGGGGTCTCCAGAGTTTAAGGTCTGAACATCCTCTGTGAACTTTGAAAATGTCACCAAATTCACACACTGAGCTGAGGCAGGGCTGTGATTGTTCACGTGTGTACCTGTCTGCCTCTGCACAGAGCGCTGACACTGGGCTGGCAGAGAGCTGCCCTGGCAGAGGGTGGTGGCCAGGCACTGGCCAGGCGTGTTCCCTGGGGGCAGAGGGCAGGGGAGGGCTCTCAGGAGATGCTCCCCACTGTCACTGCGCTGGGACTTCCCTAACAAAAGCCAGCACAATGTCTGTAACACCTCTGTGCCCAGGCTGAGTACCTGAGCATTTCCTCTGAAGTACTACTGTGCTAACTGGGCTTTTTCCACAAGGACCTTTAGCATAATTTTATTCTTAATTAACTCTGAGCCAGCCTTCCAAACTGTTCCCATGACATGTGGCTGAAGCAGGACTGCTGTGTAATCTGTGCACCAGATGTAGGTGGGTAGAAGGCATGTGTATTTGTGTATTTCCCTTTTTGGTCTCTGATTCTTTAGCAGATTTTCTGTCCTGTACCCCAAACTCTCAAATGCTTACCAAAAACTTGAAAGGGCCTTGTCTTAGAAAACTTAGTTATATGCCTTCCTCTGCATCTGCTGGCATCAGCACCCCATCCCTTAAGCACTTTGCTTTAGTGCACGTATTGCAGGTGCCAAGTGCAGCCTCCCTGCTCTTTATTATTATTTGTTGCTGTTAAATATATTTGGTTAATATATAAAGCTAAAAATAGTTGTGCTCCTGAAGGAATGTGGTGCTCTTGCTGGTTTACAGACTCGGTGTAGCTAAACTGTACCAGTATCAAATTCATATGAGGTATGTGGGCTCACTGAAGGTGAGTTAATACTGATGTTTCTCCACAGAGCTGCATGAATACAAAATTTCTTGGCATTAGTTAAAAAATTTTAACAGGATCCCCTTGTTGTTTAACAAAGCATTAAGTACTTGTCCAGAGAGCACAGTAACAACCTTCAGGCAGATTTTCAAACACCCAAAGAATCTTAAGGCTTGGTATTTTTGTATCACCTTTCATGTCTTGTTCTTTGGGTTTGCTTGTGTTCTTACTGCTCGTGTGACTCAAAAGTATACAGGCAAATGCTAGCCAAGAGTAAACATTATTGTTTCTGTTATCATAATTATAAAGTTAAGCTGTGTAAGTCTCTCTGGGTAACTGCACGTTGACCCCAGGTGATGCTGGGACCTGAGCAGGACAGAGGGATGCTCTGACTGCTCTTCTGTAGGTGGTGTCTTACAGCAGAGTTCCAGATAATCTTGGGCAGGGCTTAATTCTGCTTACACTTCTGCCTTAACTGGGCAGCTGCAAATTTGTCTTGAACCTCGTAGCTGTCATAAAACAGCTGCTCTTCAGCAACTCATCCACCCTCCAGAGTCTCACTGGAAGAGGTTTTAGCCCTGTCTTACTCTTCAGTAACAACCTGAGGTGTCACTGGGTGCAATTCTGCATTTTCCACAGGGGTCTTCCAAATTTTTATGCTGGTGTTTGTCTGAGCTCTGTTGCTTCTAGTGTGATGTTTTGAACACAATGCTGCCTTTGAAAGGGCCATGGATGATTCAAGTGGCTCACCAGGCCCTGCAGTAATGAGTGTCCCATGCTCTGTGCAAGAGACAGTGAGCTGTGAAGCAACTGCAGTGAAGACTATATCCAGCTTCAGCTAAATAATTTGTTGTGCGCTGTTTCTCTGTTTATGATTCAGTTTTAAAGACCCTTTTAAGTGAAATTGGATACACTACAAAGTGTTGGTTTCATGTGTTTTATTTGCAGTTTAATCAGTGTGATCCAGCTGCCAGTGCAGGGGAAACCAGAGCTCGATTTTTAATTATCCCTGCTTTGCCTGAGTTAGGAATTCCCAATAGTGCTGTCTGAGAAAAGATGCCAAAAACCGCATTGTTCTTTAATTAGCTGTTGTAATTGTTTCAGTCTAATCTCCATGATTAGCAGCAGCATTAAATACAGCAGTAAGAATAGGCCTGCCCTCTTTGTGCTGCCCTAGTAAACACAGTATTCTTACTTCTGGTAAGGGACGTAATATAAAATCAATTAGAAGCCAACTAGTGTTGATTGGAAAATGATAAAGAGCAGTTACCATGAAGTGCAGATTGCTTTGTAAAGTTGGTTTATAACCATTCTTCTGGGATGGCTTTACTGCCCAGTTTTGGGGAAAACACCAGAATAACAAGCTCTGTTGCAGAGAAGCCTTTGGGGGTCTTGCAGAGACTCCATCCTGTGTGAAGCTCTAATACAAGCTTGACAATAATCTTTGCTGGAACTAAGCTTAGTGCTCATCCAGTTTTAATCAAAGAGTCATTTTTACCCCCGTGCAAAACAGTTGCATTGTTAAATATGGACAATTGCAGAATATTCCCCCAAAAGGCATTTTTTTATTCAAGGTTTAGGAGTGACTTTTATTCTGAGGTTCAAAGCTGCTCTGCAGTGGTGCATCTGTAGTGGGGAATTTTGCTTTGCAAAGAACATTTCTGCACAAGCATATGTGTTAGATCTGTTTCAGAATGGATTATGATACACAGACAAGTAAAGATACAGGAAAAGTACTTAAAGACAGGGAAGTACAACTCCCATGCCTGCTTTGATGGTGTTGACCTACCTGCTAAAGTACCAGTTATTACTTCTAAGTTCCTAAATACCTTTGTAAATTTGGCTTTAAGTATCAATGCATGTGGGAAAAGTAGGAATAATGCTCGTGGAAAATGCAGATTTAAGTTAGGTCATGCAGTTTAAAGTGAGCATTTGTGAGTGTAAAATGAGCACTTCTAGAGAAATGTAATTGCTGTAGTAATGGTTGTAGTCACAGACTGTGGAAATGTGAATATTTTGGCTGGTGCTATGTTTTGTAAAGTAATTGATACAACCTTTTATGTCTTCTGCTGACAGGTGAGACCCGCTGTGCTCCAGTGTCACCAGCAGGACTGGCAGCATGGGCTCAGGTTTTGTATGTCAGAGGGCAGGTGTGACACAGACCTGGGAGAGGCTTCCTCTGGGCAGACACCCACGAGTGCTCCGGGGCTTGCAGAGTTTGTTCTTGCTTGAGGCCCATGAAGTAAGGTGATGTCACCCTCATTAGGAGAGTAGAGAGAGAAGGTTTTGTTGCACCTAAACCCGTATTTCCTGAGTCTAAACCCAGTGCTTGGGATGAAGAAAACTAAAATCAATCCAACTAAACTTGCAGAAAAACAACTATAAATTATGGGTGAGGTGGTGAAAGAACAGAAGTGAGCTTATGTCTGTATCAGATTATTCTGTGTGTATCAAAATTACTCTAGTTTGCAAATGTAAAAAATTAGCATTTTCTTGTCAATGAAACTGAAGAAAACTGCAGTTCTTTTATTCAATGCCTTGAGGTTATCTGAAGTGTTCTCCCTAATTCTTAAGGGTCAGATTAATACCTCTGATGGTTTGTTTGAATGGCACTGTAAAAGAGTTCATCCTGGTTTACAGTAGAAATCCACTTCAGTTAAACCACTAAAAAACATCAGGTATTTTTCCAATGGGAAAACAACTAAAATCTAAATGTATTTATTAGATTATTCATCTGAAGATACAGTGTTTGAACAACAAAAGCTACCCATGCACTCAGCTGAGTCTTAACTGGGGAAGTCACTGTGCAAGTGCTCGATGTTGTGAAGTTGGGTATTACTGAAATGTGAAACTGCCCCCAGCAAAGCACTGATTAAACAGGCTTGGCTTTATACAAGTCTCTTATTCTTTCTGCCTGTAATATACATGTGGAAGGAGAGAAGAAAGATGCCATTTTTTTCTCATCAGTTTATCAATAATTTTCCAGTTTATACACCCGCTTAAAAGTAGAAAGAGGAAATAACCATATGTGATCCCAGTGACCTTAAAAACACGTAACCATGTTTGTTCTATCAAAAGCAGTACTTGATAGATTCAATTTACTGATAATTTCACTCCCTGATTTGCAGTAACAGCATTAAAATTGATCCACTGAAGTAGGTCTGTACCTGGGAGGGTCTGAAAGCTAAATACTGCAGAGTAATGACACAATCTTCCCATATTTTTCATGGATTCTTCTATTTTCTTTTCATGCTGGTGCAAAACCTCAGCCTATTTAGGAAAAGTGTGTGATTGTCTCTCATGATACTGGCTGGTTTTCAGTATGAGTAGGATAAGCTCCAGCATGTGTGACCACTGCTGCTGCACAGGGGACCATTCCTCCACCAGAGTGCCCCTCTGTCCAGCTGAACTTCACTACCAACACAGTTCAGCTACCAGCAGAATTCTGCTGTTGTTTCATTTCACGTAGAGCTTAAACCTGGTAATGAGCCAGAACACAGCTAGGTCTAACACAATGTAGGCAGCAATGGGACACCCCCTTACCCTGTAAGAGGTGTTAAACAATACAGGCTGGTTAAAGTATTGAAATCAGAAGAGTTGAATCAATATAAGATGGAAAAGGCTGGAGAATTAAGTCTGGTTTCTCTGCAAGAAGCAGTTACTGCTTTCCATCAGTCACACGAGGAGGCTGACCTAGGCATTAATTAATTATTGATATTGATGCTGGGGTGTAATCCCATAAAGATTTCTTTAAATCACTGTAAATAGGCTGGGTTACTGTTAGTGCTTCCACACATAGAAGCAGGGGCGGTCAGAATAGAGGAATTCTGAGGTTGCAGTACCTGTGTGACCTGCTGCACCCCTCGGGTTTCTGCCTGCATTTCTGGCAGTGTGTTGGAACCAGTGACTGACAGGCCTTGTGGAATCAGGATGTCTTCCTACCAGCTCTGTAATCACAGCAAATGGAACCAACTCTTTCCTTTTACTGCTTCTGACAGTACGTTCACAGTGTTCTGAATTCCCATAAGAGAAAATACAGACTTAGCAGACTACATGCCAGAGATGTGAAGTTCTCTGCTCAAAAGCATGGAGCTGTGTTAATTACTAAGTTCCCTTCCTCCATTGTCAGTCTCTGGTTTCTCTGGAAGTAAAAATGGTTGCAGCATTTCCTTAACTTCATATTTCAGGAAATGTAATGAAAACAGCAAAAAAAAGTTGGGAGAGTTAGTGAGCTCAGTTACCACTGATACCACTGGGATGAGCTGAAAATGGGCAGGGAATTTGAAGGCAGGTACAGAGAGCACAGCAGCATCAGAGGTTTACATTAATCCTTTCACCTCAGAGGTAAGGCAAAACAGTCCTCTCGTGATGGAAGCTGCTGTTATTCCTACTAGAGAGGAGGGATTTTTCTGTCATGGCTTTCTGTTGGTACATTTAAGAGAATTTCTTTTGTAAACCAAGCCCTGAAATGTCTGAAGGGAATGAATGGAGAGCACTGGAGTACCACTGAGCACTTAAGGGATCATTAGCTTTACAAATACTTAACCTATCAGACACAGATACATTCTACGTAGCATAAATGATCTCATTGTTATAAATGTACATTGATTCTGTACATTCACATTCTGCAGAGCACTTCTAGAAACTGAAGCCAAAGTTGCCCAAAAGAAACTGAAGGGAAGAGGCCAGCTGGCAGGTTTGCTGCTGGCAGCAATGGCCTGTGCTCAAGTGGGTTTGAGGAATTGCCCAGCTTTGGGGCAGCAGAAGGCAAATCCTGCCACATCCCTTCTGACAGTAAGGGCTCTCCAGCATTTGTCTATCCCCCTGAGACACCTTGGAAATTACCTTGGAGTGGTGGACTGATAGTACCTGTAGATTTTAAATATGCACATGTGAATAATTAATTCTAATCTCTCTGTCTCACCAGCAGTGCATATAAACAGCAGGATTGTAAAACCTGCTTTAGGGTTGGTGAAAAATCACCTGCAGTGTCATTGCACTTGTATAATCCTGTCTTGTGTTTCTGAACATGAATTTAAATCAATAGCTACCATGCAAGCACTGATTGCATAAATGCTGTTGTAGAGGTTCTCCTGCGGCTGTCAGCCATGGCCAATCCATGTCTGGGCCAAGGGGAGGATGTGCCATCCTTGCAGCAGCTCCAGCAGCCTTGGCAGCTGCTCCTGGAAATTCTCATTGCCTGATCTTGCATTTAGAAACAAGCTCAGTGCAGTAATTGGCTGCCAAATTTTTTGCAACTGTTATTTTTAAAGATTTTTAGGTAGCAACAAAGAACATGAAACTTTCTGTTCTTTGCTTCTTGGGTTGCTGTGCAATTATGCCACTGATGTGCTCATTATAATTTGTCTCCACTACTCCTTAGGGACTACAGAGAGCTGCTTCCTTTAGACAGTGAAGTTCAGGCTGTACCAGCTATGTCAACCAGCAGAACTTCTCTTTAGAGATAAAACTGCATTAGAATTGGAATATGTTTATTTTAAATCTCACATATGCATGTCTTGCTGTGGGAGCTGGTTAAAAAGGTAATATTCTGTTTTTCACTTAAACAGTCATCACTTTTCTTCTTGTTTAGTTGTGGGCTGCCATGAGCTGAGGGTGTGGAAGGGATGATTTCATCAGTCCCAGAGCCAGGTCCTTTCTCAGCCAGGACACACCCCACCCCTTCCAGTACAGAGAGCTCCTGCAGCGATGAAATGCACAAGAGTCTTCCCTAATAAATACCATTTGGCCTTGAATCTGTGGGGTTCTAGCTGTCAAAGGGATCTGTAGTGGTTTTGTTTCATAAGGTACCCCAGAAGGTTTGGTGTGTGTGACTGAGAGAAGCCACCCCCTTTGAGAGCAGGCACAAATCAGAAGTGACCGAGGGCTCCGAGGCTCCCAGCTGGTGCCATTGCCACGTGAGGTGGAGCAAAAGCCCGTCAGGCCACCTGGCAGGACCCGGAAAATTTGACTTTCTTCTTTTTCTCCCAAAATTTCTGCCTATAAAAGAGTTGGATGGAAGAAAAGAAAATCAATTTACTCCATCCAAGCATTTTTCTGGTTTTAATTAAATTCTTTACTGAGCAGTAGAACTTCTTTGATTTACTAACTGAAGATCTGCCCTGACAGAGAAGGCCTTGTTTGGGTGGGGCTTTTTGACTTTTTTTTTTTTGTTTCTGTGTGTGGTGTTTTTCTGTAGGTTATTTTATTTTATAAGCATAACTACTGAGTTGTTATTTGAATTCCTGAATTATTGTGGGAGCAATCGAATGTTGAAGGATTCAATGGAAAGAAGCTATTTTTTAGAGAATTACACTGAGAATTCCCCTGAAAGGGCTCATGGTGAGATTATTTTCCTGCAGCTCCAGGGGACAGTAACAGAACTGGTGATTCTGATGCTGGTGATTCTTGGAGCTGGGCTGCATTTGGGGCTCGTTCCCCTCCCAGCAGGACCCCATCAGTGCCGAGCCGGGCTCTGCCTGCACGAGCCCTGCTGGGCACTGAAAGCACCTCTGTGCTCCTGCACAGGCCCTTTTTGTCCAGAGGCTGTCCCGAGACAGCCAGGGCTGTGCAGGGCTGTGCAGGGAACGTGGGGAGGGTAACGATTGCACCGCGGCTGCAGCTGCGGACAGGGCGCTCTTTCAGCTGCTGCAGGACAGTCACGTTATTCTTGCAGGGAAAACAGGGCCCTGAGCAAAATCTCCCAGGTACATCTGGGAAAGAATTCCTCTTCTGTACTAAAAATAAATTTAAAAATTAGCAGTGAATGTAATTTTTCAGTTGAGTCAGAAAAGTATACTGTAGCAAAGGAAACTTTTTTGGTCTTTGGTTTGCCACTAACACCAAAAGATGTTTCTTTTAACTCTGAACATGTTTGCATTGATCTGCTCTGTGTTTGTACTTCAGCCACTTAATGGCATCCCAGTCTTAAAATCTCAAAATCCAGATTGCCCTCTTGCCTCCTTTGCTGTCACATTGTGGTGGTTACAGTTTTGCCTCTGTCTTGGGTCACATTTTCAGGTCTCTCTCTGCTCAAAATACCAACTACAAAGTGTTTTGAAACAAATGAGGAAGAAAGGGTGAGGTAAAATTGGCAGACTGGTTAACCAGAGGATACAGCAATGACTTCATATTTTATAGCCTGCATGGCCTCGGTATGAAAGTTAAGATCTTTAACTAGAGTTATAAACCTGTCATTGCTTGGCATATTATCCATTGGATGTACCACTTCATAGTGTCTTTCCTGGCCTTCTAGCAGGGGTGAAAGGCAAATGCAGAAAATCCCAGAGCTTTTGAATAAGAAAAGGGATCTTCATTTTCCTGGTGGTCTTTATTTCACATAAAGTAAGGCTGGAAGAAAATATTTTTTTGATTATAATTTTATTGCGATCTTCCTGGTAATCATAGTGGGGTTTTAAAAAAAAATATTGTGTGTTTCTCATTTATCTTACTGTTTGAAAAAGCCATTAAATTAGTTGCAGGGAAATCTTACAAGAGTCTTTATAGCTTGTGTATAAGCTGTAGGTTTGCTGAAGATCTAGAAAAGGCAGAGCCTGTGGAAATGTGCTGGTGCTGAGCCCCAGGTCGTGTCAGGCTCCTCCTGGCACCACAGAAAGGTGGCTTTTGGCTATTGCTCTGTTAAGAACAATACTGTTAAGAGTAACAATAGCATGTAATTTCATTTAGTCAAAGATATTAACCAGGAGAAATAGCATGAGCATGTTTTCTCCTTCAGGTTTTCCCACATCCCTCCTACTTAAGGGATAATTTGCAGGGATGTGCTACATGTATCTCCTCTCTGGATTTGTAGGTAGTTTCATAGCCTTGAACATCATCCTTTGAGTATATATTTATGTAAATAAGGTAGAGAGTGTTTAGGGGACACATATCTCATAGACTAACTGTTAAAATTCAGTATGTATTAGGACCTACTTGGTTAATTCTTTTTCTGTATTAGGAAACTCCTTCCCATGGAAGAAGTCCTTGTGTGGCCTTAAAAAGCATTGCAACAGCTGAGCTGTTAAAAACCCAGGAGCTGCAAACAACATATTGTCATTTGTTAGCTCTAAATGAGCCCTTGTGCTCCTTCAAATGGCAACAGGAATTCAGAGCCATGTGTAAATATGATTTTGTGGCTTGTTTCAGTTATCTCCCAATTTGTGTCATTCTTCTTGCATAGCAGATTACACATCTTAAATGATCACATTTCCATCATTTCCAAAAGAAAATCTAAACAAAGAAAGACAACTGGGCAAGGGTTATGGTCGGAGATAGGAACTGGGAAGTTCATATGTTCCTGTCCATATGCTTTTTGTAATAGCTGCTAGGAGGTTATCAGGTGAAGAGAATCATGTTAATGAGGCATATAGATAATTCCAGGAAAATACCTAATTTTGATACTATTTTCTATTTAACCATCCTAACCATGTAGGGAAATACAGTTCTCTGTGCTTTACCTGTGGGAAATACAGCATCCCATGTTTTCTGTTGGTATTCGGGAACGGTGCAGCTCCTGAAGTGTGCCGGCAGTTTCCCCGGGCAGGGGCTGCTGTGCTCACTGGTTTGTGGGGCAGATCAATGGCAGAGGCAGTAGGGACACCAGGGCTGCTGGTGGCAGGAGCTGAGGAAGGGCTGGCTGAGGGGAGGAGCGGTGGAGAGCGGCCGTGGGCAGCAGCTCCTGGGTTTGGCTCAGGTGTGCAGAGCTGGGCTGTGTCATACACAGTGACGTGTGTATGTGACATGATAGCTACAGACACCCTCTCCACAGCTGCTCAGCCCAGCAGTGAGTGATTTTGTCCCATTTGTTGTCCACAAAACTTCTCTGTGTGTGCTGTGGCAGTGCAGCTGTCTGATCTCCGTTGCTCTTGGGGCCAGGCAGTGCTGGCAGCGAGGCACGGAAGCTGCAGTACAGCGTGGCAGCTACCCTGTTCTGGATGTTAGCTGGAGAGACTTCAGACTCATCTGAAATTGTCTTCTCGAGGCCCTGAGACACGCACAATCTCCCTGTTTTCTTTTCTCTTACGTTCCTACCTGCTGTCACTTCTTTATGTGCCTGTGTGGTTGGTTTTCTGTCTCTTCACGTGGCACTGAGCAGCAGTACCGACCACAACAATTCAGTGGCCATGAGCTGTTGAAAAGCTGCGTGGTCCCAGTTTGTATGCCATTGAGTAACCAGTGTGGCTCACTTGACAAGTCATTCTGTGCTGCAGATGAGCAGTCAGGATAGCAGGGCCTGCTTGCTGCTCAGTAGTTTCTAAATTAATGGTGTCATCTGAATGCAGCAGTTGCATCTCTTATTACAGCAACATACAGTTGCTTTACTGGTGGCTAAAATCAGCTGTGGACCATATGGGTAGCTTCTAAGCTCTTTTGGATTTGCTAAAGTATTGCTTAATGATCATGTACTCAAATGTCTGGCATCAGAATGTCTATTATTTGACCGATAAAATCAGTGAAACACAAACTAGCAGCTGCCAGAACTCTGTCAGAAAGACTTCATGAGTTATCTAAATTTAATATTGGCACACATTCTCATTTATAGACTTTGTGAGTTGGTTCTGAAGCCTCCCATATGTAAAACGAACTGTCAGCCCAAATGAGATTTTGTTTAGATTTTTTAGAAAGGGAATGTTGGTTAAAGGAGTCCTGTTTTGATACTTATGTAGGATATCTTATTTGCCCACAGCTTTCTGAAGCAGTTCAGGAAGATACTTTGTGTTAATTTTTTGGTAGGAATTCCTTATTGCTTGTGCTAATAGTTAAATGTCCAATATTTCACAGTGGAGCTGTGTGTCGTGGAGTGTTTGGGATGGAAGATGCTGTATAAGCATTAGGCACATTGCATTTTTGTGAGAGCTGGCCACAGACTGCAGCAAGAACACGGAGATAAATCATCCTTGTTTTCTCCCTCTGAATTTGCTGAATCTGCAAATTGCATTTGCTGCCTCCTGTTTTGCTTTAGATGAGCTGTAGTTTTCCCATGGAAAATGCCTTCTGTTTCACTTACAGGTCTGGACAACTCTCTCACCTGACTATTATCATTGAATTTTGAATTCTCACAGTACTGTGGGTCAGCCCTGCTTAGCTGTATTTGTGCTACTTCATGATTGTTCTCCCTGCGTAGTGCTGTGCTGCCACATTCATGTGCCTCAGGCCTCGGAGTGACCTGTGCCTGTGTCCAGAGCTGTGCTCCTGAAGGAAACGCCTTCTGGCTGGAAGTGAGCTGCTGGAAAACCAGTGGGAACTGGTAGCCTCCCCAAGCTGCTGCTGGGCTGTGCAGGCTGCACAGAACCGGCCCCATAACCAGCTCTCATCTAGCTCTAACTTATTTGTTTTATTAGCTGTTTTATGCACATACTAGTTTTAGTGGGATGAGTGTCAGCTGCATGATAATTACAGCTATTCTCACTTCAAAATTAAAAAAATTAGACCAAAAAGCCTTAGGCTTTCTCGGGAGCCCAGGCTTTGTCAGCAGCCATGAATCACCCTGGACTGAGTGAGCGTCAGAGATGAAGCAAACCTGCACATTTTTCCTTTGTTCCCTTAACCTTTTCTGAACAAACAGCAGGAGTTCTCTCTCTGTGCCTTAGCACCTAAAATTTCACTGGGGCAGGAAAAGCTTCCAAACACAAACCTTGTAATTCTTAGCACTGGGAAGGTGCCACATCAGCAGCTTTATCTGGTGCCATTGCAAAACATGGAATTTTTTTTACATTTTAGCCACTTGTCTGAATATCCAGCTTCCTTTAACTGGATCAGCAAAGGGACATCTGTCAAAAAAGGTTTTTTCCTTCCATCCACTCCTTTGCTTACTTTGTTGCAAAACAGATCTTCATGAGAGATGTTGCAAATTTATGAGGTTGTAGAGAAGACAAACAGGTTTTTTCCAGGCTTTTGTTTAAAAATCAATATTTGATACGTGTGTTGATATTTGAAAAATAATCAGGAAGTGTGTAATTTGTAAATTATATATAAAATATAAACATATAATAAGTATGCATAATAATGGCATCTGCTGTTTTTACTTTAGTCTTCAGCATATGTAGCATATTTCAGTTTCACAGTTTTATAAATATTTCCATTTTGTGTGCATCTTCATAAGGACTTTAATGGTACTTGAGAAGTAGGAGGAAGATCTCCAGTGTCAATACAAGCCTGTTTGAGGAGTGATAATTCAAGAGCGACTTGGGACTGCTGATGTTAGAGATGGTGAATTAAAGGAAGGCAGAAAGTTGTGAAAACATTCAGTGCTCTTCCATGCCCGGTCTCCTGGCTGAAGGCCATTACCAGGGGGACAGGCAGAGACTTGCAGGGAGTCAAAAATTTTATTGAAATGTCTGGAAAAGGAACAAGGAATCCATTTTTATTTGTTTTCTGTGATAACATAAGCCAGATTTTAGAGGGACAGAAACTTTTTGTATTGGAGTAGCTTTATCCTGACTGTGAATTGCTTGGTTAACTATTCATTTTACACACATGAAAATATTCCTGTTAAACAGTATATGCAGTCTGCATGCATTTTTGAATGCCTCTTTCTTGTCTTTCCAAGACCACCATCACATATGCAGGAGGGAGTTTGGGTAATAAAACCCTGTGAGGGATGTTCAGCGTAAACATTGGGACGGTGTTACCATGCAGGGAGCGTAACCCCGGCCCGCTTTATTTGTAACAGGAAAAAATACGTGTTCCTTTGAACATCATGGACTGCCCAGCCCTGTGCTGGGGGGGTGATAAACACACGATAGGCCTTGTCAGATGCTTGCAGCTGTGGTTTGCTGCCTCAGCAGTGCCACAACGCACAAGACTTCCCGACTGGATTTGGGTTAGGGCACTGTAGCCTTTCCAGTGACTTCCATTGGATTTTGCCTCCACTGCCAGTGTCACAGCCACGATGGCTGTGGTTGCAGAAGCACTTGAATCTGCTCTTGTGCCAGCCGGGTCAGTCTGTGCCCTGTGCACCAACACCTGCAGGTTCATTTGACATGGCAGGGGGAGGAGGCTCTGTTGTTCCCGTGGGTGTCTCGGGCACACCGCAGCGTGGGGCCCGTGTATTTGGGAAACCCGAGGAGCCCTCAGCCCATCCTTGTTTCAGCTTTGTGTGGTGCAGTCTTGAAGCTTGTTCCAGCACTTTGACAACAATGGAAATGCAGCAATGTCCTGGGGAGTTAACTGCTAAAAATGTCAAACCCGTGTTTTCAGTTATACTCGGCTCTTTTCCAGTTTGACTAATAAGCTCTAAACTACTAAACTCATTGTGAAAATGTAATTTTATCTGGAACTTTGGAAAGAATAGTAAGAGAAGAAGAAAGCAAACTGTTGATCCCAATTTGTTGTGTTACTCTGAGAAAGAAGAGGTAAGATGTTGATGGTTATTAGGGACAGGCTTTGAAGTTTTGTTTGATGACTTTCATGGCTGACAAAGAACTGGAAAATATTGGTGGCTTGATCCCAGTCAGGGCTCCTGAGCCAGGCCAACATGAGGCCTCCCTGTTGATACAGCTGTGCCAGTCCAGCAGTGCAAGAGGCAGCCTCACTGAGCTGGATGGAGGGTAAAGATGGGCGGGGTGGAGAAACAGTGCAGTCCTTGGTCCTTGCCTGAAGCTGTATTAGAGCTTTAAGGCTGAAAAGTTTTTTGGGACATTTCACATACTTTCACCAGCAAGGCAGCAGAGGAGGAAGCCTGACTCATCTTGGCAGCACTTCACAAAACCTACTGTCCTAACTTCAGGCAGAACCTGACCCATGGCTGTTCTTACGTTCCCTTATCTATTTAGAAATGAGTTTTTTGTTCCTTGTCTGACAGGTTTGCAGCTCTGCAAAGGTTGGAACCCAAGCAAGGGCAGCAATGAGACAAAAGGTGAACTACTGAACACCAAAGCAGAAGCTGAGAGATAAGATTAAAAGACAAACATAAAACACATTGTATTTGCCATGGATGGAATCTGAGGGGACAGGTGCCCAGCAGCAAAGTTCAGGATGAGGTCAGAAATTACAGTCTGAAGGAGACTGAGGCTAAGTAAGTGTTTAATACACTTAATCCAGAGCTCATGTCTTCAAACTGCCCATATTTTCTAGAGAATAACCTAAGTATTGATCAAACTCATTCTTTCTCATTGTCTATACCATATATGTCCTGAGTAATGTGTAAAACTTCTGCTACCTATACATTTACACTTATCTTTTAGAAAGCTGCTCTGTTTTCCTTACTTCTCTTCCAATTTTTGTAAAATGCTCAGGGTCCTGGAGGTCTGGGCCCTTTGTTTAACATTTCTGAAAGCTGACTGTCTACTTTCACATCCATGTGTGCTGATGTCACAGTCTGCACTTGCTTGACATAAGTTATTATTGAAGATTGGGTTTCTTCCCCTGTAATTCCCTTTTCTGAGCCATGCATTACTCTGGCCTTTGTACATTTTGTCATTAAGTCTGCTTGATCATTTTTTTACTACCAAGAACTAAAATCTTTAACTGCTGGAAATTCCACTGATCTTCAGTCAGTCAGTTTTCCTTAAGTAAACAATACCTGCCATACACTTGAGGTTGTACCATCATCTGCATGAGAGGTAGGTTGAATAGTCAGCCTACCATGGGCTTACTTACCAACCCAGAACTGAACTCTGAACAAGGGAACATTACATCTTGTTTTCAGGATTCCTGGAAAAATTTAGCCCTTGAAAAAATGCTCTTAGAAAAAGTGTGGCATGGATTTTTCTAAATCTGGAAAATTGTTTTAGCCTTGTTATTTCAGTGTTCCTTTTGCTTCATATTCTTTGTAATGAATAGTGACAGTTATTTTACATACTGGAAAATCTTGCATGATTGGTCTCAGTTCAGTATCTGCAGGAGGAAATTAAGATTACACTGCTTGCACATTAATGATGAAGTTCCCATGGCTTTTTACTGACATTTTACTTCAAATACAAAGATACTATTGTTGGTGAACGAGATCACTACAATTAATCCTAATGATCAGGATCAGATCATATTTGTATTAATGTGATCTGTAATTAAAAACAACTGCTTTGTGATAGCAATTAAAACATTCCATGAGTAATTAAATGCTGCTTTTTAAAGACTTTTTCTTTGCACTTAATGAACGTCAGGCTGACAGTCAAGAGGGCTGGTATTAAACAATTTCCTACAAATACTTGTCAGTTACGTTTTCCATGTCAGATAGTTGCCTTTCAGTTTGCACTCTTGGCTCTGCCCTTTTCCTGTGCCCTGAGCTGTGTATCTGCAGTTTTACTCTTAAGTGCAGTGGGGAGGCCATTTCCTTGCTCAGACTCTATTTTTATATTCATGCATGTATTTAATGCATGTTTTTTTCTGGTGTTGGATATTCTTTATTTCACCATTCTCCCCTGCTCTGCCCCTCCAAATGCCTGGAACAGCAGTGAAAGTAAATTTACTTTCCTGCCCCAAGCAATATTGTCCTTTTTTTGTTCCTTGCTCAGCAGCCTGTTGCTTCGTACATACTTGGAGACAATTTTCAAAGTAGATGTGTTTAGAGCTTCAGAAATTTCATTGCCAACCAGTTCACAACATAAATGGAATTATATTGTAAAAAGGAATAGTTTCTTTATAGGAGATTGCATTAGAATATGGGCATTGCATAGAATAATTAGCATTGCAAGCAACTGTAGCTCATCACCTAGATTTGCTGTGAGTTCAGTCCCTGCCCACAAGGAATGCTGTTGTGTGTTTTGTGAGCAGGACTGTGCTGGAACGTGCTGGATCCGTGGGGGGCTGATGTGGCTCGCCAGGAGTGAAAGACTTTCTCCTGTCCATTGACTTCTGGGTGGGCACTGCCAGAATTCCACCTTATCTGTAAAGCCAGCACAGAAGTAATACCCTTATTCGTGGGAACAGTCTTGTTGACTGTAGAGAAGAGGAATTTGTATTTATGGATGTTGTGTAACAATGCAATTGTCATTCCCTCTCTCTGTGGACAATTGATGGCAGATAAGATGAACAGGGGTTTTTCCAACCACTACTGTCTTGCAGCAATATTCTGTGTCAGTGGGGACTTTTGGCCAACTAGTCCACATTTATTCACTAACTGCAAAGGAAAAAATAATCCAAGTGCCTCTTTACTTATTTTAATCACGTCTATAAAATTAACACGAACCACTTGTTTACTGGAAGCAGCCCAGCTCATGCCTTCGGCCAAAGAGTTAAGGATGATAACAATCTTGTTGCTCTTTCCAAGACATTCATTATCTTGGAGATTTCAACGCAAAGAGAAAATGTTGCCTAATAGATTCCTAAGTCTGGTCTTTTTAAAGTTCCTTGAGCAATTCGAGGAGCCAATAATAGCCCATGTACATTTTAACAGTCATTCAAAGCCTTTACTTTCAGAAGAATGTAAAATTTATTTGGGCATAAACTGAGAATCTGGGGCATAGACAGAGACGCTCGTTGTTTCTTCTTGATGAAGGCTTGTGCTGCTCAAAAGGGCACACAGGAATTAAACTAAGTGAAGACGACAGCTCGTTCTCGGCTTTCACCGCCTGCGAAATGCATCCTTTCGCATGCGGATTTACAGCAGGCTTCGGCTTGCATCAGATTTCTTCAGATCTGCTCGGCTTACATAATTTCAAGCTAATAAGGAGTAAGAAAGGGCCGCACTCCGAGGTGCGCTGGCGACGGTCGCTGCCCGTGTCCGGCGGTGCCGCCCGCCTGGAGCTCGCTGGGTTCGCGTGCGGAACCTGCTGGGAGCGCTCATCTCGGGCTCTGTGTTCCCTCTGTGCCCCAGGGCTTTCCCTCCGTCCTGTGTGCCGTGCAGCTCGCTGCACTGCTGCACTGCTGCTTGGGGCTGCACTGCTGTTCGGGGCTGCATTGCTGTTCCAGGGCTGCATTGATGTTCCAGAGCTGCACTGCTGTTCCAGGGCTGCACTGCTGTTCCAGGGCTGCACTGCTGTTCCAGGGCTGCACTGCTGCTTGGGGCTGCACTGCTGTTCGGGGCTGCACTGCTGTTCCAGGGCTGCACTGCTGTTCCAGAGCTGCATTGCTGTTTGGGGCTGCATTGCTGTTCCAGGACTGCATTGCTGCTCGGGGCTGCATTGCTGTTCGGGGCTGCATTGCTGTTCCAGGACTGCATTGCTGCTCGGGGCTGCATTGCTGTTCCAGAGCTGCATTGCTGTTCGGGGCTGCACTGCTGCTCGGGGCTGCATTGCTGTTCCAGGGCTGCACTGCTGTTCCAGGGCTGCACTGCTGTTCCAGAGCTGCATTGCTGTTCGGGGCTGCATTGCTGTTCCAGGGCTGCATTGCTGCTCGGGGCTGCACTGCTGTTCCAGGGCTGCATTGCTGTTCCAGGGCTGCACTGCTGTTTGGGGCTGCACTGCTGTTCCAGGGCTGCACTGCTGTTCCAGGGCTGCACTGCTGTTTGGGGCTGCACTGCTGTTCCAGGGCTGCACTGCTGTTCCAGGGCTGCATTGCTGTTTGGGGCTGCACTGCTGTTCCAGGGCTGCACTGCTGTTCCAGGGCTGCATTGCTGTTTGGGGCTGCACTGCTGTTCCAGGGCTGCATTGCTGTTCCAGGGCTGCATTGCTGTTCCAGGGCTGCACTGCTGTTCCAGGGCTGCATTGCTGTTCCAGGGCTGCACTGCTGTTCCAGAGCTGCATTGCTGTTCCAGGGCTGCACTGCTGTTCCAGGGCTGCACTGCTGTTTGGGGCTGCACTGCTGTTCCAGGGCTGCACTGCTGTTCCAGAGCTGCACTGCTGTTCCAGAGCTGCATTGCTGTTCCAGGGCTGCACTGCTGTTCCAGGGCTGCACTGCTGTTTGGGGCTGCACTGCTGTTTGGGGCTGCATTGCTGTTCCAGGGCTGCACTGCTGTTCCAGAGCTGCACTGCTGTTCCAGGGCTGCACTGCTGTTCGGGGCTGCACTGCTGTTCCAGGGCTGCATTGCTGTTCCAGGGCTGCATTGCTGTTCCAGAGCTGCACTGCTGTTCCAGGGCTGCATTCCTGTTCCAGGGCTGCACTGCTGTTTGGGGCTGCACTGCTGCTCGGGGCTGCACTGCTGTTCCAGGGCTGCACTGCTGTTCCAGGGCTGCACTGCTGTTCCAGGGCTGCACTGCTGTTTGGGGCTGCACTGCTGTTCCAGGGCTGCACTGCTGTTCCAGGGCTGCACTGCTGTTCGGGCAGCTCCAGCGAACGGCGCTGGCCCGGCGGGGCGCTGGCCCAAGGCCGCCTTTCCGCATCTTTCCCGGCCGCTTCTCCCGGCACATCCCGCTCTCAGAGAGGGAATGGAGTGCCGCCTGTCCCCACACGGGGCTTTTCCAGGGAAGTGTTGAGGCGTCCGTGGGGTTTCCGGGCTGCTGCCGTGGGAAGTGATGCTGCCGGCAGCTGGGCACAAGGACCCGGGGTGTGGGCACTTGCTGGATTTGCGTCTTTCGCAGCAGCATCGTGTCACTGAGAGAGAGTAGTTCATCAGGCAAAAGAGGATACTGAAAGTCTTTTCTCTTGGATATATAAAAAGCACCAACCAAAGGGCCAAAGCCTGCAAAATGACAGTACTTAATCTGCCCCCGTTACTAAGGGGGCACAGAGTCTCCTTTGTATTGCTTCATGTGGATATATCCGTCCTTACAAGCCATGGATTAGAAGGTGTTAGCTTTGAATCTGTGATACCAACAGTTCCCTTAGGCTGATTTCTGGCAGTGCCCTCATCCCTGCAGTTTATGCATCCTACGCGAGATCTTAGGCAGAGATTTTCTTCCTTTCAAACCCTTGCAAATATCACTCTGCTGAAGCGTTATTATGATGTTGTTGAACATCTAGCATTATAATTGTCAGGTGTCACTTTGATATTTGGAATGGTTGGCATAGTAAAATTACTAATGAGAAATACATGTTTTGAAAGATACACATAGCGTGATGTGTGAGCTATCATTGTGCTGTCTTTGCAAATGAAACTGTGTTCCAGCAATCAGAAAATTCTCAAAACAGTTTCTTTCTAAAGAATTACAGTGCATTACAGTAGTAGTATGTGCAGCAAGGTGGCTGTAGGTTATTAAATATGCTTGTAAAAGAGAACTCTCCTGTGTATAAAAGACTAAATCCTGTCCTGCACACCAGGTTTGAGATATAAAAACAGAGAGGGAAACCTGTGATTGAATTTCCCATTGACTCCATGAGAGAAAGCACCACTGAATGTGTGGAGTCACTGAGAGCTTGTCCCTGGAACTGAAATGTGTCTTTGCCTTTCACCCTATCACAGTGCTTGGTGTGACTTGATGAGTGCTGCAAAATCAAGAAAAAAATCCAAAGGGCAACTGTTTAGAAAGCCAAAGGTAGTAATCTCATCCTGCAATCATCCTTCCACTGCCCATTTAATTCCAATTAAGTGGAAATAGTGCCACTGCTGAGTATTGCCACTGGTATAATCCCTCACAGCATGTTTTTGACCAGTGCTGATGCTATAGAAGGCAACTTACCAAAATCTCTGATACATCTGGTTAAATTCCCACATTATCTATTTGTAGATGCAGATTTAAAGTTTCCAGCTCACTTTACATTATTTTTCTGGTTTAGAATAGCAAGGTATGAGGAAGACACAAGCAAGAATTTCTTGATAGGCCCCATTTTTCATCACTGTTTCTCTGCCTTCCATTTTTTTCTGCTCTAACATAATGATGTTCATTAAAACAATGGAGTATATTGTGATTTGATTTTTCTGCGTGGCATAGTCTATGAGCAGTGACTAAGTTAACATTATGCTGTGCTGTTCATCTGGTTCTGCTGGATATGCTGGGATATGATCACTGCCTGTGTGTGGAGGGAGTCCTTGTTTCTGACAACTGTAAGTGAGGAGTTGTGGAAATACAACCGTTGTTAAATGCAGTGTGGTTACAAATAACTGCTTTGACAGCACTGTGCTTACAGCATGAGAGGAAAGCTGCTCTGGGGCTGAAGAAAGTTGGGCACTGTACAGTCTGGTGTTTGGCTCAGATGTAGTCAGTATGTTTAGTACGGTACGGAAAAAGGGTTTGGTCTCCAAAATGAGTATCTATGCAAGTAAGAGAGGAGGGCAGTTTCCTAGAAAACTTTTTGATGTCTTTTCCTAATGCACATATTCTTCATGATCTTTGCTGAAGCCAGTAAAATGACAAGTTTTGGAACTTAAAGGTGCATCGTTTTTGGTATCAGAAATTTTTATTTTGCTCTATCTTTTAACTCCAGCACTCTCATCTCTCATCATGTTGTTAAAACTGTTCCTTTGTATAGCTCTGAATGAATTTGCAAGAACTGAGAATGCAGTACCACATACACCACCCTTGCCGGTGTGGTGCCGCGTCCCAGGCTGAATTTTCAGGAAGGCTGAACTGCTGGCAGGGTAGCTAAGGAAGTAGGTGGCAGAGCCCATAGTAATCCCCTGGCTTTTTCAGTTTTTATTTTATGAATGTAACTACTGGTCCTGCAGAAGAACTTTCTGTGAAGACACGAGCCAGTGTGTAGCACACCCACCAATGCAGCAGCGGGTGGCTGCTGCTCGTCTGCAGTGCCCCTGCAGTAAGCACGTGTGTGGGAGTGTTAATATTTCAGTCTCGCCCAAAGCAAGAGGAAACACGGAGTCCTTTCATTTCTGTGTGCTTGGTTCAAAGACTCCTTGTGATGCTGGGGAAAATGGATGTGAATGAATCCGTTTCTTTCAGTGTTGCTCATATTAATAGGCTTTGCTCTTCATGCTTGTTGTATTGTAATTCTGATTCAACAACATTTATCAGTAGAAGATCACTGCAGGGCCTTTAATGATTATAGTTGTTGGAGCTGATAGTCTGAGACTATTGAATAAGGTCCAATTACTTCCCGTTTATTTGTGTTGTTTTTTCCCTCCAAGTTACAAAATGTAATCCTGAAGTTCATTATTATTCTTTGCATTATATTCATCTAAATAGATTTTCTACCTAATTAAGGCTGAATACGTTTCTGCTAAACTGACTGTATTTTACAGGGGTGTTTCCATTTGTATGTGAGGGTGTCTTTGGTTTCTACCATCCATATTTTGATTATGTTTAATTTCTATAGCTGCCAGAGATCTATTGTGTGTCTCAGCAATTCACCCTGGGCTGCTCAAGATTGTTTAGATTGGAGTTAGAATAGGCCTCCTGATGAGTTTAGCTGGAATCTAGTTAATAACAAGTCACCAGGAAACAATTTCAAGTGTTTACTACTGCTCTGAAAGATATAAAATCTATATTGGCTGAATTCTGGATGAAAGAAATAGAGATGAAAGGAGGGGAATTCAGTTCAGATTAACCATGTTATTTTTTGATGGGGTTGGCCATTGAGAGGGGAAGGTAAAAAAATAAAAATGAAGGGTTGGCTGGTAATGGGTATTCAGTGTGGTTGTTGTGTCTGTATTTTAAACATGCAAATGATTAAGCTTTACTCCATTCTTAATTTGTGTTATTTATTTACATAACATCTCTTTGGGGCACCTTTGCCAAATAATGAAGCAGTACAATTTGGTGAGAAATAAAAACACAGAACATCTCACATTTTCCTTTCAGTATCGGAATAGCCACCAGGAAAAACAACCATGTAGATTTATCAGTTCTTGACCTTACCTGCTGAACTCCCGTTAATAAGCTGTGGGGCATTAATTAGTGTCTGCTGCTGCTCTATCACGTCTTTGCCTCACTGAGGGTCCTGTTCAAGGATCGCAAAGTATAGACATTATTATAAAAAGTCACTTAAATACCTTTCCCTTGAGAGAAGGCTGACTTCCTTGTAAGCTCCTTCATGTCTGAGCTCTGTGTTGGAAGGACTGTAAGATCCACCTTCTCTTGGAGAGAAGCTGTAGGAAAATAAACCTCCAGGGTTTTCCTGAGCTTCCTCAGAAGCTGCATTTTGCACTGTCAGGCCAGTCCTCCTCCATCTCTTTCCTAGCTTTGCGGTGAATTCTGTTTGAAGATGTGGTTATGCTGATGTGGATCCAGGAGGCTTAATAAGAGTGGTTATTGTTCCAGGACAGATGCTCAAGTGAGCAGTCTTTTGAGGGCTTGTTTGCCTGGGAGCTGAGCAGTGTGTTGTATCACGGGGTGGGTTCCACGGTCCACACCCAGGCAGAGCTAAAGCTGCTGCAGAGCAGAGGTGGGAACTGTTAAACTGTGTGTGTATGCAGGCAAAAGAACTTCCACTCTCTCAGGGAGTGCTGCTCTTCCTGTTGGTCAGTGGCACCGGGAGGGACCTGTGCCAAAAGAAGGGCTTGTGCCCGGTCTGGAGTCTTAATGAGATCCAGCGCCCTCTGAAAGGGAACAAAATGTGTGAAGTGGGGGCAGTTCCTGGTTATAAATCAAGTTCTGTTACGGATTGAATGAATTTGACTGGTCTGTGCTGTCAAAGTCCAAACTTTCCCGAGAAGTTTAAACTAGCAGAAAACAAAGCGGTCAGTTTTGGAAGCACTATGGATATGTTCTTTCACAGCTCCCTCTAGCAGTATTCCAAACTTTTTAATAACTGGATGACCATCTGAAATTACTGTTGATACAATATGGCTTTTTGTACAGCTACTGTGCTAAGCTGGAACAAATGTGAAAAGCTGTTTGGTCTCTTGAGGGATGCAATATTATTTTACTCCCTAATCTAAATCACTCTCAAAGTAAGTCATATGTTAGTAAAAAACAGAAAAACTCTTTTGAGGAGAGCAGCCAAAGTTTTGAAGCTGTTTTAATTCGATTTCAAACCAGAACATCTTCCCTTAATGTATATATGTCAAAAGGGATAAAAGCAACTTCTATTAATGATGTTTTCATGATGTTGTTTCTAGTGTTTTGGATCACACTGCTGAAATTGATGTTAAGGAAAAATGAAAATGGATGGTAACGATTTTGGAAAGGAAGGGGAAAATAATCCTCCAGACAATCACTTCCCAATGCAGATGTTCCACTGAGGGGTCCCCTGTGCACTTGGTGGTGGTCCATCTGTTACTCTGCATTTTGAAATGCCAGGTGTTGCAATAGTTTTGGGCTGGCTGTGCCTGTATCTGTTAGTGCTGAACCTGAAGGACTCATGCTTTTTCAAGCATCAGAATCCCCTTTTAAACCCAAATGATTGCTTTGTTTCATTTTCCTTTTACGTAACAGAAAGCACTGTGTTTGAAGCAATTACATCTTTTATCGTTGCTACTTTGCAAGTCAATAAACCTATTTTCACCTTTTGCATCTCCCTCTCTAATGAGAGGCATAAGTAATATATTCCTCACAAAATGTTTCTCCCAAGTCTTCAGCCAGTGACAATTAGAAGTACAATGTAGTTATTACAGCAAAACAGAAAAACATATGGAAATATATAACTACATTAACATCTGCTGCCTTTCCTCCATCTGCTGTCTTTGGCCACATTTTTGTTCAAACCTGCCAAACATACTCATTTTCCAAGGGTCTCATGGCACATCAACCACATCTTCAATTAAAGTTCCCAATTTCTTCTTTGTTTTGATGGCACAATGGGATGTCTGCTCTGCATCCATGTGGCTGCACAAGGGCTTCAAGCAGAGCAGTGGTGGTTTTACAGTTTGAAAGATGTGAGTGTGGTAGGACAGGAGACAATGGGGTGACCACAGCATAAAGTTTGTAGTTCTGGAGGCAAAAGGTTTTGATTTCAACTAAGAAACAGCCCTCAAATGCACAAACATAAGAGCAGAAAAAAAACATTTAATTGTTGAGATGCCATCCTCTGACTCCTCTGGCAATTAGAAGGTGTCATTATTGGAATAATTAACAAGCACTACAAAATAATATGTCACAGCTGTGATTAATATTGAACAGAAACTTGTTTTAATTATCTTTTCATAGTTCTGTTTAAATTCTTCTCGGTCACAGGACAGGTAAAATAGATGGTCCTGTGAAAGCTGACCAGGTCTCTGAGGCTTTGACATGTGATACAGATTTTGCAGCTATTCCCCACCTCTGGGAGCTGTTAGCTGGATCCTGAACAGCTCACCCAGCGAGTGCCTGTCCCAGCTCTGGGGGCCTCAGCTGTGTGTGATCCTGCATGACTGCCCAGGCATTGCATATTTTCACATGAGGTCAATAATTATGTGCTTTACTATGTGAAAGGAGGAAAAATATGTAGTTTTCATAGTACAGATGTTTGATTTATAACTGGTCCTCAAGGCCAGCATGTCCAGTACTTTGTATTTAGAGGAAGACCTGTGTGTTTTGTTGTTGCTCTGTGTGTGCATATGCATATTTCTGGTTTGTTTTGCTGTGTCTTTGAGGTACCAAGCTTTGCCAGAGGAAGAATATGAGAAAATGTTCTCAGTACAAAAAGACAGCAAATCCTTCCATGCTGGGGAGAAAATGAGTTGTCAGATAAACTGTAACTGTGAATATTTGCCATTCAGGGCTTGGTGGCACATGGTCCATCCATCTGTGTAGTATTTATAGGACTTTGTTGATAAAGAAATCGTACAATGAGTAACTTGTCCTGAGAAGGGAGCATTGTCTTATGGTCAGGAGGAAGTGCTCTGCACAACGCAGTGAGCACCTCTGGCAGGTGAATGCAAGCTCCTATTGTGTGCCTTTGAGAACTGATTAGGGTTTTCTTTAAGGTTCCCTACAAAGCCTTTCCAACAGGAGCCTTCAGCAGCCCTGTGCCTCCGCAGGTGTGGGGCAGGTGATGCTGGAGCAGTCCCTGCCTGCACGGTGTGGGCTCTCCCTTGGCTTTGGTGCCTCGAGCTGCATCCCTCAGCCACAGCCTGTGTGCCCTTGCTGTCTGCAGAGCTGGTGCACCCCACTCTGCTGATGTTTGGGTCTCTGCTGATTCAAATGCGCATTAGGTTCTCTCTCTGAAAGCAGATTTGAAATTGGTCTAGTGCTGGCTTTTTGTGTATTGTAAAAATTACCAGTCACATTGCCTGGTGCAGGCTGGTGGCAGAGGGGCTCCTTCAGGGGCAGTGGGAAACTCTGTGAATTGTACCTCATGGCTGTGTGGTGTATCCTGCAGTGGACACCCCACTGAGAAAGGGCTGCCTTGTTGGAATTTTGGAGCCATAGTCTTTAACCTCCTGCCTTTGGCACGCAGGATACAGAACTGTACCTGAAAGATTACAGGAGAGTTGTGACCTGGGCAACCCCAAATGTGTGTTTATGCTTGAACATGCTTGGCTTGGATGCAAGCAGAGGTGACAGATGCAAGTGAAACACATGAGGAGAGGCAGTCTGCAGGTGTGTGAACCTGCTGGGGTCTGGCTGAACTGCTGTGGGTTGTGCTTGCAGAAGCCTCTGAGAGTGTTAACAGGCTGTCATTAAAATCCATTTGTCATTACAGACAGCTGTGAAGTTCTTCCAAATTCTCTGTATTTGTGCCAGGTACAGCGAGCAGCAGCAGCTGCTGTTGGGGCTGTAGTAGGTGACAGCAGCGATTTATTCTATGGTTTCCTCAGTAGACTGCAAAGTCTCTGCAGAAACCCAGGCTTTCCCTCCTGAGATAGATGGGACTTCGAATTCCATCAGGCTCAGAGTACTTAAGCCCCAGACCCCGACTCTCTGCAGATACAGCAGCTAATACACCAAAGAGCATATGTTGTGTCTGACAAACTTTAGTACAACACACCAGAGGGAGAGTTTGGAGAATTTAAATCTGTGTGTTCAACAGGAAGCAGAATTTGGAGCTGAACTCAAATTCTCTCATAACATTTTAAGCTCAGAGCCATTTTATGGTCTTTTTGCATTAATATTATAGTATTATTTTTAGCATCAATGGCAATCAGTATGTAATTGGCAGTGATCTCATGCACACTCCTGGGTACAGACTGTTCTTTCCCAGTTTTGGAGTATTTGCTTGTTATTGCTGAACTGCAGCTTGCACACACTCAGAAGAGGCCCCACAGTCATTAAAACTTCCCTGCCAGGGCTCTTGCCTTTGAGCACTCAGCAGTTAACCTCTCCTTGTATCTTCTGAGAACCAGATAAAGTTAGGACAGAACATTTCTGCTTGTGGAAATCCTTCTCTTAGGCCTGTGCTCTGTGCCATCCACAGTGTCACACTTCATCTTGGAAAAATGGTCCTATAAAGTCTCCAGAGGTTTCTTTATAGCATCTTCCAGTTCCTAAAGCAGCTACAAGAGAGCTGGAGAGGGACTTCTTGCAAGGGCATGGAGTGATTGGTCGAGCTCTGATTGTTTTTCTACTTAAATGACCCTGTGTTTCTACAAAATGCTACTCTTTTCTTTTCCCTAAATAAGTAAGACTGAGAGAAGAAACTGCTTTCGTGCTTGCCCTTAAACGTTAGAATTTTATTTTAAAAAAAAATATTTCTTCCCAAACTAAAAATATTTTGTTTGTTTGAAAAATGTTTGGATTTTGGTTTGTGAGTTGTTGTCTGGTGTGGGTTTTTTTTTAAACTCCTTTGCATTCCTCTGTGCCAGACAGCTAGAGCTAGGTGCAAACTAGACATTTTCATGGAGAGAGAATCACTCTATTCACTCACTAAACAACCTCTTCTAATGAATAAACTATTCAAACATTTCTCATTGCTGAGCTGTAGAGGTCAAACTGATACTGACTCCCTGCATGGCCTGGGATAAGTCATTATCTCCCTCTCCTTTCTCTACAAACCCTGACTGTTAAATGCTTCCTCCCAGAAGAGGTGTGAGAAACAATTAGCTCATGCTGATAAAAAGTTTTGAATACAAAATGTGGTTGATAGGTGCTAAAAGATGCTCCCATCAGTCATCATTAGTGAAGCTGTCATTTCCCAGCCTCTGATTTTTGGTTAGGTGTTCCACCAGGGGAAAGGAAACAGGACAGACTCAAAAAGTCTATCAGTATTTTTACTCCTGTCTTCAGACGTTTTAATAACAATTCATCATCGAATTTATCTGCTACTGATCACTTCTGCAAACAGATATTTCCGTGTCCATGGGTCTAAAAATTGTGTCCCCCACAAGTTTCCACCGTTGGAGCAAAGGCAGCTCAACCTCACCCACCCCTGATGCAGACAAATATTTTACATGGTCTGTTCCTTTTCCTTTATATGATAGGTTTTGAATGTTACAACGTTATGGGCTGTGTATTTATCTAAGAGCATCAAGAGGAGGAACGTGGTGGTTAAGAGCTGACACCAGAGCCTGGCTCTGACCCTCCCAGGGAGGGTTCAAATGTGTGGAAACTAAAAAAAACAAAACAAAAAACAAGCTCAGGCTGTAGTCAGGTGCTGCTTTCTGCAGAGCAACGAAGCAGTTCTGGGATACCAAACTGTGATTGTTAATCACAAGGAGTGGAGGAAAGCATTGAAGGACCTGCCTTTGCTCCCTTGAAACCTGTGACTGTTTTCTCATGGATATTTAATGGTGTCAGGGTGAAGTGTCTGGTTAATCACTGCTCACAAACCTGTGTAAAACCTCCCTGCTCCATCTGAGATAGGGTTTGGACTGTGGCCCAGTGAGCAAGAGATGCCAGTGCAGGTGACCCCAGAGGCCTCTCAGCTTCTGCTGCTGTGAGCCCCAACACAGGGATTTTCTGCAGTGTGTTGGATTGTAATTGATCTATGTTTTCGTGTAAGAAATGCTCGTAATGCATGGGATGTGGCTGTTTCAGTAAGATGAGTGTAATTTTTCTCCCCATTTGTAGGACGGCTATTTTTCCCACCGACCGAAAGAGAAAATGCGAACAGACAGCAATAATGAAAATTCGGTCCCCAAGGACTTTGAAACTATTGATAACAGTAACTTTGCTCCCAGGACTCAGAGGCAAAAACACCAGTCTGAGCTGGTGAAAAAACCCCTTAGCAAACAAAAGGAGCACTTGAGAAAGAAACTGGAAGAGGAGAAGATGAAGGAGAACTTGCTGCTGGGGAAGAACTCCAACGAGGCGGTGCAGGTCAGTGATCACCCTGGGAAAAACAGCAGCGTCAGCAACAATCTGAAGGAGATTGACAGGTCTCCCAAACAGCATCTTTTAAAAAAAGTGGAGAACAGTTCCCCCGAGCTGAAATACGACCAACCAGCCCGGTGTGAGGTGACGGGCAAGGAGGCCGTGTCAGCCGTGTCCCGGGCCAAGTCCAAGCAGTGTCGCCAGGAGATCGCCGACGCCTACTGCCAGCACAAGCTCGGGAAGCTGATGCCGGAGCAGGTGACGCGTTTCTGTGCCCTGGAGGGTAAGTTGGGAGATGGAGAAGGAGAAATGACAGCTGTGTTGGGGGAAGCATTCTGTGCAGTTGGAATGGCCCTTCTGATGGCAAAAACGGCTTTACTGCAGGAATGTGTAACGGACTCAGTCTGGGAAAACAAGGGAGGCTTTGAGGGTGCTTTTAACAGGGAATTATACGGATGTCTCAAGATCCTTGGTGGGTTCCTGTAGAATTCACTTCCACCAGATTTTTATTGCACAATGTGATCTAGGTATTCAGATGCTACTCCTGCTCTTTCAGTTCTGAATCTATAGACACTGAGAAGTGTAGTCAAAGTCTTGTTATGCTGTGCAGGAGTTGTGTGCTTTTGGTAGTCAGAGAACAGCCAGTGTGAATTTTGGAGCTTTATGCTAACCAATAGATGAGTGGCACTGCTGTTATGGCCGTATGGCTATTTTCCTGTCACAGTGGAGTCCTAAGCATTTTGATAAGCCAGGTAATAATCAGAAGTATAGTAAAAAAAATTCCAAAAGCACAGGGAAAATCCAATTTTGTGGCTGACTTCTATTTTTAATGTTCTTGAATCAGCAAAAGTTATTTTTAAAATCACTGCTGGAGAGTCAGTTACCTCTGCTGGCCTAAGCCAAGCTTTGATTTGTTGTTTTGGTGTCTCCATGTCCTCAGATCACGAGTTACCTCTCAGCTTGCTGTCAGCTTGCATGTCCAAGCTGACCTTTTTCTACTTTTCAAAGAGTGCTTCATGTGCCACCATTCATCCAGCTGTAAACTCTCTGTAAAGTGCCTTTAAAAAAAAAGTAGCATTGATCAGTTGATCAAAGTGGTTATCGATCAAGGAGCAGCGTTACCCACAGCAGCATTTGTTTACACAACAGCCCAGAGTCCCCACCCTGTAACTGGCACTTCCAGCCCCTGCACAGAAGGATATGCCATGTCTTTGTCCAAGCTGAAAGTGCAGAGGGAATTTATAAACTAGGGAATGGGTCTTGCTTTGAGACTGTAGAATAAACATGGGGATCCATGGGAACCAGGGGGTGTTTAGTTCCTTTCATTGAGAACATCCTCTAATGGCTTGTTTGCTGCATCATCACAAAGCAGTGGTTAGGGTGATTTCAGTGTGGTAGAGAGAAGGATAGTCTTGCTGTTACTGAGATTAGGAGGTTAAATTTCCTGTACAGACAGTGAAAAAGAGGAGCTGCCCCAGAGAATGTATCTAAAAAAGCACATCTCCCTGTAACAAGATTCATAGGCTTTTAATTTAGAGAGGGTGCATCTTGCCAGGATGAATAGTCTGAGCACCCCCATTCCCCACCCCAGCGCATCTGTGACTGCTTTGTTTTGGTTTTTTACCATGTCTCTTTTGGTGTTTTTTCTCCCTTTCTTATCATGGTAATACTCCAAATTGTTAAGCTGGGTGGGCAGGCACTGGGAACAAAGAATTAGTGGAGCAGGCAGAAGACATGGTGTTCAGTGGGAAGAAGGGAAGAGGGACAGTAAAGGCAGCACAAGTTGGAGGGAAGATAAGAGAACAGTAGAGAGTTAATGACTGAGCAGAAGCAGACATCAGTGACAGGATGAGCATCAGCGAGTACTGCTGGGCACTGCTGAGGTGCCACTGGTGGAATCCACTGTGATAAGCATGTCCTTGCTATTCCTTCCCTCTCCTTCCCCCTTCTTCCCTCAGGGCAGGGCAGTCAGCTCCGCTCTGTGAGAAAGCTGAGGGAGGTCAGCACCTTGCAGACACTGTCCTACACTTTTGGGATCAGGGACGTGTCTTAGTAATGGGATCAGTGCTGTAAATCTTGTGTAGGTAAGTGGATCCCATACACAAATATGCAAGGGGTATCCTGGCCTGAGCTGGAAGGTGTAGTGCCGTTAGTGTGGGCAGACACTGCAGCTGTGCAATTTTGTACACACCTCTGATTCCATGCCCTGCTTGGCAATCTGTCTCCCAGGGATGCAGGGTGAGTTTCCAGAAGTTTTAAACAACTGCCGTCCTTAAAAACAGGTTTCTCAAGAAATATTTATGGCTTCTTTTTTAAATACAGGATTTCTCTTATGCCCTGCCGTCAGGATAACAGTGTGGTCTTAGAACACTTTACACTTGAAGCCTTTCAGCATGTATGTACACTGCACATTGGTATAAATGCTTCCATTGTAATGTCATAGCAAAATTCTTAGGAAAACTGAGTGCTACAAAATAGGACTAGAAAAATGAAGAAATTGTCTAAATATGATATATTTATAAAAAAATTCATGTGGTATGGATATATACCACATTTAAAAAATTAGGTGTAAAAGGACTGTGTCTAAAATTTTTAGGTTTTCTAAAGCTAGAGTTTAATTTAGTTTTTTGAGTGGTGACACTTGTTTAAAAAGAATAATTGAGAGACATGTTAACCTAGCCAGATGGATACACCTGGAAAATGTTGACTTTTCTTTGCCTCAAGGTTATTTCCTCCTGCCCATGCTGACAGCTGAAGTTAAGCACTTCAACTGCCAGATTTCCTTGGCAGAAGCTCTGGACATCCTGTGTTCCATACGAGGTTGCTCTGGGGCAGATTGGGGAGCTTTGCTGTGGGGAAGTGGCAGTGCAGCAGTGTTTGGCATGGGGCACGAGTCGCTCATGCAGGAAGCACCAGTGCACGAGGAGACGGGGTCATCAAACCTACGGAGGAGATCCAGACCCTGAAGTCATTTCCCAAATGTTTGAATACAGAGCTGTCAAGACAGACAGAGGGGAACCCCAAAACTGAAAGCACCCAGTGCCTACTGGAAGGCCTTATATGTGTATAACTTGGTAGGTCCCTTGAATTTTATAGCCCTTGATAAAGATACATGGTCTGAGTTTCAGTGTGTTGTGGTCCCAGATCTCTCCTCCCACTGTAGAACATAAATACTGCTGTTCTTCACTCCCAGAGTGACTCCATCCCTCATGAAGCACCCTTTGAAAGGTGCTTCATGAAAGGTGACTTCATTAACTCTGGAGGTCCTTGGGAGGAGTTGAGCTTGGTTAGGTGTTTGTGAAGTACTGGACATCAGCTTTTGAGGATGTAAGACACCCCATTGTTAGGATTGCTGGTAGGGGGAGATGTGGGTAGAGGCCTTGGCACTTTATGTTTTAAAAAAGCGATCTGGTGGTTTTTAGCAACAGTCAGACATCTGGGGTCTGAGTCTGTGTATTCAGCATGTGAGTGTTGTTCCCTTCCATTTGGTTTGAACAAAGGTTTCCTGTCTGTTTCCAGCAAAATTGTGAAGTATAAATATTTATGCATTGGAGCAGCACATTCATCCATTATCCCAGCATATAAACGTGTTCCCAGTGCTGTGGTTTCCATTGAGATGTCATCCAGTGTTTAATCCCCTTGGATCTTGTCTCAGCTGATCAAAACCATGATGTTGCTAAGTGTAGCTATCAATCATGGACAGGACTCCATCCAGCTGGATTGTCATAAATGTTAAGTGATACATTCACTTCAGTGGTTATCAATGAGAACAGGATCATACAAGCCGTTTCTTTTTTAGGTATTTTATTGTTTCCAGAAGCAGCAGGCAAAGGAAGTTGATCATAAGGATCTTCAGTGATAAGAGAAAGGATTGTTAGAACCAAGAGCGTGGTGTTCCCAATCTGACGTGCAGGTGTTGTTTCCGTGAGGGCTGCAGTCCCTCTGAGGGCATTGCTGCTGAAGCAGTGGAACAGGACATGGCACCTTCACCAGTTACCTGACTTGCAGAGCAGGTGAGCTGGCATTTCCCTGCAAGCTGGTCCTAAAAACATGCCACAAATGCTATGGCACAGGAGATGGGTGTCAAAGGCTTTAGGTGCAGCCTTACCCAGTCACGGCTGAGATCAGGGCAACGGGCAGCTTGCAAATCCTTCACTCACAAGGGAATGTTGGCCTTCGTAGAAGTGTGTTCTGGGGAAAACGCATTCAGCAAATGTAAGAGGGGAAGTGTAGGTTCAGCACAAGGTTAGATGAGGAAATAGCACATCCAGTCCTGTGCAGGTGGAGGAGAAGATACAAGGGAGACAGACGTCCTTTGGGGAGCTCCTTTCTTCTCAGGAGATCAGCAACCTGTGGACAATGTGGCAGATGTTTCCTTGCTGGGGCCATGTCTGGCCTAGTCCTGTACAGGCCAGACTACAGACAACGATTCTCCTGGTGTGCCAGACTGTCTTCTGCTCACCAAAGCTGTCAGTGGATGTGCAGCAGCTGCCTCTCTTCTTTGTCCGTCATCATGCGTGGTCCTCCTCTGGTGCAGAGGTACTGGGAAGAAGCAGAAGTTTAAAAGAGAATTCTTGGCTCTGAAATACCCATCACTCTGTACCTAGACAAAATCCCCTTGGACAGAGCACGAGTGACCTGACCTGTGCCACGTTACCCCCCGCAGAATCCACTGTTACTGTGGGCAGGAGCACAGTCCCAGAACGGCCACTGGCACCCTGCCCAACAGCAATGGGCAGCAGTGCAACTGCAATTACACCACTCCCCATTTCAACATGGTATTGAAGTTGTGATTTCTGCTTACTGTCCTCCTCCTGAGATGGAAAAAGCCCAGCTGCTGGCCCAGTGGCTGGATTCCATCCCCAAGTTCTCTGGTTTTCCCTTCCATGTGGACCATGGCAGTTTGCAGCTCTGTACCCCTTGCCTTGGAGGGTTGCTGGATGGACATAGAGCACAATTCCTTCTTGGGCACTGCCACCAGGTCCAGGAGTCATTGCAGGCACTGTCCCAGGTGGTATCTGCACCAGGCCTCCTCTGGGCCAGCCTCTCTCAGCTGCCATATCCCCAGGGCAGACTCTGGCCTAATCCTTATTAATTACCCAACTGGCTTTATTCTTGACCCAGACCTGTGGCACTAGATAGATCAAAGGTACACAGCAGGGTTTTTTGAGAAGTGTTTTCTAAGATGTATTTCTAACAAATGAAAAGTCCATTGGAAAGCAAAGAGGCTCAAGTGATCCTGATTTATTTCCCCTGGGCTTTTCTGTTGTCTTTTCTTAGTTTTTCAGTAAAACAGGTTTTCCGCTACCTTCATCCCTGTGGGGTAAACCCAACTTATAATAAAGTAGGAAAATAATCAAGCTACCCTCATTCAAAATCATTTATCAGCACTGAAAGAGTTTTTTGCAGATCAGACTTCCTTCTCCCTGGTTGCTTATTGATAATGCTGCTCTGGCACACTGAAGCAAGTGCTTTCAGCTTCTTAGAGGCTGCTGGGAAGAAAATTTCCCATTTTATTTTAGAAAACACAACCTGTTGGTTTTCAAACTGAGAGAAAAGGGCTCTGGAGCTCTGCTTACCGAATAACACACAGGTAATAGCAATCTGAATGTCTACAATGTTTTGGTCTGACAGCTTCAAAGCACTCAGCAGAAAGAGGTGTGGTTTGCAGGAAGGGAGAGGATAAGCCACTAAGATGCCAAATACTTGTGGGGTGGAGCAGAGCTGTTCTTCAAGGCATGGAAATGAAAGCATCCTCTACAGAATTTTAAAAGCATGGGAGCTGTAACGAAGCAAATAGAGGATTTCATCTGCTCAATATGCATGTGTGCACACAGTGACACATAAATGCGTGGTTTGTTTAGCTTTTAAGGTTTTGGCAGTGCATTTTTGGACTCACTGGGTTTGATCTACAGATCATTGAACCTCAGATTTATCTTTTTCTGCTGGTTTCAGGATTCCAAATGGCATTGGCTGCTGCTGCTTTCCTGTGTGTTTGATCTGTTAGTGTGACAGAATCACTGTGGTGAGCTCTACACGGTTTAAGGAGCATGTAAGAGCCACTGCACTTGCAGCCCAGACAGCATTTTAATTTGCTGCACCACAGATGACTCTGGTTGCAGTAAATTTACTGTGAGTAGACTAATTGCAAAATAACCCTAATTGAGTAGTTATCAGCAAACAACATCCTGTGGAACAAAACTGCTTACAATTAATAGCATTTAAGCCTTGCCCTGGTATTCTGCAGAACGCTAGGATGTAATTACACCGTGTACAGAGATTGTGTTGTGTTCTGGAAACCATGTTTCCAGCACTGCTTTCATTATAAAGGACCATTTCAAGATTCTGTACTTGCATTTTAGGCAAAATGAATTTATGAAATAAGTGACGTGTCTCTCCCCTTACGTGTGTGAAGCAGAACCAACTCTAATAAAATCAGTGAAGCTGTGGCACTGTCAGGAGAAAAATGAGATCTCAGGAAGAGTGTATGTTGCCAATGATTCTCAGATTAACTTTTATTATGGCCACGTGCAAGTTTGGATAGTTAAAAGTGGGATGTAAGGAATGAAAAGATACTCTGTTGTTCTGGCTGAAGATGGGCCCTACTTCCTGGCATGGATGGGGAATGCAGTCTCTCTCCCATGTAAGTGGTGGCAGTGTGTGTCAGTGCACGGGCCCAAAGGGCACACAAGCCCCTGTCAGCAGTCTGGACGTGCAGGCAGCCCCTGGCTTGCTGTTGGGTCACTCTGGTCATTTGAAGGGACTGATGAGGCAACCCCGCTGTAAGAGCTGACAAAACACTCACCCCTGCTCACAGCTGATCTCTTCCCTGGGCAGAGGGCCAAATGGATGAATTATCCTTAGAAACTGGATCTGGCCAGTGGGTCAGAAACTGGACAAGTTTCTTTACCAAAGGAAGATGTGTGTACATCTTGTAAGGGAACTGGAATTGCTAGAAATGTCCTTGTGGCATCCTGAAGTAGGGTGACACTGTTTTGCCACCTCTCTGCATCTCTGGGGACAGCTGCACTGTAGAAAACAGGGGACTGGTGTTTCTCAGGGATGTGTGAGATTGTGGCATTGCAGAGCTGAGGGCTTCTTCCTCCAAAAATAAAGCTGTGATGAGCACAGGCTGGCTCTGTCAGTGCTGTCTTGCATAGACAGCTTTGGTTTTAGAAGAAATTCAGTGAGGGGAAAGCTGTTGGGTGTCTGCGCCAATTAATCCTTTCATTTAAATACAGATAGCTCCTGTCTAGATCATCCTCAAGTTTAGAAGTGGGAGAATGAAATCAGCCTGATGTTCCTCTTGTTTTTTTCTCCTGATGCTACTGTCTGGTCACCTGTGGGTCTGGAGGCTGCAGACTTGGTCCCTGAGAGCAGACTTGCAGAAATCATCTGGCACATGACATCTCAAGGAAATGCTGGGTGCAGTTCATGACACAAGGAGTGGGGGGCAGAAGGGATGGAAAATTTATGGTCAGCAGTCTCCTAGTTCTCACCAAGCCTCTGTTTTGGAAAATGTTATCGTTTTGTGGAGCATTAAAGGAGGAGCGTGGGCAAGCGTGGGAGAGGATAATGGCTGAGTATGTCCTTGCTGCAAACCTCCTGGGAGGAGAGCGCGAGCGTAGCAGAAGCTGAGTGAATATTTTGATAAAGATTACTGTGTGTGTAGAGAGATGGAAGAAAAGTACTTAAGTACTCGTTAGTGTTTCTCAGTGATCCTGAAATGTGTGGACAGAGTGTTGGTGGAGAAAGTCAAATACAACTATGGCTAAAGAAAATTGTTGGTACGAAGCTATGAGCTGGGGGCAGTGGGGAGAAGAATCAGGAGGGCCAAGAAACCCAACCCAAAACAGAAACACCAAACCCAACCTCCCCCCTGTACAGGGAAAACTTGAGCCCTACACCTTTTCATACTTAATGTTTTTCATATTAAATGGTTGTTGGACCTCTGGAGTGGACTCATTATGATGATTTTGGTAGACAGACCCTGGATAGGAAACATGGCATCTAATTATCTTAGTTTTATTCAATGTTAAGCAAGCAGCTGTGTGCATTAGTGCTGGACGGAGCTTGAGCTGGCTGCACAACACCTTTAATGTTATTCTTTCCTAATTTGACATTGCAGCCATAACAAAACTGTGTTGGGGTGTCAGTGTAACAGACTAACTGTAAGCAGGCAGCTTTTAGATTTGCTGTTTGTTTTAAGCCTAAAATGCCATCGAGGACAAAGGAGCACAGATTCAGTTTTGTCTTTCTAACCATTGCACTTCTCCAAATACCATTACGTAGCAAATTCTCAGTTTTCACAGGAATCTGCAGCTGATGATCTGTTATTTTGAGAATGGGGATGTTCCAGAAATGCCTTGCTAGCTGCAGCTCGAGGCTGCCATGGTTTAGTTTGAAGCCAGTGGCACTGACTGTATTACTTTAAAATAACTAGGGGGGAAAGTATTGACATTCAATTTCTTCCTCCTGAGCCAAGGCAAAGAATTTTCCTCTTTTGTGGCTTCTAGAAACAATACCTTAAATATATACAGAGTTTGTTACAGTATTAAAAATATAATTAAAGGGAATGCACCCTGTTTCAGGAAGGTTTTTGAAAGGGTACATTTATTTGATGTATTTCTGGAGTCACTGAGCTTTATGAGACCACTGGTTTGTAATGTCTTCCCCTGGAAATGAGGAAGAGTTGTTTAAGAGATCTAACTCTGAATTAAAATGCCAGCAATCTAGGCATGAATCCAATCTTACAGGACATTATTGCCATTTTAAGATTCCATACCATAATTTACTTGTTTCTGTTGTGAATATTTCTTATGCAGAAGGTAGTTTTAAAACATCCATCTTTTTTCTCCGTGGGTAATCATGACTTCTATAGAAAAACTGAATGACAAGAATCTGTAGCTGAGCAACCTTGAAAAAGATTTTGAAATTGCTCATTGTATATTTAGTCTTCCAAGTAAATGCTTGTCTTTGATATTTTGAGAGCGTGTTAGAAGTGAATAGCCCTGATTCGCTGCTCACACTACTTTAATATCCACGGTACCTCACTGATGTATCATTTAGTTGTGTCAAATAAGTTACTCCTGATTGGCACCTTTGTAAGGAGGAACAGAGCTCCCACCTCCCAGTCCCTGCTGCTGTCACCAACAGGCTCAGCTGAATGCGCAGTAAAGTCTGAAGCATTTTACAGTTTTACTCTAAAATAAGATACTGGTTTAAAGTCCTGGCCCTACTGAAAGGCCCATGGCAAAAGTCCATCGTTTTTCCTCTCTAGTTTTCTCACCAGCCCCCAGGGAGGCCAAAGAATTTTTCAGTCCTTTCTCCTAGAGCTTGCGGCAGCTGAATGACCTCTACCATCTCTTGTCAGTGCTCACCCATCCGTCTTCATCCATGGATGTTGCTGTAAAAATGGTGGAAGATTTAAGCCAAAAAGCAAAATTACACTGCAGGAAAATCATTATCTAATACCTTGCACTCTGTGGTTTCTCAAAAACAATTTGAATAGCAGTTGTATGTGCTTTCGAATTGGGAAATTTGTAGGATTTGTTCTGCAGGACTGAATTGCTCGTTGCCTTTTGAAACAGAATTTCTCAATGATGAAGCCCAGTATTCTGCAGACAGTGCTGTCAGGAGACAATCAACCATGTTCCCCTTCCACACCACCTTCTCCTGGGCTGCTACAACTTTTCTGGGTGCTGAAGACTTTGAAGAAAGACCCTTCTACTTCCTAATGATGTCCTTTGTCTAGACTAAGGAGCGTGAGCGCATTTGGGTTGTCAGTGGGTGGTACATGCTAAGCTCCTCATTAAGCTTATAAAGGCCTGGTTCAGACATGGGTTCAAGTTCCCTGTTCACCATCAGCAGATGCACACTGTTCATGTTGTAGAGGGAGCATGTTGTTCTCCACAGGCAATGAAATTCAGTGCCAACTTCAACCTCGCACATTTTCATTAACAGAGGTTTGGATACTGCCTTTGAGTTGTGCCAAAAGCCTGTGAATCAACAGCTTTTATTGAGACACCACTCTCCTTACTTTACATTGTTCTCTACTACCATGGCAAATGAAGGTCCTTGCAGGAGATCACCCTCCTGGCCTCTGTAATGCTGATGGTTTGTGATTCAGAACATAAAATCTTTATGATGCTGTACGTGTATCACATCTTCGTGTGAATCAGCTTGAAGAAGTTATGAGCTACAGAGCTCATTTCCCACTTTCTTGCCAATTCCTCCATCTTGTGTTTGCTTCCTTTAATGACCAGCAGTCCTTCAGGCATGTTCACAGAATAGCCTGTGTTGGAAGGGACGCACAAGGATCGTTGAATCCAACCCCAAGAATCCCAACCTGTGCCTGAGAGCATTGTCCAAACACTCCCTGAACTCTGCCAGCATTGGAGCCCTGACCACCTCCCTGGGGAGCCTGCTCCAGTGCCCAACCACCCTCTGGGTGAAGAACCTTTTCCTAATATCCAACCTAAACCTCCCCCAATAGTCTGCAACAGTTGTAGGTCCACCAAAAAAACCTGTCAATCAAAAGGATCTTCTACAAATCTCATTGGAAACCTCACTACTCAGCTGAAGTTCAGGGCAGCCCTGGGTGTAACTAGAATTGTATCATTCTCTTTGTTGCAAGGTGATTGTGCCTCTTTTTGGAGACTTCCTTACCCATACTAATGGAAGTGCTTTGTTGAAGTCTTGGTTAATTTCTGTAACTCATTAAAAGTTGTAGGAGAAACACTTTGCTGGTGAGAATGCAGCATTGCTGGTGACTGGCTGTAAACAGCAGCTTAAGCAGTCTGGCTGCTTACTCACCTGTAGTTTTAAGTGCAAATGAAGGCTTCCAGCCAGCCAATGGATATTGCTGTGCTGTGGAGCATTGCAAACCCTGCTTCTCTCAGACTGAAAGCTCTGTGTGTGCCTTGTGTTACTGTGCTGCATAATAGTGTGGAGCTCGACAGTAGTATGACTAACCAGAACCATCCATTTGCATGTTCTTCATCTATTTGTGGGCTGTGATTCATTCTGGGCAATTTACTGAATAGTAGAGAGGAAAAGGGAAGTTCAAAAGAGAAATTTACTGCAATATGTATTTTACCCATTTGTACTTTCTCTTTTGCATGGGACTGAGGTGGAGCTGCTCTGGAAGAATTTCACTGTGACACTCTGAGCTGCTTTGGGGATCTATCCCCAAGTCATTCTCTCTGTCTGAGAGAGTCACTTCCTTTGGTCATTATTTAAAAGCCATGTGAGGAATATACCCCTGTACAGAAGGGAAAGCTGGACTGAGAACCCAGCCTGGCTCATTTGGCCACCTTGGCAGAGAAACAAATGGCTGAGGACAGGTGTGGTTGAGATTAACTGGGAGTAGAGCTACCAAGAGTAATTGTGGAAAAGGCTTCTATGTAACCCACTCTGGATTTGCTGATCCAGAGCAGATGGAGGCTACATGGAGCTGATGTGGTTTTGTAAACAAATCTATCACTTCTGCCAGGAGGTGATCACAAACCCAAGCTTCCTGTGAAGTGTTAAAAGCAAAGTGGGCTAGAGGTTTAACTGATGTAATAAAGTAGCTTTGCTGACCCCTCTTTAATGATGTCTCACTTCAGTAAATTTATTCAGTAACCTCTATCAGTGAACCATAAAAGGTCTCTATGCACTGCTATCACCAAAATTTTAAGTTCACTGAGAAATAAACAAGACAATTTTGTTCTTATAGGAGCAAGCAAAGATAAGGAGGTAGGGATTTCTGTCTTACCAGTCTATGGAAGTTTATAGTCCAAAGCAAAGCCCAGCATTTGGGAATAAGAACAGTTTTATGGCAGTTCTGATTCTGAAAATGTTCTGCCTTGCAGACCCCTGAAAAACAAATGGGAAAATCACTTCTGACAAACTCATGAGGAATATTACAAGGAAGCTTCAGACATCTCTGACATTCTTAACCTGGTCATCAAAAATGGAAATCTTAATGAGAAATCCCGCTAGACTCAGCTCCATCATTTACAATTGAACAAGCTGCAGTTAACACACAAGTTCACTCATTTTCATTTCTCTCAATCATTTCTGGCCATTTGTAGACATAATTTGCCAAACATGCAAACATTCTGTTTTCATGATGTTTGCTTTATATTGCTGCAGCCTGCAAAATTTTAGGAAGTAAATTAGTGACGTTAGGGGGCCCCAGTGCAAACTTGAAATTACTCAGATGGTTCTACTGGAATCCATCCAAGCAGAAGGATCACTTAGAGAAGGAGAAAAAGGAAAGATGCAGTGTGATTGCTCTAGAAGTTATTAAAGAGCTCTCAGCTAAGGAGGGACAGCAAGAATATGTTCCATTACACCATATATGGGCCAACCAGATAAGCACTAAATAGAAATTAAGTCCTAGACTAGTACTGGGGAAGCTTGGGTTTCATTCTTTGGTGTGTGACAGGCTCGTTGGGACACCTCAGCTCATGTCATGTACAGACCAGGTATTTAACTCCACTGCAAATGTATGCTGAGGAAAAGTGGTGGTGGTGATGTTACTGCTAGTTTGGTATTTATGTGGATTTTAAATCCTGTTTATCAAGAGACTTGGAAATAATTTTGTTACAAAATAACAGGGTTTTTTTCTGAGTTCCCTAAGGGAGTTTGCTGAACAAAAGTATCTTTAAGGAGGAAAAATTCTCTCCTTTCTCTCTTTCTCTCTTTTTCTGGTCGCTATTAGTATGTCTGATATTCTTGTACGAGACCAAATCAGTTCCCTTTGTTTCAGGGTGCTTAGGAAGGGAACTGTGGTTTTACTTATCATATATTTCAAAGCCTGGCTGGTGCTATATTAGTTTCCACAATAAATTTCCCAAGGTAAAGTGACAAACCAGTAATTTTTCATTATGAATCAGCTATCCATGAAAGATTGGATTTAGGTCAAAATTTATTACCCTATGGAACTGAAGCCAATATTTAACATAATGTCAGCTATCTTGATATTAGAGAATTTTAATGGCTATGCAATTTTGTTCAATGATGAAGTTATTTCAGTTGCGTAGTGTATGTCTGGGCAATTTGATATACAGAGCCTTGAGATGAAAATTGGATAAACATGGAAAATGGTGATTGATTGGTAGTAGGCTGCAATAATGTCTGCCTTGATATACCTTTTATTGTTAAATTATTTATCTAATGCAATCTCCTACACTTTTAGGAGTCTTTAAGTTGGCATTAAATCGATGTTTAAGTCTTCACAGTCAGAAAGGCCTCATAACTCAAACTGATAAATATCTTCTAACACATCAGGAGGAATAATGATCCATCTTAATACTCAAAGTAAGAAAGGTATTATTCTTTCTATTTTCTACGAATCCCTGTAGAAGGACTGAGCCATAAACCGGAAGAATTAAGATTAGTAGACAGAGAGAAATATCAGAAAGAAAAACCATAGCAGTAGTTTGTCGGTGGAATCGAGAGCAAATTCAGTCTGCTTTGAGTAAAACTTGTCCCCAGGACTGAGCAGAGCAGTGTGAGCTGGCCTTGCCGTGCTGGCTGTGCCCAGAGGGCACAGCGGGGCCGGGCAGGGCTCTGCAGGCGCACAGGGCGGTGGGCACGGCTCTGCTGTGTGCCAGGGCACCCACAGCACCTGCTGCAGGTGGCTGAGCCTTCCTCCCCTGTGCTGGGGTGCAGAAGGGGCAGGGCGGATCAGCAGAGCAGGAGCGCCTGGCTGGGGAAGCGCTGGCAGCCAAAGCGCTGGGATTTGCCCCGGGAGCCGCGGCTGGTGCCGTGCCCAGGGCCGGGCTCTGCCCCTGTGCTGGGGAGCTCTGCCCTCATGGCCTCTCACTTGTGCCCTTTCGTCTGGGCTTTGTCTAAATACAGATTAATAACCTGGTATTTCATTGTTCAGAAAATGGTGTAGGTAACTTGTTTTCTACCCCGTCTACCAAGTGTTATATGGCAAGGGCCTGGATTATTTGTCTAGAAGGCAGACAAAAGGATCAGCAAGCACAGCTGAAGCTGCCTTTCTGCTGTGTATGTACCAGTTTAAACACCAGAAAGAAATATTAAACATAGTCTACAGGCAAAAAAAAATTAAATCCTTATTCAGATAGTGACTAAATCAAGTGAAGAGTGAATAGGAATGTGAGTTCCCTTCTGCCTTAAAGGCAGCAATATTGTTGAAAACTAATGCTGCAATTTTATTCAATTAGTAGGAGGATTTTCATTTTTTGAAGTAGAAATAAGAAAAAATTATCCTATGGATAAATAGAATCTCCAAATGAGTTTTCATCTTAAAGCATTACAAATTTATTTCAACTATACCTAAAACTATCCAGCTGCAGTAGCACAGAGGTGCCCTAAGTACACCTTCAGTACTTTGTAAGTTTGTCCAGAATTCAAGTGAAAGGTGAAAACCTTGCATCATCCCTGAATAATACATTTCAGAGCTGCTGAAATATTTTTCATCATTTACATAAATCTTGAGTAGAAATAATAGTGATTTGACAATTTTCTTTTCCTTATCTGAGTTGAGAACTGAAAACTTTAATTGTTAGCTGGCCTAAATTGGTGTAGCTTTGTTTGGATAAATCAGTAAACTGAACCAACCCTGAAGCTTTTCTAAAATGTCATCATCTCCCTTTCAAACAGCATTTGCCTGTGCTGAGGCAAAATGGAGGAAATCCTACATTTCTTCAGATTAACTGGATTAAGCTAGACTGGAATTGTGTAACACTACACAGGAGACACTTAGCATGCCTAAAACCTCAGGCTTCAAAGGGCAGATTTTGTAGCAGCTCAGGCTCCCTACCCGGGCTTGTTTATTGCCTTGGACATTCAGACATACTTTTATGATTCATAATCGTCCATAAAGAAATTCAGCTGTTACTTGAAATGCTCTGTTGGGAACACTCAGTAGTTATTAATTAATAATGCATCAGTAAAGCAACAAAAAGGCAGGTAAAGATGCAGTTAGAAGTATTGGCTGGGTCTCTGCTGCCTTCAGAATTGTGGTTATGTCTCGTTTCCCCAGGGTTAGCTCATCCTCGTGGCTCTGGGTTCTCCTCTTCATACTCCAGGCACTTTCTGTAGAAAATACTGACTGATGCATGAATTTACCCATAATTAAAAGTAAACCAAGATGCCTGTTAGCATTAAGAGGTATAAACAGACGCTTAACATTTTTTTCAGTGCCAGAAACCTGTCAGGGAGTTGTGAGAAGAGAACACAAAACCACTCAGTAATTTATTTTAAATGAAGAAAATTCAAGGCTAAGTGTAAGAAGGGAAAAAAAAAAAGCACACTAAAATCTACTTTGAACTGCTGATATATGTTGCTAAAGAGTTTTATAGATCTGTGCCACTTTATTACAGTGCCAGTGAGGATCCATGCTGTGAAAGTCAGTGCAAACCTGGTGTCAGTGGGGTTAGAGATGGACCAACTGAATGTTGCTGCTTTTGAAGATAAAAGATGGACTGTTGGGACATTTCCTATACCCACTGCTGGCCCAGAGCTGAGCCCTGTTTGGTGATATTTTTTTTGTATTTTTGCTTTCATGCTCATTACATTTGCAATGTGTCCTGTTTTTGTGTGGTAATTGGTAATCTGGAAAATTTACTTGGTGTGCAAGATTTAATATTAGGTTCTGCTGTCATGCTGACAGTGAATTAGCTTTTTGGACTCTATCATAAGTTCTCAGCAGGCACATATGTAATTAAAATGAGCCCACGTTGAGTTTCATATTAACACTCAAATCACCTTTGGCAAAAGGTCTCTGTGTTCTTTCGGGATTATACTCTAGGGCAATGTAATTACAGTGTCAAATGTAATTTTTACTTTTAAATACTCCTTCATTTACAATAATATTAAACTTTTCCATGCTAGTTCACTTTTGGATTTGTAAAATGATTTGTTCTAATAAAAAGGTTGCCAGCACAGGCATTCTATTTCAGATGTTATCTTCAACTCTAAGAAAGTTGTCCTGTTGAACAGCAAGCATCTTGTGTCAGGAGACATTGGATTGGTTTACATAAAAAGTCATTCCCAAAATAAAGTGTTCTTTCGTTAGGGAAAAGATGGTACTTGCTGTGACAGTAAGGTCAGGGTGGTCCAGTCTCATAAAAGAAGGGGTGAGAATGAATGGTGTGTGTGTGGATAAGCAGTTCACCTTCCAGCACGAGTGTCTTGAGAAATAATAATGAAGAGATTTTTCATCATTCTTCTAATGTCAAAACAAAGATGGGGAAATTGCAACTCAGATGTTTTTGATTCTTTTAGGTAGAATGGGGGATTGTTAAGGAGGCTCAAAGTTAATCTGCATTTATATAGATCAGGAATTGTTCAGAACTGGAACATGAAGCAGCATTTAGTTCAGACATGCTAATTCTTTTTTGATACTGATTTTACACTGTCCATTCTCCACTGATTTCAGAGGGGCTGCAGAGTGGGAGATGGACTGAAATGAGTTCAGCAGACAAACTGAATAAAGTTAAGTTCCTACTCTCCATTAACTCCTTGCCTTAACAATTAATATTTCTTCTTGGCTCAATTACAAAAAATCTTCAGGGGGTTTTGGCTTTTAAGGTGTGAGGAGGTCAGGTTCCTGCCAGGCAGAGGCTCATTGGAGTGTTTGCAGCAGCAGCTGCTGCGGTGAGAGGAGACCTTGCTGGAGACCTCCGTCCGTGTTTCCTGGTTCCCTGGGTTTCTGTGGGTTTCTCTGGGTTTCTCTGGGTTTGTACCTCTGTACTGAGCTGCTGCATCGGGGTCCTTGCTGCCCCTGCCCCTCTGGATAGTGAAGTACAGAACTATTTCTGCAACAAACCCACTGGGGCTTCTTTCCTGTCTCCTTCTCTGAGGTGCTCAGGGTCTGAGGGCTGTGCAGCACCTGCCCCTGGCCTGGGAGTGTGCAGGTCGTGGGCAGCTCTGCCCACCTGGCAGCCAGGGAGCCTTTGGGCTGTTACTGCAATCCTCTGCCAATGTTTCTTATTTCTCCTGGTCTCTTTTTTTAAATAAACATGTCATTTTACAATCTGTGAGATGTTTCTTGCGTTTCACACATTTTCATCTTCTAAATGAGGTTTACTTAGCAGTTTTGCAGCCAGTTGATGATTTTCATGCCCTGCTGTACCATAAAGGCCAAGTTGTGAATGAATTTGTTTGGGGCTCTGTCTTTTTAGAGGAGGAGGAACTGAATTACATCTCAAAACAAGTTGTTTGGGTTTTTTTTTTATTTTTCTCTTTTAAGCCTCCCCTTGTGATAGAGATGATCAAATAGCTTGTGTATGAATGAGAGATGGCAGGAGGAAAACCCAAATATTGGAAACCAATGCTACTGGATTACATCTAGACCTTCAAAGCAGTTTTTAGCACTTGCTTTACCTAATTAAAATGCATAACAACTTGGATGTGTGCCCTGTCTCACAGTGTGCTGCACCATTAAGTTATTCCTGGAGATCCACACTAATGCACAGCTCTCTTCAGCCAAGCTCCCCAAATTCAGTGGGGTGGGATAAGCTGTGCACAAGCAGAGCCTTCCAGTGCCAAGGTCCTGCTCAAACCTTGCCAGCAGAGAGGCAGCAGCCTTGGAAGGCAGGATCAGTCCCAGCTGCAGGAACTGGGAAGTGCCTGGGGCCAAATTTAGTACCTCTGACTGCTGACATGAAATGGAGAGTTGCAGAATGGAAAGAGACTCTGAGGGGCAGAGTTAAGATAATTTTAGAAATAATGTCCAGAATTATTTTTGTCTGTGAAAAATCAGCATTAATTTTTTGTTTCAGACATTGCACAGATACTCCTCTTGTGCAGTATAGAGCACACCCTTCTACAAGTTACTGTTTCAGCAGCTCCTTGACATCCAAGGGCATCATGGACCTGTTAAAACCGGAGAGAAATCTATAACTTATTTATAAATTATGGTTAAGAATGTATTTTGCATACAAATTCTCCCCAGATGCTTTTAGCAGAAGCCAGTAACTTATTTAGTCAATAAAGTGATGTTTTCTGAACACTGGATTTTTAAACTAAACTGTAATGTCTACTGAAATACAGAAGAATCGCTTTATGTTGCTTTTGTTGAACAGTTTCTGATGCCAGCAGTTTGATATTTCCTTTGTTTTCCTTTAGTGGTATGTTACTGGGATCCTTTTGTTTTGGAGTGAAAGTCCTTTATTTTAGCAACAAGACTATGCTGTTTCATTCTGTCCTTTGCCCATCACTTTAGGTGTGAACATACATCCTCGTGAGTACCAGTCCAAATAATTTTCATGAGAACATTTCAAAAACCAAGCTCAGTTAATTCATAGTAATTTGTTCCTTGCTGGCAAAACCTTTGTATTAGGAGTTGTTTTCCCTGTTGTTTCAAGAGGGTGAATGTTAAAAGTGCTGACCCTGCCAGATGTGTCAGGGCACAGGTTTGGTGCTGATGCAGCTGGAGTGGGGCTGCTCCAGGCAGGGCTCAGTTCAGAGGGTGGGGAGGGGGCTGTGGAGCAGAGCAGGTGCTCAGCAGCTCTTTGCTGAGTGGATGTTTCACTCGCACAGAACCCATCACAATGAAGCATGGAATTCAAGATATGATTTTCAAGGCACCCTAATTGGATTAGAGGGATTGTATTAACGATACGTTGGCTATGAAATGTTTAGAGGATTAATGCCCGATGGTTTTTTTTTTTCCCTTCTTAAACCACCTTTACTAATCCCTCTTGATCAGAAGCAGCTTCTGGAAAGCATTCCAGCCAGGAAGGAGAGCCCAGCCCTACCTTTCCCATCTCCAGGAGGAGAGACACAGGTTGTTACATGCACTGCACAGACCAAAATTCTCCATTTTGGTTAGATCCAGAGTACTCATTGTCACTGGTGCTTGTTTTTTCTAAAAATGTGAATCTTTATGCCCTTAATATTTTACATGTTAGTGAACAATTTTGGGGTGTAAGGGTGGCCTGTGCAAGAATTAGCATCCATCTGTTTCTCCTGTGTTTTAACCTGTCTCTGTATGCTAAAATCTAGCTGAAGTAGTGCAGTGTCATTTATTATTCAGATGTTATTGTAACTGAGCATACCATAAAATTACATTTTTGAAGTCTGCTGAAGGAACCAGTGTTAATTGCTTACAGTAGAATCTATTTGCTAGTGGAAATATCACAATATAATTATGTTGCGTTCTTCTGTCTGACAAGCAATATACCCGGAGAAGATTGGTCCTTTTTTTCTTCTCTGTTGAGTGAAATTATTCATGTGGAATACCACATTCATCCTGTAAGTAGTACACAGGTGCTTTCTGGAAGCACATAAACTGATCAATGATAAAATAATTCATGTGTTACTATGCACACGGGCAAAAGAGAAGTCCTTTGGGTCATTTGACAAAACCATTGCTCACCAGTGTCCTTTGACATAAAGGATATTTGACAATAGTTATGTGTCAAAAAATTAGTTATGCTGAAAAATGTATACTCTGAGTGCAGAAACTGCATTTGTTTCTGGGAGAAGCTTGTTTTTTAAGTGTGCTGTTTTACTTTAAATGTTTCAATTCCCACCGTTTCCTAGCTAATCTACCAGTGTATACAAACTCGAGGCATATATGTATGTATGGTACTTACACATATGTGAATCTGATGTCTCACACAGCTTTTATTGCCACAGTGTGAGATTCTTAGCAGAGCTTAGTCCCAGCCCTGCAGTCTTTGAAATCCATAAAGTTTAACTCAAAGGGGTGCAGAGGAAGCAGATCCTGACACCTTTGGAGTGAATCTGCACAGACCTGTGCTATTTATCTTTTCTCTCCCTTTTGACTGTATTGTGAAATTCCTATTAATTTCACTTGCACTGCAAGTGCCAGCTAAAGCATGAGGCTAAACTTTCCCATTTTGCCACACGTTGACACAGGGAACAGGTATGAGGGTTGAGTTTTGCTTTTGCTAGTGCAGCCTTTGTTCTCAGTACCTAACCTGACCTTTTCAAACTAGCTATAAAAAATACATGTGAAAGTCTTCACTTTTTTGGTCTGTTTCCAACATTATGTTCATAATTATCTTGAGCAGAGAATAAAGGCAAACTCTGTCCTTCCAATTCTACATTCAAAAAATAGGAGACAGATGTAATGGAATCTCAGAGGGAGGATTAACTTCGAGTTAACAGACCAGATACTCATATGGTATAAATTAACTTGGTTCTGGCCTTACACCAGCTGATTATAATGATTAACTGTTAATTTCTTAAGATTATTTGGAGGAAGCGATACTTTACATAGGACTTGAAAGAGGACAGCACAGTAAAACAGAAAGGGAAGACATTGATCAGGCAGGTAACAAACATGCTTTTATCTACCTATTCATTCCTTGGTAGTCTCAGCAGTACACAATGTCTCCTGGGAGGTTATGTGGAGTAGAGACGTGTGTAATTGCTTGTGTTTTCACTCCTTATTGATTATTCTTGCTGTGAGCATGAGAGGAAGAGATGGTGTAAAGGTTACGGTGTGCCAGTCTCCAAACACACTGGAACAGACACTCCAATCAGCAAAGGCTGTTTCAAATGCTAATTTGAAGTATAAGCCTTGATATACTTCTGTTGCTATTTTGCTTAGGATTTGTTATGTTGATACTGTTCCTTTCTTGTTTGCTGTCTGCCTTGGTTGCTCCGTAGTAACTGATTGGCTTTCAAGATTCTGTTCTTTGAAGGCTTAAACTTCCTGATGATTTGAGGCAGAAGAGAAAGTCTGAACTGAAATAAGGACATTTTCTACATTGTCTTCTTGTCCTGAACAAGAAATCTAAAGGCTTTTCCAGGAGAGAAGGGAGTGAGGTTCTTCAGAGAAGAGCTGGCCCCAAAGCTCCTTGTTGGTTTTGGCGTGAACGGTGGTGGGCCTGTCACTGGTGTCCCAGCTGGGATGTAATCCATCTGCAGCAAGAGGGCTGGCAGCCTCTGGAGGGCAATTCAGGCCACCTAAATCAGCAGTTGATTGTCCAGAAAATGCAAATTGTGAATGAGGTTTTATAAATGCTTCAGTCTGGGTTTGTGTCATCAGTTTTCTTGGGAGTGGTGGGATGACTTATCTTGTATGACAAATTCCTGTTCTCATCAGTTTGGGGCTGTTGATAGGAGCATCCTTAGCAACAACCAGTGGTGGATAACTAAACACATGCTTCATTTCAATCCTTTCACTTCTTGCCTTCTGTAACCTCTCCTCTCCTAATGAGCACAAGTCATCTTGGAGCACAGGAGCTGAATGAAGGGTCTCCTCCTGCAGTGGCTCACTGTCAGAGGAGGGTGTCTCCACACAGTAGGAAAACTCTCACACCTTATGTGTTAGCCATAAAAGACAGGACTGCTGTTTTTCCTTTTATCGTGGGTGTACTGTCATGGCACTGGTGCATTTAGGAGTTGTCCCTGGTTGCAGTGATGAGCTGGTTGGGCTCCACAAGTCTTGACTCTGAGCTGGGAATGGGCTGTGGGTATGTCCCAAGAGCCAAGCTGGAAAATCTCTTTTATTTGAGTGTCTTCTTAGGGCTGTATGACACAAGCACCCGTATATGGTGGTCTTCCTCTTTTTTTGTGGTTCCCAAGAGTGTTATCCCTCAGATGTTAAATCACAGAACCCAAGAATGGTTTGGGTTGGAAGGGACCTTAAAGATCATCCAGTCCCAAGCCCCCTGCCAAAGGCAGGGATGCCTTCCACTAGACCAGGCTGCCCAAGACCTTATCCAACCTGGCCTTGAACACTTCCAGGGTTGGGGCATCCTCAGTCTCCCTGGGCAAACTTGTTCCAGTATCCCACCACCTTCACAGTAAAGAATTTCTTCCCCATATCAAACCCAAATTTCCCTTCTTTCAGTTTGTACCCATTACTCCTTGTCCTGTCACCACAGTTCCTGACAAAGGCTCCCTCTCCTTGTAGGTCCCCTTCAGATACTGGAAGGTTCCTGTGAGGCCTCCACAGAGCCTTCTCTTCTCCAGGCTGAACAGCCCCAACTCTCCCAGCCTGTCTCCCCAGGGAAGGTGTTCCAGTCCTCTTATCAACCCCATGGCCTCCTGGACTTGCTCCGACAGCTCCATGTCCTTCTGCTGTTGGGGGCATCAGAACTGGCTGCAGCACTTCTGGTGGGGTCTCAGCAGAGCAGAGCAGAGGGGCAGAATCCCCTCCCTCGAGCTGCTGGCCACGCTGCTTTGGATGCAGCCCAGGATTTGGCTGGGTTTTGGACTGTGAAGTCAAAGGTGTAAGGTGCAAGAGGTATGAATGGTCTTTGCAAGGAAAATTTGTGTCTGTTCTTGTATCTGCTTTATGCTGTATCTCTGAAGTCCAATAATGTCACTGAATATAGTAAAAATAGCCTGATGCTCATTTAAAAGGCATTTTGTATTCACCCTAATAACACTGATCATGATGTGCTAATTGGCTGTTAATTGATATGATAAATACTATTATTATGAGATTTATTCTAATTCAACATTAATTAATGTACTGTTGCTTTTGAGTGTTATTTATTCATGGCAGTCAGTAGGAATAGGGAGAAGATGCTTGACTAACACACTCCAGCAAAACTACAAATAATTGAGATTTGTCTCCCAGGAATGCTACCATTTTCATAATTAGAATAGTCAGAAAAGCAAGCTTGTTAGAGAGATGATTGGCCTGCCTAGATAAGTATTGTAGTAAATTAAGTTTAGTGTGTGTTGCAAGTGCAGTATAGTGGAATCTGATAATTAGTCGGTCATTTGCAAATCATAAAAATGGTTTGAGTAATGACTCAATACTGACTGCAAGATAGAACAAATTTTTTGTTTGAAATATGGTAGGCTGCTTCAAACCAATGCTGCCTGCTTTTGCTAGAAATTTAGTGAATAGGAGTGTGCTGCTGCACACACACACGTACATGGACCCTGAAGGTTGATTTTGAACAGTTCTGTGTTATCCCAACTGCTTTTGCATGTTTTGTGGTAAAAAAAATTCTGTCCTTGATCTCAAGGTTTTTATATTTTTTCATTTACAATTAATTCTGCAAATCAGGTGAAAAAAGATATATTCACCGAATTTTCTGGTGCAGGGTGTCCTTTTGGATTTTTTTAATGGATGATGTCTGCCCCAATGGAAGTGGTGCATGCAGCACGAATGTAGCTGTAACAGGAGGATGACAAAGCTGGGAGGGAAATGTTTTCTTTTAAATTCCAAAACAGAGAAATATCTTCTGGATTTTTTCCCTTGGGATAAAATAGAAAAAATCATCTTCTTATGATCCAGCTGTGAATATGAAACAGTTCTACCTGTGTCCTCTATCTTTCTACCTTTCTTCTTCCATGCCCTTTATTTTTCTGTTCATGAACAGCAGAACTGAACCTACATCTGTAATTACAGTGAGTTTCCCTTTTTATATAAATTCTGCAGGGATGCAGAGCTGCTTATCAGCTCAACCTCACTGTAGAGAAACTTCCAGTGATCTCGTGAAGGGAATTTCCATCTGTAAGGCAGTGACTCTTCTCCTCTGACTGCCATAAGTTGATGCTGTCACCCTCTGAAATGATTAAAGAAGACTGAAAATACCCACATCAGCAGCTCCTTTGTTCCAAGCCAGGGCTTCTTCTCAGCATGGAAAGAACATTACTGAAATCTGTCTCTTTAATGTTAAATGCAGTAGCCACTGAGTGCTTCTAAATTATGCCTCACTGCTTGCCTCCTACCTTGCATTGATTTTTTGCTTATGGGTTACTGATCATATGAAGTTACACAGGATCATAAATTGCTGTAATTCTTGATAGAGTCTGAGACTGAAAAGTAGTAGAACAGGGTTGTTGAGATAAAACATTGCTGCCAAAAAATTGAATATCCACTCTTCAATAGCAGCGTGATTTTGGAAATTTTTTCCAAAGTGCTCAATGCTAACTCAGAGATAAAAAGTACAGGTAACAGCAATTTTAAGGAAATCTACAGAACAAACTAGCAATACTTCTTTAATTCTGTAAATCATAACCATCCCTTTCAAATCCCCATGCCTGGGGACAGGTGTGCAGAAGATCATCTCAACTGATTTCACCTCACCTACTTTGCTAAGCAAGTTAAAACCCACTGGGAGAAGCCAAACCTTGACCAGTCATGGTAATGATCTTCCTCAGGAGCTTGGTTTGCTTCCCTAGAGCCCCTCACGGACCTGGGCAGTGGATGTGCTGGGCTCAGTGGGCACTCAAGGTGCTGATTCCTTTTCATGGTAGATATCTTATTTTCCAGAGGGGTCTTCTGCACAGTGAACAGACTAGTGACCAGTGGGCATTTTACTGGAGGTGAAAATTGGCATCCCAAAGTTGGGGTTAATGTTGCTAAAGATAGTTTTCTAGGTTCTGGCATAGGAAAAATTGTCTTTTCATCTGACTGACACACGCTGTGCTTCAGAAGTTGCCTCTCCTGTGCAAGGTGTCCTCAGTGGAGGGTACTGCAGCAGGACAGGCCATCCCCTCTGGAGCGATGCTCCTGCTGTATGGGACCACTGGGGCTTAGCTCCAGCAAGAGTTCTGCCTCAGGCCAGGAGAACGTCGCTGTTATCAAACCCTCAGACCAGGACTTCTTATCAGGTCCTGATGGCTCTCTGGTAAACTGCTCAGTGACACTTTCTGTTGTTTTTATATAACTCCCAACTACTTCTATTACTAGGTCTGATACAAAATTTTTGTGTTCTAAATGAAAATGTTGTATTTATTTATTTGGTTTTGGTCTTGCCACCATTTGAACAAGGCAAACCTGTTTCTGCTCTAATCAAAATGGAAAACATTTTCGGATGAAAGCCAAGCCTGGAAATTTTCAACCTGCTGTGTTGTTGAGTTGTGAGCAATTGAAAAGGAGTTTATAGTGGAAATCTGAGTTCAGCAGCTACACTCAGCTGGCTGCTGCAGAAATGGTCCCTGCCTCTTTGGAGCGATTATGTCTCATACTCCTGCTGTAATGACAGGGCTTCTGATTGCATTTATGGATGTAATAGCAGTAAATAGTGTGCTGAACTACACAGCAATAACTCTACTAATGTCCTCCATCCATTGACTCAGGGATCAAGGCACAGTGTATGCACACAGCTGTGCTCAGATGAAGTCAGCAGCATCCAGGTATCTCTGTGCAGAGGAAATCTGTTGGACAGCCAGGACAATACCAAACTGAGAACAGAAGGTGATGGATTGATTAACAAAACATAAGATGGCTCACAAGATGGATTGAAAGGCTGCTTTGTGCTGCTGGGGAAGTATGATGCCATTAATTAACAGTAGAGGTAAGAGATCAGCAGGCTGGCTCTGAGTTACATTGTGGAATGATTGAACATAATGTGGCATCACAACAAATGTGAAAATGATTGCACTGTCTTCATTATTCTGGCATTTAGTAATACGGCAACAGTTGAAGATTAAACCCTTAATTATGAGTATTGATTTCTCTTGGCACAGAAAGTACAAGTTAAAATTGCACTAGAGCTGAGATTCTCCTGTTATCTTCAGAAACAGGTACCAGTTTTCCTGCTAACACACTGATGCCAGGCCTTGAGCAGAAAAGAGCAGCTTTCACTTTTCTCAGTAAGTTTGTGAAAGACATTTGGTGACAGAGCAAAGTGCCATGGTTTGTTTTCAGTGGAGGACAGCACAATAAATACTCTGATACAAGGGCTGGAAGATGTTTGTTATGAGCTGGGTGTGCACTTCCCCTTCCGTTGAGGCTCCAGTTTCTCTGGAGCAAGGCCATGTGAGAAGTCGCTCTTCTATCCTCTGTTCCTATCGTGTAATGAAACAGCAAACTTTGAGGAAGCCTAAGACAAGTCCTGCTTCAAGGCCAGAGCTGTTTCACCTGTGCCAGCTGGCCACAAAGAGGATGTTCATTTGCTCTCCCCACTGACTCGTGTGCAAAGCAATTTTGAGGGTAGAGCTGTGCTCTCAAGATGGAACTGTAACAATCATATTCTTCACGGGTTTTACTTTGTATTCACATTGTGGGGTTTTGATTATGGTTTATAAAGCACTGATGGTTTCTGTTTTATTTTGTATTGACTTCGTGGGCTTTTTATTGGGGTTTGTAAAGCACTGATCTGTGTAAATCATCCTAGAAAGAAGGAATTCCCTAAACATGTAGGAAACTTCATTCAACAGGCAATACCCACACTCAGAGAAGCTTTCTAGGTGAGATGGAGTGCAGCTCCAGTTCCACTGAGACTGCACCAAGTGCCATAGGAGATGGAAATTCTCTTGTGTTGGCTTGACTCATTTTTCTTGGAAAGGCAGGCGATGGAATGTTGAGAGGTGACAAGTGTAGTGAAGGCTGGGGAGTGCTGCAGAGGAGAGAATCCGCCCATGAATCCTCTGTACCTGGTGGGTGAGAAGAAGGTGGTTTTGACAGCTGCTTTTTGCAGGACTGAAGTGACTGAGGGTGGAGGCCAGTGGAATCAGCACCCGGATTGAGCCTTAGTGCACGGGGGGAAGGCAGTGTCGTGATGCACTGAAGGAGCTGTCTTCCTTAAAAGTGCTTCCTTAAAATGCTCTTAGATTTTTATCACCAGTGAATGGTAGGATGTTGAGTGAAATCCCCTGATGCATTTTCTGCATATCCTGTCCCAACAGCCAGCAGAGGATGCGCTCCTACCTGAGGCAGGTCATTAACATGCCAGCCCTGACATGATGTGCTAGGCTTTGGTCTGCACAAGTTTTACAGAAGTGAAGTGGATGGAGCTATCCAGGTCTTGACATTGGTCATACAGATCTGAAGTCCTACTGTTGCTTTTAGTAAGCAGATCCTCAGTTGAAGGTTTCCTGCCCATTTCATCTTCTTTGCAAACCAGGCTGGTTCTTTTTCAGTGGTCTGCAAAACAGAGGGTGCTAAGCAGCCATGAGCTAAAACCAGGGAAGTGACAGTATAGAGCAAAGTAGCAGATAGTCTGATGGAAAAAGTGTAACATTCTTCCTTTGTGAAACTCTAAGCAGCCAAGAATAGGATTATATTTAAAAAGCCATAATAATATCGAGGTGGTAAATGCAGGTGTAAAACTCTAAACCTAAAAGAGAAGGAAGGAACAGGCACATAAAAAAAAAAAAGGTTAGAGAAGGAAAACAGCAGAGAGCAAAATAAGTCACTGCAGGAATTTATTAGAGAAAACTGATGCAGTGAGGTGGCATTTCAGGTGAAAATTTGAGAGGATTTTGTTCTCAGTAATTGCTAGATAAATGATAGTGTAGGTATTGAAAGCAAGTTAGATTAAAATAAAAGACCCACTATATGACTATTTTAAATTCCCCTCACCTTCTGCATATCATTGCAGAAAGCCACTGATTTCGGAAGGGAGGTATCCAAAAATGTAATGAAAACCACTAAAAATATTTGAGTCCATTGATGGGAATCATCAGCTTGAAATCAAAGCAGTTTAAAAGAAAAATGGCTTGTTTTTGGAATTGCAATTGCCCTTCATTCCCCTGTCAGTTCTCTTTGCAAGCACATTTTCTTTCTCTCACAGTGCCTTTTTGTCCCTGTCACTGTGCAGAAACCCTGAGCATGTGTGTGGTGAAGCTCATCAGCTGCACAGGAGAAGCAGTAGAACTGGGCATAGGCTAATGGCCATAATAAACAAACTGAAAATTATAGAATAAATTAAATTTAAGCTTTCTTTCTAATATTTTAATATTCATCTGAGTCTTACTGAACCAGTGGTGGAGGGTATTTTAAAGAAATACCATTTAAGTTGTTTGAGTTCCTGTGTAAAGTTAAGAGTGACTTACGGGGCTTGGAATTTCCTAATGTCTGGTCTGAATACAGCTGGGGCAATAAAGTCGCACTAATTTATGAGCAGTGCTACTGCAAAGGGATGTTCCTTGAGGGGCTGTGGACAGGAAGGGTCTGCTCTCTGGGGCAGGGGGCCTCTGGGACTTCACAGGCTCTTTGGTGTTCTGGATCTGTGTGTGTTCCTGTTCAGGGATGGAGCTGCCTTTTAGCCTTTTATGTAGTCCAGCAAAGAGCCTAATGCTTGGCACAAGGCAGCCCTGTGACATGTGCAGCTGTCCTGGGGCTCCAGGATGGGAAGAATGGACTCTGACTTAAAGAAGTGTGCTAGGGAAGCACTGCTGAGGAGAAACTTGAAGGGAGAGTTGGGGGAGATGCTGAAACCATTCCCTTCTGAGATGTGCTGCTCCCACGTTGCAGCAGGATCTCTCTCTCATGGTTGTCTGAAAGGAGTGTTTCAATTACTCAAGGGCATTTCAGTACAATTAAGGGGATTGTTTGATCACCTAAACAGTGATCATTCTTGCTCTGCAAACATTCAGTTGGTCTGGTTTTTCCAAATTTATACTACTCCCTTGAATAAGAAGATGCACAGGAAGGATTAGGCAAAGGTCTTTTTTCTGTGTCCAGCATTTGTTTTGTAATTATTACATTTTGGAAAAAAAGAAAGCTTTTGATATTGTTTACTTTTATCAACATATGTTTCCAGTTTCAAAAACCTGGGGAAAAGCGTCTTTCTCTTACTCTCACTTCATACTTGGCAAATGTCTTCTTTGTTGCTCCTTATATCCGATCAAACAGACATGAGCATGTGTTTTTAATAACTGCAGGAGATGTTTTGGAAGGTGCAGTGGGCTTTGTAGATGTACTCTGGCTGTCTGATAACTGAGCCCAGAACAGCCTCAAATTTGTCCTGCAGCCTAGAGCAAGTGTCTCCACTGTCTGCAAAAGGAGTCTTGAGGTGGTGGGGATGTGGAGGTGAGAGGAGAAAGGGGCATCACAAAAGGCACTAAGTGCAGAAACTGGGTAACAGCTCAGATCTTAGGAATTTGAAATTGTACCCCTGGCAGGGGGGATGTACACCAAGTAATTCTTAAGACAATGCTATTCCTTTCATTTAAAAAAGGAATAAAGTTAAAATATGCAAGAGGAACATTTGGGCAGGAGGAATTTTTTTGGCTTTGAGGTACTTTCCTTCTTTGTCTGCTAATATTCAAAATTTCAGGTTCTTTTTTTTGTTGTTCTTGAGAAAGGTCCTTGCAAGGTCAGAGCACTGAAGAATGGTGTTGTTTCACTGAAGAACGAATGTTAGGTTTTGGATAAAATGGTGGTTTTCTTACATTGTGTTCAGGTTTTTGAATTGCAAAGTGGGTACACAAACCAAAACCAAAGCACTTTAAATTCCTTATTAGAAATGTCCCTCCACCTCTTCAGTTTATCAGCACATCCTGTCTGAACCTCACACTGCGGTGTTTGCTTTAGAAAAGGAAGACCAGAAATTACTCTGTTAAAATAAAAATGAACAGGAATTTTAAATAGTACTGGAAGACCCCCCCCCCCCATGAAGAAGTGAAGATATGCAGGTTGCATTTAAATGCTCCAGGGCACATCTGCTGCTACAAATAAATGCTATCAGTCAGTAATCCTCAGCAGCTGTTCGGTAGCAGAGTTCCCCCAGCTTCTCAGCAGAGCTGTGCTGATCATGGGAACGAGCAGCTTTGGCTCAACAGGCTGTTTCCTTCTGGGGGAATGCCGGCCTTGTCATTGTTTGAATACTTCACACACTGCTTACAAACTTGGAGGTGATTCCTTTGAAGGTTCAAATGTCTGTACTCAGGTGGGGCTTGGTCCAGCTCATAAACACCCGGGTGTTTGTCCGTGCTCCTGCAGCCTTGTTCAGCATGAGGCCCACGGGCATGGGCTGCTGCCCAAGGGGTGATGGTCCCGTGTGGGGACAGAGGAGAGGGCTACAAACTGGATGGGACACAGGCTGGCACCCCTCATGAGTTCTCACCCTGCCTTACAAAGGGCTTTGAAGAAAGAGCCCCGGTGGAATGTGTACTGCTCTCTGCACCCCTGCCCCGTGGATACACTCAGAGATGTCCTGTGTTTTGTTTTTGAACAGGAAAAGCCAACAACAATGTACAGTGGGATGAGGACTCCGTAGAATACATGCCAGCCAACCCAGTCAGGATCGCATTTGTCTTGGTTGTTCATGGCAGAGCTTCTCGGCAGCTCCAGCGCATGTTTAAGGCTATTTACCATAAAGACCATTTTTATTACATTCATGTTGACAAGGTAATATATCACTGGTTATAAATTGCCTGTCTCACCATCTGTCAGTCTACCCATCTTTGTCATCTTCTTCATCTTCCTTTTACCTCTGCTGCATAAAGTGCACGTCACTTTTCGTCTCTCCATCTATTACGTGTTTGGAGCCTCTTTTTTTTTTTTCCTTGAATTTTCTTTCTTGTTATCTTCTTTATGTAACAGCCTTCATTTCTCCTTCTATGTCAATGAGTATCTCCCCTTGTCTCTCTGTTGAACATTTAGTTAGCAGTAATTGATAAGTTGTGCAGACTGAGGTGGTGGCCCATTGGATGGAGAGCTGACCTGAGGTGCCTTGGGCAAGAGACACACTGTGAAAGGGAGGTGGTAGCAGTCACCTCTTTACAAGAGCCCTTTGGGATCTACAATGACAAATGATGAATAAAGCTAATCACCCTGGTTAGCGATTACTGTAGTTGTAATAAAAAATGTTAAACAAGGTACTCTGTACATTTAGCAAAAGAAGGGTGTAGACCATAGTAAGTGAGGGCAAAGCAATGGCAGCACTCAGTGAGTCAAGAAGTAGGGTTGGCCTTTAGTGAATACAGGGAGAGTTAATTTTGGACAGAATAACTTGAATGTATTGCTCTTTTCTCCTGTGAAGCGATCCAATTACTTGCACCGGCAAGTGCTCCAGTTTGCCAGCCAGTACCCAAATGTGAGAGTCACCCCTTGGAGAATGGCCACTATCTGGGGAGGAGCGAGTCTTCTGACCACCTACCTGCAGACCATGAAGGACTTAATGGAGATGAGTGACTGGCCCTGGGATTTCTTCATTAACCTCAGTGCTGCCGACTATCCAATCAGGTACAATGAGTATTTTAAGAATGTACATGTTTTGTTCCTAAAGAAACTAAGTATGGCTGTAAGTCATGACGTGTCTGTGCTGCAAGGAGCAGAGGTGCAGTTTCTTTTGTTTCACAGCAGAAAACTCCCGTTGTGAGCTGGTGTCTGACAGCCACACTTTAGCCAAGGATTCAGTCACCTGTCTGTACCTTGTGTGTCTTCCATTTGCCTGGGGGGGAATTGCACTGAGAGGCTGCTCTAGTTAGTCATTATTTCCAGCACAAGGGGCACCTGCAAGAGGGGATGAGTAAAGTGGCCAGAAGTGCTGGAGCTCAGCAAATGAATCCCAGGCATGGAGAGATTCCACCCTCCCAGGGCTCTGATTAACAGTTTGATTTGATGTCTCAGCAAGTATTGAAGGTACTCCTCTCCCTTTTTTCAGTACTTTTTCTGTGGAGGATAATGGTTGTAGAAGTGACAAGTAAGTTGCTAGGAGTCAATTATATCTTCAGCACCAATCGTTGCCTGAATATCTTTATTCAGATGGCATCAGGCAAAGAATTTCACACACAATCACATGCTAAGGCTTGTGATTTTGAGTGAAATTATATTCTTTCTGGATTTACATCACCCAGGCCTCAGAGCTGCATTCTGTAAGTTTGCTACATTGTGCAAAAGTAGATGGTCCATAAAAAAAACCAACCCAAACAAACAAAAAAAACCACCAACAAGAAAACCCACCCAAAAACCCCCAAGTGTCCTTAAACTCTTTTTAGGTTTAGGCTGTAAGAGTTACTAAGAAGAAGGAAACATGAAATTCTCCTTGTGGCTTCTGTTTCCCTCTGTGCTGAAATGAATCAGTGAAAGGGGAAGTGACTTTCTTGGGTGGTTGCCTGATGAGTGATGATACAACATGGTTTTAATACTCCTGCAAGAGAAATATGCTTCCACTGGTTAGGTTTCTCCAAGATCTCTCCCAAAGTATGAATCCCTTCCTGAAGGTGCTCCTCGGACAGAAATCACCACTGAAGTGAGCAATGACAAAACCCCTGAGGAAGGATTTTGTGAGGACTGACAAAAGGCTTTATTGCTGGTGCCCATTTCTAAGCACTCTTGGTGAAATGCAGCACATTTTGGGGAGAAAGATTAGAGCACTAGAGTTACTGAGACTGCCTTGATATTAGAACATGGGGATTTGAATTAAGAAATCACAGTACTTAAACACTTCTGGTGTCCAACAGGAAGAGAATGAATAATTTTGACATATCAACCTTGTTTATAAGGGAGAGTATGCAGTTTTCTGTATATCTGTTGAGTTACAGGAAAAGCTAGTTAATCCCTATTATTCACTTTCCTGATGAGGAATGCTGTATTGATGCTAAAAAGTGGACTAATGCAAGACCATAAAGGAAGAGGTAGGTGATGGCACTGTGAATCAAACAAGATAAATTGTAGGAGAATGACTGCTGAAGGTCTGGTATGGTTACAGACTAGTGCCAGCAGGTGAGTCCAGTCATCCTGTGGTGTTGAGTCCACCCTAGCCACCGTGTAACGCTGAGGCCATGACCTGGGGCAGTCTGAACTGCTCCTAGTTCCCTGTGGAACAAGTCAAACCACAGGGCCAGGTGGGGTTGGTGGCTGGCAGACCGGGCCACAGCGAGCACAGGCTTTGTGGAGCAGCCTGCAGTCGGTTCAGTGTTAAGGGATGTAATAATGCTGGGCTGCCTTGGTCATTCCAGCTCTGCCCGAGTGCCATCCAGCTGCAGCCATTCCAGCTGCTTGTTCCTTCAGAGGGGCTGTTCTTGGAGTTCTGTGAGTGCTTCCCCCTTGCTCTCAGAGCTCTGTGCTGGGCTCCTGGTGGCTCTCAGCCCCCGGGCAGGTCTGGAGCGCTCCCTTCCCTTTCTGCCAAGCACTCTGTCACCAGAACTGAAGGGAACGTGCTTCCTCTTCACACCATGATGCACTTCAACACAAATTAAGAGAACTTTTTCAGTGCTGCAACTTCAATGACAGTGACTTACAAGCAATGTTGCGTATTTTTTAAATACGGAATATTACTGCTATAAACCCTGGAAAATCTTATCTCATCAAATATATATATGAGTCCATTTCATTTTCATGATGAAGGTGCCATAAATTATTATTATTTATAATCTTTAGGAAGGCATTACCTCCCTACATACCCCAGGGAGAGCTGATTGTTTTTCCAGGAAATAGTAAATAGGGTGTTTGAGGGATTCTTTTTGTTCTTTCGGACCCCATGCCATGATTTGTCAGATAATGGGCTAGGGACACTTTACACTTCTCTCTGGTTAGTCATATTGCAGTGGGTTTTGCTAGGTTTCCCTGCATAAGAACATATGAATTTTGTGGATTAATAGTTTTTATCCAGAGCTGCTTCATATTAAGCTTTTGCTTCCCATCTGCCATTCCATCTGTAATACTGAAACCTTTACTACTTCTCTTCTGATAATAAAAGCTAATCCAGCCTTCTAAGTCAAAAAAACATACTCAATATGTGGGGTTAATACAATATGATGAAGCCTAAATCTGCCGAGGGAGTAGTCTGGTATGTTCACAGACTACAGCAGAATTGCCAGGAGCCTTTCATCCTTCAGAAGAGATGTCCAGAAGCAGATGTTAAGCATCATACGATATAAAGGCATGGGGGAAAATATTAGAACTATTCATTTTGTGAGGGAAACAATTAAAAATGTGTAAAATAAAACATATGCAAGCCAGAAAAATCCAGATACCCTTATTATTCCTCCTCATGCCTGAATGTTTTGTTTGTGGAGTCTGTAGGTCCAGCAGTAGCACAGAGGAGGTGTCCTAATCCATGTGCTTCTCCCTGTTACTGCAGTACAAACCACTGGCAAGCAGTCTGGACATAAAGGTGCCTCCAACAAAAGCTCTGCATTTCCCTCTAATCATGAGGCTGTTTATTGGCCTAGGTGAAATGATGTGGTGCACTACCCAACCTTGACTTCATTCAGCTCTGTTAAACATTCTCAGCAGGAAAAGGAGGGATGGAATGGCTAAAGACAAACCTCCACAAGCAGCTCAGAGGTGGGAGGTTGTGTGACTGCCCCCCTTTTGCTTGGGCTGGTGAATAAAAAAGGAACACATGCTTACAGGGTTCTCAAGAAATCATCTCTCACAGTCATTGCATTCATAAAAAAGTGAAAGAAAACAGCACCTTCCTTCCCTTTCCTTGACTTTTTAAATTTTAGTGGTATTTTTTCATAATTTAAGATCTTTCGAGAGCCTCTTTCAAGACCATGTGGGAAAGGTATTGATGTCTTCAACCTCTTACTTTACATGGGTATCTATTTGCATTATTTATTGTCTCTGACAAACAGCATAAAGTAGTCAACCTTATGTTCAGGGACTGAAATTTCACTCCCAACAAGGTGAACTGTGGTAGAGCATCTATTCATGCTGAATGTTTAATGTGATTGCAGGAGTCCTTGGATAATGTGGCAGGTGAAGTGTTGCACCACTTAAATTAAGAAGTTTAATGAGATCGTTTAACAGTGAATGTCATGTCAGTGCTTACCTGGCCACAGAGCTTGTATAAAGAATAAACATAATGAAACATTTGAACTATTTATAATTTACAGTAAATCACTGAGCCTCAATCACCAAAGGGATCACCAAATATAATTGCCAGCTAATGCTTGGTCTTCAATAAAGGTCAAGCAAAATTATAGGCACAAGCTTGGGGAGTGCTTCAGAATAGTAAGAGAATAAAGTGTCTTCTTGATGGAGCCAGGAATGCAGATACAACTGCATTTTCCATTATGGGCAATCAGGTATAACAAAGGAACTTAAACCCAGTGAAACTGCTTCTGTTTTGCTGCTTGACATTAATTTAGGATGAAGTTGTGTAGCCCTGCTTTCCATAAAATCCTGTGTTGTGAAGACTCAAGTAAATGAGACACATTCAGTAGAAGTTTTGGTCTGGCACTTGAATGAAATGTCTGTCACAATACAAATAGCACCTGAGGTTCTACACTCTGCAGGGAGGAGATGGGATGATCTGACTGGGCCTGGTGCTTTAAACAGGTGCCAGTATGGAGATTATCTTTGCCAATCAGAATAACACTCAGAAATTAGGAAAAGTGAGCTGACAAATCACTGTTGACTGACCTGCGCTTGCTTCGTGGTGTTGCCCTCTGTTGGTCGAGGTAACATTGGCTGATACAAAACCAAAGTGATGACTTCTAAATGAGGGCCCTGGGCCAGAGAATATTTGCCAAGAGTGAAGAGGTGGGAGTGCAGGGAAGAGGTGGGAGTGCAGGGAAGAGGCCTTCAGGTTTTCGTTCTTTTGGTAGAAAATAATTAAACCAACAGATTTTAGAAAGAAGGTCAACCTTTGGAAAAAATGCTTCAGCACTTTTTCAAGTTATTTTTCGGGTGCTAGAACTACCTGGAAGATCATTTCCTTGTTTCTGCCACTGGCTCAGTTTCATCCCCTGCAAAGCATGGGTGACCACCACTCTATAGAAACTACATCAGGGATGATTTCTGTTCTGTCCGATTTACCGTGACCTGCCCCGATTTCCCCTGTGACAAATGACACAACCTTTGGAGCAGGTGACTGGAAAAAAAGTGAGAGAATACAGTTTGCATGGAGTGGGTACACCAGACTGGAGCTATCCAGCTGCTCTTGCAAAACATCTCAGCTTTTGCAGGCTTGAAATGCAATATTGGAAATACAGGAAAATCTCCTCTTAGAACTGAAACAAAGCACTTAGATTCCACATACAGCACTCTAGCTTTGTGAGAAATGTCTGAGACCCAGTTGTGCCCTCTTGGTGGCTGTGAACTTAGAAATCCCAAAGCCAGCAGGGCTCATGAGAGCTGTGTCATGGCAAACAAGGCAAAGCCATTGGCTCAGAAGGCAGTTCCACTTTCTCTCTCTCACTTCTCATCATTTTGACTTGACTTAATTGAACAATTCTGTTTCTCACTGCGATTCAGACTTCAGAGCTGTCCTCCACAAATATCTCCTTCCTGGCACTACATAAATTGGTGCTGGACATGAAAGCCTGGCTAAAGGATACTGACTTTCCAGGGCTGAATTTGAGCTTACACCCCATGTGAAGTGTTGCAGCGCTGATCTGAAGGCCGTGCCACTAGAATAATGTACCAGGCACGAGGCAAATAGTACAGTGTTCTCTGAAGGGCCCTTTGGAATGTTATCCTGGGCTGCAGCACTGCTCAGTCGTCTGCCTACATCGAGATGGGAGTGCAGCACAGGTCGCTGTTGCACTACAACATCTGTTCAGATGCTGGCGCCTGAGGTTTTTATCTCAGGATTGTCACTGACACTGAATGTGGTTTTGTTTGCTCGGAATATCTTTATCTGGCAAGCCAGATGTCAATCCACTCTTAATGCTTCACAGGGAATCTTTTTTCCTGTCCAAAAGGAACTTTATCAGTGTTTTTCTTGAATCTGCATTCTCTGAGAATTTCAGATTTGCTTCTATCTTTAATCCCTCAAATAACCTTTTCTCCTCTTCTTTCCTCACTTTGCTAGCACATTTGCTTGAGATTTATATATATTTTGAATGTTACCTTTTTGATCTGCTGTTCCATTTCTCTGTTTTGCTGTTAAATTATCAATGGTTGGCAAAGCAGTGGTTTGTGGGTTTTTTTGGTCACAAATGGGTGGGGTGGAATGTGGAAATTATTGTGGCTTAAAAATTTTATTTACATCTGATGTTAACATAATGTTTTCTTCAAGCTGGCAAATGTTAGTGATGGGAGGCCCACCCTTTCTCTGTGCAGCCACAGCAGCTGAGGTTACTCCTTCTGCCCTCCCCTCCTGGATTTAAGGATTTAAAGCAGCTTTTGCTTTGGGGAACTGTAACAGCTGCAGCTCGTAGTAACTCTTCGGATATTTAGTATTTCTGAGATGTGCTCCATAGCCTCAGTCTGGCAGCAGAAATAAATGCACCCCAAACTGGAACTGGTTTGTCTATCCAGGCATCTTTACAGTGCCTGGAGAACAAAGATGCATCAATAAGGGACAGTTCTAGAATAGGATTTTTACTCAAAGTACCCTTGTACTTGGCAGCATCTTACCCTGTTGATTACAGTGCTAAACATGGAGCCCTTTATGTCTTTCTCTGAGAACTGAGACATCTGAGCCAGTGCCTGGACCCCTGGGGGAACTGCCTGGCAGATGAAAGCCCCAGATGCCAAACCTGCAGTCTGACGGGCGCTGCAGCCCCTGAGCCCACGTTGGGCTGCCTGGCTGGTGTCCCCTTCTCTTCTGGTTTGGCTCTGGGGCTGCTCACAGGGAGGTCCTCAAGCAAAGAGCCAAAGGGTTTTCATCTGTTTGCCATTTGCTTTCTGGATGTAATTTATTTTTTACTTATTTATGACTGAGAAAAATGTCTGTCTCCTAAAAGAGAGTTAAATGTGAGTCTTGCCTGGATTCATTCAGCAATCGGCCTGATCCGTACACAGTAACAGCACAAACGTTGTGATAACCATCATTTCCTAGGCTACAGTTGCATCTTCTGTCTTCAGGATGCTACAGCAATGCCTGGAACAGTATTTTTGTGAGGCGAAGTGGTGGGGCAGAGGAAGGCATTGAGCAGCATGAGGGATCTCACCAGCTCCATAGTTCTCCTTCACAGCTCCAGGGATATTTACCAAACCTGTTCTTCACTTACAGCTTGTCTTTGCAGACAAACGGCGTGGGGGGACCGAGTCAAGAAAAGAGTCCTTTGTGCAGAATGGCTCCTGTACTTTAAATCCATGGTTAGCAGAGTTCCCCACTGGCTGCCCCGTACTGGCAAACCCTTCCCGTGGTGTTTAGCTGCTCACTGCGTTCCTGGGCAGGGAGCTCCAGGGGGGGTTGAGCTCTGGTGGGATGTTGATCGTCAGGGAATTCCCAGGTGTGACTTTCTCTCTTGCGTGCTCTCCCACAACTTTGCTCCAAGAGACTTTTACTGTGGATTAAGTGTGAGGTGGGTAACAAAAGCTGCAGAGAAACAGGTCCTTGTCATGCTTACCTGGGATGAGCAGAAACGTTAATGTCTCTTCAACTCACTTGTGTTTTGTCTTTTTTTTTTTTTTCCCCCCAGAAAGTTCAGTGAAATCATTGTCAATTCCAAAAGCTAAAAGTTCTTGAAAGAGGGAAACATTCCTATTATGGCATTGCATTTTAAACCTGCTCTTCCTTTGTGGTCTCACTGAATACTCTCAGGAAATTAAAACCTGCTGAAATTGACATTAAGACACTCTTTTGTTTAGATTTCAGGATGCCACTTACAATAAAACAGCTGCAAAATAATATCTGGTGGCAGTTCAAAGTGAAGATAACACAACCTGTGCTATTATACCTTTCCCAAGTCACTCTTAAATAGCTGAGAACCAAAAGGCCGTTAAAGGGTGAGCCAAAATGTTGTTCTGATTCAGCCCTTTAGGGGTGATATTGAAATAGGAAGGAGAAGGAGAGATGAATAGATAAATTCTTCTCCTTGAAACTGTAAGAGTTGAATGGTATTTGATGTTGAAGCTTTTTCAGCTCTCACAGCTCTGTAGACCAAATGCAGGCTCTGTGAGCGTGCCCAGTGCTGCAGAGCTTGGGTGGTTCACAGGCGAGTAGGGCACCTCTGTGTGTGGTGTTCCTCATCTTCAGGGATGGGCTGCAGAATGTGTCTCTCTTGCTAAAGCTTCTTCTTATTTTTCTTTGTAGTCCTGACTAGTACTAAGTGGTCAAAACTTTGTACCTTGGGATGCTGTGGAAGCTTTGACCTGGTAGTGCAGAAATCCCAGACCTGCATTCTGCTGTGCAGTCCCAGGTAGAATCAGGGACTAGTTGGCTTTTACAGTTGCACCTTATTGCACTTGAGTACTCTTCTGCTCGTCGTGCACAGCACTACCAGAGCATTTGTGTGGTACCTCTGAATCTCTGTATAAACAGCAGTGCTGGAAGCCACTGCCTGGCCCATCTGTAGTTCCAGGCTGATGGGAGGGGACGAGGCCCTAAATGGTTCATCGTAGCACATTCCACTCTGCTGCACACAGTTTAATTATATCCATCACTCAGCATTACTTGATGAACCAGCTGTAGGCACGAGCATCCCTAAGCTTTCATCAGGATAATTGCACTCTTTGCCGCATTAGGAACTGGTTTGGGGCCAAGTCTTTTCCAAATTCAGAGTTGATCTTGGTTTAAAAGTTTGCTGCCACAAAGTCACTTCTAGCAGGTCATCTTGCAACAATGCATTCTTGGGGCAGCTGAAGGCTAAAAGGTCTATAAATCCTAATTGGTTATTTGTGTCACCTTCTGGCTTTAACTGGAGCAGCCCCAGATGTTTTAGCAGTGGCTCAGATCATTGTATTCTGCTGATGAGATGCATGGTGCCAGTCAGGTGCAAGGCAGCTTCCAAATGATTTCCATGGCAAGGGCTTGCAGGGACCGTGTCTCTGCTTGCTCTGTGAGGGTCAATGTCATTGCTGAATCCCTGTGCAGCTGGTGTTGTGTAGGCACTGAAGCTGTTCCTGTGGGGCTCAAGTCACGTTGCAGTGGCAGCTGCAGAGCTACAGCTGAAGGCTAAAACACCCTGATCTTTGTTCTCTGTGGGAAACTGGTACATGTGGTGTGTCAAGAGATACCAGTGCTGGGTATCATCACAAAGTGCCTGGAGAATCATTTGTGAGCCATTGCAGCCCAGGAGGGGCGAGGCAGCCGGGACATGGCTCCAGGTCACAGCCTGTCCACTTGGCAGTGCCAGGAGATCACTGGTGGCAGACTGCCTACCTTAAGTTCACATGCCTTTTCTAGAGTCTTTTCTTGAGTTGAAGTGAATCACTGGTTCTCTTCTGATGGAATAAGACTGTGTTGGTTGCAGCTGTGTTGAGCACAGCAGTGAGCAGGAACATCAGCCTCCCACCCTCCCAGCTGTTTTCTCTGCAGCCCAGTTACATCAGTTAGTGGATCTGTACATTCCCCTTGCAGACACCCTCTCTGCCACACATATGTGCCTCATATCCCAGCTCTGCATTCTTCACTGACTTACTCCAAAACAGTCCCAACCAAGAGTAGGGCAAGTCATCAGCTGGCACAAATTGTCAAAATAAGATCACTGCTCAACCCAAATAAAGGTAACAAAATGTGACCTTCTGTTGTTAAAACCAATTAAGTTTCCTTCCATCAACTCTCAGTTCATTATCCCTTTCACCCCCCAGGCCCTGTTCTTCCATCTTTTCAGGCTTGGTGCAGAATTAATGTTAAATCCCATTAGCCTGACCCCATTTTCCCTGTTTTCCCTTCTGGTCCTTTGAATTGATGCACTCCGACAGGTTGATTCAGCAGCTCAGGGATCAAAGGGAGTGGCAGGCCCAGGAGGAGCTTCAGGAAAGGCCTGGTTTATAACAATTCACTTTTAATGGAGTTTGTGGAAGTGCCTCAGCAGCGGGGTCTCACCGGGTGGATGAGGAGCCCTGGGCTGCATCCCTGGCACAGAGAGCACCACAGGGACCTTGTGCCCGGGGAGTCCCACCCCTGCTCCCTTGGGATCACTCCAGCTAGGAGACTGAAGCTGCTCACTGGATGAGTGTACATTCCCTCTGGCCTTTCCCTTAGCAAGTGTGAGATGGGGGAGAGCAGTTACCCAGGTCCATCTTTGCATCAGAAGAGCCATCTGCTCTCAGGGCTGTGCCCGACCCCGCTGACACCTGAGGACACCCGAGGGTCTCTGCTGTGACAGGACAGCAGGACTGCACCCCCAGACTGACAGACTCCACCAGGCACAGCTCTGCGATGATCAGCAGGGGGAAGGAGGTTTCTTTCTTGCCACTTTCTTGGAAGAAAACGAGCATTTTTGATTATAATTGCTCAACAACTATCAAATCATTTTTCAACAGTTAGCAAATCATTTTTCTTACTGACTTGTACAAATAAAATTTCAGATGCATGTGGGAATGTATGAATTGGATGAAGTGAATAGTTGCTTTAAATATGAGCTCATATTTGATTTTAATTTCTTCTCTTTTTGCACAAAACTCTTGATAAATTAATTTTAGACATGGTGAAGAAAACTGCTGAACATAAACTATGCCATGTAAAATATACATGGTATAAACAAACAAAAAGATCCTATTCAGCCCAATATCTAGATTTTTTTCTTTTTATACAAAGTCTCACTAATTTGAGTAATGAACTTGATCATTTCTGCAGCTCATTCCACTTGCTTATTTAATCAGTGATTATTGTTTTCATCAAAATGGGATGTATCGTGTAGGCAGATGAGGTTTTACATGAATATGCAGCAGCAGACAAACACTGGAAAAACACAAAGCAGTGAGCATCATTCTGTACTAAATAAAATCCCAGTGCTTTTATGAAGCTAAAATTATATCATGTTTAGTTTTAATAATTAAATATCCTTGGGTATTAGCAGCTGGTTATTCAAATATTTCAGTACTCTTCAGATACTTTTCAGCAGATATTAAGTGGACTCAGATGTTTTTGTGAGATAGGATAATCCTGTCTGTCTTAACTCTTTGTAGTGCTGCATCCTCACAAGTGATATGCTGGCATCCACAGGACCATGGCCCATCAAGAATTCGTGGTAGTTAAATGTGGGAGTTTTCTGTGAGGCAGTGGTTAGAAATGGAATGGTTTGTTATTATAATAACAGGTAAAGGCAACTTCGTGAAAAGTAAATTATCTTGGCAAATACTTTTCACCAGCTTTAGAAGTCATGCAGTAATTGGCAGCAATTACCTTTGCTGACACAATGGATGGGCCTTACGGAAAGAAGTGGTTGCTCAGGAATTTTTCCTGTGGAGAATTACCTGCCATGAGACAAGGCAAGGAAAGACAGAGCAGCTCTCAGACTGAGAGGAAGACAGTGCTGATTCTCATCTATTAACATGCTGTCACACATGGAACAACACATTTTCACAGCCTCTAAACTGGGAAACACCACAAAGCCTTTGTTATGATTTCCTGTAGCCTGTTCCAGCAGCACAGAGCTGGCTTTCTGCTCTGGCTTACACAAGCATGAACTGAGTGCACTGCACTGATTTTGGAGCATTACAGATATGAAAACAGAGTAAAGTCCTTTGCATAGTGTTTTATCAGTAGGAAAGAGGATAGAAAAAAGGGTTTTTTTCATTGATTAAAGGACTTGCAAGAGGGAACTTGACTCACTATTGAAGACACTAAAAATATTTGAAGGAAAAAAATGTGGTTAATTTGTGTACTGGGTTCTTCAAAGATGCACTTTGGGCAGAAAGTGCATTTACCAATGTTTCTGTCACTCCATAGGTTTTTTTTCTAGTGAGAGAAAGCTCTTATTGTCATAAAAGCTTTTAAATAGAAATATGCTGAAAAGAGAGATTTTTTTTTTTCCTTACAGGATTAAAACTAAGTAAATAACCTCATTAAATTTAGACATTCTGGGCATGAATCCTCTTTAGATGTGTCTCAGTGTAAATAGCAGTGTGGCTTGAAGCTGTGGAGGTAACCTCTTCAGGTGCACTGCTGCTTCCTGCTCACTGTCTGTCAAAATGATCATTTACGTCAAGGCTCAGCTTCCTTATTGATGGAAATGAAAAATGTGATAGACCTTTGACAGTGTGATATTAAAACAGCCTTCCTGTGCCAAATTGTCAGCAGATAGTGTGTGTTCATTAGCTCCACACTCTGCATTCAATCAGTCCTTACACTCTTAATAGAAAAAGGTTAAAAATATTCACATTTGGACTTGTTGATGTCATCCACCTAACTGGTGCATTTTTACCATGAAAATCACAATTCTTTCCATTTATCCTAAGCACAGCTACCTTGGAAAGTTGCTGACTGAAGTGTTAGTGGCAGCTTTTAGTGGAAGGTCAGCTAAAGTGACTAAGAGGAGCATTGGCCTCATTGTGCTTTGTGTGAGCCCATCTGCCTGCGTGTGAGGAGTTTCCCAGGAGTTCTTCTGGTGTGGGCAGGCTCACCTGCCCCTGCCTGTGCTGCTGCTTCTCCTCCATTGTATCATCAATTTGGGAAGAATTCAGCTTGAACCAGAGTGGTGACTGTTGCTGGCTTGTCTTCTGAAAGCCTGCCACGTGCATGGAGAGCAAATATGGACAGGAGCCATCACTGATGGTGCTGCTCAGGGGAGAGCAGAGCTGAGCTGGTGCTGCCAGGGATCCTGGCACAGCTCCAGAGCAGCACCTGTGCCCCTCCATGGACCAGAGGGAGACACCTTCCACTCTAATGCTGGGGGATGTTGCAAAAGAGACCCCAAACACACCTATGGCTCATCCTTTTCATGCCTGTTAACCCCAGCAGGGGTGGGAATATTTAACCAATGATCCTACCAGGGAACAACAATTAAAACAGAAGATGTGTGTTAGGCTATTTTTTTTTTTTTTTTTTTTTTTTTTTTTTTTTTTTTTTTTTAGATTTTTGTTGGTGGGATCAAAGGCCAAAAACAAACAAACAATTTGGAAACAAACTGTGAACGTGCCAGAGATGAACAGGCTAGAATATAGAATATAGAATATAGAATATAGAATATAGAATATAGAATATAGAATATAGAATATAATATGACTGCACAAACTGCCTGAGCTCCAGACAGGCATGCTGAAGAGGGGACCAGGCAGATCTGGCAGCTCTCTCTCTTAAACAGCTCCCACAAGGCCCTGCACAGAAACTTCTGCTGTGAACGTGACCTGCCTGGTGCCAGGAGGAAATCTGCTGGCACCTTAGGTCAGCAGAGTGGCACTGGGGGATGTGGTTTGGTGATGGGCTTGGCAGTGCTGGACTCAATGATCTCAAAGGTCTTTTTCAAATGAAGCATTCCTATGATTCTGTGTTTGGAGCTGACATAATGCTGAGTAATCACTGATTCTGTGAATCTCTGGGTCACTTATCGAAACAGGCTAACATTTGAGATCAGAGTGTAAGTTGAAGAGTCTAAACCCCACATTGCTGTATTTTTTCTGCAGTAATCTGCATTATTTTAATTTCCAAAGATGAATAATGCAAATGCCAGCAAGGCTTGATAAACAGTTTTTGCCAGCACTGATAAAAATGAGCATTTTTTTCATACATGCAGTTCAATAAACTGGCATCTCTCGTGAATGTGGTGGGAGAGGAATTTTGCTTCACTATAGTATATACCTTTAACAAGTTTTCTAGCCCTTATCGAAGTTAGACACACATCTGTGCCTTTACTTAAAAATATTTATTTGAAATAGGCATTTATAGGTCTTTCTAGTAAAGGCTGTCAGACACTCAGGTTCTGGGCTAGCAAGATGAAAAAAAAAAAAATAATGGTGGTGATGTGCTGATGATTCATAAACTTAAATAGAAAAATAAATAGAAAATTGTTTAACAAATCAGGGTGAAACATTTCCTTCCTTTCTAGCAAAATACCTCTGAGCTGCATGCATCAATACCAGCTTATTTAGGGAATAAGTCATCCTGCACGTAACTGATTTTCTTTGATTATTTTCATGTGTACCAGGTCTTGTGCAGTTGCACATTTGGAAGGTGCTTTAGAAGCTTTTGTTATTCAAGTATTTTTCAGTGCATTTGTTGTTGTTAAGCATACAAATAATCTAGACATAGCAATTGCATACAATTAAATTTATGAAAGGAAAATGACCTTAATGCATTTCATAGTTTTTTACTCTAAAATACAGTAACTTGCAAATTGTAGTGGCTTTAAAATCAGAGAAAAAGGGCTGCATATGACATGGTATTAGAGGGTAGTGTTTTCCTTATTTACTTTTTATTGCAGCAGCAGGGATGCTGAGAAAATGTCATTGCCACAGACAAATGAATTCCTAGGATCAATTCAAAGGTACTCCTGGGACTGAGGGGATTTTTAAAAAATGTTTTGTAGACACCAGTGAGTTAAATCTCAAAGCAGTGCTGAGTTGGGGACATACCTGTGGTAGAGGTGGACAATCTGAGTTCTAACTGGATTGGCCTCCTGGGAGAAATCTCCTTAATAAATGTACTTGTGCACGCAAGAGATGGAAGATGAGGTGAAGGACAGCTCTCAGCTCTTCACCTCGTGTGTAATCATTGCACATTCTGCTTCTGAACACATGGACATGGACCCTTACCCCTAAAGTAATCTGTGACAGTCCAGTGTGAAAATTGCATTGTTTTGGGAGAGCTCCAAGTGTGCCATAGTTCAGCACATGCTGTTCAGTGCTTCACCAGATCAGAGACACAGTGATTGCACCGTTGTATGGTGTGTTTGATAAGGCCCTGGAGATTAGATTTTAAATGCTGATGTTGAAATTGTGACATAAAGTAATTGGAAATTGAGTAATTTACTTTTTTCTCAGTGAATGTTTATTTTAAAGACAGTCAAAAGCAACAAGTTGCAAAGTTTTAATGAGTGCATGCAGTGAGAATTTTATTATCATAAAAGCTGTAGGGTTTATTAGCTGATATAGGGCTGGAGTTTGTCATTAGCTAAAGGCCTTTCAGGGTTTCATGGGATATAGCTGCAAAACATTCCAAACAAATGAATATTCTATTTTAAAAGAATAATGAGACATTGAGGGTTTTTATAGACTCCAAAGTTTGCTAAACCAATATCTCTAATTAGATGGAGAAACTCTCTATAGATGCTTTGCATCAACGGCAGTACACACAGCAAATGTTTTAAGTATTTACATATCAAATACTGCTGGCAGCGTTTTGGCAGCAGTCCAGAGCTGTAGATAGTTTTAATCACATTTGTTCATTAATCCTTGGTGGAATTCTCTTATAAGGTCTCTTTAGGATTTTCATTTAAGTGTGTGCTGCTGCTTCTCAGCAGTGGGCTTATTTATTTATTTTATAAATGCTGTCTGAAGCCTTGAATTTATAGAAAAGAGGTTGTGGAGTGGCTCAGGAAGCAGACTATGGAGTATATTCTATTTTCTCTCAGTAGATCTCCTTTGTACCCAGGCATTTATGTACTCTCACTGGGAGGAGGTTTATTCAGCAGTGTGACATCTAAAAAAGACTTCCACTCTTTTTTGACTGTGCTAGTTCTTTTCTTTTCCATAGGAAACCGACAGTGGTTGAATGGGAAGCAGTAATTGAAAGTACAGCAAAGGGGGCTGTATTGCTAACAGAACGTCTGGAGCATCACACAGCACTGGCAAAGCTGCACTGAGAGCTGCATCCCTTGTGATGACTGATCAGTGCCTGCAGCTCCAAATGCAGGAGGCTGACACTTTGAAATACACAGGTGTGGATTCCCAGCCCAGATGGCAGCGCTGGTGCTGGAGCACAACTCTCATCTCCCAAGCACTCCAGCGAGCTCAGCTGCTAAGGCAATAGCTTCCTTCCATTATCGTGTTCCTCTGTTGAACCTGACTTGAAAGACAAAACAAACCATTTAAGACAGCACTGTTGCAAAAGCAGAGGTATTAACTGTCACCCAGAGCCTTCCTCATGCAGTTGGCCCCTGAAATTATATCTGTTGTTCTCATTTTTATGGTACATTTTATGAACAACTGTTGTTACAGGAATCAGCTTTGCTGAGAGAGGCCTGCCGTGCTAACCTCTGTTCTGTGATGGATAGCAAAGGCTAAATACAGCCTTCCCCTTTCTTTGCATTTTTAGATGGCAGACTTGTTTGGGATTTTTTCCTTACTACAGCCTGGGTCAGGCTCCTCTGAGCCTCCCCTTGCAGTAAATTGCCTTTGGAGAGGCAGGAGGACTTGGGAGCATCAGTGAGAGGGTCAGGCTGCCTATCCAAGGTCTGAAAGCTGAACCTTGCAAAGTTTTTCCTGTATTCTCCTCATGCTGCGTTTGTGTGGTTGGTCATCTTGCTGGTAGTGTTCCAGAAGGAGGTTTTGTAGGTTTTTGCTTTTTTCTGTTGGATTCATCCATTGCATCCTTTTGTAAGGCTACGTGCTGTGCCCACGTGTGTGCCAGCTGGCCTGGTGGAAGGGCCAGAACAGGTCAGGGTCCCTTTCTGGGGTGGGAAGATGCCACGAGTGCTGCTGTGTCCCAGCAGACACAGGAGTGCAGCTTCCAGAGTGCAGCAGGTGCTGTGCAGGTGTGTGCAGGACCTGGCAACCCCCCTTCCCTGGCTCCTGGGCTGCTCTCCTTCCTCCCCAGCTCCTCTGTGCCCCGCAGTGATGCAGAACCTGGGGAGCCAGTCTGAGCACAGGCACTCCTTATGTGAGAGGGAGAGGGATAGCCCCGGGCTGGGGATAACCAGGGAAGGAACTCTCCTGCCACGGGGGCTTGGTAGTGATGGCATGTCCTGATATTCTACAATACTGGGTTAATGACTATGAAATTAATAACTTACTGAAATCAGTGAGCTTAAGCATCATTATAAGAATTTATTGAAAAGAAGATAGCAGAATTTAAGGCTCTCAGTTCTTCCACTTCCAGGCTCCTGTGTGCACATCTGCATGTTTAACCGTGTTTAGCCACATTAACCATTAATATCATGCTTCACTCTGAATAGATGAGTTTTGTCCCATAATTCTGGTTCTCTTCTCTGAAGTCTTTTCCTTCTCTAACAGCGACCTTGCTGGGGTTGCTGTAGGTCTGGGTTCTGTGGGGCTGGGCCTTCACACAGTCACAGGAGTCCTGGGAAAGGAAACTGTGGAGATGAGTCAGGCGGGTATGGGTGGAAATACCAAAGCTTTGGGCACTGGGAGAACTTGTAACAGTTTTGACTTTTCTCTTCTGACTGTGTGTTTGCCTTCATCATCCTTGCTTCAGAGCTTTCATTGCTGCTTCAAACCACATTAGCCTCCTTGCCCTATTCTCCCAAACCCTTTTGCCTTTGTGTTTCTTTTTTGCCTGTTCAGCTGCTCTTGTGATCCTTGCCTGGCTCTCCAGCACTCCACACCAAGCAGAACTGCTGCTGTGTTTGCTGCCACCGCTGCTCACCACAGGCAGGGCTGATCCCCTCCTTGCACTCATTCCTCCTGGGCAGCAGCCACCAGGCTTGTCATTAGATAGCCCTAAGTTAATCAAGATAAATAATTAATAAACTCAGAGCAGTTCTCTTTCCTTCATCTGATTCTTACACAGAATCAAACCATCTTGTTTCCATACCTGTGTGCTGCCAAAAGCTTCTGAACTTTTGATCCAACTTAGCCAAATTGTTACTAAATGGAATAGGTTTTGACATTCTAATAATCCCATTGAAATGTCTGCTATTCCATACATCCTTGAAATTGCCTGTGAGTTAAAGTATCTTGCTAAATCAAGAACATTTTTATTAGCCATCACTATCTTCCAGAAGTAACAATCTCTTGTTTTCCTTTTCTCCTAGTCTCCAAAGACTTTCCAGATCTATTTTCACAGCTGCAGACTGAGGGCATCTCTGCTCTTTGCTTGGATTAGTCACCAGGGTTGGAGGGTTTGCTTAAAACCAGCAAGAGCAGCACTGCCCTTTGTTCTGGGCAGTGTCTGGCCATGGCTGTGTGCAGGGCTTCTTGTGCTGCTTTCTGCACAGCCCTCCAGCGTGTTCAGACAGTGCAAAAACAGTCAGTGTTTCTCTTTCAGTTTTTCATTTCAGTCCCCAGTGTACAGGCCATGTTCTGAAGTTATTGCCATGCTCAGCATGTGTGTGTGCTTGCTGAGTGCCTGGTTTGCCTGCTCACACCCTGGGACTGCTCAGTCCCAGGCCAGGGGCTGCTCATGAGGAAACACTGGTAGCAGACTTTGCTTTGCTTTGGCAATACCTTCTGAATTTCCTTCTGCATGTAGGACTGCCCTTTTTCTCTTCCTTAGACCTGTAACTCTAATCTTGACCCGAACCCCAAGCAGAGCCCCAGCCCAGGGGCTCAGCCATGTCCCCAGTTGAGCAGTGCCGTGGCTGAGCTTTGCTGGGTGGCATCTCAGCAGGTGGGCACAGTGCTCTGCCCCCACCACCCCCGTCCCCCCTTGCTGCAGGACCTGACCGAGGTGGCCTCAGCAAAGGTCTGGGGGAGATGGGCACCCCCGTCCCAGCTGGCAGACCTGCCCTTGCTGAACACCAGATCTGCACCAGTGAACTCAAAGGTGCTTTTGTTTCCCATCACTCTTCTTCACTTGTCACCTTCTCGTGGCAGCCCTCCCACATGCACAGGCGTTCTCCACTCTCAGAGTTCACTGGAGGATCAGTTCTGCATTTCTCCCTGTGCTGCACACCTGGAAATGCCCATTTTCTCTCAGCCTCTCTACACTCACACCACCCTCCCTCCCTGCTAATGATACAGGTAACCAGCTGACTAATCCTTCTCCCTGGTGCCTTGCCCTCCAAGTGAGTTTAATAGCAAAAGGAAATAGAAGTGGGAGCTGTGTGGATGCATCCATCAGGCCCAGCCTCAGGCACCAACTGCAGAAGGGCTTTTTCCTCCATCTGTATTCGTGCTGAGTTACACGCTGGGGAAACTGGTAGGAATGTGATATGTAATATCAGTGTATTTTTAATCAGTAGCATGAACTACCCTCCCTCTCCCCATGACTTGATTTCCTTCTTAGGAAGGCTCTGTTGCACTTGTTACTTTTCTGTTTCACCATGATAGTTAGTAAAAGATTTTGTGCCAAATTTATGCTCAGTGAATTATCCCTGAAATTTGTGGAGCTACAGCAGAATTTAATTTGGCAGTGTGAGTTGCTCTTGCTCCCAGTGATGTCTTCAGCTGAAAATCTCAGCTTTCTATTGCCTTACTTAGAGAAAAAATGGGCTCATGTCTCCAGTCTTTGTCCAAAGGAGTGCCAGAGGCATTGGAAATAGCTGGTGCCAGAGGCTCTGCCGTGGCAGAGACTCCACTGCTGCTCTGTGTGAAGTGTGGCAGCAATCTGTGCCAGAGGCATTTAGGAAATCTACCCCGAAGGCAAAGTTTTCTGAAAGGTGAGGAGGATTTTAACAAATACATTAAAATCTAAGGCATGTTCAATACCTTTGATTTTCTTCTTAGTATCTTCTGGTGGAATAAGTCAGAGGTGATGTGCAGCATCCTCATGATGTTGGGGCCAGAAGGAGCACTTTGAATGAAAGCTTAATGGAAATTCAGTGTGCTGCCATGCTGAGCATGGAATTGGTTGGCTGCATAAATCTAAATGTCAATTAACTAGAAAGTTTTACCAAATGGAACTATGATGTTTTAGTTCCATGTTGTCAACACATGAAAAGAAGCATATTAATTGACAAGGAGTAAAACTCTGTATGAGTTCTTTAAAACAAACAATTAAAAATATTCAAAGTAGGACCAAGATAACAGCAATGTTTTCAAGAAGAGGGAAAATGTCAATTATTGATTACTTTGAGAACTAAGCATTATTTGGACATTTACAAGAATTATCTAAAAGCTGAGAAGCAATGAGTTTGTGTGGCAGCCCCAATACCCAATACACTTGGTAGAGTACTGCTGAATAGCAAAATACAGGTTGGTGAGCAATCTAGAAATGGTGATGTTTTATTGAGTGGTGTGGATTGTTACTTTGGTTGATTTCCTTTTTATCCTGTAAGGAAATTAAAGCTCAAGCACTTCCAAACTTGATTATATTTCTAAAGATCATCTTTGCATGCCAGCTTTTGCCTAGAAACTCACTTGAAGACGTCAGCCATTGAAACCATTTCATGTGGAAGCATTGCTAAGTAAATTCACTAAATGCCTATTCATCCCAGTAAGATGGAGAGTCACTGGAGCAGCAAATGTGAAAATCTGCACAGCTTACTATACAGAAAGCAGTTTCTGAGTTTGTCAAATTGAGATGCAGAGTCTGACCCTGGGAGGTATTGCAGCTCACATGAGGGAGTAAAGGAGGAGGGTCTCAGGGCCTGGTCTGTCAGGATGGTTGATTGACAGATAATTCATTTGGTCTGGATAAAATCAGTGAGTTTATGAAAATAGTTTACTTGGCTGATAACATTTCCAGGTTGCAGCCTGACCCCAGAAGTTAAACACATTTTGTACAGTTAAACACATTCAGGTTTAACTTGGTTTTCTGTGGCTTATAATAATGGAATGTTTTCAAAATACAGTACTATTGACAGCTCTTTTATCTTGAGTTTTTCTGCCATCAACTTCATTACAGACCATTGCTTAAATGGCGTTGTATCCATAAGGTTGTGGGTTTGAATGCTGTTCAGGAGATTAGGATCTTTTTAATGTGATTTATTCAGTTTTCCTAAATATGCTGACCTAGATAAATAGAGAACATTTTTGTTCCATTGTTAAAGAAATAACAGACCACAAAAGCTGTCAAGCGTAAATACATTCTTGGACATGTCAGCTGAAATGCTGAAAATGCTGGTGTCAGATTGCCTGTCATACTAATTGGAATTAACCTTCCAAATTCCTTTGTTCCTATTAATTATATTGCCTTTTTGACATCAGAATTCTCTTGCTTTATGCATTCCAACCTTGGCCTCATCTCTATTACACAATGAAAACAAATAAAATGCCAATAGATACTGAACCAAATTCCCTAGGAAATGTCTGGCAAAGCGTGTAAAATGGGACTATCAGCGCAGTCATCTTGCAGCTGGATTTTCATACTTAACAGGTGTTGAGCAGTATTACTTCATACATACTCTGTTATAGTGCTTAAAATACCTGCCAAGGGTTGATAAGAAATTTGTTAAGGTGTGTTAAAGAAAAAGCTGTGCTTCCTTCCAAGTATGCTTTCCTGAGCAGAGGGAGTCATTGAAGTCCAGCAGCAGGATGGGAGGTTTTTTTGGAACCACCTCCTTCAGAATCTGAGAATGGTCCCCAAATGAGAACAATAAGTATGTCAATTGCTCTAGACACAGTGGTTTTCACAGTGTGATTTGTGCACCTTTTGTTCTTTCTCCTGCAGGACAAACGATCAGCTCGTGGCATTCCTGTCCAGATACCGTGATATGAACTTCTTGAAATCACATGGGAGGGACAATGCAAGGTGAGTTGGCCCTTTCCTCACCCTATTTTAACCAAAGCACTGAGAATTATTGTATGGTGATGGTTTTCCAGCACTACCTGACTGAAGAAATCCCTAGTCCAGGAAAGAGAAGGGAAGGAGGAGGAAACCCTTTCCTGAGGATGGTTGTTTCTTTTTCCAGAATGACTTCTTCCCAAAGATGCTTTTGTGGGGAGAGAGGCACTAAGCAGACTGATGTTGCTTCCTCATGGGGACTTGGCACAGATCAATGTTTTGTGAGCAAGTGGCAACTGCCCCCCACTCCAGCACTGCCCAGGTGGCCCCAGGCACTCTGGTGAGCAAGAGCTGTGTTAGCTGAGGTCTGCAGCAAAGCCTGGCATGGGCAGAGCCCCGGCTGTGGGAGCCTGTAGCAGCCTGCAGTGCCAGTAAGAGTGACGATAGTGGCTGGAGCTTATCACAATCTACTAAAGTTTGGAGGTCCTTAAATCAAATCCTTCTTCATTCACCCTGCACGGGTCTCAGGGAGAAGAGAATGTGCTGTGTTTCCCACCAGTCATCAGTAATACTTAAACTTGCCACTGTGGTTTGAGGGAGCAGCAGTGACCAAACACCATCTTCCAAAGATTTCAACAACCTCTGCACATGAAAGAACTTTCCCATCTGACTGCTGTGGTCCTGTTTTCCTATTAATTCATAGTTCTGCTGTTCCTCTTTTTCGCCAGTTTTGTACCATAACATCAGTCCTACTGCGCTTCCAGCAACTCCATATGCTGAGTCCCAGTGGCTTTGCATCTAAAAATACTGTTTTATTCTGCTTGGGTCACCAGGTCTTCCCTTTATTCTGTAAAATGTCAAGTGTACCCAGAGAATGGGACACCCTGAGTCGTGTGCTCAGCACAGCAGGCAGACAGGATAACTCACAGGGCTCTCTCTCTTCTTGGCCGTTCTTACTCTTGTCACTAGATTTATCAATTCTGTCGTGTTCCTGTTTAAATTAAGTCCTCACAAGCATTCATCTTGTGCATGCAGAAATTCTGTAGCAGGTAGTAAAAAATAATCCTGTGAGGAGTAATATTTAAAGCCAAGTCAACAGTTTTCACAGGAGAGTCCCTGGTTTGGGAAATGCAGAGTGTCAGAGTGATGGGCAGGCTGAGCTGTAGCTGGCAATAGTGATCCACAGCAGAGTTAGTGAAAGAGGAGAGAAAGAACCAGGGAGAAGCAGCCGGTCTCTTAAGCCTCCTTGCTCCTCTGGTGCACCTGAGTCTTCTCAAATTCCCTGAGCTGGCTAAGGAAAATAACTAATGAATGATGACACACTAACATCAGGCTGGTTCAAATATGCCAAGTTCAGCTGGATCAGAGCAATTTAGATCAATAAAACACACTACGCTGATACGAATTTAATAATGAAATGAGCTAAGGTGCCACTTGTCCTTCCACCACAGGAATAACAAACTCCTTTAGTAGTTCAATGGTTCTCTTTGTATGAACAACTAAATACGTTTTAGCTTATTACAAGATGTCACTGTGTTTTGTTTTTTTTCCTGGATTTCTACCATAAATTCCCTGTGCATCAGGGAACATGCTTTGGGACACAAGTGCAGATTTGCCATCCCTGTCTGCCTAATCCCCACGTCCCATAAGTGCTCCCACTGCTGACCACTGGATGAATGGATCCTTTCACATTACCCCTTGGCATGTCCCCAGATGTTCTACCAGGGAGATAGAGTGACTTCCCTCCTCCTGCACAGCCCAGGCAGCTGCAGACACACTCAAGCCAGCAGCTGCAAACACCTCTGAGTAATGCTGGTGTTTGGTAAAAATTCATTCCATTGTTTCCAAAAGCTGATCAAAAAGTAGTTATCCCCTGTTTGTATTGTGGGTGAATTTCCAGCTCTGCATCTACCTGTTGAGAGAGAAATATCTAAAGTGAAGATTTCTAGCCTGATATTTCATGTTTAGTGTTGGAGTGAGTCAGTCTTGTCTAAGCTGGTCAGTGTACCCTCTGCTCTCCCCATCTGACACACAATTCCCACCTGACTTTCACTGTGTGCCCGGGGGTGTGAGCTGTGCTCATACCAGTGAGGTTTATCCCTGTGGTTGGAATGGTGAAGTCCTCTGGGCTGAAATACCTTCTTCAAGCTCAGGCAGGTGAGACAAGAGCAAAGGCCCACCTAGGCTGTCACCCTGTGTCCATGTCCTACAGCCAGTGTCCCCAGGGAGCAGGAGGATGTGGTGTTGCTTTACAGTATTGTCCCAGCCTCTTGTGACCTTTGCCTGGGGAATTTCCACAGCTCAACTCAGTGACTTGCTCATTTTAAGAGTAAGGGATGACTATTTTTTTCTATTAATTTTTCCAGTTTTTAAATTTTGCTCTTTGCTTTGTCCTATCACAGCCCAGGGGAAAAGAAATACCCATGAAGAGAATGGTATGGCCAAGAGCTTAGTAAGGTCTGGAAGAGAAGCAACAGCCTCGAGGATTGGCAGCAAAAAGTTAAGAAAAAAAGGACAGCTTTTAGAACACAGGCCAGTGTCCATGTTATTGGGCAACAGAAGAAAACTCCCTTAGGATATTCTATCTCAAAACACACTGTAACAGAATTTTTCATTTAAAACAACTAATTGAAGCCATGGTAAGGGAGAGGACACTGGACTATACTGGCTGCTGCCCTGTGTACAGTAATGATTGAGCTGGTCCAAGGTCTTTTTCTCAAAACGTGAACTAATGATACAGGAGCACAGCATCTAAACCAAATTGAAAGCAATGTATGAACCTTGCTAATACTTTCAATTTTGATTTATGGATGAATAGTGGTTCCTAATCAATAAGCTTTTCAACTATCTAAACAACTGAAAACTCTTGTTTTGTAAACAAGAAAACAACTTGTAAACAACTGAAAACTCTTAATTTTAAGTCATCATAGTCTTTGGATCACACAACAGAGAAAGTTTAGAAGGGCTATCTTAAAGCTGAAATGCTTGTACAGCTCAATTACATTGTACTTTGTATTCCAGCCATCACAGTATCAGTATCAGTACATGTTTTACTGCCAAATAAGGAGAGAAACCAGGCTTCCTTTTATAGAGTTAAGTTTTGTTTTAGTTATGCCAAAGTAATGAAAAAGTGCATCGCTCTGATTTTCCTTTAGTGGCTTCAGCAGAGAGAATGGACATGAAAATGGCTCCTTCACTCAGCTGGAGAAGCATTATTTCCTGACAGAGGTGGATGTATGAAATGAAATTGTACACAGTGGCTGGGGTTATTACCTAGTGCTTAGTGGGCAACACATTTCCTCCTCTTTTCAGTGTCTTAGACTATTAAAAGCAAGTGAATAACCTGGTGGTTGTAAAAGCTGTTGCAATTTGGAATACGCAGAAGATTTTTTCTTTTTTGGCAGGAGCAGCACCTGGCTGATGTATTATAAAATAGAAAGACAGTCAAATGTGACATCTTCAAAGACAGGCAGGAAAAGGGGGACTTTGCATAGAAACCTTTCCCCAGCAGTCATTTGGGAGCAGTGTAAAAATGCTGTGAAGGCTGGATGCTGTTAGATCTTAGAGGAATCTTGAGCTCATAGGCAGAATACAAACAGCTAAAGAAAAGGCCCTTAAAAGTTTGGTGTGTATCCATATTCTTTTCTTCTGCTGATGTTTTCTCCTCATTAATGCTATTCTTTGCAGTTGTCTTATGCCCTTTCTGGCTTCTGGGTTACAGATAATTTTAGAGGTGTTGGTGAACTGTACCAAGGAGCATCACAATTCCAGTTCTCAGAGGCTAGAGAAACCCTAGCTCCAAAGAACTGGAGCACGTTCCCAAAATCTCCACTGCTGGCACACATCTGTTGCACCCACCCCCATTTCAGAGGTGCCTTTTTTCTTCAGTGGCACACGCTCTTTGTTGGTGTGCTGTACACGGGTTTGATGGGGGTTTGGTGGTCAGTTAGGAAAATGGATCACACAGTAAATGCTGTTGTGTATTGCACTGATGAATTGCCCAGTAAGTACCCAAATACTAGGGAAAAAAAAGGATTAATTATCACTGGTGTTGGAGTAGTTTAACTGCATGTCCTCGCAGCACTTACACTGCTGCTCATGTAACACATCTGGTGGTTCCTTTGGCACAAATCACCCTCAGGCTCATACTTTTTTTGCTAAAATTTTTAGAACACTTGAGTGTTCTGGAGCACATGGACTAAGAGCTATTTTTTGCTTGGAAGCAGTTCAGCCCAACAGTTGCATGAGAAGTGTAGCGACTGAAATAGCAACATGCATCTTCTGTGCAAAGAGACTGCACTTCAAAAATTCAGACATTACAGCTAACTTTCAAATGTTCTTAGTGCTTTATGCTAAGCATTAGGGGAGCCATAAAGCCTTTACTGCTTCAGCTTGACAATTTGCCTCCTTGTAGGGCTTTTATTTCTGCTCGGCTTTAGAAAACAGTGCTCTAAGCTGTCAGTGCAAAGAGAAACAAAAACAGCCATGTGTCTTGACGTGGGACTAAGTAGGATGTTCTTTGTTCTTAGAGTGTACAAGCAAGATCATCCACTGGTTCAGGAAGGTGCTTTAAGTGAGAAGGTTTGAAGTAGCCATACTTTATGGGGCAAGGATTAATTAGGAAGGAGGTGAAAATTGAGATACTGGTAAAATAATCAGGAGTCTTACTGCTATCTGAGAACACTGAGATGCACACTTCATTTGCAGCCATGTGAACAGTAACTTTTGTGCCCTGTCATCTGAGCTCCTGAGGTGTTTTATAAAATGGTTATGACAGGGAACATCATTTTAAGCTGCACAGATGATGTTGGCCCTGGTGTATCCACAGGTCAGTGGCCTGATGTGGTAGCTTGAAAACCTGTATAGAAGGGGCTCACACTTGCCCTCAGTCACTAGAAAGGAGATGAGACAAGAAACCTTCTAGAGAAGACATTTATTGGAGACAAACAGATAGCAAAATGTCAGGTTTCAAATCATTGAGTCTGTGTGTGGTGAGTTCATGCTACATGTCTGCATACTATCATTTTCAGTTTTGCTTATTTAATATAAAAATAAACAGAATAACCTGAGTTGTGGCCTTCCTGATGGTGAGAGGAAACTATTTCATTTTGGACCTTCTAAAAGCTGTTTCAGTATTGCTTAAGATTCTGTGTAAGTGAAGAGTGGTGGGAAGAAACCCACAGGAAAGTCTTTGAAAGTGTCTCTCAAGCTTTATGCTCACAAGGAAATGCATGGAACTGTTGACAAAACAAGGCAATTCCTAGTAGAGTCATTATGGCAAAAAATAGACATTGTGAGTTTCCTACAACTAAAAGAATTTTAGAGGTTTTTTCATTTTGCTCCCTGGCCTGTGACATTAAAACACTAAGAAATATTGAGGCTTTTTAAGACTTTCTCTGAAAAAGAGACTTCTCCCTTAAAAGAGAGAAGGTGGAAAGTAAAGTTTTTCAAAACTAAGCTAATGTGTAGGAAAAGGTGGAGAAGAAGAAAGAATCATGAGAAATTTCTTCTAAATAGAGTGCAAAGATGTGCTAGGACTAAAGCATTAAATGGGTATTCTGGGAACATTACATATGAAAGAAGCAGAAACATCATATAGCATATGAGGTACCTTTTGTAAGCTTGGAAAGTCTAATCATGTCCATATAGAGATGGAATAATGACCAGATAAAATATGTGTATTCATCAGCTTTCAACAGCATCTCATGTGGAACACCCTAAGGCTGCTTGACTTCCATAAAGATGCCATTGATTGAGAAGGGACACATTGAACATAATATTTCAAGGTGAACTTGTATCTTGAAAGAGATACTCAAATTACTGTACCATTTTTGCTGCACTGTAGATGATCTGGACTCTGTACTGCCCGCTGTGTGTGGCAGCAGTAGTCTGCCCCAGGTTTAATTGCATGCTGAACACAGAAGTGTTTAAACTTACATTGGAAACAGCTGTGGTAACATGGACTGTCAAAAACTCCTTCCAGCAGACCTGCTTGTTCCCATGAGTTGCAGTGCATCTTGTGCAGACCCAGAGAAACTCCAGGAACAAACATCACAAGCTGCATCTCTCAGCTCTGTCGTCCCTTGGGTGGCTGTGTCACCTGGGTTTTCTGCTGGGGAATCCCTGTGCTCCCAGGGGCCAGGTGTGGCCCTCCCCCCCCTGCACACCCTCCGTGCTCAGCTGCCCCTCCAGCTCTGCTGTGGGACGTGCAGAGATACAGGTGACAAACACTAATCACATTTTAAAGGTAAGATTTCCCTGTGTTCCGTGGTAACTCCTGAGCATTTAGCACAGTGGGCAAAACGGCTAAAAGCATTTCAATCATTTCAATTTGTGTGCTTATTTACAGCTTTGGCTTTTGCTCCTGAAGCCCAATCAGGAAATAAGCCCAATCTCAGTAGAGAAAATTCAGTCAAGAGAGAAACTCTTTCTGGTATTGTTGATGTTTGTTTCTGCGTTGGCCCTAAAGCTTAGGGGGTTTGTTGAGATAGTAATGTGTTTAAATATTTCCTTCTGAGTAAGGGAATTAACAAAAGATAAGAATTCTGCCCTCGTAACGTTTTTGACCTCATAACGTTTGCAATTAGGATGCCACAGTTAAAGCACGTTGAAAAGCAAGTTGCAATTATTCTTCTCATTCCTTCCATCATTTCTGTCTGTACTGAGAATTATTTTCAAGGCCTTTTGAAACAGCAGGAATTGTGTGTTCTATGCTTTCCACATGATGCCTGTCATACTGGGTAGAAATCTTCCTCATCTTGACAGACTAAGTAGGTACTGTTTCTGTTTGACACTGTTCCCCTTTTCAAGCTTCAATTCTATTTTGGGAGCAGGGGGTCAGCATGACAGGAAGAGGTCTCAGGAAACATACTGCAAGATCCTATCCTTAGAAAAACAGATGAGTATCTGGTACCATACAGACTCTTGGCTTAAATAGCCAATTGTTAATTATTTCAGATGTTGTAAATATTGTTTAACCCTTGGCAGAATAGAGTTCCTCATGGAAGTGGAGTGAAATCAGGGTCAGCTGGACCCAGCATGCTCAGTGGAGACCAGGATTTCTACCCTGAGCAGGCAGGGAACGATTCTGCTCTGCACAGGTTTGGGATTCATGAATATGCTTATTATAAAGAAAGTTTCAGTGCCTGGTTTGTGGAGATGTACAGTAACCTAGAGATTGCTCACAAATTACTTCTTACAACTGCTACACTCAAGATTGTCAAATTATTGTTCTGCACTTTCTAGTTGGTCACCTAAACTGCAAATTACTGTTTGGTGCCTCCCAACTGATTGACTCTGGTAAGTGTTCCCAGGGTGGCTGTGCAAACACTGCTGGCAAGTGACTCTCACATTTCTCATCTGTAAAAATATTTACTTGACTTTTCGCACTGAAATCGACTTTCTTCCTCCAATTTTCGTCTAAAGACAATTAAAAGAGGAGCAGATAAAGTCAGAGCATGCAGAGCTTGTCCACAGACACTCAGGGAAACATGGACGTGGTGCTAGTGGGGCTCCTGGCTCTACAGATTCTTGCTTTGACGTTGACTTTTGACTCGTGATGAATTGTTTTGCTAGTGTTTTGTAACTTTTATTCATAGCTCTTATTCTTAAATCCTGAGTAATGACGATGAGGTCCTGGGTAGGTGCACCTGGTTAACAGTGAAATGTCAATGGGAGGTTTTCTAGGCAACAGGCCAGAAGCAGGAAACGTTTAGGAAGAAACCTTTTCACCTTAAAAATATATATTTTCCAGAAAAAAACTTTTTAGTGACGAAGTTACTGATAAGTGTCATTTAGCAAGCTGATAGCCTCTGATACTTTAGGAAGTTTTACTCATTCATAAACTTCAGAAAACAGCAAACTCTCTGACTTACAACTGTGTAAGTAGAGCATTCAGGAGCAGGGGTCTCTCCAAGTTTCTGTGGTTTGCACTGTCCCTTGGAGGAAACTATCCAAAAGGAGGATATTTGATTGTGATGTTTTTGCTGATATTAAGTGACTGTGCAACAATATTTATTAGCAGTTAAAACATCTGATTAGAGCTGAGCTGTGTTTATATTCATGTTGGAGGAGTATGTGCTACACAAGTTACAAATGCTTTATGTGTTACACAGTCCTAGAATCTTGTCTGAAATGCATTTATAAATATTTGAATAAACTACAAAGTAAGAGGAGTTCCCTGAGATGGATTGCAATCGTGAGCTGCCTGGACTGACATCTATACTCAGTGACAGACCACATGCTGCAGGCAGTAGAGGTTTTTTAGCAAGATATGAAAATAACTCTCTGGAACCGTGTAAACCCTGAGGCTGCATCCACACACAGTCAGGGCACAGTGGCACCTTTCACCTGTGTCAGTGTCTGTTTGGTGAGCTCAGGTGCCAACACACCTTCATAATATCCTGTGTTTCCTGCTTACTTTTGAGTGTAATCCCAGGCCCTCAAAACTGGAGGCTCTTTAGGAAGAATTAAAATTGATAAGGGGAAGCATAAGATGTCTTAGATGGAGTGTTCTATGAAATGAGGCAAAATGGCATGCTTTTCTTTACCCAAGTCTTATTTTAATTCTGTTTTCTCCTGGTTGACTCTTTTCATCATTATTTTCCTCCTGTTGTTTGTTTTAGCTTAGGAGAAAGGTCAGTTGTCTTCAGCTGATGATAGTCTCTGTTGTATTTGGCCAACCATACCGTGGTTCAGTTCTGTATCTGAAACCTGGTCTGATGTTTCTAGGAAGGTTTCAAGAAGCACAAGCAAAAGGGCCATTTCTCTGGAGATCTCCAAAGGCATTGCAGCTCTTCAGTTGGGCTGTGCTGCCTTGCTGGAGGGTGAGTGATTGGAAAGTACATTTACTTTCTTCTAATAGCCCAGTTGTATAAGATTTGGGGGCTGGAGGTTTGTTGTGAAAACAGTTTTACTCCCAGGAATTGGTTTGTTTCACTCCATATCCTGAGATTTGCTTTTCCAAGCCATTAGCTCCAAAAAACCATAGAACTGTGCATGAATAGAATAAAAGGAGCCTGTCAACTATTTTGGAAGACATGAAGCTGTGAGTCAGGATTTGCTGGGACCTTCTCATCTGGAGTGTGGTCATGCTGTTCTGCTGCCAAGGTCAGACAATCAGGCTGAAGCTGTTGCAGTACCAGGGAGCTGTGAGCTGTACCATGTCATACTGAGGCTGAGGGAGTTTCTACGTAGAGCAGTTTTTGAAATAGCCAGGTGGTTTTTTTGTTCGAGGGTTCCTATTGCAGTCAAAGAACCTTCTATTTGAAAATGAGAGTGAAGGGTGATAAATTGGTAGAGATGGCAGTTGAAAGAAATTACTTCGTGGAAAAGAACTTTATGTTCCTATCTAAATAGAGCTGATAAAGTTCTGGCTTTTTCTTAAAATAATTAACTCTAATGAGCATTTAGTTTTGAGAGAAATAAATAAACGACCAAACTTTCAGGCACATTAATATTTGATTTGGAGATAACTGCATAAATATTGAATTTGAAGATTACATTCCAGAGCACTGCATTAAAATTGCAAGACTTTTCTATTATCCTTCATAATGGAACATGAAATTAGAAACTTGTTCATGGAAAGAAAAATTTTTCAACTCTCATTCACACGTTTTCTGCACTGTTGTGTTAACAGAGGAGCTCTTCTCATACTGTGAAAAGAGACACAGCTATCAGTAGGACATAGACCCTGAAGTCATTTACGGTCCTTTTGAAAATTAATATGCACCATTTCATAATTGCATCTCCATTCTTTGATTGGTATAGAACAGAACTTGAACCAGAGCGTTGGCCTACGGGGTTAAGGCTCATGTTTCCAGATGCAGGACTCCAGAAAGCTTTGGTGGTGTTCCTTAACTTTTATTTCTTTTCCCTTTCCTTCAGTAGCATGTGTTTGAGGACCACTAAAATGTCCTCTGGACTTGCTGACCCTGAAACACCCTGGCACAGCTCAGTGGGGTTCAGGAAGGGAGCGCGGTGCCCCTCTCGCTGTAGGGGCTGTTGTTCTCCTGCAGGTCCTGCACCCTCAGGGGTCTGGGGGCTGTAGTGGGTGGTCAGTGAGCATTGGCTGCTGCTCAGAGCACGTGGGATGTGTCCAGTGCTCACATCCAGCCAGGGTGGACAGTGCTCAGCCCCCCTCGCTGCTAATTCACGGCTGCCCTGCTTCTCCTTCAGGGAAGTCATTCCCAAATGGAGTAACAAACAGGAACCTGGATCAGACAGTCTCAAAACACGAGTGGGCATCCAGGCCAAAGTGCTTTCAAACACAGATAGATTTCCCAGTTTTTATTCTCTTATATTGGTTTCAAATAATGCATTTCCATAACTTTGCAGTTCTGCAGTTGCTCCTTTTATTCATGGTTCAGCAATAACAAAACACTGTTCCCCAGAGACTTGAAAATGGAGCAAACTTGCTCATTCTACAGCAAAGACCAACACAATGGTATTTCTTCCTAATTGGCTATATCCATATAGAAAAATTAATGGAATAGTAGCATAGGAGAAAATTGGTCATTTTACCTTTGTGTACATTTTCCTGTTTTTGAAAAACTGAATTTATTTAGAGAGAGAAGCCTCTCACACAGATTGTGTTTGTTCCTGTTCATGTTGCAGTTCTTCTGCAGTGGTTTGTTCAGAGTTAATGAACATTATGGACTTTCCTGCCCTACAGCTCTGTCACCTGCACAGCCTTAGGACAGCAGAACGTGGAAATGATGTTTAAAAGCAATCTGTTGCTCTTTGCCTCTGTAACTGAACATATAACTGATTAATCATTTATTAAACCTCTCTACATTATTTATGAGTAGAACAGAAATATAAATAAGTGACCTTTTGACCCTTTTTTGTTTGAGAAAGTAGCTTTTTGTTTAAAAAGCTCCCAATAATAACAAAATACAACTCAACTTTTAATGGCTCCCCTTGTATTCCCTCAGATTCATCAGAAAGCAAGGGCTGGATCGGCTCTTCCTGGAGTGTGATACACACATGTGGCGCCTGGGGGACCGCAAGATCCCAGAAGGAATCACAGTCGATGGAGGGTCGGACTGGTTCCTCCTGAACAGGAAGTTTGTGGAATATGTGACTTTTTCTAATGATGATCTGGTGACAAAGATGAAGAGGTTTTACTCTTACACGCTGCTTCCTGCTGAGGTATGGGAATGCAAAGAATCCCTCTCTGTGTTCAAACCTGCAGTGTTTGTGCTTGTCCCAAAGATCTGACCGAAATCAGAGGGGCTTTCACCTGATGTCAGTGGGCTTTGGAGCATCCCACAGTGGGTAATGAAAATTTTACTTCTATGACAAGTAAGCCCTTTAGGGTTAGAACATCTCTTGCAGTTGTTTATTGCTTTGTTTATTTATCTTTTTTGCAAAGAGCGGCTTTGTTTTATACTTCTAAGCCTATTAATCTGTTACTGAACAACCAAAAATCCAGCTGCCCTTTGCTTGCAAATTTTTCCTGCACAAAGCTTTTGAAGGATATTAGAGATGGCGAATTCTCTTCATAAGTAGCTTTCCTTGCTATTATCCAGCGCTTTTCTTTAAAAATATAAACCCTGCAAACAAAGGTTTATTGTTCTTTTCAAAACTCAGCTAGAAGGCAGAGTCACAAATCATTTCGATCACTCAGGAGTCGCTCTGGCCGCAAGTGATGCAGAAGGGGAGTGCACACCAGAGTGGGGCTTTGCCCGGCGTGCAGCAGTGCGTCAGGAGCGCGCTGTCTGCGGGAGAGCACAGAGCCGTGGCAGCGCAGGTTGGCAGCCTGGGCTACACCTGCCCCCTGGGTACTCTGCTCCCCTGGCTTGCCAGGCTCTGCCCCACAGGCTGCAGCAGCCAGCCAGCCCAAGGAAGACCTGATGACTGCCTTTAAACCAATAACTGCCTTGGCTCCTGAACATTTGAGGGATGGATGGCACCGATCTCGCAAATCTGGGCTCGTTAGCTTGTGGTGGAGCACAGCGATTGTTATCTTTTGGTAGGAGTTCATTATTCCACACACATGTTGCATAATCTTCTTTTAATCCCGTTTCTGTTAAAAATCACCTTTTCTCTCTACTCTGATAACCTTTTCATCCATTATCTAGAGAAATTCCTGTATTGCTATAAAAGGACACAGGGCAATGGGTAATTGGGTAGGGTTTTTTTTCCCCTCTCGCTTGAATGAGAATGGATGCCTTTATGGGTTTAACCAAACAGTTCAAGCATAAAATCCATATTCACTGGGCTGTCATTTAACATTAAAAAGGGTAGGGGGATTATTTGGGGGCCAGCCATGCTAATGTTATGCTGGTTATTTATAGATCTTACTATTGGTGATTTTAAAGAGAAGCCACTGCTCTCTTGCAGGGCTACATTTGATGATATTCCATAGCTTTTTTCCACAAGGTTTTCTTTGCAAGATACATAGCTGGCTTTGTAAAATGGCCCTGCCTTCACTGACCTGTTAACCTGCTGTATCAGTCCCCATTACACATGGTTTATGTAATAGCTGATATTACGATGATATAATTAGGATTGCCCAATAGGAATTCCATGCTGCCATGAGTCAGCAAATACTTATAATTTCAGACGTAAATGCAGGAGGCACAATGTCCTTTTGGTGCCTAGGATGAACTGTGTATTTCAGAACAAAAGCCACTCAACTAGCAATGCATTTCAGAGTGCTGGAGATAGACACCCACAGAAGAGCTGTCTGGGACTGTATTTTTATCAAAGCAACCAGGGTGATGGTGTAGTTTTGAGAATTGTTTTGGGAAACAACTTGAAATGTGCCGTTAGCACATTGCTCAGAAAAATAGTCCTAAATCTGGTAGACCAGGGAGTAACTTACAGAAGGGAAATAATGGGAATTTCTTAGAACTGCTGGGGCAGCTGAAATAAAAATAAAATGATAGATGGCACTGGTGCCTTTCCTGGAGTCCTTTGGACTCCCAGTGCCCAAAGCTGGTCATTGCAGAAGTGCAGTTATTCTGTGCCAGGTTGTTGGAGCAGGACCTCAGCTGTGTGTTGGGTCTGTTGAGTGTGGTGATTTTTCCATGCTCTAGGGAATACAGGCACATAGAGTGTGTTTCATATGTGGCAGAACAATAGAGCTTGTTAATTCTGTCATTTCAAACAAAAATAGGTCACCTGCATTAGGTTTGGGCACATGGGGTGAAGGAGAAAATGGTATTTTGAGGAGCTAAATGCAGTGATCTGCTGTGTGTTTGTTGCAGTCCTTCTTTCACACTGTGCTGGAGAACAGCCCGTTCTGTGACTCCATGGTGGACAACAACCTGCGCATCACCAACTGGAACCGCAAGCTCGGCTGCAAGTGTCAGTACAAGCACATTGTTGACTGGTGTGGCTGTTCACCCAATGACTTCAAACCAGCAGACTTCCACCGGTTCCAGGTAACTGAACACACCTGCAGAGAGGCTCTTCCCGCTGTGCTGGGTGGGGAGAGCTGGCTGAATGCGTGGGTGCAGCAGGGAGAGGGAAGGCAAGCTTTGACTCTGTCAGGCAGGTGGAGAAGAAGATGTGAGGAAGCTCTGATCTTAATTTCAGGAGAATGAAAGATTAGTTCTCCTATGTTTTGGCCCTGGAGACATAGCGCTGCGTGGTAAGGTCACACAGCAACTCTTTGGGCTCCTTGGCATTGGTAATCCACTGTGCCAGAAAGGAGGGAAGCTTAATGCATCTCTGACTGCACCACTATTACTTGGTAACTCTCCTGAGTTTATTGCAAAGGGTTTTTTTCCAATGTTCCAGCTCAGGTGCTTTCATCATTTCACGAAACTCCTGACTTTCAGTGTTAAGCAATGTTTATAATCTTTTAAAAAAGCTTAGAAGTTGACCAGTGTGCCTGCTAGAGACTTAAACACACAAGGCAAATCCATTTTCATTATTATATTCAACAGCATGATCATATTAAAGTTTATCTCGTGGTTCTGGGAGCCTTAGTCACGAGGTTTTGATCACCCAGGTTTGGCAGGACTGTCTTAAAAAGTTAAATCGGTTCCTTTGTGATAGTTTCCTCAAGGCAGACATGAGAGCAAGTCCTGTGCTCCAGGGTGCACTCAGTCTCAAGGCTGTGTCCTGCCTGTGTATCTTCTATTAAGAATGAACAGCCGCTTGTTTCAAGGTCACCAGATTTGCAATTCCATCCCTCCGGCTCCTCGGGGTTCCCTGCATAAAGCATGTTTGTTCAGGCTTTGTGTGGGATGGGGAATGTGTTACCCTACAGCACAGAAATGATGACTGCTCTGAAACAGAGACCTTTTCTTTGCTGTGATGTGCTGCCTACCAGGCACGCTTGAAGTCACTGGCACAGGCACTCACAAAAAGAGCAAATGAGACGTTATCTAAGAGAGGCTCTGCTGTCCCAAACACCAATCCCAGGGAAGTCTCCAACACAGAATAAATGGCAAGTCTTAAAAACCTCCTGCCAGACTGCAGAGCCTGACCTGCTCCAGGCTGTGAACCCACAACCATATTTCAGAAAACAATCAGGTAAACTGAGCTGGAAAGGAAAATTCAAAATTAGAATAGATGTAAAGGCAGCTTCTGACACTTTCTGGTGAGAGAGCCCATCACACGAGCACACAGCACCAGAAAGCCAGGGCTTTCTGTTCCCACAGAGGCACGAAGCAAGCTGAGATCACAAAGCCCACAGCATGCGCCGTCTCAGAGCAAAACCGAGCATCCTCAAAAGAATTTTCCAACCATCTGGGGCACTCCTGAACTCCTTGGCACCTCAGAACCCATGCTCAAATATGAGCAAGGCAAAACAAAGACTTTTTGAAAGTTAATGGTAGTTGAGTAGCATATAAAGCAGTAATATGCCCAAGATTGTGTCAAGCACAGAGAAAAAATCTGGGCAGGACCACTCAGAAGGGGAGAAACCTCAGCCACAAATGGCACCTCTCCCAGAGACCTCTTACCACCTCCTAGCAGCAAGTCCATACACAGAAAGTGCTGCTCTGCCTCCTCTGAGCCCCTGTGCCCCAGCACACTCGTCTCCCTGCCTGGCACGTGCCAGTGCTGCACTGTCTCCAGGCTAACATGGGGGTTTGGAGAGCGTTCCCCACCCCTCCTGCACTTGGAGAAGGGGGGGTGGCTGTTGCTCTGAAGGGATTGACACAGCTACATTTTCACTGAGTAATTACGTAGTTTTTAGCTGAATCTTGACATCACTCCTAGCGATGAACGGTCCCGAAGGTGACCTTTTAAGTCATCTTTGCCCATGGAGAGTTCATGTCCTCAACTGCAACCCATTGCTTAAGACAAAGTGTCGTGTCTGAAAATGGGAACTCAGCGTCTTTTCCTGTCCTGTCCCAACAGCAGACTGCCAGGCCAACTTTCTTCGCCCGCAAGTTTGAAGCCGTGGTGAACCAGGAGATCATTGGCCAGCTGGACTACTACCTGTACGGGAATTACCCGTCAGGCACGCCGGGCCTGCGCTCCTACTGGGAGAACGTGTACGAGGAGCCCGACGGCGTGGGCGCCCTCAGCGACGTGGCCCTCACCATGTTCCACTCCTTCTCCCGCCTGGGCCTGCGCAGGGCCGAGACCTCGTTCCACGCTGCTGGAGACAACAGCTGCCGGTCAGTCCTGCCTCGCCCGGCGCTGGGGCACAGGGCCCGCCGAGCCTGGGGAGGCTCCTCGGGCTTGGCTCTGCTGGCTGAGCCTACGGCCACGAGCGGGGCCAGCCAGCTGCAAGTGTGCAGCGCTCATTTCCAGGAGTATTTATGTCCATAATAAAGCGTTGGTTGTTCCGGGTTGACATTACGTGACCTGTTTGCTGCACTTTTAAGGAGCTCCTCTCCAGCCTGATGAAGACTGACAGGATCCAGTTGGGCAGTGCTACCCCCACTGCTGCGTTTCCCTTGATTAATTTCAGCAAGTGTATTATAGCCTCAGCTCCTAAACCCTCCGTGTGATTGCAGCAGAGGTCATGTTCACCTCTATTATGCTTACCAAAAGCAGAGGACAGGATTTCAGAACAAATCTGAACACAGGCAGGTTAATGGTCCTTGCTTGTTTGTTCCCCTGGGAGCACACATGGAGCACTGAGAGCTTGCTTGGCTCAGTTTGCCTGCTTGGTGCAGCTCTCTGTGCCAAAAGTGCAACTGGTAAGATCTATTAGCATCAAATACATAACATATATGTAGGTGTTTGTATATCTTTATATATATAGAGAGAGATATAGATATATATATTTATCTCAAATAAAGGTCCTTATTCTGAAACAGGAATTTCCCCCTACATTCTAGATTCCTTTTTCACCTATAAGCCTGGCTAAGAAGAATTCCTGAAGTTAGACTTGCACAGAAAATGCTCTCTTCATGGTAGCTGTTTGCTGCCTGCAAACACATCTGAAGCTGTTTAGATTCAAAGTAGAGAGGATTCATCTTTTAAAGTCTTACCTTGCCATCTCTTAATTCCTTCCTCAGAACGTATTTCTGGAGCCTGCCTTTTTTTTATCCTAATAGAAAACACATAGAGCCTAAGTCAGCAAACACTGAAGATGCTCCATGTGCTTTGATGGATGGATGTTGCCCCTCTTGTGTTCTCCAGAGGGAACCAAATGTGCCTTGACCTTCCTAAATTAGTCATGGAAGTGCTCAGCAATGTCCCATTTAGAAAGATGTGGCCATAAGTGCTCCAGATTCCTATTAGAGTTTTGTCAGTGAAGGTTACCAGTGCAAAGCAATAAAAGATCAATAACAATTAGATAGAAATAATCGCTAGTAGCATGCCTTCCTTATATGAAATAAAGGCAGACCTAAGGAAGTCCTGGGTCATTTGTCCTGCAGAGTGAAGCCAGCAAAGAGGATGGGGACTATGTATAACCAGTACTGAAATAATTTGACAATTTTGTTCTCACTCCTTTTGCCAGTGTTCTGATGCTGATTTATATCAATTATCACTTTCATTTCTGAGGAACTTGCCATTGCACAGGAACTCAAGGTGCTTTTCAAGCTTGCTCAGATTATAGATGGGGCACTGTGACTGCAGCTGTCTCCAGGATAAAGCACAGCTCCTTTACAGCAGGCTGGAGCCTCATGAAACAGTGCAGGGAGGAATTGCAAACCATGATACGGAGCAGAGGCTTCGTTTTCATACCTGCCTGAGTCCCCTCAAGCCACTGTGAGTCAGCATCCAGTTCAGATCAGAGCAAGATGGATAATCCTCAGGTTTATGATTCACATCTCTTCTCTTTTGATACTGCGCTGTCCTTGTGGGTGTTTGCATCTATACCTTTCCTCTTTCCCTCTTGTGGTTTTGCATGTGTCTAATGGAGTAATGGAAGGATGGATTTGGGCTGAGCACCTCGACAGTGTTCCCTTTGCTGTGAGGCTGAGAGCAGCACCAAGCTGGCTGATCCTGCAGTCACCACCCCAGCTCATGCTGTGAGGAAAGCCGCTCCCGCCTCGGATCCCCCTTGGAGTCAGTCCCATGCTGCCACCCGCAGCGGCCCAGGAGATGTTTATAAGAGCAGCTGCCTTGCACACTTTGCTAACGAGGCCAGCTCACAGCCTCAGAAAGCTGTGCCCCCTGCAGACTGCTCGGGTACCAAAGGAGATTGAGAGTCAGCATCTTCCGTGGGAGCAGCATTAATGTGTGATTGAGATTTAATTCATTTCTTCCATCTCCAGGCATTTTTACTCTCTGCTGCCAAGAGGCAATTTACTCAGACTATTTCAAGGATATTGTAAATATTTGCTGCTGCACACATATAAAACAGGAGGTCTTAGTACTCAGAACAGAAGTCAGATTGTTGCTGGCATTGGCTGTGTAGCTTTACAGTGGTTTTGCTCGGTCCATCAGTGCTGGCCCTTTTGGTACCCTGTCTTCTTACGCTGATTTCTCCAGCTCTGGTGACTTCCTTCTGGGTGTTGCTGACCTCGTGCAATAGAAAGTCCTCCTTGGTCAGCTCCTCTTAGCGCTCATCCTTTAATTGTGGTAACAGCCTGAGGAGTCAGACGTAGCTGCCTTACTGGGAAGGTGTGATGCTGGTTGGTTTAACTTGTTTTGCAGTTAATGTCAGTGCTGTAAAGGAGCAAAATACTTGATTTCTGAGCTATGAATGACACGTTTTTAATTATTTATGCATCCATATGTACCCAAACATCGTTACAGATGTTTCTGAGACTATAGCAGACAATCAACTGTACATTTTAATTATTTGAAGCTGTGACTGCAATGTCTTTAAATCTGAACTGCAACTGAGCACTTCCAGATCTGCTAATGACTGGTTTTGCCCAGTTGTTTGACCTTTCTTCAAGGTGTTTTTTTTTTAATAATGAGTAAAAAAAATCACAGCAAAAGCAATCTCAAGTCTTTAAAGAATGTGAAGTTTTCTTCCTAAGATAAGGAGACGTAAAATGGGGACGGGATCCTGGTGTCCTTTGCTGCAGTGCCACCCTGCAGAGCCCTGCCCTTGGGGAAGGGGTTTGGGAATGGAGGGGGCCCAGGGGTCAGTGCCTGCTCACGCAGCATTCCCTGCTGTCCTGTGCAGGCAGGCACTGACCCTGGCAGCTCTGGAACACAGGACAATCCTGGGGTATCCTTTATCCTACAGTTTATCCAAGCAAACAGTGCTGCAGCCTAATCTGTGTGTGTCTCTGGGTGCCAGTTTCTGCCAGGAGAGGTGGCGAGGGAGAGGAGCCCTCTGGCACACAGAGGGACCTCCTAAAGAGCTTAGAGCTGTGCATAGGAGATTAATGACCCTATATTCTTAGTAACATATTTTTACATTTTGGGGTATTCGGAACAGCCTAAGAATATCTGATAATGAGTCATGGACACATTTGAAATCTCTTAATGTACAGTGGTGCATTTTCTAGTTGAAATGAATGCTTCTTAAGCCATTAGCTCCAAGTAAATGGAGATTTCATGTCTCTCTTGTGTAACTGATGAGCATGTGCTGTTTTATAGATACTACCCCATGGGCCATCCAGTTTCCATCCACCTTTACTTCCTTGCTGACCGTTTCCAAGGCTTCCTGATCAGGCACCACGCAACCAACCTGGCTGTCAGTAAACTGGAAACTTTGGAAACGTGGGTGATGCCCAAGAAAGTCTTCAAGATCGCAAGTCCACCGAGTGATTTTGGGAGGTTGCAGTTCTCAGAGGTGAGTGTTTGTAGCCACCCATGCTCAGTGTCATGAGCCTCTGGCATCACGAGAGTGAACACTAAATCAAGCAGCCTCTAGAAACTGTATTTCCATGTAAATTTGAGGTGAGAGTGGCCTTCTAGCATAGTGCACATCCTCGTCATAGAAGGACATACTGTTGCCAGTTCAGATCTCTGGTCAACCCTCATTTCTTACATTGAGTGTCCTCACTCCCTTCTGTTCTAAAAACAAATGGAAGGCTTTTGTTATTGTCAAAGGGGCTTTTTAAGTTAAAGTAGCTTAAAAGTTTTGTCACTGTGATTGTTGTGAGTGCTGTTAAAGGCTCCTGGGGAAAATGCCTTTTTTCTGCAATTCCAGATGTAAATAGTGATGTGTTTAAATGTTTCTCTCAAGAGTATGCTGAAAAAAACCTCATAAAATTAGTGGTAGTCAGGTACTGATACCACATGTGAGCAGAATATCGATGTTGTAACACAAAAGAGAAAATTATCACAGCAGTGGCTGAGATTTCCCACAAATCCTGTTACTTTTCTAGAAATTTGTCCCAGTGTCTGTCACAGGGAATAAAAAGTCTACTCTAAAATATATCAGGAAAGTTGACCACTAATAGGACCTGACATCTGTGTTCTGTTTTAAAGATACAACTGTCTGAGCAGTTAATTTCATGATTTTTCTTGTTAAGCCACAAATTTCAATTAAGGTATAAAATTGATTGAACAAATGTGTTCCAGTCATTATGGCTAAGTCCATAAATTACCATCTTCTTGGGCAATTAAGAAATGCCTAGGTGGGATTCAGTGTTTTGGTGTGCATGGCAAATCCATGACACTAATGTGCCATTAAAGAGATGGATGGAAAGTGTGTTTCATTTATCAACGTGTCGGATGGTAGGCCTGCCATTTCGTGCAGTGATAAATGTTCATACAAGCTCCAATTCTTGTGATTTGTAGGAGTATTTCTGCTGTTTATTTAGTACTTCTAAGAATCTCATCACTGGTGAGCTTTTTTGAGCATAAGGAAACATTTTCTTCTATTTGAAACTCAACAAAAAGAGTTTTGGTGGCTGCTTACATGTTTTCATTCTATTTTCTCACCTGATCTCTATAATTGTCCTCTCCTTTCATAGATGATTCATATTTTAAAAGACCGAGAGGTACAATGTAAATAATTCAATCTTATTTTAATTGTTTATTTTACTTTCTGCCTTCCCTTGGCCTGCAGGGATCTCTGCCTCTGGGCCAAATAATTCTCTGTGTTACCCTGCTATAAATCCAGCATTAACTTTTTCTGCTTCAGTGTGGCTGGAAAGCTCTGATCTGCTACTGCGTATTAAAATGCCCCTGCTTTGTCAAGGTCCAGCAAGTGGAAAACAAACTTAGCAGTTTAGCTAAGATGGAAGCATCAGTGTTTGCAGAAAATAAGAGTTGTGCTTATTGGGACATAGAATTCCTTGTTCTTCAATGAATTTCACCCCATGATCTGGCAGGAATTTAAAACTGAATGGGGCTATTTTAGCTGGGAGCTTTCTCCTCTGTCCCAGCTCACACCACTGGGGCCAGCAAGAAGAGCACAAATATGCTGCATTGAATGTGCTCCCGAGTGCATTTGTGACCCTGATGCACAACTGAGATTGCAGCAGAGATGGTGGGATCTCTCAGCCCCTGCCCTCTGCTCCTCTGCTCCTCTCAGACCTCACTTCCCAAGGAGCGGATTGCACCCCACACCCTGGAAGGACAAGCGGGAAGCCATCAGCCAGCTGGGCTGCCCCACAGCTGGGGCAGAGTTAATGACAGCATTGCGATGGCACACGGCTCCTGCAGCCTGAGTCAAATAAAATAAACTTACAGGAAATCCAAGAGAGATGATTTCCAAGCATGGAACTCCCACACCTCCTAAAATTGGCTGGTGCACAATGCACACACTATGTGTCCTGCCAGCCTGGGTTCAGGCAGCTTCTCCGTGGAGGACAGGAGATTGATTTGCTGCACAGAACTAAAAGTCACAGCTCACCGTCTATTAGTTGAGCACTAAGTTCATTTTTGGTCTTGTTAAGACTTGTGATTCATCACAGAGAATAAAATAAACTAGGTGGCAGGCAATTAGTGTGCATTGTGTGAACCTAATGGTCCTGTTTGTGGTGAGCAATGAGACACGAACCCATAATCAGGGTATAATTTATCTTGGGAAAATTTTATCTTGGGTTCGAACAGACATAGAAACAGAAGTTTTGAGCCAATGAGAGATTTCCAGCTTTCCAAATGTTCCCTGGGCACAGTGCTTGCTCTTGAAGCCCAAAATAAAGGTGATTAAAATAATGATGTGGGAAATGTCAGTTTCTGTGCCACATCCCTTCATAATTTATCAGATATTCATTACTGCTTGATTCCATCCCATACTTTGTGTATTCTATTTGAAAGCAAAAGCCTACTCACAATGTTTTAAAGAGCTGTGAAAATTGTTATAGGGCTGTAGTATCTCTTGCCCTGTAAAATCGGACACTCAGTACTGGGAACTCAGCTGTGTAAAGTTCAAGGGTTATAAACCTCTAACCAGTGCTTTAAGTGAAATTCCCTATAAAATACTGTGCTTCTAGAAGCAGCTGGTACTGCAAGCTGTGCAGCATGGGAAAGAATGTCCCCAGCTGGAAAGCAGACATAAAGGGCAGATCCCATGAACGGTGTACAGCTCCCTGCCTTTCCCTCCCCAAGGTGCCTGTGGAGCCCTGGGGTGAGCCCTGGCCCTGGGGCACACGGGGACCTGGGGGTGCCTTTGTGTTGCCAAGGGCCTGCTCTGCAGCCCTGTTGGTGCTGCTGTTCCCTGGCCCTGCACACCCTAACCGTGGGGGACAGGCTCCCATGGAGGCCACTGCCACCAGCCCCAGAACTGTCCCCTCCTCTCTTCCCCCGCCCTTTGGCTGTAACTTTTGGTTTGCTCTAAGGGAATCCAGTGCCACGCCTGCACAAAGCTTATCAACCAGACAACAATTGTGGTACAATTTTTCCCCCAAAGCGGCCTTAGCTCTTCTACAGAGCAGTCCAATAAACCTTTGTGCATGTGAACACATCTCAACATCTTCTGTGCAGCCTGGTGTGGAGCAGTGTCACCTGGAGGTTGGAGCAAGGGGACTGTAACTTTCTGATTTCCTTTTTCAGGGATGAGAAACTAAAGAGAGGGGAAATAGTTGAATGTCAGGAGTCAATGTTTAATTTCTGAGGATGAAGTAAGTCTTCTGCAATGAGTTCTTCAGTAAGAAATATTGAATGTGGTGGAAAGAGCTTCCTTACAGACTTTTCTTTGCCCAGGAGGGTGTAGATTTGTTTCACATGTTGTGACTATTATTTTCAGGTCCCTTGAGCACCAGTAAGTGTGATATGGCCACAGCTCAGTGAAGGTTGGCAGAGTAGATAGTAAGGTCTGGTCAGGAAATTTTCTTTCTCAGCTTATTTCCATACACATTCAGTGAGTCTTGTCACGAGAGCATGCACTGACAGCTCCTCGAGGCAGTCGATGCTTGGGTCTGATATCTGGGCTATGCTGTCTGGTTTGATTAGCTGGTGTGCTGGGTGAAATACCTCTGAAATACCAGCAATGCTGTGTTGATTGCAGAGTAGTGGAAGGCTCATTTTGTCTCATATTCTGCAGTGTCATAGTCCAGTAGGAGGAATTCGTGTGGTTACAGATGGATTTAGGATGGTAGGGTTTTGTTTTACTGACCTTGTAGCTTTTTGCTTGCAGTCCTCCTGTAATTTGTCTGCCAACCACAGGGATTTATTTAGAAGGGACTGGAGACTGGACAGTTTCCAGTACAGGTAATAGGCGTCAGGTAATCATTATGTTTTGGGGATTTGGGAGGATTTAGGCATTATATTGGAATCACTTATTCTCATGAAGTGAAACAAAATTAGAACAAAAATCTCTGAAGTAAATGATCTACAGTTATTTCTTATACTTTCAGGAAAGCAGGTTCTGACCATGCCCTTGTGAGGTGAAGCTTAGGGACAAGGACAGCTCAGTGTGGGGAAAATCTGCAATATGCACATACACTTTAAAAGTGGGGATCCTGCCTGTGTGTGCATGGGTCTCCAGAGGTCACCCACAGAGGCTTTCTATACAGAGAACAAATCAACTCCGTGGTCATCTGCAGTGTCTGGAGATCAGGGCAAAAGAAGACCAGAAGGACTTTGAGGGGTTTCATACCAGAACTGCCTCCAGAAGCAGAAGTGCAGCCATCAGTCCTGTGGTCACAGGAAAGTGGATTGAAAGGTTCGGCAGTCCTCAGCCTCATAAACACATGCTGGCTTTAGTGCTGGGATACTGAAGTCTTCCCATTGGCCTAAGAAAGCCAGTTACTCCATTTCCATGCTGTCTGGTCAGAGATGCTGTTTTCAGTAGTGCACAAGCATTAGTGGCAACAGCTTGGAAGTTTGTGTCATCCCCCAGCTTATGGGTGAAATTCATGTAAAGAGCACTGGAATATGAAAGCTGCTAGGAAAAAAGAAAGATCCATTAAATATTTACACTAGATTGTGAATCATCTGGTTTAATGTTAGTGAATAAATAAAAAACAATGTCACTATTATGACAATAAGAAAAGAGTTTACAAGAAATAAATTCCCACATGAGGCAGGAAGGGAGTGCAAGGAGACAGCATCTCATGGGTGGATTGTAGTAAAGGACCTGATGTGACTTGTTCTAAAGTCAGCAGCCAAAGCATCTTCCCTGGTCTCAGCAGCAGCTGGTCAGGTCTCTACTGCAGGATCCTTCTCTCAAATGTGTAATACATTTTCATGACCCAGGAGATGATGAGTCCCATTTTTTTCCTGTGCATAGGCTGTGTCCAGCCACTAGGCTTGGTCCCTTGTTGACTGCTTCTGTGAAGAGAGAGCTGCTCTAGCCTGTTGTGTCTCTCTTAAGATAAATACCTTTTTATCAATCAAAAGTGGACTGAAAAAGCAAGCCTTGCATTCTAGGTTGCCTCACAATTTGTGTGCACATTATGATCGTAGATCATGTTGCTGCCAGCTTTTATATGTATGTATAATTCATGTGATTAGAGAAATATGATTTGAGTCTCTTGAGAGCCCATATTTGCTATAAGGGTCTCAGATGCTTACAGAGATGATGCTACCAGCACTGTGTTCTTTAATTTCAGATTGGCACCGAGTGGGATGCCAAGGAAAGGCTTTTCCGGAATTTTGGAGGACTCCTTGGGCCAACAGATGAGCCAGTTGGGATGCAGAAATGGGGGAAAGGCCCCAATGTCACCGTGACTGTCATTTGGGTGGATCCCATTAATGTCATTGCAGCAACATATGATATTCTTATTGAATCCAGCGCCGAGTTTACTCACTACAAACCACCTCTGAATTTGCCCCTGCGACCTGGTGTATGGACAATAAAAATTCTGCACCACTGGGTACAAGTAGCTGAAACCAAATTCCTTGTTACCCCTCTCACCTTTTCAAATCAGCAGCCTATCAAACAAGGTAAGTTCTATTATTTGCTACAGGAATGAAACAGTTACTGTGTCTGTATTCACTGTAAATGCTGCTGATAAAAATAAGTAGCGCTGTATTGGAAAAGGATTAAAGAAAGGGATTTTATAGATATAAGTCAGAAGACACTTTTGCACTGAGGCAAGTGGAAGTGTCTGCATTTATTCTGTAAAAGACAGCCACTTCGAACAAAAGACTATTTGTATCTTTAAATTATGCACATTTCAGAATCCAGAGAGCTTCAGACTCTCAATGATCTAACAGCTATCATAAAAGCCATCATTTAGAAATGGAAAGAAAAATTGACCTTTCACTGCTGCTTTTCATTCATGTTTCCTCTTAGAGACTTACATGTGTTTAAACTGTTTTCTTGACAAAACCTGTGTGTTTAACAATAAAAGCATTAATATACACAATGCTGGATTAGACAGAATTACCCTAGGCCAGAGCTCACCTGACATATTGTCAGGTCCGGGCATTCACTCCTGCCTGATACCTGCCAAAACCTGCTCAGTACTTGCCAAGCAGCTGTGTTACAGAAATATCTACAAATACAGCCCTGGGACCAGACCCACACTGACAGTATTTAGAAAGAAACCATTTTCTTCCTTGCCACAGCAGCCCTGAGCCATCCAAATACAGAGGCCATTCTGGGGCTGCCAGGCTCTGCAGGCTCCCATGTTTGCATGGCATAGGCATCATCCAAATGCTTGGGTCTGCAGACAGTGCCCAGGACACTGTGCTGGGAGAAAAGGAAGCATTTTTCAGCCACGCCTGTTTTTTTATTCTGTAAGATCAAAACAAGCTTGTTGCTCTGCCATTCTTCTTAAAGTGCTCAAGTGCGTCCATCTGCCCAGTATTAATATTCATAACTTTAGACATCTTAAATTTGCTAGATACATGAACGATCCTATTAAGTTTTCAAAAGTTCTTCTTCCTGACAAGGCAGCAAATAAACTGAGTCAGGCATTTACCTTCCAGCATAACGTGCTGCTTCTGTAATGCAAACACCAGCAGACAACTGCTGAGAGCTAATGCAGCCCTTATCTCGCTCAACAGGAGTTTGATTCCCACATTTCCAGCAGAAGAGTGAACTTACTGATTTCTGCTGCTAACATTTGGTGGCATCGTTTCTTAAGCAGAAACTAAACCTCCTCCAACCCACTGCTGTTATTTGCTAATAGGCAATGATGAATTGTGAACAGACATCATGTGTAGAAGGAATTCATTTTCAAAGTTTGAGGCAGCCTGCTTCTGAATGCAGCTGCTACCAACTCGTCTGCTGGAAATCAATGAATTCCGTGTTCTTTGGTAATTTAACATTTAAGGCATAAATTGCACAAGAAACGTGGCATGTAGCCAGCAGCCTTGCTGCTTTTCCCTACAATGTGAGGGCCCCACGGACAGGTAAACATGTCTCAGGCTTCAAAAATAAGCCCACACTTCATGGTGTAAAGGCAATGCTCCCTTTGGTCCAAACTCTGAATCTGGAATAATTCCACTGAAATTGTGTAGTTACGCTGTGTTGCCCATTGGTACGCTGGGCTCACTGTTCTTGCTAAAAAGCCTTTATTTATGTGGTAACTAGAATCTGCTACCAGAAGGAAATACAAAGCTTGGGAACAATATTGTCTAGGAAAAAAGTCTCAAGGAGTGATTTTTTACTGATGATGTGATGTGTAATCTCTAGATGACTGAGGCATGGAGGTAGAGAGGAAAGTTAATTACAGGGGCAGGTAGTGACACTCCACTGTAGTTAGAATTGTATTTACAATGCAAATTCCTGTTGTTTGTTTTTGTAAGGCTTTCTGTCTCAGTGACGCTGTTGTGCTCTGTGCAGGCAGTCGTCATTTAGCTTTGATTTCCAGCTTTTGTCAGTTTGTCACCACTTTATTCTTTAAATACATTTTTCTCTGCCAAATAAAGGCACTTTGAGAGTATGACAGAAGAATTAGAACTTCTAAAAGAGCTATTTCTGGTACTGTAAACAATGTAAAAACTGCCAAAAATCTTCTAAAATGGAGGAATCGTATTATTTAATTGTCTTAACATTGAAAATAAAACATCCATCAGACTTAGCCAGGAGTTGTCAGTAGAAGAGGGGAATATGTTTTGTTAGGGATTTCTTTAAAATTTTCTTTTTTTCTGACCATCCTTCCTCACCACCAGCCCCCACCCTGCCCTCCCCTGCCCTGATGAAAAAACAGCTCTTGTCAGAAAGATTGCCCTGGACTGATACATTTCCTAGCACTTTGCATGTCATTTCCTCTATAATGATTCGGCCCCCTCTGCCTCATGCACTCCAGATGTAGAAAGTGGAGTCCACAAAGTTTCAGACATAAAAATCTCTCCATGATCTCGTGTGCAGTTTGCTTGTGCCCTTCTAAAAAGCGTTTGCACAGAACTGGCAGCAGCCACTGACATCTTGTATCCTGAGAACATGGGCATGACAACAATCCTGGATTTCCTAAATCACTGCTTATCTACACGTCGCTTCAGCCCAGAGCACAACACAGAAAGGTTGTTTTGGTTTCCCAGCATCATGAAGGGAGACACTGGCTCTTCTTTTGACTAATCAAAGTAAAACACATTCATTCCTGTATCATGACTCTCAGAATTTATAATTGCATTCAAAATAAAAAAATAATCATGGGACAGCTGCCAGCAAAGATGTTCTGTTTAGCAGTTTATAAAAACAGCATATGCCACTAGTTTATTCATTTTTCTATTTCCATTTATTTATTAATTTTGGCCTAAATTCTGTGCTTGCAAGTAGAATCATAAAGAGAATCAAGAGAGTGTTTTCTTTGGTGCTGTGTCCAGATGTGAGCAACTGATAGAATGTGAATTGTTTTAAAAATACGGATTCACTGACCTTTTCAAAACCTGAAGCTGTAAGAGATCAGATCTTACATGGAATTACTGACTATGCTGTTCGGGGTATTTCCACTGTAAATACGGCTCCCTAAGCTATTTCAGTGGAGAGTCTATAATCTAATGTTACTTATTCCTTCCTGCTCCTTTTCCCCCTCCAGTCATCCAAATCTGTGTCTATTTTCCCTATTTTGACTTGTGCCACTGATCAGCTCTGCCTTCAGCCGATACTCTGGCTCAAGAGTGCCTCCAAGTATTTGCCTGGCTGGAGAAAGTAAAAAAGAAAAGAAAAGGAAATTAGGTGAATTTGTTAAATAAATCCTTTGGAGAAATCAGGTTCACTCTCTCCATCAGAGTCTGCTTCCCTCTACCTCCTGCACAGACAGATTCCTGTTTATTCTTCTAAACAACAGTTTTGAGGTTCTCACCATATGGTCGAGTGTGTGAAAGCCAAGTACTCTATGCTTGTTGTAAGGACACAGGAGGGCTGCCAAGGACCAGCAGGGTGCTCTAGGAATAATTGTGCCGAGACAAAGAGGGAATGGAACGTGGAGAAGACAAAACAGGGAGCAGACCTGTGTAAGATCACTGGCAGTGGTGACACACGGGCGTGGGGGGCTCTTGCAGGCAGCTTTAGGCAACGGGGATTTGAGTACTTGGACACTCAAGAGCAGATGTCCAGCTCCCCTGTGAAGAGACTGCAGAGGCAGAACCAAACAACAGGTATCATTCAGAGCACTTAGCCAGCAGCTCACAGACTATAATCCAAGCTACCCAGCAGACTTCAAGTCCTAAGAAAACAGCAAATTCAGTAGATGTCTCTGCATCTGCATCATCCCACTTTACCCCCTTCCCTGCTCTTTAAAGGCTGAGTATGGTCAATTCACAGGGTCACAGTGAGGGGAAGAGAAAAAGCCAAAGCAATTTCATTTTTAAATTTGAGTTTATATTCACAGCAAAGTTTCCCCAGTGCTTTCCCAGCTGGAGTGCCGATAATGAGTTGTCGTCCATTTAATGGATAGTACCTGTTCCATTAAAGCCAAATAGGTTATTGTGAGCCAGTAGCAGGTTCACTTGTGGGGCAGAAAAAGCCCCAAAACCTCAAGATGATAGTAAACCCTGGATTGTAAATAAATGAATACATAAAAAGCCCTTCCTCATTCAAGCAAGGAGGGCACTGAAAAAGAGCAACCTCCTTTTTTGCTTTGCTCCTTTCCCACGCTGTTCCCAGCTTGATGGCATGTCCTGGACATGGGGCTGCTGATCTTTGCTGCTCCCATGGAGCCTGAAATACCAGTGCCTGGTCCCTGTGCCCCCAAACTGCAGCCACCCCTTTCAAGGATGAGGGCATTAGCAGACATGGGCGATGCACTCGGGCACCTCAACGGCCTTTTAACCTAATCCATATTTATAGATCATCTCAATTAGCAGATACTGGGAAACCTTTGTTTTGCCCTTGGTTGTTTGCAGTGGCTCAATCAATTCTAATTGCATCTATACGGATTATAAAGTGGGTGGCAACTTGTGTCAGAACTGCTGTGATTTCTTTAAATTAACCAGAGGTAACATGACATGTTCTTGATAAATGCAGTAATAGCAGCAGGCAGGCGTATGACTGCAGAAGAGCAGACATGCCCTGGAATCATCATTCCGAGAAAAACCCTGAAGACAGGGATTTGCTTTGAAATTTAGTTCAGATCCAGCTGACAAGGAGTCGATTAGCTCCACAATGAGCAAATGAAGCACTGTCTTGTTTGCTGCAAGAGAAAACAAACAAAATGTCAATAAAAAATTACCTCTTTGCCAGAGGGTTTCAACACAATTCAAGTAAAGAAATAAAGCTGTATGTTCTGTGTTGCTTTAAAAAACCCACAGGTCTAGCGCCTTAATATGTACCAAGGTAACCACATTTTTCATTCCTTAGCACACTCTCTGTCTAAACTAATTTGCTTTTTCTGCAAAATGATGAACATACCCACACAAAGATGCTGAAATCCCAGCCTGTGTGGCTGCCTATAGGTTGTGTGTTTAATCCAAAGAAGTTAGACCAAGAAAAGTCAATTGAGAATGTGTCCTCACATGTGAGTGAGGAGCAAATAAAATGTGAGTGAAGAGCAAATACAAATAGAGGTCAAAAATAACCAACTTTTTTAAAGTTTTATTTCAAGTCAGTGGAATATATTCTGCATTGATAACACGTCCTCCTGAAGTCACAGGGCTGGCAAAAAAAGTCTGGCTTAATGTCTGCAATTCAGCTAATTTTGAATTGTTTTTTCTAACCATACGGATTTAAATGTCTAAGCATTTAGAGGCAAGCCTTACCTTCTTCATTGTTTCTTCATGAGCTCTTCCTCTTGACACTTGACTGGAAGTGTCAGTGCTTCAAGAGCACACCCAGTAGCTCCAGCCTCCTTTTTACAGCATTTCAGGCCTTGGGAGCCTCACTGTCTCTCTTCTGTACCAGCTCAGTACGTTACAGAGCATGGTTCCCTGTCATTTTTCCTTTAATGCAAAGAGGAACAGCCCATCTGCCATTGCTTGGATGAGCAGCATCCTCCCTACTTTCTCCTATGAACTGTTCAACAAAGACTCAGAGGCTCCAGAAGAGGGTTCTGAGTCCAGTCCCCAGCATCTCCTGTGGATGAGTATGTGTGACTCCGCAGTCAGGTTGCTGTTACCCAGCTTTTTCTTTCTAGGATGTGCTGAGACCTAACTTGGGGTGCTGTTCTATGTGGGGCAGACAGTCCCCACTAGCACCAGGTCAGGGGTCTCCGTGTGTCTTGACTGCAGCAGCACCTTTCACTGTGGGCAGTGGTAGCCCTTAACACAGCCTCTGCTGCTTTGCCAAGCACTGAGTCCTGCAGTTTCTGCAGGTTTTGTTCTTTCCAGTCCTGATAAGCCCCCAAGTCCCAAGGCCTGGGACAAGCGCGAGGCTGAGCCAGGGAGAACAGCAAGTTCTGTTTCACTGTTTCTTGTCTGAATAAAGATCTCTCTTGTTCCGTGCACCAAACACATGCGCGGCAGGCTTTGATTCAACAAGCTCGCTGAATTGCCTGTTTCAATCAGATGATCCTGCTAGTAATGCCAACTCGTATTTATTTGGGGATTTTTACTCAGAATGTTCCTATTTAATTAATATGTTGACAAACAGTCTTCCATATTTAATTGCTTCCAAAGGAGGAAATTTAATCATGTGTACTTGTTCTGTTTCTTAAACTGCAGAGCTCTGGCAGAGCACATTCCTGACACATGTGCACAGATTGAACTCACTTTGACTATGGGTTATTGTGGATATCTACCATTTAAAATAAAAAGAGGGGTTTAGATAAATGCAGGAACAGTGAAATGATGTATAATGGTGATGGGCATGTGCTGAACCACTTTAACTGGGGATTCAAAGTGACGGACTTGCACAGTGTTTGACGTTAAAGACTTTGCTGCAAATGTAGTAGCAAAGCTCCAATTAAACGTCCCTTTTTCCCTCTAAATAAATACACGGATTTATTTCCAGCACCTGAGATACTGTCCTCTGCATGGAAGAAAGGACTCAGTGTCAGGCTGCAGTGCGAGCAGCAAGGACATGTGGAAGGAATTGTAGCTGTGAATGTGTAATTCCTGGCCTCTGACGCTCGCAGGGCGCAGTGGCTTTCCTCGCCTGCAGCACCCTGAATGGGCCCATTTTCTGTTCTAGACAGTGTGTCTGTTGGCAGAGCTAAACACATCCTCCGTGCTGCCAGAGCGAGGATGCTGGGGAAGGCAGCTGAGAGCAAAAAGAAATGGTTGGAAATTTGCTCCGGACAGGCACTTGGCAAACATTTGAAGTCAGGCGACCTTTGACAGGGGCAGCCTGACCCACAGTGTCCAGTTTAGGTCTCTGAAAGCATTGTCACAGCCTGATACTGATTTTTACTGCAATATTGCAAATTTGGGGTATTGCACTATATTTTGCTGAGATAGAAGGGTTGCTGTATGAAAAGCAACCACAATGCAAAGTGTCATTAGGGAATGGTTTTGATCTACTGTTCAGCACAGGAGCTTGAAGTGTAACTGTCATGAGAGAATACTTTCCCAGTGAGACTGGAGCACTTCCAGGAGTCATGTTGGGGCTACACCTGCTTGTGGGTCTGGTCTGTCCAAAACCATGGTGTTGTCCTTTTAGTGCTACAAATGGCACCACCTGGGTTTTGCAGGCAGATAGAGCTAACAAATGTTGTGGCTTTTCCACAGCAGGGCAAGGTTCATCTGTTTAGGGTAAAAAACCCCATAACAAAACAGGCTGAGGTCTTGGCTCTTTCTCCTAGACAAATCAATGATAGCATTTGGATGTCTGACAGGAGTTGGCAGACTTCTCACACCAGGTGTCCTTGAACTGTTTTCTCATTTCAAGGTGCAGCCAGTCCTGGATGTCCTGCAGCTCTGGGGATGCCAGTTGTACATGTTGAAAATAAGGGTGACTCTGTTTTCAGGGTCAGAGCTTTGCCTCCTAAGGCAGCACTTGCAGGGTGAGAATCACAGTGAACAGAATCTGTAGTGCTGAGCACGAGGAGTGCCAAAGCTGAGCACAACCCCTGGGATGCAGTGTGTGGGAAATGGGCTACAGCTCACCCCTAAACCTTGGTCTTTTTGTTTACTGTAGCTTTCGATCCTTAGTGGTGGCTATTTTAATGCACTAACTTTGGGGTTTGCTTCTGCCTTTGCAGAGGAAGCCATCAAGTTTCACAGCGGGCCTCCGAAGAACGCGTACATGGAGCAGAGCTTCCAGGGCCTGAACCCCGTGCTGAACATCCCCATCAGCGCCGCCCGCCTGGACCAGGCCAAGCGCAACGCGGGGCTCGTGGGCGCCCGCCTGGAGGCCTGGGTGGACTCTCTGGTCAGCAGCGTCTGGTCAGCCGTGGACATCTGCAGCGTGGGTCCCACAGCCTGCCCCGTCCTGCAGGGCTGTGCCCAGACAGCCTGGAGCTCCCTGAGCCCCGACCCCAAATCCGAGCTGGGCCCCGTCAAACCCGACGGCCGCCTGAGGTAGCGTCCGCTGCGCTCTGTCCCGGCATAGGTTTTTAAAAGGGAATTGAACCTTGCTTCTCTGTGAATCTCACACCAGGTTTCAGAAACCTAAGGGAAAGTTACATTTTTTTTGTTACTTACTGCAATAGAATTCATTTAAAAAAACAAAAACAAAACAAAACAAAAGTTCTGAAGTTCTGACAAGGCCTTTGGCACTGCCCTCTCCATCAGCTCTGTTGGGAGCAGCTTGCTTCATCCCACGGCCTGTGCTGTCCAGTGGGCACCCAGCCATTCCATGTGCCACTGCACCCACCATTCTGTGGGCTTGGAAACAGTAGCACCAAGCCATGGAGAGGGCAGTGAAGGAGCAGCTGCTAAATGGGTTTTTTTTAAAATAAATTTGTCTGTACCTCTGCTGTTTCATAGGCTTTTGTTATTTTGCTATCATGAATAAATCACAGCAAAATTCCCTTCTGCTTACACGTCCTGGGGAGGTTGGTTCCTGCAGGCTGGAGCCTGTATGGCCACATGACCTCAGAGAATGCAAAGTAATTATGGTACAGCCTCACTTGGGTTTTTAATAACACAAAGTAATTCTGGACACAGCTGATATCTGTTATCCTAGTTAGGGAAAACAAGCAAAAGCAAAAACTTTCAGATCACTTTCAGAGGTTTTTTCAGACCAATTTAATGATAAACTCTAAATGAAACCAGTGTTTTGCTATAATAGTCTTTTATGTCTTATGCAGTCGGGTTCAGGGTCAGTGTACTAAGAGTATTTATTAAAGAACAAAGAAGTATTTTGAATTTCAGCCCTTTCAAATGTGCAGGTATTTTTGGAAGCCACCAGTACCTGAGTGTTTTCACAGACTGCCAGGAGAGCAGGTGTGTGTGTGTAGGCTGGGGTGGGTTGTGATGTGTCTGCTCACACCCTTGGCTGATTTTGCTCATGAGCTGAGCTGAGTTTTTTCTCAGGCAGTGGAGTTGTAAACCAGTAAAATAGTAAATTTGGGACCTAAACTGCAACAACAGGTTTCTTCCCTAATTTGAGTAGTGGCTAGTAAGTCATAACACTAATTCCCTCCCTTGGTCTCAGATCTCCATCTCTTCCTAAAGTTGGATCCTTCCAGGCTTTGCCAGGGCATCTGGAAGGCTGTGCAGGATGTGGGTCTCTGCCCACAGCCAGGGGAAGGAGAACAATGCCGTGTTTCTCTGTGCTTTTACTTTATTCTGTCAACAGTCTATCCTTGCCTGTCTTCAGAATTCCTAGCAGGCTGCATCCTGTTTTAAATAGGCATATTTTGCATCATTTCAACCTGCATTTTCTACAGTAGGGAAAAATTAATTTACATTCCAAGAACTTTTAAAATACAGGTTTTATATGCAAATTCACCTCCAAATAATGTATTTTACATTAGCAAAAACATGCACTTCGTTGTTGTTGCTGTGTTAATCTCTAGTTAGCAACAGAACCAAAAAAGGCCATTAAAAGCTATTGGGTTAATTAGGAAAGAAGTCCTGTTGCTGTAATAAAGGAAGGTATCTGTTCATCCTTCTGTGTGCATGGATAACTTTCTGCTGAGAGTAAGTGTCCACATCAGGAGGGAAACAGACCTCTAAATCATCCCATAATCACGTCTCACAGGAAGGTTGAATTCCCTTTTAAACAACACTTGCAGTAGGACTGTAACACACAGATCCCCGTGGCTTGTAGTGTCTCTGTTGTATTGGTTTAAAGCTACTTCAGTTTGCTTTGGACTTGAAATTGTGGTGTCAGCTGTGCTGGCATTAAGGCAGAGCATTGAAATGTTTATCTGGCACAAAAATGGATGCATAGAAGGAAAAATTTAGGTATTTATTATTTATGTTTTAGTCAATGACTAATTAGTAGGTGCTGCTTTTGCAGCTTGAAGATCATGTTATTTTACTAACTGAAGCTGCCTTTATTAAGAAAAGGCCTTCCTCCCCTCACACCTCCTTTTCTTTTTTTGTCTTGATTTTGTCAGTCATGAGTGGTAGCTTTAGGAAAGTTTGTAGCAATGAGAGCTGATTGGAATATTCCAGTCAAGATAACGTTCCAGCTTTTCAACCAGCTCTGGAGGCAAGCATGTGTGAAACCAGGGTTGCCAACAGGTTTATGTGGTAGAATCACAGTGTTATTACTTATTCAGTAGGGTTTTTAACAGTGTTTGTTTTTAATATAACATTCCTTTGTGAAGTTGTATTTTCTGGGGACCTCCAATCCTCACTGTGAAGTCCAGGGCTTTAGTCACACTGATGCAGTGGCGACTGCACGGTTCGAGCCCTGCAGATCAAATGAAGAACATCATATTTAGGGCACACAATAAAATTCATTACAAGCCCAGGCAGTGCTTGTTCTCAATAAGGCTCCTGGGTTAGTCACAAAACCTTCAGTCTGTCTTGCACATGAGCACATGTGTAGGGGTGCACCCACGCACACGCATGCAGATAACTTAGTTTTTAAATTTGATACTTGTTTTTATTCTTAAGCAGGAATGTTTTTAAGTGCTTTTTTGGTAAGTTTTCATTAACTAGACCAAGCAGAAGGTGACAACAATCACGTCTTCTGTGGTTAGGAAAAAATCTGCCACTTTTATCATTTAAAATATAAGGTGCAAATTATTTTGTTTTAGTACAAAAAAGGGAAAGAAAACAGATGGTTGCTGATATATCCATTTGCATTATATGCTAGGTTTAAAATATCTCAAAGAAAATTTATATGAGTTTATTTTCTGAAAGGCAAGAAGCATTTAAACAGTGAAGTTTTGTAGCAAGCTGGCAACCCCAGTGCTGCTGTTAAAATACAGGATGCAGAGCTGAAGGGGTTGATGCTGCAGTCCTTTCTTAGGAAAAATTTCCACAGAGTGCTAGTGCTAAATGAGGACTTCAGAGTCAAGTCCAGCATAAATAAAAGGTGTGACAGTATGCTAGGGGTAAATGCTGTCTGTTTGAAGTCATCAAAGGATAAGCTGCCATGTTTGGAACATCTTTTGGGGGCAGTGTCAAGTTCTGGACCTAAACAGCCCCTCTACTATAGCTGCTATCATGCAGACGTGGATCCAAGAGATATATATGAGATTCTGTGTCTGAGTTACAAAGTCCAGTAGTTGTGAATAAAAAACATGTAAAGCCAGACTCTGCATCAGGGATTAGAGCTGGCTCCAAACTGATGCTGCTAAGCCCGACTTAGTCCGGCTTAGTGGCTTCTCTGGTTTGAAATGGCAGCACTGGGAGCCTGTGATGAACATTGTCAGTGGTCAGAAGAGAATAACTTCACAGATCTTACATTTGGTGAAAAGGAGAATTCAGAGCAGGGACCCACAGCTGGTACAAAACGAGAGTTACACATCTTCATCTGAGTGTGCAGGTGTTCTTTTCCAGTCACACTGGCCAGTCCTTGCTGAACAGGATCCCAGCCGAAAGCCTGCTTTGATCAAAATTCATTTCAGTGGGAGGGGTTTATATTTCCATATGCACATGTTTGTCCTCTGTGTGTAATGCTTTGCTTATTTAAATTCCCTGCCCATTCTGCATGACAGCCATGTAACACTCCTGTGATCAATCCGTATTACACAGAAAGGGAATGTGGCAAAATGAGAACATCTGCATATGTGATTTAATGAATTATGTCCAAAGTCAGTCTTAGCATTATGCAAACCTGTTTATATGGTAATGTTAAACCCCAAGGCTAAACGAAATAGCTCAAATGACAGTTTATTTTCAGATTTGTCCAATTCTTTCTTTGATGACATTTGGACCTTGGGTAGTAATATTTGCATTTTCATTTTCTGATATTCAAGGGGGTTGTTTTTAGAATTGAAATTATGTCTTCATTTTTTGTGCTTGGCAAGCAGAGAATTTTAACAATTCCTTCATGATAGCAAGTGTTATACAAGAAAGTCCCTCTGTATCTCTGTTGTTAAGCCTTCATTATAGCTAAGCCTAGAGATACAGGAATGTGCATTCGTGCATTACAAATTGACTTTCCTGGGTGTTGGCTTCAGTGCACAATGCCTGTACAGTTGTTTAATGGTGTATTAACAGTGATCCTGCAGCACCTTCAAAAGTACCAACTAATGTGCATTCACTTTCCCTCCACCTCCTGCAGCACTAATTGCCACCCTAATGAAGCCTCCATCACTCTTAGCCACGATTATAGTGAGCACAGTAGTGAAGTCAGTGAATCAGAACAGGGACAGTGTAAACCTGACTGAAGGGAGAGAGAAAGGCTAAAGAAGATGCTGAAACTTTGCAAAAGTTTGACACAACTGTGTTGCAACAAACCTTTGAACAAACTGGGCTCCTTCTGCACAGCAAGGCTGAGAACCATTGATGCCCTGAGATCTCAGTTTTGACTTCCCATATAAAGAAGATCCAGGTGTTTCTTGTGGCCCAGCAATGAGGACCATCTTTCTGTTGATTTCTCTAGTTCTTTTTCATCACAGCCATCAGAGAATTGCCAGCTTACCGCTGGCTAGCACACCCTCCTCGTTGTCTTCCCAGCTCCCAAAGCTTCAGGAGCTGGCCACATGAAACCTTGGCCAGCACCAGCACTTTCTGCAGAGCAGGTAGTTTTATACTTGTGTGAGCCAAACCCCCTAGGCTTCTTCAGAAACCCAGATGCAGATGAGCAAAGTTTGCTTTTCAGAGCAGCCTTCAGTCGGTTCAGTACCTGTGCACAGGAGGGTGTGGGTGAAAGCCAGCAGTTACCTTGTCCTGATTTTCAGGCATGGGAGTCTGATGTATGTAAGAGGAGACTTGGTTATTTGGTATTTCAGCAACAGAGTAAGACAGACGTGGTAGGAAGTGGTTGGCAACCGTTCCCACTGGCCTTTGCTTCCATCCGGTTGTCAAAGATAATGATCCAGATGTGTCTTTACTTCTACCATTCAGACCTCCACTATAGTCTTAAGGATTAGTAGGACATTACCTTAAGCCCATAATAAATGACAATTGAAAACATCATGTAAAAAAGCTTCTCCAAACCAAGCCCTCAGGCTTCTGCCAAGGCAGCTCCAGGGGTGATGCCTACAGAGAGGGTAGGGAGTGATGCAGCGTTAGAGAGGACAGAGCGCTGCTTTTCCAGAGGCCCAGGAGGAGTTCCTGAGAGCAGGAATACCTGCTGCAGAGCCCTGAAGGCAGCTGCTGCTGCAGCCAGGCACAGAGGAGCCAAAGAAATGTGAATTAGGGTAAAGGGCAGCAAGGAAAATTTTGTAGGACAGCACATTTTCCTGCAGAATCTTCAAAAGCAAGCAAACACTCTGATTTTTAATTCCCTCCGAAAGGTGTATTGTAGAAGAGACTGACCTTCAAAACCTTCACCACCACCATCACAGTAAGGGAAAGAATAATCAGGCTGAGAGCATTTAAAATTGAGGCTACAAGACCTTGCAGCCCATGTTACCCAGGACCACGGCAGCATTAGGGTGTCTCAGTTACGTGTGGCGTTGGGAGCAGTTACCCTTCATGATGTGACACTGCAGGTACCACGTTGATTCCGTTCCTTCTTACTAACAGTAGTGTGTTCATCACTCTGCTCTTTGCTTCTGCCTTGGTTACCTTCTTTTGCTCATGGGTGCTACCACAGCTGCTACCTCACTGTGTCTGCAAACACGTTTACCTGAGAACAACAAAAAAAGGTACCAGAAATCTCCTCGAACTGAATGTACAATCTATGCAAATTCTCTTTCTACTTTGTTAAAACCTAGAAGTATTACTTCTAACCTTGCCAAATAAACAGCAAGATACTGTACAGGTGCCTCTGATACCAGAGTGACAATTCTAGGCGCGGTTCATGGCGCTGCATTTGTATATTGTAATGACTCGCCTTGTCTTTGGTTCTGTTGTAATTAACACCCTCAACTGAGACAATAGCACTCCTGCTAGGGGAGCACCTTCAGTTTGCTGGGAATATTCCAGAGGAAGATGTCTATGGCATTTCATTTTATTTTCCTGCTTAGATCCAAAAAAAGGCACAGACCTGCTGGTTAGAACTAGGGTGTTATTTCAGCTTTTCTGTGGGTGAATCCTATCAGCTTTGGATCGCTCAGTGTCTGTTCCCATTGTGGCATCCAGTGTGTTGCCCCTTAAAGAAAGCCTTACTTCCATCCTTTCTAAATGTGGCCTTAAACTGTGTTAGGAACTTTGGTGTTGTCTGTGTCTTGCTCACTTTCTCTGTTGTGGAATGAATAAAAGGCACCTTGAGATTTCTATTACAGCTCAGTTGTGTTGCTGTCAGCTTACACTTCACAAATACAATAGAAATTGCTTACAAATGCAGTCTTTAAGGAAAGAAAATGACCTTCCCTTCGGGCAAAAGGAAGTCTCAGACATTCATATAAACCGCAGGAAATTATGAGCTCTGTCCTTTGCAACTCACTGTAGATAAGGAAGGTTGGTTTAATTACAAAGTACAAACTTAGTAACTTTTAATTTATCTTCAGACCACAACAGGACAGACTGCTCTCAGATGCACAAGGCAAACTGTAGAGTAATTTCGCTCATTCTAACATGACATAGTAGCATTCCTCTCAGATTTGTACTGGTAGCTGGGAGAAGAAATATCCTCCAATGGTATGGTCTTAAAATCTGAAGAACGTCACCACATGGGGCCAGATTTTGGCTGTTGGTTGAGAATATAGCAGTACATTTAGAACATAGTGGAGTCTGGTTGTTTTGTCTTAAGTCATAAATGCATTTCTGAAAATCTGGCTTTTGGAGCTTCATTCGAAGGTTGTCAAAGTCAGCAGAAACCAATGACTTCTGCTAAGGCTTGTATATGTTGGGTTTCCTTAATCCTTTTCTCCATGAGAACTGTTGTGTTTCAGTGAGTAGCACCAATATTCCCGGCAGGCTGCAGGGCTTTAGGCATCCCAAATCCTGTCCTGTGTTGGTATTCAGATGTGGATATAACCCAAAGGCAACTGAAAAGGGTTTACATATAGAAAAAGGTTTGTGAAACTAAAATAATTAATTCAATGTAATGAAATTATTTTTCTGACTTTGTCCTTTTGGTTCTGTTCTGGTTTGATTGGATTTTTCTATTGCCTAACATAGTCCATAATAAGTTATTCCTATTCTGTCATTTTCAAAGACTGGTGGTAATATAGTTTTAAGAAATAACTATTTTGTTATAGATCATAATATGCATAAAATTGTACAGAAATATTTTGTAATCTATTGAATAAGAAAAAAGAAAACCATGTATATACAGGAAAGTTTAAAAAAGAATTGGAAATTCAAATGGAACACACTGAAAGATGTAGATATTTTGCTATTTATTTAAAGGAGTATTTTATGAGATATTGAAATGTCTTAAATTGACCAGTAATCAAAGTTCAAAGTCAGAATGCTTTTCTTGTAGTAGAATGTGATTTTCAGCAATTATTGCACTACCCGTTTTTGCACCCTTTTGTCTTTCATTTAGCAGAAACAATGTGCCTTAGCTGTATTCTTTGTCAATGGGAGTTTGGTTGTTTGTCCGACAAAGCAAATTTTTTTGCAGAAAAAGAAATGGATGTATGAAATACTGTATTATACCAAAAACACTGCAGTGTATATAAATGCTTTCTGTCATACGGTGTTTTCAGATGCAGAGTTTTAAAATAAAATTTAAAAAAAGGCTGTCTTTAGGAGCGCATGTGCACCTTGGATTGTTTTCAACCCCACTGATGTGTGTCTTATTTGAAAGAACTTTGCTGCTTGGTGATTTTTAGGAGGAAGAACGGGCCTGAGCACTTTCCAGCCTGTGATCCCAGTGCTGCTGCCTGGTCAGTCATTTCTCAGCCCTAGCAATTACAGAGGAAGCATTCATGGGTGCCTTTTGGAAATGAGTGTCACTGGTCAGAGCTCGCTCACAGGCACTGCTGCAGCCTCACCTGGGGGCTGCCCCAGTGCAGGGGTGGAAGGTGGATGAACTTTGCAGGGCTCCCAGCACTGCTGGCACAGTGGCACCCAGAGACACGTCCAGATTCTTGTTTTCAAGCCCAGGTGTCTGCTTTTGGGCCAGAGCCTCCCTGCCTTTTCCAGCGATGGCAAGGAACGGCAGGCAGAGCATCAGAAGGGATTAACAAGGAGCTCAAGTTAAGTCTGTTTTCTGAAGGCCATTAACCATGAGAAGTGCAGGAGCAGTGTCTTCCCTGCGTCCCCAAAGGGTGCATCAGCCAAGGAGAAAGGACTCTCTGATGGGCTTAGGGATGTCCAGCTGGGTGCAGGAATCCGAATTAATGCAAGGGCTGGCTGGTTCCAAGAGCAGCAGAATACGTGTCCTTTTCCTGAAGTGCAAGGATGAGCTCAGAAAGATGCATTTCTTCCGTAGTTCCCTGCTGGGTTATGGAGCCAAACCAGCCATTGCCCAATGTTCACTCAGTGTGAGCACTTACATTTATTTCCATACCCCTGGTCTCCACACAGCACTGATTTCTTAGAGCTGCTTCCATAGATGTGATGGGGGAAAAGTTGAATTCTCCTAAAAGTGTGTGATTGGTATCTTTTGCACCATCCTCCTGATGTATTGCAGGTTTGTCTCTCTGCACGGCTTTTTGATGTGGGATGCTTGAAAATAACTCCTTGACGACCTTCCAGAAGTCTTTGACAGCACCAGGAGCTGCCTGACTTTTCATGCACCCCCAAGCCGTGCTGCAGGTTCTCTTGGCAGCCAGAACTGCGTTTGATCTTGTGTTTTCTTTTCACCTGCTGTTCAGGAATTCCACTTTTTTGGCACTTAGATGCAACGAGGTCTGTTTAAACAGAGGAGGGAACACAGCGCTAATATTTTAGTCTTGGCACAAAGAAAAGATTTTCTGTGGAGGGGAAAAAGGAAAAAAAATCCCGCTTTCAAAGTTGAAGTCTGGTTTTATTTATAGCTGGTATAAGAAGTATGCTGCTTTTGTGCTGGCTTATTGCTAATCCAGCTGCTGATGGCATATTTAAAAAACCCTCAACCTCTGTTTTAATTATCTCCAAATGTGTCATTGGCCACTACTTTAAAGAAAAGGGGGAGGCTGGGGGGGAAATCAGGCTACCAGGTGCTCAAGTGTTTTGTTTGCTTTGTAGACTTCAGTAAGAATCTGCCCTGTAAGGCACAGGAATCCCAGTTCACCACGGAGAGGATGGTCTGGGACAGTGTCACACTGGCAGTGCCACAGTGGCAGGAAAGGCTGTGCCTCTCTGTCTGCTGGAAACACCAGCACCACATCTGTGCATCTGCCATGCCTAAGGTGTCTTATTGTAATTATTTAAAGTCTAGAACATGGGTAATTCACACAATGACAAAAGACCTGGGGCAGAGCAGTTTGCCAATAGCTGCACAGTAAGCCAAGTGCAACAGGAACGAGGTATTTAATTGCCTTGACAATGGGGATTTTGATACTTGACATTTCTTCATCTGATACTAAAGAATCTGTAACCTATTTTCTAAAAATCAGAAGCTGTTAGCAATCTGAGGCTTCACAAATACAAACAGCTGTAAATCTTTGCTGTCTATGAATGATTAAAAAACAGGAGATGCATGAGGTTGTGCTGTAGTCAAAACCAGACACAGATGGCAATTTTTCATTCTAGGAAAGGTGATCTTGGCTACTCTGGTGCCAAATCAGCCCTTCAGCGTGGGTTGGTCCCTGTGCTGACTGCAGGGCTCTGAGCTAGGGCACAGCCAAGGCACCAACTGTGAATCCCACCCAGATGGGAAAGGCTGAGCCTGGAGCTGGGGGACTCAGGGGGGACCAGCTCAGACACTGCATGTCCTGGAGTAAACTGCCAAACACCACTTTGTTCTGGCCAGCTCTCAATCAAAGCAGAGTCATGCCAGGATCCTAAATTCATGGGCAAGGAGTTTCAGGTTAATTTATTAATAGTGTTAATATGATCTGAAAGTATCCTGCTTTTTGCAGATTCAAGCCTCAAGCTGCACCCTCTTCTGGAAGAGACCAGATTGGACTTTTCAGCTAAAGCATGATGTCAATGTACCCATTCATTGTACACCATGGCTGCCCCATCCTGGGGAAGCATTTGGATCCACAGCATTGGTGAATCTGGAAGCAAAGCTTTCTGCTCCAGCAGCGTGACAGCAGACGCTGTGGCCCCTGCTGGGTGTCTGTCAGGCTGCTTGAATGGAAATGAGAAGACGTTTGAGAAGCAGCAGGAATGGTTTGTGTGCCCAGATTTGAAGGTTTAAAATGCATTTGTGCCTAAGCAGCCAAAGTGAGTTATAAGATATAAAGCACCTTTTCCTTCTCACCCTGAAGCATCCATCATGATGCTCGGTGCTGGTCCTGGGCTGCCAGTGGTCTCTTCTCTGAATTAATGCCTCCAGCAGTGCAGCTCTGCAAAGCCCCAGCCCCAGCCCAGCTGGGCTGACACAGTCCCTGCACGTGTCCACAGGCAGCACCAGGGCAGCAGAGCCTCCCTGGCCACATGGAAACTTCCTAAAACACTTGTCTGCCCGTGGTGCAGAGTGTCAGGAGTGACAGCTCGCATTAATTATGGACCATCCATGAAATGTATTTGATTTCAGTAAGACAGAGGCCAAATGTAATACTTCAATATGAATATAATACTTTGAAATAAATACACTTCATATAAAAATACATATTATATATGTGTGTATATACATATAGCAGCACCCCACACCACATGAGCTGTTTTAGACTCAGTTTGTATTTCCACTGCCTGTAAATTATCCCCCATCTGGTATCATGGCTGCAATGGAGCAACGTCTTCCCAAGGTATTTAGTAGTGCACAATGTACAGCCTTCAAGAAGGAGAGCAGTATTTCACTTACATAAATGAGTTAAAATAATGTGCTCTTCTTAGTCTGCTTCTGTAATTGTTTTGGTTTTTTTCCTAACTAGGACTTGCATAATAATAAAAGAGATTTGACTAGAAACACAAAGTACATTTTAATGTGATCTCATTTATGAAAGTCTATCACTGGATACATATGGCAAGGAAATGAAAGTATTCTTAAAACAGATTAATAGCCAAGATCAAATATTTCACTTTCTAATAGAGTCTGCCTATATGTGCTTTAAATTCTTTGCTAAATTTAAATTTAAAAGGGCGTTTTTGGTGCATTGAAAGGAAGCCACTGCCTGCCACGTCATCCCCGATTTTCCATTACTGCTCACTGATGGTTTACATTCATTAGCAGAGGGCAGCTCCAGCCCTGGCCTTCAGAGGAAGAAATTACTTTTTGCCTCAAGTAAAAAAGAAAAAGTGCTGTGAGCTACTTCCCAGCAGCCCGACCACAGCAGGACCAGCCAACCCTTGGCAGAGGCAGGTGTCCCTGGGGAGGGACAGTCCAGGGACCACTGTGGCCACCCCCTGGGCAATTGATGCAATGTCTGAATGCGTTTAAAAGCATGCATTTCTTTCCAGAATTCCCTGTTTAGAAGCTTTTTTGTTGGATTTAGTCCTTCTCTCCACAGATCCAGTAAGTCCCTAACCCGAGGTCTGCTGGATCAACACCTCACATTCCCCAGGTCTCTCTTTGGGGTGCCAGCACTCGGCTACTTGCTGACTCCAAGCTGCAATGCAGCCCCTTCCTTACATATGGATAGGTAAGTGCTGATTTAATTTGTCCATTCCTTTAATTAATTAACATCAGTTAAATTGGTGTCAATATAATAATGCATTAAGAATTAGCACAAGCTGTATAGTTCTTATTTAGAATGCATCAGCACGAGTGTGACCCAGCACCACAGTGACTGCAATGCTCTGTATCCACTCAGTGAAATGACATGATTTCTACCAGCTTGCTCTTAATCCAGCCTCAAAAAGCCAAAATTCTCTCTTTTTTGTTTTTTCCCCCACACTTGACTGGCCTTGAAGATGTCCTAAAACAAACCAAGAAATATCAACAGGAGGCTAACACAGCAGCGACACTCCGGGTTTATTTTTAGCCCAACTCTCTGCCTGGCACATCTCAGCTCATGCCCAATGTGCGTCACACAGAACCAAAGGAATTTGAAAGTGGCACTGCCATAAATGAACCCAGAATCCCCCAAGCCCCTCTTTCTCATCCTTATCAAAGGCAGATGGAGAGACTGCCTGTGCTGGGAAGGGGGGATCAGGACACAGTCTCTTCACCCCACAGAGAAGATTTAGGATGGGGAGAACCCTTAAACCACCTGTGTTTGAAGTGCTGCCTGCCTCATCCTGCTCTCTGGGCACGGAAAATGGGAAATGATGGTTGGCTGAACAAACTTAACAATGTATTTACCCTTAAACCAGGGCCAAGAGCAGGGCTGAGCCAGGAGCTGGTCCTGCTGCTGGGAACTTTGCAGCCCACCTGCCCTTCCCAAATTACCTCTGTGCTGTCAAGACACTTGGCTTCTCTGCATCTTTGAGCTGATTAATTGAAAAAAGGAAAAAAAAAAAAACAAACAGATGAGATGAGATGAGAAAGATGAGAAATAGTGAGGCAGTGATCTGAGCCTGCATCCACACTTGAACGTTGGTGTGTGAGCATCCCTGCACGCCTGGGAAATGCATTTTAGAAACTCAGCGTTAAAGGTTTTGGGTTTCAGGCTGCAGAGCAGGGCTGGCACTGCCCATGGGAACCGGCAGAGTTCCTTTGCTGGGCTCCAAATGCCTCCAGTCCCGGTGCCCAGACAGCCCAGGCACTGCCACGTGTGAGGCAATGACCGCATTTGAAACTCCAAATTAGTCATGGCAAATAAATAACTTCAGAACAAGAGCTGGCTGAGAACTGTGGTTCACATTACAGCAATATTTTTAAGTCTTGAGAATTTCCTTTTCTCGGCCCCAGTCTGGACAAAAAGTGTCATTAACCCCAAATACTGCTGCTCGCACACAGGCAGGCTGGGTTTCTTTATTTGCCTAATGTTTTGGCTGGATTTCTGACCACCTTTCACTTCCTTTCCTCCCTCTGATTCTTTTGTTATTTTAGATGGATTGAGCTGAACCAACAGCAAAACGAATTAACTATTTAAAATGCATTGAAATAACTCAAATAGTTGTGAAAATAAGAGCTGAGTCTGGCCCCTTTCCATGTCCATGTTACATTGCAGTATAGTTTGTGTCTTCTGACAAGTTCATCGTGTTTTGTAGTGTGGCTCCACAGAAACCCAAGCATTATCTGGTAGCTCCCACTGAAAACCACCAATTATTGCCAAAACCCCCGTGGCAGCCCGGAAAGCCTGGCAGGGTGGCATCAGCTCAGCCATCCCACAGCCCCTGGAGCATGCGGGACCCCGCCTCGCCCCACTGCGTCTGGATGGGGACGAACAAGAGTTCTGGAGCGGCCGGAGGAAAGCCGGGCAAGATTGACTCCCCCCGCAGGGAGGTGGGGACACAGCCCCTGGGAAGTGGAGTGGGAGACTGGGAGCACTTTGTCGCAGCTCAGCCCTGCATTTGGTGCCGAGAGGGCGCACGCAGGGGTGGCCACCGCAGCCGCGGGGCTCCCCGGCAGCCGGGCGGGGCGAGGATGCCGCGCACAGCGGAGGCGCCGGCCCTGGCCGGGGGATTCTGCTGCCACGCCGAGCAGCTCTGTCTCCCACCGGGACGAGAGTCTGTGTTGACTCAGTTCTTTTGGTCTCATTTCCAAGCAGGCTTAATATTCCTTTTCAAGTGATTCATTCCCTGCTTTGCAAGTGGTTCTCCTCCCACAGCCGGCAGCAGGACTAATTCAGATGAGTTACACTGGGGGATGTTTAAAGGAATTTTTTCTGACATGCTGGAGGAACCACAGTGCTGTGAAAGTTCCTGTCCATGCACAGGGCTGATGAAGGGCTCTGGAGCAACCCTTGAAGGTCTTCTAGAGCATTTATAAAATAAGGAGGGATGGGGAAAGTATGAGACACAGTTCCTTAAAGGTCAATAAAGTCACCTCAAGCGCCTGATAGAGGGAGAGCATGGTCTGTAAGTCTGGGGTATTTTTTTGTTTAGTTTGGTTTTCTCTAGTTCTTAATATTTTTTCTCTGGGAGTTCAGTGGGAAAAGGTGATACAGGGTGTATGGGCTCAATTTCTGGTGGTAGAGGGTTCAGCCCCCCCCTCGTGCAGATGCTGTTAAGTTGAATGACTTTGAATGGCATGAAATTCTCTCTGTGACATTTCTGATCATGTTAGGATCAGAATTTCACTTACCTCAACCCCACAGACTATTTCAGCAACATGTAATTCCAAGGAGTCCCCTTTTCTTCTGGATTTCAGCAAAGTTGGGGCTAGAGTTACCTGGAGAGCTGGGTTTTAATATATGCCTTTTATCAGGACACCAGTCAGTACTCTGGTGAGAAAACTCCCTCCTGAGACAGGTGTCATCAGGAGCTTGGGAACTTTGCTTACTATCTGGCTTTTAAACTACTGTGAAAAAGCACAGCTGAGTGACAGCACTGTCATCTCCAAACCTAGCTGGGAAATCAGCTGCAGCATCACAATGTGTCAGAAGGGAAAGAAGCCTTTGCTGGCTGGGGACCCCAAGCTGTGCTCCTAAAGCCAGAGCCCAGGGTGGTGACCCTGTCCTGCACTGGGTTTTGCTTCATATCTCATGAAATCTCATGTAAAGCTCTTTTGTGCTGTAACTTTCTTATTCAGTCTTTTTGGAGGTGTTTTGTCACCCATCCATCGCTGCATGGCAAGGGTGGTGAGGTATGTCCACCCACACTGAAGAGCACCTGTCCCTGCATGAAAATTTCCAGGGAAGGCTCCTTTCTTCTCCCTCAGGTCTGATGCACCACCAGTCACTGCAGCTGCTCTCTCTGGATGCTGTTATTCAGACTGAATTATTTGTAAGTCCCTGAGGGATGAATCAATACCAGAAAAGTGATAAATATTAGCACATGCCGCACATGCTGCCTTGGGGCTTTCCTGCCTGCAGTGGGGCCAGAGCTGGAGCGTGCTGGGGACACACACATGTACACATATGGAAAGGAAAAGGCACTGGTGTCTCTGAAACAATGACAGTCCTTTGGGTGATGCCAGTGTCACATGAGAAAAACCCTCAGAAGATCTCTGCGACATGGATACAATGAGAGATACAGATCAGTGGATAAAGATGAAGGGTCCTGTCATCCCAGGCCAGTTGTAGGTCACGTCCACAGCTTCCTGCTGCTGTTTTATTCCTAATGATTTTCAGTGTTGCATTTATATGCTGACAAATATGCAGTTTAAAAACATTTTGCAAGTGTGAGCCTGTGTAGCAGCTCCCTCGTGAATTCCACGTGCTCCAGCGTCGCCTCTTCCCGTCTGTCCCCGCAGGGGCCTGCACTGCTTTAGCTGGGTGCAAATGAAACATTAGAAAATGAACCTTACTTGGAGAAGCTGAAAGATGATGTGAGGGTTCAGGCCATGCTGTGTCTCCATGTTTGTCCCATCCTTTCTCCTGCTCCTGTGCTTTGAGCCCATTCCTCTTCTGACCCAGCAGGCGCTTTGCCAACGCCTGTGATCTGCAGCCTGGCAGGTTCACACCCAGAGGTGCCCTCGCTGCCCTCCCTGGGGCCGGCTGAGCTGAGCTCCCGCTGCCAGGGGAGCACATCCATCCTCATCTCCTGGCAGTGATGGAACAGCCCTGCTACTTCTCCTGGCTGCACAAATATCGAATAACCCGCTAGGTTGCTCCAGCACATGGAGTGATTTTGGTTTCTTGTCCCACTGGAGGCACAGTGGCTGTTGTTAGCAGGGTGCAGCTGGCAAGGGAAGGGAAGGAGCTCGTGGCTCCTCTCTTCAGCTCTTTGCACCAGGAGGAGTGGCCACAGCACTCCCTGAGGTATGTACATTGTGTTGGGTCTGGCAGGAGGGTCTGGTATAAAAGATCACATCTAATGAGAAATAAATGACTGGTTTTCCCAGGAATTGTTACATGCAATTGATCAGCTCCTCAGGAGATTGCCATCCTGGGACCCCAAGTCTTATTTGAGGTTTTGGCACTAGCAATGTTTGCATAAAAGCACCAGTGGTTCCCAGCCTGATTGTTTGGAATTACCCCAGGGCTGGTTCATCGCAGGCAGCAGCAAACACCTCCTGGCAGGAGGATGCTCTGTCTCCAAGGCTTCACGTGGCAGAGACCTGAGACCTTCCCCAAACCTCGTGGCAGATGGAGAAGTAATTTTGGGATCACTCATTTTCCAGTCTCATTCTCTGCCTGCTGCATCATCCCCTGCCTGTTTGCATAAGGCACAAGGACTATTTATAACAGGCAATTTGGTTTTATTAGTGACAAGGAGATAAATAAACACCCTGAACTCTTGGTTCCTGTGGAAATAGCTTTTGATTCAAAATCTTTCCATTTAAGGACACAGTCAAAATAAAGTCCCCCAAAGAAGAATGGCATTTTCTGAATTTTTTTTCCCCAGTAGCCTCAGGGTCAGGTGCCTGCAGGGATGGGGGAACACAGCAGATGGAGAAGCAATGCTCCCCTTGGAGCTCTGCGCTGCCCAAGAGCTCAGCTCTGCTCTGTGCACACCCCAGAACACTTTTAGATGGGATAAATCAGTCCTGGATTCCTTCAGATAACCAAAACCTGTCCTTTCCACTGTGTAACATCTGTACCATCTCAGGGGCTGAGAAATAGCCCCTAAGCCCGGCAGTGCCCCTAAAGCTCCCAGAAAAGCTTTGGGAGGCTGCACAGAGCAGGAAAAGAGGATTATTTTTTCTTGAGCTGGTAACTGTGGATGTTTTAGTCCCCTAGATCAAATCTCACTACATCTAGCTCTGCTGGACTCTTTTACCCTCTAAACATTATTTGTAGGCAGATATGTTTGTAGCAAAACATCACCGAGCTCATGCACCTAATGTATTTCTTATTACAAAATTTATTTTTTGGAGGGCAGAACAAAAAATTATTCCAATTTATATTAATTCTTCTAATCCTGGATAAAATGGATGAAAGAAATATATAAAGAAATACTGGAAATTTACATTCCCCCATGAGCCTCGAGGCTTTCCCATCCAGAGAAACAGGGCTTGGCTCTGCACCATTTTACAAGGATTTAACCAACATTTAAAGGTTCATTGTCTGAAATCAGTCCAAAAACCCAGCAAGCTGCATGGCTTGGGTTTCTCCAGCCCTGGTTACCTGCACACCCAGCAGCACCCAGCCCTGCCTCTCGCACAGAGCCACCAGGAGCTGGGGCTTTGTCCTGCTGTACTTTGGGGGAAATGAGGCTTTCTTCCTGTAAATATTAACATGAAGCAGCTGGATCTGCCTTCCCCATAGCAAGGACTGCCCCCTGGCTGGGATTAGTCCTGTTCACTCCAAGACCCAGAGCACCTGAGGGATGGGCAGGGGCCCCACGGCCCAGGAGCCTGGGCAGGGCTCGTGTGCTTGCTCAGGGCTTGTGATCAGTGCAGTTCAGCTCCAGCACGTCTCTGCTTCTCAGCCTCGACAACACTGCAGGAATATTTTCTTTCTTCAGGTAAAACACACAATATCTCGGCTTTTAACCTGGCTGCTGGGTTCTAAAGTAAATTCCTTTGGAATCGAGTTTAATGTCTGTTTTAAGGAAGGATAAAAGACAACAATAAAACAATAAAACAAAAACAAAAACAAACCCAGACAAACATCATTTTAATTTCAATCTGACAAAAAAATTATCCTGTCTGATCCCAAATGGGAACTGTTGGCTGTTTATTTTCCCTTTTTTTTTAATCAGCCCCACATTAACTCACAGAAATATTTTATTATTCTCCATTTACCCATTAAACTGAAAGATCTGTCTGATCTAGATCCTAAAATGATGTAGATGGAAATACAGATGGAAATACATCCCTCAGTGCACAGAACAGAGCACTGGGTTGCTCGCAGTGGATCAGCTCACACCAAGCAGGACCCTGCCTTTGCTTTTTGACCACCCCACACAATATTGAAGGGGGAAAGTCCTCGGGGGTGTGAGGTACTCACTGCTGTGGCTTCCTCTGTATTTCTGGAGCAGAAATAGCTGGCTGTAAAATTTGCTAGTTATTTTCCCCCTCGGACTGTTCACATCATAGACAGCAGGAATGAATTTGGCCCTCATTTGTTTCCAAATACTGCAGCTGCAGCAGGCTTGCTCACTCAGTATCAATCTGCTTTGCTTGGGACATTCCCAAAGCTAAGACACAGCCTCAACATTTGATCAACCATGCACTGTCCATTGCTTTTCCCAAATAATCCCTACTTACAACCAAAAAGCTGACCCATACTTCCTTAAACAACACCATCTGTAATGCTTTAAGTCGTTTATTTTCTTCTAGGTAATTGGAAATAAAGAGAGATGGGCAAAAGTGTGAACAAATTCACACCCTCTCAGCCATGAGAGCCTGGTCCTCAACTCCAGTGGGCTTAGAATCAAGCCTTATATATCTGAGCAATTTATAACCTGATTTACTGGTGCTGTACAGTTCTCTCCTCCTCATGAGGGGGAAAGTATATATCCTTTACAATGCAATAATGGCCCTGTCTGATAAAGCAATAAAAAATGGGAGATTTAACAATATGTGCCCTTTCTGTGTGCCCTGCAGGTTTAGACTTTGATGCAAATATTTATGCACTTAATTTATTGCCTTGATTTTCTGCCATTTGGGGGAACTCCCACCACAGGAGGATTAATTTTCTTTACATAATGTTCTGTCCATCTGCTGTCCCTGTGGCAAGTGGCATCTCTCCCAAGGGTGCAGCAGGATGCAGCAATGCAACATGAGCACAACACAACAACCATCACCGTACAGAAACCCCAGGAACGGCAAAAGGCCGGGAGAGGCACAGGTGAGATGCACTGAACAAGAGATCTGAGCGGGGAGAAAGAAGCACATTATGTCCTTTTTCAAGAGCTGGAGGTTTAGTTAGCAATTCTTAGCAGTGTGTGGATTAGCAGGGTGTACTGATTTCCAAGATGGGGAAAAGTGCCCAAGGAAAGAAGGGCAGCAGGGAGGAGCAGCACTGCCGGTCCCATCGCACAGGCAGTGATGGATGTGCCACGTGTGCAGTGGCTGTGCTGGGGACACAGCCAGGCCAGTGCCAGGCATGAGGCATGACCTAAATGCACCAAACATTCATGTACAGTGCACTTTACACCTGCTAAGAAGGAGGTGGGCTTTGCTATAAGGGCTTGGTAAGCCAAAAAAGCACAAAAAACCTTAAAGATTGGCAGGAAAGAAGAAGAGGGCAGAAGTCATAAGCTAAACATGAATTAATGCAAGGCAGCCCTGGGAACAGGACGTGGGACTTGTGTTATCCCCATGGCTCAGCTCCTGCAGCCCCACGAGCTCCTCCCAGCAGGAGCAGCAAACCCTGGGGCTCCACCCCAGTGCTGTGTGCCCCAGGAGCAGCAAACCCTGAGTGCTGCTGTGCTGCCCCCTCCACAGGACACGCTGACACCAAGGGCAACGGCCTCGCCACAGCTGAATGCCCTACCGAGAGATTGGCTCTGTATGTTTATACACAGAACTCCAGGTATTCATGTATAGTTGCATTTCTCTGCCTCCAGACTCCAGATACATACACATGCACATTTACACTGTATTCTACACTCTGCATAAAGTGCAGGATATATATGTGTGGGTATAGAGAGAGAGTGAAATAAAGCCCTAGGCAAAAACAGGGGGCAAAGCAGCTTGTTACATCTGCCTTGAAGGAACAGGACCCCTAAAAGGCATGAGTCATTTATTCCCCTATGCAAGAGCAATCTGATTGCTTGCAGGCCATGTTATTAAAAGCAGACACTGAAGCTTCATGAAAAACCCAAATACGAAACTGTTCCATGTGGTACACAAACACAACCAGGCTTGTTTCTAAAGCCACCCCAACCTCTGGGCATGTGACAGCTTCCCAAGCTCAACACAGATAAAACCAAGTTCCAGCAAAAGGACAACCTACAGCAGCTCTGGCTTCTGGGGAAGTTCCTGTTTCCATTGGCCTTAGAGACGAAATCATCTTGTCCTTCTTCAGTGCAGGGCTGCACCGCTGGCTGTGAGTGCTTCACCTCTTCAGTTCTCTTTATCTCAGCCCACGAGTTCTCTCATTTCTGCACTTCTGATTCTCCCCCTATCCCGCTGGGGGAGAGTGAGGGATGGAGTGGCTTTGTGGGGCTGGGTTACCCCTGGAGCTAAGCCATGGTGTATGCACAGAGGAGCGACATCCACGGGGCACTGGTGGATGCAAATGGCACCTCTCCTGCTGAGCTGTGTGCCCAATTAGTACACTAATTGCAAACAGGTATTACGCAGGCTTCTGTGCCTTTGACCAGCTAAATGCCTCTGGACAAACCTGTGTAACTGAAAATGTGAGCAGCTCCACTGAGACCCGAGTCTGTGTGTGTTTAATGGCTCCAGGACTTCTGGAGCTTCATGCAAGAAATCCAGGGAAGATAAGGGTTTATCTTTAACTTCAGCTTGAGCTACAGGGGTATTATTGTACAGAACCACACAAGGCACCCATTTCCTTTATGATGCAGAGGGCCTAAAAAGACAGGTGTAATGAGGAAAGGAAGCAGCACAGCATTTCTATGGGAGGCTATGGCAAAGCCAAGCCAGTCCTTACAGCCCTGTGAAAACTCTGCCAGCCCCAGAGTGTTATGTAGAGAATACTGCCACTGTATTTTCCTCTATTTAGCTGCACATTTTTCACATAATTCTGACGAAGTCCTACAATATGAGCAACTGCAGCCTGTTGTACTGACCTGTGCACTGAGATTTTGAGTGCTTGGAATGACAGAGTTGTGTTAATGCCAGTAAGAAGTTTCAGAGAGGGAGTGTTTTTCTGGCATGATTCTGTCACAGTAAGACCTCGATAGCTGTAGGTGTCCCTCCCTGCAGAAGAAAGCCATGAATGGCAGTGGGATCCCTCTGAGTCACACCACAGCCCAACACCGATGGAAGCACATTGGGAGCAAGCACACAGCCCGTGATGTACGAACACCCCCATCCATCCCCAGGGAAAGTGCTGCTGCTTTGGCTTTGTTCCTGCTGAGTTTCCTGTCTGGAGAAGCCTGTGCCAAGGTTCTGTAAACTCTAATTGTTACTGTGGCTGCAAAGCAAGCTGTGTATTCCCAATACTGTCCCACCCCTGCAAAATAACATGGTAGTTGTACTCACGGCGTAGCAGAGTCACCTCAGAGTGCTCACAGGTACTCTCAGTGGGGAAGAAGAGAGGAGGGACAGCATTCAGCCTTTGCTCTGACAGCCTGGATCCTGGTGGACACAGGTGGCTCTGAACTGACAGGTCTGACAGCACCCACAAAGCAGCACAGCACGGCAGGCCATGGCTCGGACGTAAAGATGAAAATGCGTCATGTACCTTTTCCCTCTTAGAAACCAATGGGGTAATGAGCATTGTGGCTGGGTACAGGAACACTCCTTTGCCTCACCTTCAAGCCCCTGCTTTGTGCTCTTCTACTGATGGGAGGTGCATGAATTTTACCCTCAACACAGTGACAGAAATCACACACCGGCAGTTACCAGGGGATTTCATGTGACTGCCACTGGTGACAATGTTATAGGCAATATGATGTGGAAAATACACAGAGATGCTCTCAAAGGATATTTTTTCCTGCCCTGTGGATAGCTTCTTTTGTTAATAATTTCCTTGTGATAACTGGGACATCAAATTATTTTGGAGTTGTTCTCAAAGGTGTATAGATACTTCATTTTTGTGCTGACAGCTTTAATTATTCAGCGCCGCTGCAGCACCGGATGAAATATAATCGCAACAAAGGGCTCCTAACACCACAAGTAATAGCCAATTGTGAGGATGGCATGTTAAAATCAGCAGTGAAAAACAGCTTATACTCTCTGACCTCTACCCAGTCAAATCCTCCTGTTGCTATAGTTGCTGTTCTAGAAAGAGTGTTGTTTCTCTCAGCTGAGAGTCACTTATGAGACAAAAGGAAAACACTGCCTTTGCCTGAATCTTTTCTGTGGTCCCAAGTCATTATATCTTATCAGTGGACTGATTACTCATTTACAACACAAACCTATTAAAAAATGTAATTTTCTGTCCTACTTCACTTGACACATATATCCCATTTACTCCCGTGGAGATGCAGTGACTCTTTAACATCTTGAAAATTCAAATGGAATAGAAATAAGCTCAGTCTCAAGTGTGATGTGGGCAATGGACCTTCCTCAGAACTGAGCTCCCCCAGTCCTTGGTGGGCGGCCTCACAGCTGCAGAGGTTGAACTCACCGTGCAGGAAAAGGAGTGTCCCAGGGGATCCAAACCCCTCTGAAATGACCCCAAAGTTCACAAGTGTCCCACATTGAGGAAGTACGTGGAAGCTCAAACATGAGTGGGAAAACATTGCTGAGTGCTCGTAAAAGCTTGCAGAAACTGGGTACAGCAGAACCAGTGGCAGGACCTTTGTCTACAGCCAGGGGGATGAGGTCAAGGAACACAGAGGAACAGCAAAGGACATCCCAACTGACAGAGGAGCAGGGCCTTACAGCATCTGAGCCACTCCCTGGGCTGCTCATAAATACCTTTTAAAGTGATTTTCAGTATGGGAGCAGGTAGAAGGCCAGGCTGGAAAATAATTAAATCTAAAGAAAAACGGAAAGAAGAACGTGCTGAGGAAGAGGACCTCGCCAAAGCCCTTGGTTGAAATGTGCAGTTGGGTTCCTGTCTGGCAAAACTCAAAAATACTGTCTGGGAAATTCACTTAGTTAAGAGATGGAAGAGTAAGAGTAAGTAATTAAGGTTCGCATTATCCTTTGAGCCTGGCATCTGCTTAAATTAGCTCATTTGATCTCTGCTTTCTCCTTTAATCTGAGTAGTTCTGAAAGAGTTATTACAGGACACGGGTCTCTGTTCTGGTTTGCCTTTTTTTGTCCAACTATTTATCCAATTAATTTATTTTTTCTGCATTTTAGATTCCTTTGTCTGCTTTTACCAATTTTCCCTTCATGCATGGTCTCATCTTTCTGCCCTTGCTCTCACTTCCTTCCCACATGGGCTTGTTTCGAATCTATTTGTTTTTTTAGTAATGAAATTTCCAAAGTTTTTCTGAAGGTTGAAACAGTTATGTCATGGCCAGAGGACAACGCCAGCCCAGATGCCCTGCAGAGCTAGAACCCAGGGTGTTGCAGGGCGGGCATCAGCTGTTTGCTCTCCTGGGTCCCACCCTGCTCTGACCCCAGTCTCCTCACCCCCAGCTCACCCAGGTTTCTGATTCCTCCTCCAAGCTCTGCAGATTCATTGGGAGCCTGGATAATTTTAGAGCTGTCCAGAGCAATACACAGAAGTGAACAAGATGTGCCCAAAAGCTAAATTTTCCGCCCATTCTTGTTGTCACTGTATGACCAGAGAGCCCCGAGTCTTGGGGAGGCTTGGGTAAGTGCTCCCGTTGGTTTCCACACAGGTAACACATTCAGACAGTGTTCAGCCCTTCCTGGATTATTTGAAAGCCTGGCAATTCTCACTTTCCATGTGCCAAGGGTCACTTTGCAGGAGGAAAAGCAGTGTAAGAGTTCAGAAGCATGGCAGCCTCGGGCTCTGTGCCGAAAATCCCACTGCTGGCTCTGTGGAAAGGGGCTCTCAAGGCTAGATACATCACCAAAGTTTAAATTAGGTCCATTGAATTTTATCAGCAATTTTTTACTTTGTTAGCCATTTCATGCTGCCTATTAACATTTGTTTTTAATATATTGTTATCACTCATCACAAAAGGCTAATGCTGTTAGTGCTTTCCATATTGTATTACAGAAAACAAACCAGAAGGCTTTGATTCCTCACCCTGCCATTTCCATATATAGACACATATCTCTCCCTGAGCGCTCCCAGCCAGCTCTGCCCAAGATGCCAAGTCCAAGGCATGGCTGGTTGGAAAACGCCACACAAAACACGCTCAAGGAGTGTGAAAATGAGAGATGAGCTCTTTGTAGGTGAAGTTGTGAGATGCTCTTCTGTGGACAGGAGCATCCTACCAAATCTGATCAAAAGTGATCTATTTCCAGTTAGGATTTAAAAGAAAAAAAGGTACATATTCCCCACAGCCAATACTATCATAATTAAGTTTGATTCTTAAAGTAAAATACAAACAGATTAATTTTAGTGAAATCACCAATGAAATATCCATGGATGTCTAAATGATTCACCCACTACTAAATAGTACAAGACATTTCCCATAAGAGACGTTCATGCCCATGGATACACTTACAAAATACACTGAATGCAGTATTTGAGATGGAAGTGTAATACTCCTGCTCATCATGAGCAGAGAATGTAGGTCAGACTTTGGGATACATGTCCGTCTCTGAATTCTTCTTTTCCTTTCTTTTCTCTTTTTCACCCTGGAATTCATTATGGGGTGTAAAACAGTAACATCAGAAGACAGCAGTTACTGACACCCTCTGCAAGAGGTGGCCTGTGCTCTTGGGATGGGAACTGGAACCTCCTTGTGCCACGTGTACTGAGCTGAGCCCTGTGCTGGTAAATAGGCACATAGCACTAAAACATGTGAAGAAACCACTGTGATATACTGCAGTACCTCACAAAAAAAGGCCCAAGTGTTTGTCCTACACAGCAGAGTCAGTTTTCACCTTGGTGGTGTATCTGCATTCAGAGCTTTTAGGTTTCCTAATGTTGTTTTCACTGTCACAACTGGGACCACACTAACATGGCTCCCATTTAATCCAGGGGCTATCAAGAGCAGGAGAAAGGGGTATATCTTCTGCACAGTGCCTGTGAAATTACCCTTATCCTTTGATATATTAAAATTGAAGTGCTATAAATTTCTGTTGTCATGGAGATATTTTCCATGCCACTTCATGATTGGCCATCGGAATTCACTTTCCTTTGGGTTTTCCAGCCTAATTAACTGTTATATTTTTGCTGGCAGAGAGGAAAAACCCACATGAACAGTTTTTGGACTGTGACTGCCTCCCTTACGGAACAAATTTCATTTCTGTATACTATTAAAGGTAAAATGCATAAGCGTGGCTTGCATTCCTAGTGCAGAAAAGGCAGCGGTGCTCTGGCAGGAGTGGGTTTGAGCATGGAGCTGCTGTTTGGATCTCCTGAGCAGGAAGCCTTGGGTAGGGCTGCACGCTCCCAAGGCAGGGAGAGGGGATGGAGCAGGGCACAGCCACAGAAACCTGGGCATGTTCCCTGCAGCCACTGCCATGGGGTGACCTTAAACCCCACCAGAACAACAGCAGCACTCCCGACACGTACAGACAAACTCAGGATCCAGGGACCTCTGGGCAGGGTCCAAAGCTGACTTCTGCCAATTAAAACAATGTTGTGTTTACTCCTGTCTTTGTTTTCTTTGCCCTTGTGTCTCTGGCTTCTCCTAAATGTATTTTGGAGTTCAAGGATGATTGATCAAGTCTGTCAGATTTGGACAGCGGGCAGGAACAAACTCACTCATTTAAATTGATATCTCCACAAAATTTCAGGCTACCTGTACCCTTCCAAAACCTGCATGGTCAAGTGCTATTTCAAGAAAATGCCTGTTGGTAGAGGTTCACCCTACCCACTCCCTAGTGCTGTGATTTGTTATAAATTCAAAGCTAATTTATCTGCTGCTGTACAGTCTGTAACACGGACAGGCCTGGAGATCAGCTTCCCCTATGCTTTTCAAATTAAACTGTGTTTGATGCACTTCTCTTCCTGCCTTTGAACACTTAGAGTCCATTGGCAATGGACTGAATGATTTGGTACTAAATAGACACCCCTCTCTTTCCCCCCCAAGAGAATTAGCATCAGGTCTTAATTTACTAATGGACTATAGACATCCATTAATGTAGTAATTAATTCAGTGCTAAAGTGCCTGTAAGACAGAACCATGCTGAGTGCACGGGGAAAAAATTACAAGTGACATCTTCCCAGCGAGCATCACAGGGTTTTGGTGGAAAAGTTAATTTAACAAAGAAATAATGGCGTACTTTATTCCTTGTCTACAGCTCTGTGTCTAATTACAGCATTTGACAACAATCCTATGCTCAAGTCTCAATTTTTGGACAGGGGTCCAGTTTTTTCCATCTTGCAGAAATCAAACATGGAGGTGGTTCAGGCCAGCCTAAACAGCTCCCTCAGAGTTTGGCAGAGCCTCCTCGGCAGCGGGGCAGGGTGCTGGCTCCCAGCCCGGATAATGAACCAGACAGCACAGGCAGCCACTGCCTCTCAGCCACGGCAACAAAAGCAAGGATATTGTGTGCACATCCCCTGTCAGTGCCTTACACCCACACCTTCCCAAAGCAGCCAGTCCTGCAGCCTCTGGGCTGGCAGCACCTTTCATTGCTCCCTCTCCATCTGCTTTTGGGGCTGCTGCTGGAGGAGGTGGGTTCAAGGGCCTGGGAGTGGATCCTCAGCTTCTCCAAACCTCACCCTTGCTCCTATAAAGCAATTCCCAGTATTTGTCACACTGGCGTGCAGCTGCTTTTATTGGTGCTACAAAAAGACAGGACACGTGCTCCTCACCTTTCAGATTCCCTCTGCTGATTGAAATTAGCTGCCTTCCTGAAAATAATTACTGCCAGTGGCAATTATTACAATTAAAGTGTTTACTAATGGCTTGCAATGCTCAGGCTAAGACAGGCATCACGTGCCAGGTCAGGAATGAATTTAATTAGGCATTATTTAGAACTGCATCTTGGTTCATAAATTAAACACCTTTCCAGTCCTGTTCATTTGTGAGGTATCCATTGCATTCCAATGAGAAAGACAAATGAGCAACAGAGCAGTTTTTACTTAGAGCCATTCAAAGCTCCGTGAAGCAATCAGATTTTTTTTTTTTTAAATGCTAGATTACGTATCTTAGGAACACACCAGCCAATTTAAATAAACACACCAAATTAATGAGGCATAACAATTATGTGAGTTCAGGGTTGACATGAGCTTTCCAATGGATTTCACGTGGTAGAATTTCATTTGGATGAAGAAGGGGCTACAGAGTATACCAGAAAAAACTGCACCAGGTTATTATTGCTGCCTTTACGGGTGCTGTTTGTATGGCTTCTATCATCACTTGCTCTTCAGCTCAGAACACAAGCATGCTCTTGTGCTGCACAAGATTAACACTTAACTGATTGCTCTTAACTGCTAGAACTCTGCAGGCATTGACAACGTGCCTGGTCTGATTGCATCAACAGAACAATGATTTCATTAAGGCTTTTCATGCTGCACTATCAATATGAGGGGATGGTTATGGGTTCTTCAGGCTCTATGTTACCTGTGCTGCTTATAGTGACTGCTTGGGCAGGATTGTGGAACTACACAGAGGAAAGGGTATGAGCAACCCACCATCTGTTGATGATCTATTGTGTGCACAAAGCAAGCAGCATCGGTTGTGCTATGCCTTGTTCAGCCTCAATACTGAGCACAAAATGACACTCTGGGTGCGTAAATACATGCAGCATGGGAAAGGTTCGTGAGCTGAGAAGTTTTTGATCATCCAGCACCAGATGAATGGTCTGGCTGCCTCTGAGCCACACCCTGAGCATGCCCTGCTTTGTGCTCGGCACAAATCCCTCATGAACACCTTTGCTTTAAGACCAGGTTTTCTTTTAAAAACGGGCAAAGGAGTTGCGCGTGGTGTGGCTGCACGGAACAGGTGTGAAGGCACCGTTTGGGTGGGGATGGTAACCTTGGTTACTGTGTGCCTTGGCACCATGTGCTCAAGAAACTCAGTTTCAGCCTTACTCAAGAGTCTGTGGTCTCCCAGGCTTTAGCCAAGGTATTTTGGAGGGACCATGCTATTTTCTTCTCTGAACATCTCTTGCACTGTGCTCCTTCCCCTCGCTGCCCGTGGTACCTTGCCAAGCAGAGGCACCAGCCTCCCCTGCTCATGGCACAGCTCCCTCCTCCAGACACCAGCAGCAATTCCAGCGACAGGGAGCTGCCTTTGTCTCCAGGTTATCAGCTGCTGAGTGCCACCCAACCACAGGAACCTTCGTACCACTCTGCTTTCATACTGTGCTGCAGCAAAAGCAGCTCAGCTCCCAAGAACGCTTTGCCTTCCGAGTTGCTGTGATCCATGTGTGACATACATAGATTAATTAGAAATCCGTTTGTCAGTCAGAGCTGAGGATGGTGCTGGCTGCACCGAGCATTTTGGCACGTCGTGGGTGTGCACGGCAGGGTGAGCATGCTTGGTACAAATGTGTTTCCATCAGATGGGCTCCAGCGGGGACTTGGTGTGCTAGGTGGGAGTGTGTGTGATAACCTCCGAGCCTGGCACTACAGAGACACGTTAGCCATAACCTCATGAGGAGTAGGATCTGCTGCTGCTTTCCTTACCCATGTCTGCTGCTGGATCAGGCCCTCAGATACTTTTAGGCGCTAAAATAAATATTAAAGGCATCAGAAGTGTTTCACAATTTGGTGTCTTGGCATTTTTCTCTAATTCTGCCACTGAAGGGAGGAACACGGTGGTTTTTTTTCAAGTAACAGCTTATTCGAATGGATAGAACGGATCAGAAGAGAGCAGAGATGTCTGTAAATATCAAATTTGCTGCAAACAGAAAGCAACTGTGTGTCAACTGGAGCTGTGTTTACTCCTAATTCTACCAACAGCCACAGCTGGGCTGGGACAGAGCCGAGCAGGGAAATCTCCCCGGGGGCTCTTGCCTCTGCAATTTTAACAGACTACTCAGGCAAACTTTATCGAGTACCTAGTAAATAATTTTAAGAGGTTATTTGCAGCTTGAGCCAGCTATTCTCAGCACTCTGGTGTTTTTTCTTCCAATCAATTGTCCGTAAAGTTGTAAGCTGATTTTTATCTTCCTAGCACACTTACCTAGTGTTAATGGGACAGGGGTAGAGGAAATTAAAAACCCAGAGAAGATGATGAGAGTGTGATAGCCGAAAAGGAGCCTCTTCCTACTTTGCAAAGTTCATTCTGGGCTGAGAAAGGAATAGCCCAGACAGAAATGAGCCCCCTCCCTGCACACTTGGCTGGGTGCAATATTCACACAGCTTATCAGTCACAGTGCACTCACAACCCACGAGCCCTCCAGCCCAGCTGCAGCCAGCCCTGCTCCTGCCCTGCTTGTCCCACCCCCACATCAGCTCCAGTCCTAAGTAGAAATGCCCCAAAATGCCCGTGAACACAGCACTGTGTCCCAGAACCACCCAGGTCACTTCAGCCTGAGATGGGGGTGGTGATAGCACAGTTCTTCATAACACACCAGTGAAACTGAGTTTTACACCCACCAAAGCCCAAGCCAGGGAGATGACTCTCTTACCACAGCAGAAGAGGGCTTACCCTGTGGCAGCTGATCACTCCACAACCTGCAGGAACTGGTAAAGTTGCTCTCCTCTGGCCTTTGATTTCTGTTTTTAACAGGGACCAAACACATTGTTTTTAAATCTCAAGCCTTGAAAGCCAAAATTCACCCAAAGAATGTCCTGAATCACAAAGCTTCAGTGACTGCCTCCAAACCATCCCAGTGTTATCAGAGGGAGCCAGGGACCCTCCTCACCCACGCTCTCCTGGCGTTTGGTGACACGAGCAGTGCGAGGGGCCACGGTGCGAGTGCAGCACAAAGGGGAGCAGGACACATCTTCTCAGGGGCTCCTGAGCCCTGCAGCAGCGTCTCACAGCCTGCTCCCTGTGAACTGTGCACAGCCATCAAACACAAGCCAGAAGCAAAAGATCTGTGAAGTTTAAAAATCTCCCACAAAAGCTTTCCCCCCACTTCAAGGCCAAGGAAAGAAGCCAGCCTTGCAGCACGCAGCGGAGAGGAGAACAGAGACCAAAAAAAGACCTCCTAATTAGAGCAAAATTCAATAAGCCCTGGGCTTGTTTTAAAATGAAAATGCTACCACTTCTTCTGCAGCAGTGACCTTACTTTTGCCTTGAGGATTAATACAAAGCACAGAGGCATTTGCAGTCAATATTTTTGGTGGAATTGCCCGGGAGCATGTGAAGTCTGGAGGATACTGTCTTTCTGGGTCAGGTTGGAGTTTTCTCACAGAGATTTCAATTCATTTTCTTCCATTTTCTTTAACTGTCTATCAGCTTTGCATTGATCACAATGCTCGTTTCAGTACCCAGCCTTTGTGGCTCCCAAATATCTTATAAACACCCATTAAATCCCACAGCTCCCTATGGGGACAGAGGAAACATCACTCCCTTCCAGGTGCAATGTGAAGCTGCAGGCTGCAGCTGTGCCGGCCTGCAGAGGCAGAGCCAGGACTAAATCAGATTTAAATCAGACATTTTTTTCTCTTCAGACCTGGTTGCTATGTATGACAGCAGCTAATTTATGCACCCCTGACCCAGGTATAATTAGCTGAGTGTATGAGATATTATTCAATATATTATTAAGTGAATGAGATAATAATTTTCCTATGGGTTTGCATAACATAGCAGGATGAGGAGGAACTAATCTCTACATCCAGCTCTCACCTGCCAGCTCAATATTAATATAATTACTTAATATATTATATGTTATATCAATGATATATTAATACATATATTAATGCAATAAAAATACCCATAATATTTGCAATTACAAACCCTCAGGACTCACATAACCACGCACCTATCTCCTTCCTGAAGAGCCATTCATCCACCGTGATGTGACCATGGGCACAATCTGATCTACTGTAATTTCACCTTCTTCTCCATAGCCTCACACTGCTCAAATTCCCAGAGTTTTCCAAAGATCCCACTCACTCCCTCATGCCAGGCTATGCTTTCATGATTCTGCACTGATGACTGAAGTGTTCCTGCCCAGGGTTGCTCAGCCTGCCCCGCTCTGCAGGTTGGGTCACGGGCCCCTCTCCTGCAGGGCTCAGCCGTGTGTGGTGCAGTGCCCGGCAGTGTCCTGAGCGTGCAGGGGGTTACTCACAGCACTCTCCTGTTATTTCATAGCCACACGGACTCCTGCCCCTTGCCCAGTGCCAGCAGCACAGGCTGATGATGCCCTGCCTGACTTTGGGGTCAGGGCAGGACGCTGCATCATCCGGATGTGGTGTGATGCTCCTGAACCCCACAGCCGGAGCCCAGGGGGTGCAACCCACCCCGAGCTCCAAAGGCACCTGCACAACCTGCAGCTGGGGCTGCCAGAGGAGTGGGCACCACGTGTCCCTGGCAGTGCTCACAGCCCTGTGTCTGCTGCGGGTGATGGGGTGAGTTGCACCACTGCCCACATTCCGCGGTTTCTCGTGGAGCTCAGTACGGAACGCGTCATCCAACTCTGGACACACGACACTGTCTCTGTGTCACAGTGCAACGGGCAATGAGAGCCTTGAAGCAACAGTGCCACCCTGGGCATCCCCAAAATTCACTCAGGAACCTGCTGGCGGGTGACAGAAGGATAAAATATTGAAGCGAGGAAAAAAACAAGGTCAAAATCTGTGGCAATATTACAGAAGCAGCTGAGCAGACCGGAAGCTTGTTACCAGGTACTGCTTTTTTCCAGCTGTGAAACTCCATTTGAAGGGGCAGTCAGAGGCCTTTTTTTTCTCCTCAGTTTTCTATTATGTGTTATTCACATTTTCATGTGGTAGTTCCTATGAGAAATGCACACCTTCCAGCAACTAATAGAAAATTCAGATAATGAAGACTGCAGCTCCTGATAAAAAATTTCCAGGAATGAATTAGCCCTAGATGGTTTTACTCTCTGCTTTTAAATTCATGTTTATAATGAGGGAAGAAAGCTAGCTGACTTGAGAAATCAAAACCCCACTGCAAATTACAAGCCAGGAAATACTTTACCTTGAAGGTGAAAGTTGGACTATTTTACACCAAAGATAAAGAAGCCACATGTCTTTGTTTAACCTGCCCAGACGTGTTTTTGTAATAGAGCAGCCTGGTGTAATGACATTTCGTATTTCAACTGTCCATTTGTCACAGTGGGTTTTCTTCCTGGTGTAATAGCACAGAAAAAGACCAGGACTGGGAACTTAATGTCTTTGTTCTTTGTTCCTGTCTGTAATTCTCAGATTCTTGTGTTTCTTGATACTACATGAATCCCAGCAAAGGGATTTTTGCCTTTTGGGCTGTGCAGTCCATTTCTTGAGACGAAGAGCAGAAATCCCTGTGTCTGGCAGATGCCTGGAAGCTGTTCTGGCATCCTCTGGCCAGACACAAGAGACAGCCTGAGGAGCAGGGGCACTCCTCAGTTCAAAACCCAGTCTGTGGGCTCAGCCTGTGCTGCAGCCTTGATGTGGGAGAAGGCAGGGAGGGAAAGCTTTTTGCTGTGAATTTTTGTAAGCACATCAGGGAATTGTGTAAGCATCTCATTTGTGCTGTGTGGGATGTCACCTCTGCTGGCTCCGAAGGCAGAACGTTTCTGTGGCGCTGGCAGTCATGCACACATGTAGAAACACCCTCATCAATGAAAAGCTCTCTAAGGCATCTGAAAAAAAAGTTCAGGTTCAGGCTGTTCAGACATATTCTGAATTGCCTCTGTGGCTTTGCAGAAAGAGGGTCTGGAAGGTGTAATTTCCTTTCTCCCACCTTGTCATACTTCAGAGAGTGTCCATATATGTTCACTGAACCTGGCTGCTGCAGGCTTTGGGCAGCTCTGCTGAAGAACAGGGTGAGGGCAACAGGTACTGAGGCCACAGGGGCCTCTGCATCCGTTGTAGTCCCCTAAAAGCTTGTCTTTCCACAGGGTCGTGTGCCTGTTTACCCTCTCTTTCACCTACTGAAAAAGCTGGACCAGTAAAATGCTCTCCACTGAATTTTACAGAGGGACCGAGGAGGGAATAAACAGATGTCTCTGGAAATCCAACCTTAATACTCACCAATTCATAGCCCCAGGCTGTCCCCACATTTCGTGGTGCCATTTGTTGTGGGCTTTTTCCGGAGTAAAACACTTCAAAACTCTCCTGGGGACAAGCAGAAGCCCAAATTCTGATTCAACCCCTCTGCCAGAGTTCATTCTCTGGGTCACTGTCATTCCTCGCTAATCTAATGAATTTTCCAAGCTGATTAATTCAGGCTCCTGTAACAAGTGTCCGCGCTGCGAGCGCGGGGATGCAGCACCGGCACCGGCTGCAGGGCTGGGGCGGTGCTGCCAGCACACACCGGGCACGCTGCTGTGGCACTGCACAGCCAGCCCTCGGAGCGTGCCTTCCCTCCGGGGCACAGAGATGGAAACGCCGAGATGTGAGGAGCCTCCGTATTTCATCACGGACTTTTCTGCGTTTTGTTCTCCATTTACGCTGGTAAGTTACACACGCTTTTAAACTGAAAAAAACCAATAAAGTATTCTTTGTTGGGGTGTCAAAGTGCACCTACTTGCACCCCCTACATCCCAGGGGTAATGAATAAGCATCACCTAAACGGGTCTCCCCTGGGAATGAATGGCTGTGTCACAGAGCTCCCCCAGCAGCCACAGGCCATTTGCAGGGATATTTCTCTGAGATTCAAAGCCAGGCCTCTCTGTAAACAAAAAGCACTGCAGCCTACACCTGAGTGAGTAACTCTGTGTGCTGAAGTAGCAGATGCTCCTTCAGAGCCATCTGAATGCTTCACCCAGTGCAGGACAGGGACACCACAAGCACGTGTCTCAGCGCTGCCATGCAGACCTTCAGCCCAGCCGTGCCAGGGCATGGCAAGGCTCTTGGCATGGCATCCTCAGGGGAAGGAGAGGGGCTGTGGGCAGAAATATCATAGTTAATCATGGCAACTCTTTTATAGAGGAGTTTTTTCTTTTACAGGGAAAGGTTGGGAACAAATTAGAAACGGGGAAGAAAGGTCAAGCTAATAATGGAGCATGGAATAACAATGGAATATAAAAAAATAGCTTATGTCTTAAAAAATTCAATCTCTCCTTTGGAATCAGTGCCTGAAGCAGGAGTTGCCCAGTGTGTTTACACCACCTTTCTAAATTATCCTGGGATTCCAGGAGAAAATACTCTGTCCCCAAACAGCTTTTCAAAGGGCTGCTGCACAATTGCAGCTTCAAAGGGTAACCAGCAGCAGTCAACTGAACACTTCACCTGTACAAACTCCAGCACCATTCTGGTGACAACAGAAAACATCAAAACCACCTTTATACAGCAGAAAACCCTGGAGCAGGGCTCAGTAGCTTGGACCAGGGAGGACCATTCAATTGTTAGTATCAGTTAGTTATTTATGACCCTTTTCAATGGTCACTGACATCTCCTGGTAGTGTTTTCAAGGCTTCTTAGCTTTCTCCCACTGCAGCTCTGTGCCAAGAGTAGAGTTCAACACTTAAAATTACCTGCCTTGATCAAGGGGTTGTAAACAGTGACCTCAGAATTCCCTTTTAGCCTCCATTTTTTATGATTCTAGGAAAAATCAATTTTCTTTCAGTGAAATCTAACAGGGACATTTTTAAATTTCCACAGATGAATGAAGAAATAGAAGGTGGGAGGTGGTGTATCATAGGGGATGAAGAAAAATATCTGACCACTCCTTAATTTTATCCAACACCATGCAGACAAGATCCACCCCACAGACATCCCCTGGGACACTGATACGCCCTCCTGAACCCACTGGAGTGACACCACGAGCTGGCTCAGCCTCCTTTGCTCACTCTGGGAAGATGAGGCTGAGCAAAGCTGCCCAGCCCAGCTGTCTCCCCAGCACTGACAGAAAGTGCAGACACCCGGCGTGAGTCATCTGCAGGCTGATGTAAGAGCCTGGAGAGATTCCAGTGCCGCCCCTGATGGAGACCTAAGAATACCCACGGTAGTGAGAACTTCCATGGGGTCCTTCCTGAGTTCTTTTTTGAGTGACAGAAAGTTCAAACTGGGCAGGAAAGTCTCTTAGTGCTAAGATTATTCCTGAATGGGACACATTCCGGGAGCTCTGGGCTTTGGATGGGCACATCCTCATGGGCAGGTAACTGCTCACTTGTGAGTGGGGGTGAGGGACACCAAGAGGAGGGAACAGGCAGCTGTGTGTGCTGCTCACTGCCCCAGCATCTACTGAGAGTGAGCTGGTGGCCTCCCGGCGCACACGTGGTGGGGGTGCTCTCGTGTTTTCAGCAGCTTTGTTTCCGTAGGAGCAGTGTCATGACTGGGGCACACACAGATCCACGGAGGCAGGCCATCCAGAGGGGTCACCACCCGAAGAGAAGAGAGGAGGAAAGACAAGGGTAGGGCCAGGTAGATGGAAGACTACAAAGAACTGACAAGGTGATGCCTAAATTAACGAGCATCGAGCGTTTCCACCACAGAAGCACTGTCAGGTTGCTGGGGGGGGGGGGGGGGGGGGTGGAGAACAAGCTGGGAGCTTGAACAGACTTCAGAGAACAATTGCTTGCAACAGGCACATCAGTTTTGGAGAAACACAGGCCGAAGTCCCTGGAGGTCCAGGCAACACCCAGGCGTTACTGCTGGATTAAAAATTTCATGTTGAAATATAAGAGTTCAACCCTGGGAAAAACAAAAGTTGCAAATGCCTGTCTTAGCTCTCATATTAAAAGCCCTTGATGAAGAGGGAGAGAAAATACATGATATTTGTGATTGAACCAAATGGGACAAGTCCCCTGGGCACACACAGCTGGGGTCAGGCTGTCCTGCAGCAACAGCTGAAAGGGAATGCCGTGAGTTGGGGTGATTTATAGCAAACCTTTCAAAGCCCACCAACTACTGTAGTTAACGTACAGACTGCTGTTAATGTGACTGCGTCATTTCAGCCTCAAACTTTCCTTAGCCAGAGAATTAAAAAAAAATTTTTTTAAAACCCCCCACAAAAACTGTGCCAAAATTAAAACTTGTAAACAGAAGTCACCAGATGTTGAAGCCGAGTTCGCACATGCAGTGAGCAGACACCTTGAAGTCCAGGTGCTTCCTGAAGCCAGAAGCGGCCGGCGCAGTGGGGCGCGGGGAGGTCTGAGCCGCCCGGCGCAGGGAGCGCGGTGCCGGAGCGCTGCCCGCGGCTGCCCCGCACACACGGGCCCGGCCTCCCCGCCCGCCGAGAGCTCCAGGCAGCGGCACAGGGCCTCTGCAGGCTCTGCAGGGAAGGGACAGCGTGGCAGGGATGTGGCCCCTGCTCTGAGAGGGGACGTGTGCCGCTCACGGGGACACAGCCCGTCCCACCCCGCACACAGCCCCTGCCGCGGATCTTCGCATCCCCCCGAGCAAGGGCAGCCTTGGAGGAAGGCAGTGGGAAAGCCGCAGAGAAAGGCCAGGGAGCAATGCCTCTGCTCAGGAGGAACAAAGTCACTGGAGATTAGGATTTCATGGCTCTTTGACTCACAGAGCTGCAACACTTGGGAGCGTCCCAGTGAACCCGGGCTGTGAGCAGGTTGCCCCGCTTAGGAAGGTGGGGTGAGGTTTTGCAGTGGGAAGTTTAAAATATTCAGACAGGCAGCTGCCAGGGTTACGTGGCTCACTTAGGTCGCTGTAGATTTCTTCTTATTTGCCAGTGAAGTTTCCCAGTGCCTTTAGCTAAACCAAAACAAGAAGCCAAAGAAACAAAAGCCCTGCCCATCTGTGTCTCCCATCACTCCCTCCACAGAAACATAGCAATTAGTATTTTCCTTTTCAAATATCCTCAAGGGTCATACCCCTTCTCCATCAGTCACCACCAAGCCAGGCAGAACCCTCTGCTATTTCCCAATACTGTGACCAACATTTGGCATCTGAATTGCTTTCAAGAGTGCATCAAGAGTTTCAGAGCCTGACACTTCCCTTAAGGCTACTTCAAGGAGATCCCAAAATGTTTAGAAATTGAAACTATGTCATGAAGTGGCAATTGCATGAAAGAATCACTGCAGGAAGCACCTTCAAAACTAGAGCAGTGAGCTCATCACTAGGCATAGATGAAGCTTCAAGTGCTATAAAATGCCTTTTGAGTAATTTCCCCACAGGTCAGTAGGCTTCAGCCTGCAGAATTGCTGTGAAATGATAAGTAGCTCCCACCTGGTAAATGTGAATGAGCAGACGGTACCTCGACAGGAGAGCAGCAAGGCTGGTTGAGGCTCCCTCTTGTCTGGCAGGCTTCCAGGTATGAAATTCAGGGGTGCAGCTTTCCTCCCTGTCGTGCTTTAGTTAGCAGTGCAATTCTGTGCCATCCCAGCACCAGGGGCCCTTTCCACGTGTCTTTCCTGGGAGCCTAGGAAATAGTTAAATATCTGGGAGCGAGGGATGCTGTTGGCAAGGGGCTGACATCTGCCCTTCAATAAGCACACCCTGCTCCCACTGCCAAGGTAGATCAATGTTTAATGCAACAGACTTGACAGAGCGCTGTTAATAAAGATGCAGAGAGAAAACAACAAAAACGTTTGAAATAGCAAGGCCACATCACAGAGCTTGCTCTTCAGAGATCTGCAGTGAATTTATGGGAGGCATCTTGAAAATGTCTGATTGAAGGCCCCATCCTGGATCTCTACCTCAGGTGATGCTCTCCACCTCCCACCACAGCTCGGGGCAGTGTGGAATGCAGGAGAGACGTGGCCACCCACTTGTCCTGACCACTGGTGCACGAGAGAAAGGGGACGGTGGCACAGGACCTGGTGTCCCTGCACTGCATGAGGGAAAGGGAAGGGGGGCAGTGGGAGCCTGGTGTCCCTGCACTCTGTCCTGACACTGACAGTGCTGGGCTGCATGTGGAGGCCATTCCCTGAGCGGTGTGGGAGAGGTGAGAAAAACTGAACACACATCTGTCATACATGAAATCCCTATTTGTGCTTGGTCTTTGCATATTAAGTGCTTTAATTAATTTGAGCTTAATATTTTTAAATTGAATGTTAAAATCAATCCATCAGTCCAGGTACACTAATCAAGTTTTTATGATCTTCCTGTGTTTACTGTATACCTTTACAAGTGTTTTAAGATGTGTTGGATGTATTTTTTTTTATGTTTTACTTGTATCTTGGTTTCAAGGCAGATTTTAAAAACCCCAGTTGCAACAAACAGCCCAGCCCCCCATAAGCACATGACCCTTATCTCAACTAATATCACCCCTCTGACCAGGAGGAGCCATTGGTGGACAGAGGTGGTCTGTCAAGGGGAAAACACCAACCGCCTTGAACCAGGGGGGTGGGCTGTGGGTGGGCTGTGGGCGGACTGTGGGCGGAGCAAAAGTTATAAAAGGAAGAAAAAGACACGTGGTCAGTCTCATTCTTCCATCCTCTCCAGCTTGCTAAGGCAGTGCTGGAGAAGCCTACCCCTTTCTAGGGGCTTTTTAGAAATAGATTTCTTTTTGACCAGCCTAAACTGCAAGTTTATTTTTTTCTCTACCTGAGGTTCAGAGCTGTCTTAAGCCTAAAGTTCCTGAATCCCTGCGCTCCTGGGGCATATCTCTCGAGCCATCTGGATCCCAAATTTTTATATTTTGTTAGTTTTTTGCAATTTTTCAACTTTTTTTCTGTTTTAATAAATTGTTTTAATTTCTACAAAGAGTTGTCTCATTCCTCACAACTCTTTTGGGGGCTCTCCGGGATCCTATTTTTGCCCTAAAATCCAGGTATTTTGGTTAATTTTACTATTTTTGAATTTTTGCGATTTTTTTGTTTTTTTTTCTCCTTGGATTTTCTGGGCTCCCACAAGGATTACTGCAGCAGAGAAAGGACACCTCCGGTGGAGAAAGACTTGTGGTAAGGCTTGAACCCTTCTTAAAGGGAACTTAGTTAGGGACTTACCCTTTTTAAGGGCTATTAGTTTTTGGGGAACCTCCGAGTGGAATTCCTTTTGTGAGAGAGTGTGTGGGGGGGTTGGCCACCCCCAGTGTGTGTGTGAGTGTGCTTGAAAGGGTTCATTTTTAAGGGCACCACGAGGGATCACCCTTTAGAGACACAGAGGGGAAGATCGAGTGTGGTGATCAGCCTTTCTGGGGGGAGGTTTCCACGTTTTAGGGGTGTGCGCAGCCCCAAATTCATTTTTATTAGTGTCTCAGTCTCCTCGGGTCTAGAACTGAGGAGAAACCTCATTTTAAACCCCTCTCTTTTCCTTTTTCGCCGCGTGGTCGGCGGCCATTTTGAAATTTCGGGCTGCCGCGTGGTCGGCGGCCATTTTGAAATTTCGCGCCGCCGCGTGGTCGGCCGCCATTTTGAAATTTCGGGCCGCCACGTGGTCGGCCGCCATTTTGTGTCCTTTTAATTTGAACTGCACCCCTTTGCCGTTTTAAGTGCATGTGTGAACTTGTTTTAGCTGCACTCTTGTGGTCAGTGCTATCTAGCACCTTTATACTTCCTGTTTGTTTGGAGTGTTTGGGTTATTGGATTGTAGTTGTAATTTGCTTTATCTGCTTTAATCATAAGACACTACTTTGATATTTTGAATTACTGCTTGTGTTATTCATTATAATCTTTTTCCTTTAATTTGGTTATAAATATTTTAATCTATCTCTCCTTTGCTAATAAAGACAACTCTTGTTTCTTAAATTTTAAGTATATATGTATAAAACTATCTAAATTTCAGTCATACTTTAACCAATTTAAATATTCACTAATTATTCTTTTTATAATTAAAATTAATATTTCTTGCACCATATTTGTTTCTCACCAGCCTGCCATATTTAATTTTTTTCCCACAGATTCGCCATCATATATCTACTAACCCTGCTTGCTCTTCTCTACATTAGTTGTATTGTATTTTATGCTTATAACTTTATTATCATTCTTTTTATTGTGATAGTGTATTGAATTTAGGTTATTTTGTAATATTATTTCCTTATGCAATATTTTAATTGTTTTATATAATACAATACTTTGGTTTATTTAATTAGAAAAAAAAAAAAAAAAAAAAAAAAAATTTTTTTCTTCTGCACTAGCTGCTTGTTTGCTTCCCAGTAACAAAATGGGACAAGCGAATAGCAAAAAGAAAGACCTAATGAAGAAATACAAAATCTTCCCAGACAGTCCGTTAGGGCAAATGCTCCTAAAGTGGGAAGAAAATCTTTTAACTAAAGAAAAAGACCAGTGTCAAATGATTAGGTACTGTGTTTTTAAGTGGCCAAAACATAAAATTAACAAAGATGGACTCAGATGGCCCAAGTATGGGTCTTCTGAAAAATGGCTTTGTGAGGCTTTGCATTCTTATGTACATTACAAAGCTCCAAAACATTCTGATGAATTAGACTATGCTAAAATTTGGTTAAATTATTGGCAAAAACAAAATGAAGACCAAAGCAAAAAAATAGAATTGGAAGAGGAAACTAAATCTAATTCAATTGGACTTAATAAAAATTCAAACCAAATTTTTTCCATTGCAGAAGAACACAAACAGAAAGAAAAACAAAAACCTAAATTAAATAAACCAAAGTGGGACCCCCTAGACTACCTTCCTCCAGTAACTCCTCCAGAAAGGAGGGTCCAAATTGAACAAGAAAGGGTCCTTCCTTCCTCAAGCCACCCAATCGAAAGGGACTCAGAAAATGAAAATGAAAGTGAAAAAGAAAATTCTGTTCCTTCCTGCTCTCACAAAAAGACAACCAGACAAAGGATTTCTTCTAGCCAGGATGGCCCAGCATCTTGCACTAGAAAGAAATCATTTAAAACACCTGACTGTCCCACCTGCCTGAGCACTCCCCATGAGTCTAAAATTTTACCTCTTAGGGAGGTACCCATGGGAAATGCTTAAGGAGGAATTGGTTATGTAGTTGTACCTCTAGCTTCATCTGAGGTACGGGAATTTAAAAAGGAAATGAAAAGCCTGATGGCTGACCCCATTGGTCTAGCTGACCAATTTGATCAATTCCTCGGCCCTAATATTTATAATTGGGGAGAGATACAATCCATCCTTCACTCCTTATTCACCATTGAGGAAAGAAAATTGATTAGAGCTGCAGGAGTGACAGTCTGGGACAGAGAAAATAATTCTAATCAGGGCCCAATTGGAGAACAAAAATTACCACTGACAGACCCTGAATGGAACCCAAATTCAGAAGAGGGCAGGAGGAACATGAAAGACTACAGAAATTTAATTATAAAAGGGATTAGAGAAGCTGTTCCTCGAGTTAATAATATGAAAAAAGCATTTTGTGGGGAACAGGAAAAGGATGAGTCCCCAACAGCTTGGATGGCTCGGTTAAGGAATAACATTCAACTTTATTCTGTCATTGACTTAGACAGTGAGGGAGGCAAAACTATGCTAAAGGTACATTTTGTGCTTCACTCCTGGCCTGACATCAGGAAAAAATTAGAAAAATTGGAAAAATGGCCAGAGAGGGAACTAGATGAATTACTGGAGGAAGCCCAAAAAGTCTTTGTTAGGAGGGATGAAGAGAGGATGAAGGCTAAAAGCCGAATAATGAATAACAGTACTAATGCTCCAATCCACAACCCTCCTACACAAAGAACTTCCCAAAGGGGCATCCCACAACAGCAAACCCAAATCTGCTCTCAGCAACAGCCACAGGTTTGTGTTTGCAATAAACAACCTAACCCAATTGTTCAAAGACCTGAGAGGTTAATTTGCACATACTGTAATAAACCAGGCCACGGGCAGTGGTACTGTTTTAAAAAGCAGAGAGATCAAGGAGTCCTTCAAATGGAGGGACAAATTTTGAACAACTGAAGGGGTCAGGGGCTTTATTCTCTGGGGCAAAAACATCTTAAAGAGCCCTTGATAAAATTAGAAGCTGGACCCCAGAGACAACAAGTGGAGTTTTTAGTGGACACAGGTGCTGAAAGAACCTGTGTCACTGAAACACCTCCAGGATGTTTTATTTCTCAAGATACATTAGATATATATGGTGCTAATGGTGAAAGCTTTGCTGTTCCTGTAATTAAAAATGTAATCCTTTCCATACAAGGACGTACCCATACAGGGGATGTGCTATACCTACCTCAAGCTGGGATCAATCTTTTAGGACGTGACTTCCAAATACCTCTGAGGGTTGGGGTGGTACCGCAGGGTGGAAAAATGACCACTAAATTGTTTGTTTTATCTTTAGTAGATGAGCAACACATTGACCCGGTGGTGTGGGCCAAACCTGGCAACCGGGGAAAAATGGACATCACACCTCTAACAATTGAGTTGCTCCCAAATAGCCAGCCAGTACGTGTACCACAATATCCCCTCTCCAAGGACAAAAGAAAGGGCCTGAAGCCTGTTATCATGGACTTATTACAAGATGGAATTCTTGAGACCTGCAAATCCAGTTACAACACTCCAATTTTGGCTGTCCAGAAACCAGATAAGTCATTCCGGCTTGTACAAGATCTGCGTGAGGTCAATAAGAGAGTCCAAACCAGGTACCCACTGGTGCAGGACCCCTATACACTCCTGAGTCGGGTACCCCCAGCACATGCCTGGTTCTCTGTTATTGACCTTAAAGATGCTTTCTGGTCATGTCCTCTAGATTCTCATTGCAGAGACATCTTTGCATTTACCTGGGAGGATCCAGACACTGGACGGAGGCAGCAGCTGCGCTGGACTCGCCTGCCTCAAGGGTACACCGAGGCACCCACACTCTTTGGCCAAGCGCTAGAAGATTTGCTAAGTTCCTTTTCTCCACCCGAAGGGATTCAGGTAACTCAGTACGTAGACGACCTGCTCCTCTCTGGGGAACAGGAGTCTACGGTAAGAACTGCTACAATTCAGTTACTGAATTTTCTAGGGAGGAACGGGCTGAGGGTGTCAAAACCTAAATTACAATTTGTGCTACAGGAGGTGAAGTATTTGGGACATCTAATTGGCCATGGCACAAAAAAACTCAGTGCTGAAAGAGTAGAAGGGATCCTAAATTTACCACCTCCAACTTCAAAACGAGAAATTCGGCAATTATTAGGCCTATTTGGATACTGCAGACTGTGGATTGATCAGTATTCACAATCTGCCAAATTTTTATATGAAAAACTAATAGAAGAAGAACCTTTTAATTGGACTAATTCAGACACACAAAAATTACAAAATCTGAAAGAGAAATTAACAAAAGCACCTGTTTTAAGCCTTCCTTCACTAGAAAAACCCTTCGATCTATTTGTTAATGTGGAGAAGGGAATTGCCTATGGCGTCTTGACCCAGGAGTGGGGAGGAGTCAGGAAGCCGGTTGCTTTTCTTTCCAAATTACTAGATCCAGTGTCCAGAGGATGGCCCGTCTGCATCCAGTCCATCGCCGCAGCAGCCGTTCTGGTCTCGGAGAGTCAAAAACTCATTTTTGGTGGAGACTTGACAGTGCATACACCACACTCAGTCAAAACCATTTTAGCTCACAGGGCTGCAGAGTGGTTAACTGACCCAAGAATAGTCAAATATGAAGCCATTCTCATGCACTCAGACCACCTGAGGTTAGTTGTGTGTACACACCAAAATCCAGCTCAATTTCTTTATGGGACCCCATCAGAAAAAGAAATTGAACACAATTGCATTGAGATAATTGATATCCAAACAAAAGTCAGAGAGGACCTGGTGGACTGTCCCCTCAATGAAGGGGAAATCCTCTTCATTGACGGGTCATCTCGAGTGGTGAATGGAAAGCGATGCTCTGGCTATTCAGTGGTCGATGGACACCAAATGTGTGTGCTAGAAAAGGGCAGATTGCCACCAACCTGGTCAGCTCAGGTCTGTGAGCTCTATGCCCTAGAAAAAGCACTCCACCGACTAGCAGGAAGCATCGGGACCATTTACACTGACTCCAGATACGCTTATGGCGTAGTCCACACCTTTGGAAAAATCTGGTCCGAAAGGGGGTTCCTAAACACCAAAGGAAAAGATATCCTACATAAGGAATTGATCCTAAAAATTCTAAAAGCACTGCAACTGCCTCAGGTGATCTCAGTGGTGCATATTCCAGGTCATCAATCGGGAACCACAAAAGAAGCTCGGGGGAACAACCTAGCAGACTTGGCAGCAAAAGAAGCAGCAGTGGAAGAAGAGGTAAAAGTGATGGAAGTAAACCAAATTCCAACTAACACCACCACATCTGACACTATTCCACAAACTAACATTTTACCCACGCCCATTTTTACTGATCAGGAAAAACAGAAATTAGTTTTAATTGGTGCCAATGAGGATTCTCAAGGCCGCTGGTATTTACCAGATAAACGCCAAATTTTAAACAAAAATTTAACCCGAGAAATTCTACAAAATATCCACCAAAGCAATCATTGGGGTTCAAAGGCTCTGGCAGATCACTACCTCAGAACCTTTGGATGCACTGGTGTTTATGAAATAGCCAACCAAATAACCCGGGACTGTGTAATCTGTCAAAAAGTTAACAAAAAGGTAATGAAAAAGAACACTGGCGGAGGAATTGAATTAGCAATCAGGCCTTTCCAAAACATTCAAATTGACTTTACAGAAATGCCTCCTGTCCAGAGGTGGAAATACCTATTGGTAATCGTTGATCACCTTACCCACTGGGTGGAAGCTATTCCAACTGTCAATGCAACAGCCCAGACAGTGAGTAAGGTGATCCTCGAGCAAATTATCCCCCGTTATGGGATAGTCCACCGCATAGATTCAGATCGAGGTACTCATTTTACCTCCCAAATTGTACAACAATTGGCTCAGCAATTAGGAACAAATTGGAGATTACACACCCCGTGGCATCCACAGAGCTCTGGGAGAGTGGAACGGATGAACCAGACAATCAAGAACACCCTCACAAAATTAATGCTGGAAACAAAATGGACCTGGGTAAAATGCCTTCCACTTGCTCTTCTTAGAATTAGGACACAGCCAAGATCTGATTTGGGTTGTTCACCATATGAGATGCTGTATGGATTACCCTACCTTGCTACACCACAAGAGTTGAATGTGAAAGAGTGTGGAAACACCAATGTACAACAATATGTACAGATAATTGCCAAAAATCTAGAGTTGCTAAGGGAAAGAGGTTTTCTACCACAAACTCCCCCACTTGATTTTAATTTACATCACATCAATCCAGGTGACTGGGTGTTAATAAAATCCTGGAAAGAAAAGTCATTAACCCCATCCTGGGAAGGTCCATTTCAGGTCCAGCTAACCACTGAAACAGCTGTCCGGACATTTGAAAAGGGCTGGACGCATGTCAAGAGGGTGAAGGGTCCGGTGGCACCACCAATTGAAGAGAAGAAACCTCCAGACAAACCATCAAACTAAACACCCTGTTTGAAAGCTCCACTCAGCATCCCTCACTCCAAGTTAATAAAATCCTGTACTCCCAGTTCTTCCCCAGTTATACCTCAGTAATAAGTGCTAGCTACAAGTTGTTAAACTAAGTTGAAAATATTTTGCTGTTAATTCTGTTCTTTGTTATTCCCTTTTACAGATTCTGCCTTCACACAACCATATTGTCACATCAACTGTATAGTAAGGCTCCATTTGAAGCCAGCATTCTCTTCCAATAACAGTCCAATCAGACTCCAAAATTATGGGCACGATAACTCTAATCTTTGACAAGGCCAACCCTAAAATAACCATGAGTTTCCAGAAGCCTGAGGTCACTGAAGAACCATCTGAAGGTGAGATGCCTAAAGAAAGGACAGAAGAAGCAAAGATGACAACCCCCACCAGCAGAGGCAACCCAAATGCTGACAGCTCCTCTCGGGTATGCCTAAAGGGGAAAGTGAGCAACATCCTGCTACTGAGTGTCATCTGTCTCTGGGTCCTCTGGCCTCCCTTTACACAAGCAGCCGACAGCCGCTGTAACAGATGTTACAAGACTGTGTACCAGGCAGAAGGAGGCTCATTTCAAATTCGACACTTTTTCCGAGCACATACTTATGTTAATCCATCTTGTTACAACATAACAAAGTTGAGTATCTGCTCAGAAAAAGGTCACAAGTACTGGATTGGCAAAAACATTGGCACCCAAATACATAAGCAGAAGGGAGAGTGCCCCTCCCAAGACGATTGGCTCTGTTTCAATTTTAGATACATAACCAAGACAGAAGATTTGTTAAAAAGAAAGACCTATGACACTGACCTGATCCAAGAGGTGGTCATAGAAGAAAAGGAAAAACAAAAAGAAAACAATCCTTTGATGTCAAGGAAAAACTTGTTTATTGACCTGGCAGAAAGGATTGGACAACAGCTAAATTTAACAAATTGCTGGGTGTGCGGAGGAACTTTAGAATCGGAGAGTTGACCTTGGCGGGGAGTCAGTCTTGGACCCCCCGATTTACTCCGACTGAGTAATCTCTCCCCCACAACCAGACATGACAATGAAACCTGGCTGCTAAGCAATACTGTTATTGGAGAAGAATGCATCTGGAGGAAAGGAAGAAAATTTTTAAAAGAAGTTGGTGAGACAATATGCAAAAGGTACCTGGTAACTGATGGGCAAAAACATTGGTGGATACCTCAAGAACCAGATGTATTCTGGTCTGCAGAAAAGGTTAAAAACAAAAATTGCATTTTGAATCCTGTTAAAAAACTCTGGCAGTGCTGGGATCAAGGAAATCCATATTCTGTCCTGCCACAAATTTCCAAGTACTGGATTACAGCAGCAAGTATACAACCCCACTTCTGGGAAGCACCACAAGACCTTTATTGGATCTGTGGTAACCGAGCTTATTCCAACTTACCACCTCGCTGGAAAGGGAGCTGCACTCTTGGAGCCATTCAACCAAACTTCTTCCTACTTGCTGAAAACGCTGGAGCCCACCTTGGAATCTCCCTTTATGATGAACTTTTCCGTACTAAGAGACATGTAATAGGAGGGACCCAGAGATGGGGAGAAGAAGAGTGGCCACCTGAGAGGATCCTAGAGACTTATGGACCTGCAACATGGGCACAGGATGGGAGCTGGGGGTACCGAACTCCCATCTACATGCTAAACCGGATCATCAGACTGCAAGCACTAATTGAGGTAATCACTAATGAGACCTCTCTTGCTCTTGAACTACTTAACACACAGCAAGGGCAAACTCGAGCAGCCGTGTACCAAAATAGGCTGGCATTGGACTATTTACTAGCTGAAGAAGGTGGAGTATGCGGCAAGTTTAACACCTCAGACTGCTGCATCCATATTGATGATCACGGCGAAGCCATCACCAAGATTACCCAAAACATCAGGAAACTAGCCCATGTTCCAGTGCAGAAATGGCAGCCCTTGATCACTTCTGAATGGTGGGAAAATATTTTCCAAGGACAATGGTGGAAGAAAGCTTTAATTATTGTTGGACTTTCCCTTACAGGACTTATTTTTCTCCCTTGTTTAATCCCTTGCTTCATCCGTCTAATCACCACTGTCGTCCAAAGCATGCCACTGATCCAGGATCTTCAAGGACAACAGCAGCGTCCACCATTCGCTCAAAAGATTATGCACATCAATAATAGTAACAATAAGAAAACTAGAAAGGAGAGAAAAATTGCCCAGCAAGTGTGGGACAGTTTTAAAGAGCTTGAATCTATCCCTGAAGAGTTATCCACCTCCACTTAAATGCAAAGACCAAAGATGTGAACATAAGAGAAAAAGGGGGGACTTGTCATACATGAAATCCCTATTTGTGCTTGGTCTTTGCATATTAAGTGCTTTAATTAATTTGAGCTTAATATTTTTAAATTGAATGTTAAAATCAATCCATCAGTCCAGGTACACTAATCAAGTTTTTATGATCTTCCTGTGTTTACTGTATACCTTTACAAGTGTTTTAAGATGTGTTGGATGTATTTTTTTTTATGTTTTACTTGTATCTTGGTTTCAAGGCAGATTTTAAAAACCCCAGTTGCAACAAACAGCCCAGCCCCCCATAAGCACATGACCCTTATCTCAACTAATATCACCCCTCTGACCAGGAGGAGCCATTGGTGGACAGAGGTGGTCTGTCAAGGGGAAAACACCAACCGCCTTGAACCAGGGGGGTGGGCTGTGGGTGGGCTGTGGGCGGACTGTGGGCGGAGCAAAAGTTATAAAAGGAAGAAAAAGACACGTGGTCAGTCTCATTCTTCCATCCTCTCCAGCTTGCTAAGGCAGTGCTGGAGAAGCCTACCCCTTTCTAGGGGCTTTTTAGAAATAGATTTCTTTTTGACCAGCCTAAACTGCAAGTTTATTTTTTTCTCTACCTGAGGTTCAGAGCTGTCTTAAGCCTAAAGTTCCTGAATCCCTGCGCTCCTGGGGCATATCTCTCGAGCCATCTGGATCCCAAATTTTTATATTTTGTTAGTTTTTTGCAATTTTTCAACTTTTTTTCTGTTTTAATAAATTGTTTTAATTTCTACAAAGAGTTGTCTCATTCCTCACACATCCCTCTCTCTTTTGCACAGGTGACCTTCTTGAGTAAGTTGCCTTTCACAGTTTGCTTTCCTATTAGAATATTTGTTTATCCAGGCCATACAAGCCCTCAGGCCCGTGAGCTTATCAACACAAACAACACAGCTAATTCTTTGCCTTTTCAGCACCACGTGCTTTGAGGAGTTTACTAATATTGATAAATAAGGTTTTATTCTCTGTATTAAGAACAAACAAACCTCCAAAGATTTTTTTTTAAATTAGGGATTTATCCAGACATCTGGATGATTATTCGCAACTTCTCCAGATTTTCTTGGCCAGTACATTTTGCTGGAAATCATGAGATTTCCAATGGATTTTTGGTTTTCATCCAATTGGAAATACAGCAAGAGGAGTTTTTCCCTCCCAGGCTTCCAGGATTTCTAGTTCATGTGCTGGCTGGAATCAGCATATATAGAGGGGCACAAAAAGAAAGCCTTGATTAAGAAAAGCTGAGGAAATATTTGTACTTCAAAGGTATCTTTCCAGCTTGGGGTGATGGTTCTAATTAGTTTCTAATGAAGCGAAGCTAATGAAGCCTTGCTTTGTGGGACTGTTTAGATGACCGTTCATAGCAGAGTAGGACACTGAGGAGAGAAGATCTAGGCCTGTGCCAAGCTCGTGCTTATGATCAGATAGTGTGTCTGATGGGTATCTGAATTACCCAGTTCTTAATTAGAGGTGGTTATTAGCTCAGAGTCTGAGCCTCTCCATCTCCACCCTCCAGGTCTCTCTCAAGGACGCCTGCTGGGACTGCTTTTGCCACCTATTTTGCAGGATCCGTGGAAGGCAAGGAGATGACTGCTCTGAGCTCAGTGATGTTTTCTCTCATGCCACCCTCCCACAGAAGGATGGAGGAAAGTGGAGCAATGGAAAGGGAGTAAACTGTAGTGATGGGGGGGCAAGGCAGAGATCAGAAACGTCCACGTGGCAAAAAAGGAGAAGGAGATTGAGGCGATATGGCCTGAGACAATGGAATAATCTCCAAACACATGGCCTGCCACCTCCTTTCTCCAAAATCAGCCTACATCTGGAAAGATACAGTAAGAGATAAAGCACCAAATCCAAACAGGACACCAGAGGGAAAAAAAATCAAGGTCAAACTGTAGAAGCAAGTGAACCACCATGCCAAAGTGGGGAAGAGCATGGGCCATTTGGTGAGAAGGCATCTCCTCCTTCAGAGGCTCCGCTGTTGGCTTGGTAGCACCCTGGTGTCCCCTGTCCCCAGCAGCCAGCAGCAGGTCAGCTTCAGCACAGCCACAGCCATTCCACAGCACAACCCTGCTGGAAAGTCCTTCTCTGTGCACCAGTTCCACTTCCAGGAATCTGCTTTTAGTGAACTTAGTAAAGATAGGATTCCAGGAAAACAGATGTCATGCACTTGGAAGAATTTTGCATTATATTTTATTTCACCGGCGTGCGATGAACCAACAGCAAGTTTCAACCCGTGCAGGCTCTGAAAGCAGTCGAGGCACTCATGGGCAGCTTTAGGACAATGCCTGGACCACACTCACTGGGGGTGATATTGCAGACAAAGGCAGGTCAGACACCCTGCGTGGCCTCGCAGGGCTCCGGTGGCACAGGCTCCCAGTGGCTGCTCGCCCAGCACAGCACAGCTTTGCTGGTCAGAGCAGCTGAATGCACTGTAAATGCTTTGGAAGCAGTGCCTGTCAGTGTCATCTAGGAAAAACAGGGATACTCATCTATGGAGGGAGGGATTTGCCTCACAGGGCACAGGGAGCAGAAGGAGGCAGAACTTCTGTTAGTGCTCTGTACAAAAGGAGATAGATAGTTTGTAAAAGCTATTCCCTATAGAACATAAAAACTCTCTGAAACTTTAACTGAGAATCATTCACAACATGTTTAAGGCTTCCAAAGCCATCAAAGCTAACGAGAATTCATTAAGAGAGAAAATAAGATTGTAATTAATTAACTTATTGAAATTATGAATCAAGAATTACACAGAAAAGGCTATGCATCACTTTGCAAGTTATGCATTTAATCAAATAACTGGGCAGAAATATTTGCATTAATAATTGCACCAGAAAGTGCTGATCACAATGTTTAATAAATCCAAACTGTTAATTCTACAAACTCTATTTCAAGTCTGAGACATTCGTACAAAAAGTTCCTCTGGTATAAAGGAATGTTTGGGGCTGTGCCCTTAGCAATTAAAACAGAAGATTCTTCCAGAGCACTCTGACACGTGGTCAGAGGAACAGCTGGAACCTCACCCATGTCATGCACCTCTTTCTTCTGCAGAAGGTTCAGGACAAGGGGATTGTCGTGTTACAGCCCAACAAGAGGACCCTGGCACTGCAGTAACCAACAGCCAACCTCCACAATTCCTGGTCAAAATTAACCCTGTTGGACCTCCCCGTGAAGAGCTGTGTCCAGGGGCACCATCCACGCCCTCAGCTGTGTCCAGGGGCACCATCCACACCCTCAGTTGTGTCCAGGGGCACCATCCACGCCCTCAGCTGTGTCCAGGGGCACCATCCACACCCTCAGCTGTGCCCAGGGGCACCATCCACGCCCTCAGCTGTGTCCAGGGGCACCATCCATGCCCTCAGCTGTGTCCAGGGGCACCATCCACACCCTCAGCTGTGCCCAGGGGCACCATCCATGCCCTCAGCTGTGTCCAGGGGCACCATCCACACCCTCAGTTGTGTCCAGGGGCACCATCCATGCCCTCAGCTGTGCCCCAGCTCAGGCACTCGGCCTGGCCCCACCTGGGCTGGGCTCTGGGGACAGCAGCACTGGGGACAGGCAGGGGTGTGCTGGCTGCCCTGCCCTGCCCTGCCCTGCCCTGCCCTGCCCTGCCCTGCCCTGCCCTGTGTGCCTGCTGCCCTGTCCTCGCTGCCCTCCTCCCAGCCCCATCCAGCCCCTGAGGCTGCAGGGAGGGGCAGGCAGGAGCCATCTGGCCAAGGAGCAGCCTTTGGCAGCCCCCTCCCAGCCCCCTCTGCTGCACGTACTGGCTTTTATTTCCTTGGATCCCAAACCCAGTGACAGCTCTCAGGATTTTTATGTGTTCAGGATCTGAATGTTTTATCAAGCTGTTACACATCTCACTCCAGGCACATGGAAACACACTGTCCAAACTCATTTTCACTTTCTGGCAACTGAAGGCTCCTCTACTTTGCCTAAAACACCTTAATTTTATTTTGACTCTGCTATTTTCTACTTTTATATCTCTGTTATTTCTGCTTTTCACTGATTTGGGACTTTTTGACTTTGTGGATAGAGCAGCAGAACGACAGTAACACTGAGTCATAAGGTCTCTCAAACTGCCTCAAATCAGAATAATTTAATTCAGCCATTTGATACAAATGCCAGGTTATTAATATGCCAAGTACAGAGTTTCATTGCATCAACTTTTCCCCGAGTTGCAGACATACTTTACAAGCAATAGACCTGTAAGGTTTTGTTTGGTGACACTGAGATGTAGTTTTTGCCCTTTTGTCTTTCCTGCTCTTTTTTCCCCATAGATCTATTTGCTAAAATAAATTGAAATTGGGTAAAAGAATATAAGGCACAATTTATACTAGATATATCTGCAATTACTAACCCTGAATTAAACATATTCCTTCATGAATAATGAAGCAGAAATAGGCCAGAGGAAAAATGAGATAAGATCTTCAATCCATGTATTTTTAATTGCTTCATTATCTAAAATTTGGTATGAATAGCAGTGGATACAGTTTGCTGTTAATGCACAAAAAGAAATGAGAATTTTCAACCAAATCACAAAAGGCTATCAAAAATTAATTTTGTGTGCTGTGATCATTGAAAATGTAAGTGATTTTGTGGTAGAGTGACATAAAAAAATACCATTTATATGCTAATAATGAACAAGTCATATTTTTTCATTTTGATGCAAAATAAATTTTATTTTCATTTTAATGAACTGTAATGAATTATAAGCTGTTTCTTTTTATCTTTAGGTAAAAGCTGGAGAAAAGATAATGGAAGGTTGACAAGAAGATTGCCCCTGAATGAAAATGGGATGGAGCAGAGCGTGACCCTTGCTTTGACATCTTAGACTGCTCTGCTGGCTTGGCAGTCCATGGGCAAAGCTGCCATTTAGGCTCAAGGTGAGCCCTGCCCAAATTGGGCAAAAGAGAGAAAATCATCCACACTGGGTGCAAAAACTCCCCCTTTATTTCATTCAAACACGAGCATCCTCAGAAGGGGGTCTGCCACGCTCTCATCCACGTGGATGCAGCAGGTCCAAGCTTAGGGATAACTTCTGTATCCATGGATAAAAGCACAAGGTACATTCATTATATTGGCAGTCCCTAACTCTGAATTAAACATGCTCCTGCATGAATAATGGAACCCAAGAAGGCCAGAGGTACAAAGGAAACTGATCCAAAGCCTATTAAAGCCAATGAAATGTCTTGCATTGATGCATACCATATTAATAAATAATTATGGGATTTTTTTTTTGCAGTAATTCCTAGAAGCACCAGGCACAGCCAGGATCTTTATCACTCAGCTGCTGCACACAATACAAGAGATAGTCCTGTCCTAAGGGCATTACAATGTAAGGACAAGGCAAGACCTAGCAAGCTGGGTAAGAGCAGGGAAGCCACACAACCTGCGAGATTGTTGTGCTCAGCAATTATGTGCAGCAGGCTCGGCACAGCAGCTGCTCCAACACTTCTGAAACAGTCGAGCATGTACCAACACCAGCTGAAATCAATAGATATTGAAAACATTAAACATCCAGGAAAACCCAGCTCAGCTTTTTAAAATGAGCCAACCATAATAAAAAGCCAGTTAGAAACTGCTTGTCTTGTATTTACTGCTCCTCGTTCACACCGAGGGCTTTCCTCAGGGCACCTGACAACAGCCTGCAGTCAACTTCTTTGCACCTCTCTCTTGTGAAAATGCCCACACGCAATCAAATTCCAGCTTTAACTTCCTTCTTGGGGCCTTCTGCATATTATTTAGAACACCCTGTTGTGCACAGTGCTCTGTGCTCACCGCTGCTCCCCTCACCCCAGAACCGCACTGCTGCACCAGGCTCACGCACCGCTGCAGAGGGTGCCGGTGCCTGGTGGGGAGCTCAGAGCACCTGCTCGAGAGGTTACAGCGCTTGTGGATTCCAATTGGCATCTTTATGCATGGTAGTACCCTTAAGAAGCTCATTTTAAATAACTCCATCCCAAGAAGAGCCCTTCTGCTCATTCTTTGGACTGGAGTAGTAGTGGTAACACACCGATGATTGTTTATTGAACTTTGCCAGGAGAAAGAGCTCAGTCTTGGCACGAGGGCTCACAGAGATGGACATAAGTTACAAAACAGAAAATGATGATATTATATATATATATATATATATATATATATATATATATATATATATATATATATATATATATATCATAGATTCCATGATTCTATATTAGGAAAAATATTTCACCTGGAGGTGCTCATCCACAGCTCCCTGCTGGGCTCGTCCTTGCCCCGTCCTTGGGATCTCAGCTCTCCTCCAAGCAATGCACACATCTGCTCCGTGCTCATTTGTGCAAGTATTTACTCACAGGATTTTGTTTCTTGGGGTTTTTTTTGTTGTTTTTTTTTTTCTACAAGTTTTACCTTTGTTACTGCTCTATGAATCATGCACTTAACAGGATAAAAAATGCAATAAGCAGCATTTCATCTTGGCCAACTGCTGGGTGAGGCAGGCAGTAACCAAAAACATTGCAACTCTGCTCCTATGTCTCACCAAAATGCTTTAAAAAATAACCTGGGTAAAATTATGAAAGCCATGAAGTGATGCTGAAGAACTACACTACTGAACCAGTCTCCACACTAAAAAAGAAAAGAAGTTACTTGACAGTCCAAGTCAGGATACTTCTGAAGGTGATTTTCCAGGTTGAGCTTGGCCTTAATTTTGCAAGGGATTTCACTTCAAGGGAGAATATTGTATTGGAGAAGGACACAGCAATGTATTTTTTCAGCACTACCACTCATGCAGCTGCATCATATTTTTATCCTGACAATTTCATTGATTTCAAATTTAAAAAAAAGTGTAGTAACTGTTTTCCTATTCTTCATGCTAAAAAAAAAAAAAAAAGAGGGTGATGCAAAATGGAGTAAAAGCATTTAAATTTTGCTCTAAAATTAAAATGACGCTAAGTATTTCTGGACATCTTGGTCTTAAATATTTAGCCTGTGACATTTTGGATCAAAGGGAAATGTGTAAACTGCAGCTAACAATTTCTGGTATTAAAAGTTGTTTAGAGAATTGTGGAGGGTAACATAGCACAGAAAAATATGAAAGATGACAAAACTAAACTTCTAAAAGGAACCAGATAATTGATAATTATTACTGGAGAAAAGAAATAGCAGCTGTGATAACAAGGCACTGAGTCATCAAACAGACGTGTAAAGCAGAAGATGATAAAACAAAGGAAGAGATAGATAATATTTACATGTAATACCAATTTCATTCCAAAAGCAACCTGAGATTTGAGAGGAATTTATTACTAGGTGCAGTCATGAACCTGCCCATCAAAAATGCAGAAATAACACGCAGCAGTCACATCCCAGAGAAAAACTCGGGAGCTGGACTGGAAGAAGCTCCCTCTGGTACGACAAAAGAGATGTGTGTGAGAAGTTGATTTAATTAGCATATTGATTGCAAATCAAATTGACCAAAAAGGCTTTTACTGAGGCTGATACTGGTCCAGTGCTAACAAACCCAGGGAAGAGCTCTCCCCTCTGTGACCGTCTCGGGGTCCTGTCCTTCCCTTGTGGCAGTTTGAGGCCCCTGGATTGGGTGTCACACAGAAGGATGTGCTCAAGTTGAACTACAAGGTGTTCAGGAAGAAAGAGCAACTCTTGGCCATCTGAATAAATCACCTGAAACAAGGGAACTCCTGATGTTCAAACAGGCTGGCGGCGGAGCGGGGCAGATGAAGCCCTGGGCTTGCAAACCCATTCCAAGATAAACACTGCAAAAATCAGGTGCAGATATCCACGAAGAAGTAAACAGGATTAAGACTTTTTACAGATGGAGAAAACTCAAAGCCTGAGGCTTTCATAGCACACCCTTGTGAGCTCATCCCAAACCAGAAGAGACTGACAAGCAGTGCCTGAGCCCTGGCTTA